>NW_027507789.1:196970189-197573939 GCF_037356315.1 Lithobates pipiens | reverse complement strand
CGGTCGAAAAATCAGTTAGTCTGTATGCTAGTCCAACAGATGAAAACCGACACTAGGGCAGCCATTGGCTACTGGCTATGAACTTCCTAGTCTTATGTCATCAAGTTCGAATCCGTTGGACTTGGATGTGATAGTGTGTGGCCAAGTTTGTGCATTCGGAAAGTCTGTCGGAACTCCGCTAAAAAGTCAGTCGGGAAGACCGTCGGTCCTAGTCTGCCAGAAAGTACGGTCGCGTGTGCGCGGCATAAGACGTCCAACTTTTTGGCCTATAAGCAAAAGGCTATGTGTGGTGGAAAACTGAACACACCATTCCCACCGTGAAACATGGTGGTGGCAGTATCATGTTGTGGCGATGCTTTTGTTCAGCAGGGACAGGGAAGCTGGTTGGAGTTGATGGGAAGATGGATGGAGCCAAATACAGGGCAATCTTAGAAGAAAACCTGTAATGCTGCGTACACACGACCGGACTTTGTCGGACTAGGTCCAATGGTCTTCCCGACTGACTTTCGGCGGCATTCCAAATGAACGGACTTGGCAACACACAAGCACACCAAAGTCCAACGTATTCAAGCGTGATGACGTACGAGCACACTAGAATAAGGAAGTTCATAGCCAGTAGCAAATAGCTGCTCTAGCGTAATTTTTTGTCCGTCGGACTAGCATACACACGAACGGATTTCTTGAAAGGAACTGGGTCTGGTGGAGTTCCAGCCGAAAAATTTGAAACAGGTTCTATTTCTAAAGTCTGTCAGATTTTTGGACAGCAAAGGTCCGATGGAGCCCACACACACGATCAAATTGTCCGACGGATTTGTTCTGTCGGACCTTTGCTGTCGAAAAGTCCAGTCATGTGTACATGGCATTACAGTCTCCAAAAGACTTGAGACTGGGGCAGAGATTCACCTTCCAGCAGAACAACGACCCTAAACATACAGCCAGAGCTACAATGGAATGGTTTAGATCAGGGGTCTTCAAACTACGGCCCTCCAGTTGTTCAGGAACTACAATTCCCATCATGCCTAGTCATATCTGTGAATGTCAGAGTTTTACAATGCCTCATGGGATGTGTAGTTCTGCAACAGCTGGAGGGCCGTGGTTTGGAGATCCCTGGTTTAGATCAAAGCATATTCATGTGTTAGAATGGCCCAGTCAAAGTCCAGACCTAAATTCAATTGAGAATCTGTGGCAAGATTTGAAAATTGCTGTTCAGACGCTCTCCATCCAATCTGACAGAGCTTGAGCTATTTTGCGAAGAAGACTGGTCAAAAATGTCACTCTAGATGTGCAAAGTTGGTAGAGACATCCCCAAAAAGACTCGCAGCTGCAATTGCAGAGAAAGGAGGTTCTACAAAGTATTGAGTCGGGGGGGGCTGAATACAAACACACGCCACACTTTTGTGTGCCACTTTGTGTTGATCTATCACATAAAATACATTTACTTTTTTTTGTTGTTCTAACATGACAAAATGTGGAAAATTTCAAGGGGTATGAATACTTTTTCAAGGTACTGTATGTCCATGTCCATTGCTCTTAGCCTTTGTTACACTGATTTCCATGCAGGGCTGGACTGGGACAAAAATTTGGCCCTGGACTTCATCCAGACCAGCCCACTTTAATTTAGTTAAACACGCAAAAAAACAGTATATAAACTATACGCAATTGCGCAAAAAAAGCCCCTAGAGAGCCCCCCTTACATCAGGGTCCCCAGAGAGCCCCCCCACTTACATCAGGGTCCCCATATAGCCTTCCCCTTACATCAGGGTCCCCAGAGAGCCCCTCTTACATCAGAGTCCCAAGAGATCATCCGCCTTACATCAGGGTCCCTAGAGAGCCAACCCCTTACATCTGGGTCCCCACAGAGCCCCCCCTTACATCCGGGTCCACAGAGAGCCCCCCTTACATCAGGGTCACCAGAAAGAGGGCAGGTAGTGGGCCGGGACCATGTGGTTGGGGACTCCTGGACTGACTCGGGGCTATGGGCCCCAGATTCAGGGCTATAGCCCCAAAAGTCCTCCCCAGCGATGCCACTGGCTGTCACTGAAACCGGTCCACTGAGCCATCGGCCCACCGGGAAACTCCCTATGGCCAGTACATGCCTGTTGCCATGTTACCACCCGTTGTAAATTATTAATAAACAATATATGAAGTTATAGTGGAAACAGGAAGCAGGTATAGAATTCAAGCTCCAGGCAACCTTGCTTTTTTTTTTCTCTCCAGAAAGCGTAGCGTTTATTGGATCCAAGCAACAGATGATATGTTCAACAAAGTATATACAAAATAATACGATAATAAGCCCTATAAGTCCCCTTCAGGAGTAATAAATAATACATTCTATTCATATTTTAGCAAGGATACAGACACACCACAAATCCAGCATATGTGTCCAATTACTTTAACACGCTGGGCATCTATTTACTCGGCGCAACCTCATCTTTTATATTTAATACAAAACTGGGTAGCTTGTGTTTTGTATATTTGAGTGCCCCAAAGTTGACTGTCTATTTTTTACAAAAATGTTGCATTAACATCAAAAATTAAAAAACTACCCCTATTATCTAGCGGGTCTCCTTTCAGAAAATATTTTTTGTGGTTTTATGTAGTCTTCAGGCCTAAAATGTTGGGGTTTTTTTTCCCAACATGTGTGAAAAAAGAAAAAAAGAAGGGCAAAAACAGCTCTGGCAGCAAAAGGGTTAAGGGCAGTTGTAGCCAGTAGTTGATTGGAAGTTTAGAGCTGCTTTTCTTTTTATTCACATTGTGGTCTCGGACACCACAGGTTATGACAACGGTGTCTATTAATAAGCCATCTACATATCCCACATTCCATGAACGTGCTTCATCAGTTGTGTGAATGCTGGAGGCGCTAAATATGGTATTTCTGTACAGAATACAATGTACAGTTCCCCTGTACATAATCTACCAGCAGCGTTTCACAAAAATACAGCAGAAAGACAGTTCTAGGTAGAAGCCCTCATGTATGAAAGTGTAAGCTTTTTGCCTCTAAAGCCTCGTAGACACGATCGGATTTTCCGCAGACATAACCTCGGACTTTTGTCCGAAGGCGTGTGCCTGGATTTTGTCTTGCATACAAATGGCAAGGAATTGTCAGCCAACCAACACGAAGGTAGTGATGTTGTACTACGTGGTTTTTCAGCTCTTTAGCGCCACGTGTGTGTGTGTGTGTGTGTGTGTGTGTGTGTGTGTGACTGTTGAGTGAGAGCCAAGTAAATAGGAGATGACGGCTCTGCGATTTCCTGCACTGTTCAGGCTGCATTGATAAAAGATAGTGAGGCTGCAGGTGAGCATTGAGGCTAAAAGTGGGCATTAATCAGGCTGCATTGATGAGATGGGCTGCAGGTGGGCCATTGATGAGATGGGCTGCAGGTGGGCCATTGACGAGATGGGCCATTGACGAGATGGGCTGCAGATGGGCCATTGACGAGATGGGCTGCAGATGGGCCATTGACGAGATGGGCTGCAGATGGGCCATTGACGAGATGGGCTGCAGATGGGCCATTGACGAGATGGGCTGCAGATGGGCCATTGACGAGATGGGCTGCAGATGGGCCATTGACGAGATGGGCTGCAGATGGGCCATTGACGAGATGGGCTGCAGATGGGCCATTGACGAGATGGGCTGCAGATGGGCCATTGACGAGATGGGCTGCAGATGGGCATTGACGAGATGGGCTGCAGATGGGCATTGACGAGATGGGCTGCATTTATGGGAGATGAGGAGGCTGCAGATGGGCACTAATCGGGCTGCATTGATGGGCACTGACTCTTATTTTAATTCAAAGTTGTTTATTTAAAAGGATACCTTTTTTCCCCTGAATCTTCCCTCTTAAAATGAAGGTGCACGTTATACGTTGATAAATACGGTATATAATAAGGCTTACCTATAGGTACAGTAAATACCTCCTAAGCATTTGCTGTATTCCGATTCGCATATATGTGAACTGAGCCTTACACCTTATTCCTCATCAACTACAGTTAACGAGCATTTAACCCTTGCAGTGTGGGGGGACCTTTTTTATTGGAATTTCATGCCAGCGCCTTCTCCATTAATAAACAGAATGGAGACACAGACAGGCAAAATGGCCTTGAAGAGCTAACACAGTGAGAAGGAATGTCTACATGCAAATATTTGCCTTTACCATGCATCCTTTATGCGGCGTCTATTTGTTTTTTATACAGTCAAAACGGAAACGTTTTCTCGGTAGCTGACAAATGCACACATATATATCTTTGTTATGCCAAAAAGACATACATGATTGGGACACAGATTTGCATGTATATCACATATACAAAGTTTTTTTTCCTGTACAAGTTCAACAATATGCAATTAAATTCATTATTGAATATTTGATTCTGCTGAAATTCTCAGACCTGAAAAAAAAAAAAAAAAAAAAAAAAAAAAAAAAAAAAAAAAAAAAAAATCGCTAAAATGTGGAATGTCACGCTATTAGAAAGTTTAACACCTCCTAAGGTTCTGAGTATTATGAGAGGAAAATAAAAATCAGGTTCACAGCCTGTATTGATATTATACAATATGTGCACATCTGTGTGGAGAATATGAATAATAATCAAAAGTGGAAGATTGTAGAAAACTGCGGTGCCAACTGGAGAACAAAAATCAATTGTTTAAAAAAAAAAGTTCTTCCAACAATCTGGAGGTGATCTGTACTGTCATCTAGAGAGGCGCCCAAAACAGCTGGAGCCTCATCCACATGTCACAGCAGGCTGCTGGATCTAGCAAATTATTATGATGTTTATATAGCTGCACATCTGCAATTTAGAAAAAGAATTTTTAAATGACCAAGTAAAACACTACAATGATCATTTTAGATAAAGCTTCAACCTTTAGGCCTCTTTCACACTGCTGCGATGTAAAAGTCACGGAATTTGACCGCAATTTCAGGGAACGCCTGTGTAAACTTGGTCTATGGACCGCAACTCGCAACAAAGTCAGACCAAAGTAGTACAGGGACTGCTTTGAAGTTGGTGCAACTTGAAGTTGCACAGATATGAATGGTTATCATTGGGAATCATGGGGTACGACTTGTCATGCAAATTCTCTCTGAAGACGAAAAGAAAGAGGGGAAAACCAACAAAAAAAAAAAAAACGGGCAGTCTGCCAAGAATCACAACATTCTTTAACAGTGGAACTTAAGTATAAACATTGTCAGATTTGTCCTTTAGATCAAAGGAATGAACTTTGGTGTGTAAATGAGAAAAGTTTAACCACTTAAACACTAAACCGTTACTGTGATCAGTATTCTGTCTGTTAAAATTAAATAAACTTTATGTTAAAAAAAAAACCAATAAAACCGTTTTCAGACATTTGTTGGTTTCAGGTCAAAAATCTTTTTTTGCTAGAAAATAACTTAGAACCCCCAAAGATTATATAGATAGATAGAGACCCTAGAGAATAAAATGGTGGTTGTTGCAATATTTTATGTCATGCTGTATTTGCGCAGAAGTCGTTCAAATGTCATTTTTTTGAGAAACAAATTACAGTTTAATGAATAAATTTAAAAAAAAAGTCAGCCCAATTTTTTGTTGTATAATGTGAAAGATTTTACGCCGCAAGAATCGTGATCTTTTTATTCTAAGCAAAAAATAATAATAATAATAATCTTATTTTGGCCAGAATTGTGCAGCTCTAATATATATATATATATATATATATATATATATATTTTTTTTTTTTTTTTTTTCCTCATTTCTTTATTTTCAGGGTATTCTAACATATCAGTTTACTCTCAGAGCCCATGTAATCATAGGTGGTCACTCCGATGTCTTTTCTTGCCTAGTGAAGTGTATAGTGCCTGAAGGAATTCAATGTTGATGCTCCACATATAAGCAGACTGAGCTGTCTGTCAATTGGGATTAAAAAGAGAAGAAGTTTGGGAGTAGCAAAAATAAATAAATAATAATCATACCCACCCAGGTGGCATTTTTTTTTTAAAAAATGGCTTAATGAATAAAAAAAATAAAATAAAAAAAAATAAAAACCACTAACCAGAAAAGTTAGCCTTTTTTGTATAATGTGAATGATTTTACATCACGAGAATCGTGATCTTTTTATTCTAAGCAAAAAAAAAAATATTGTGATTCTCATTTTGGCCAGAAAATCATGCAGCTCTAATATAATATACACACATATACATATACACACACACACCCCCATCAAGTAA
Organism: Lithobates pipiens; assembly: GCF_037356315.1. Classification (NCBI taxonomy): domain Eukaryota; kingdom Metazoa; phylum Chordata; class Amphibia; order Anura; family Ranidae; genus Lithobates; species Lithobates pipiens. The sequence continues at coordinate 197,567,742 of NW_027507789.1, read as the reverse complement.
TGCAAGTTGTGTATTGTACAGAATAATTGTCTGATGAGGGGAATATCACATGGTATATCAAGCTTGCATAAGGTGATAATTGAGTTTTTGGTGTGTTAGCATTTTCCAGGCTCAAAAGTAATAAATAAAATGTTTCCCTTTAAAAGCTCTACTAGATGAAAATTCACCTAAACGCCGGTAGCCGCCTTTGGTTGCGTTTGAAATGCCTCTAAACTCAGCTTCTAAATGCATTCTTTTGTGTTACAAAAAAGCCTCTAAACACAACTGCCTAGAAACGACTATAAGCGACCCCGTGTACATGTACTGATAAGATAACAGAGTTCAGGGGCAGTTGGGCATTTTTTTGGTCCATTTACCAGCAGCAGTGTACACGAGGCCTTAGCCCTTGTACACAGTCAGACATTCCGACAAAAAAAATCAGTCAGATTTTTTCCGAAGGATTGTGTCCGAAACTTGTGTTGCATACACCCGGTCGGACAAAGTTGTCAGAAAATCCAATCGTTCCTAAAGTGATGATGGGACTACGTTCAGGTTAGTAGCCAATAGCTTTGATCTAGGAATTTGATCTGAGCATGCGTGGCACTTTGTCCGATCGTTTGTAGAGAATTCCGATCGGACAAAGTCCGATCAGATCATGTTGTCGGAAATTTTTTTATATCCAGATCTCAAACTTTGTTGGTCGGACATTCTGACGGAAAAAGTCAGATGAAGCCCACACATGGTCGGATTATCCGACAACACGGTCCGATCGGACAGTTTCCGTCGGAATGTCTGACCGTATGTACAAGGGGCTATGAGCGAGACATCTTTTGTCTGCAGCAACTCATGAACAGACTATGTAGAAATGGTCGTTATATTAATCTGTATAAGGGCTGCCTTAAGGCTCTCTTCATCTGAAAAAGAAAGGACTATTGATGCCACTATATAAGTCACATAAGTTTCTAAGACTCATATTTTATTTGTTTTTCTTTCCTAGGAATGATAACTTATTCTCAGAAGCTTAAGGCTACTTTTTGTCATTAGATAGTACTGCTTGGTATTACCATTAGGTGTGGCTTGCTTAGGGCTAGAGACAAGTTCCTACAAATTTACTTCTACCTGGTGGTATAAAATGATGGCCGTCCCGAATGCCATTATAATGACACAAAATGTTTACAAATCTAGAAAATGCAAAAAAAAAAAAAATTTTTTTTAATATATATATATATATATATATATATATATATATATATATATATATATATATATATGAAAAGTAAAAGTAATATATATATATATATATATATATATATATATATATATATATATATATATATATATATATATATATATATATATATATATATATATATATATATATATATATATATATATATATATATATACACACATACACACAAACATAAAAAAAAATTAGAACAGTAAAAGTAATAGACGTGTATACATACTATATTATATATAGAGATTATATATATATATATATATATATATATATATACACACACACACACACACATACACACACACACATATATACACTCTAGTTATATTACGTAACGTTTCTGTGTTCATTTGGCAGATACTATTAAAAAGATAGAAACGTTATTGACAAAGCAATGGATATCTATTTGGTAGGTGCAGCACTATGCCTTGCATTATGTACACTACATTGTATCAGTATTTAGAAATCTACAAATAATGTACGAATAAGCTGGACATACATGGATCGAAATTCACCAAAATTTGTCAGGGTTCGGCTGATTTTCGATCTATGTATGGCTGCTGACAATCATTGGAAATTGATCGATAGAACTAGCTTGTTGGCACTTTTTGCTCAATAAGCCAATCTGCAGCAACACTTATCACTGTATTGTGATGGTATCGGGGGACCACTGTCAGGACACCGTGACACACTAGGGGGAGGGGGGACTAACGCATTTCTATCGAATGTGTGGATGAGGAAATTGGTTTTGTTTTAATGTGTGAGGATGTCAACAAAGACCGTCAAGAGGAATGGTAGTGGGGGAGGGGTGACAAGCCTGTGAGGGGATTTTTTTTCCCTGTTTGTATCTGATCTCTCTGAAAGAAAAGCAATAAAAAGGAATTTGGGGAGTGGAGGCCTGAAACAATAATGGTGCCATGCACACTTAGCAAATTAGCCTGTCCTTTTAAGCACTTAAGGACCGAGACTCTTTTTGAGATGTGTTGTTTACAAGTTAAAACATTTTTTTTGCTAGAACAGTGGTCATCAGCCCTGTCCTCAGGGCCCACTAACAGGCCAGGTTTTATGTATTACCTTGGGGAGATGTAGACCAGAATACTGCAATCACTGAGCAGCAAATTATACCATCTGTGATGGATTTCAAGTATCTTGCAAACCTGGCCTGTTAGTGGCTCCTGAGGACAGGAGTTGATGACCACTGTGCTAGAAAATTACTTAGAACCCCCAAACATACATACATATATATATATATATATATATATATATATATATATATATATATATATATATATACATATACACACACATATATATATATATATATATATATATATATATATATATATATATATATATAAATAAAATACCCTAGAGAATAAAATGGCGGCCGTTGCAATACATTTCTGTCACACTGCATTTGCGCAGCGGTCTTACAAGCAAGCTGTTTTTTGGAAAAAATACACTTTTTTTTTAAATAAAAAAAAAAAATAAAAAAAACAGTAAACTTAGCCCAATTTTTTTTTATATTGTGAAAGATAATGTTACGCAAAGTAAATTGATACCAAACATGTCATGCTTCAAAATTGCACCCGCTCGTGGAATGGCGACAAACTTTTACCCTTAAAAATCTCCATAGGCAACATTTAAAAAAAAAAATTCTACAGGATGAATGTTTTAAGTTACAGAGGAGGTCTAGGGCTAGAATTATTGCTTTTGCTCTACTGATCGCGGAGATACCTCACATGTGTGGTTTGAACACAGTTTTCATATGCAGGCGCTACTCACATATGCATTCGCTTCTGCACGGGAGCTCGGCGGGACAAGGCGTGTTGAAATATATATATATAATTTTTTTTTTTTTAAACCGTATAAAAATAAATAAGTGTCACTTTTATTCCTATTACAAGGAATGTAAACATCCCTTGTAATAGAAAAAAAAAAGTACAACAGGACCTCTTAAATATGAGATTTGGGGTCAAAAAGAACTCAGATCTCATATTTCATATCTCAGATCTCAGATCTCATAACTGTTGCATACACACGGTCGGACAAAGTTCGAAAATCCGATCATACTTAACGTGATGACGTTATTTCGTTAGGACGGGACTACGTTCAGGCTAGTAGCCAATAGCTGTGGTCTAGGAATTTGATCTGAGCATGCGTGGCACTTTGTCCAATCGGAATTCTCTACATATGATCGGACAAAGTCCGATTGGATCAGGTTGTCAGAAAATTTTATAGACAAGTTGGAAAACTTGGTCCGTCGGATACTCCGATGGAAACAGTCCGATGGAGCCCACACACTGTCGGATTATCCGACAACACGGTCCGATCGGACATTGTCCATCGGAATATACGACCGTGTGTACAAGGGCTTAGACCAATAAACTGTTCGGGTTTTGCTTGAAGAAAAAAGGTGGAAACCCTATTTATATGTGAAGTGCTGAGCAAACTGTTGGCGTTATATAAAGCCTGTACAATATGAATAATATTCTGACAATTGTTTTTTTGTAGTTTGTTTTGGAAAATGCAAGCGGAAGTACATGATTAAAAAACAAAGTAAAAAAATAAATAAATGTAACTATAGCCACATCATTTTGTTTTGGCTTTCTTTTTAGCAGGGACTATGAGGAAAACCATACCAGTGTTAACAAGCCCCGATACTTTTCTTGGAAAAACACCATAGGAGCCCTAATAAAAACAAACAACAACTAAAAGCACAGGTACAAGCTGAACCATGTCACACTGAAATATAACAAAGCCTAAAAAGTCACTCTTCTGTTTTTTTTACCTGTAACAGCTTGCCTTCACTGGAAGAAATTTAAAACAGCAACAAAATGTTTTACATTTTTAAAAGGCCTCCATTTATCTGTATAGGGAAGGCATAACTTTTCTTTTCCAAGACTGTATATCGCAACACATTGGTAGAAACAGGTCTCCCTAAATACATAAATACAATTGCAACAGAGCAAGATAATACAACAACAAAAAAAACAAAAAAACACACACACACACACATTTCACAAAAAACATACCGTTTCACTGCAGCGCGAGTTATTTAAAAGAAGCAGCTCGTTTTTAAAAAAGTAGCATGTTGCTGATATAAAAAATAAATAAAAAATTGCACACATACACTAATATATATATATATATATATATATATATATATATATATATATATATATATATTTATAGCCCTGTGTGCGTGTTTTGCGATGATAAAATTATTGCAAAAGTTTGCAACAGCGTTACAGTCAGCTGTCCAGGATTGCAGATGCACAACGTATGAAACAAATGTGATATGCTATTCCTCCTATACAAAATCAATAATCTACACCAGTGGTCATCAACTCCTGTCCTCAGGGCCCACTAACAGGCAGGCCAGGTTTGCAAGATAACCAAAATACATGACAGGTGATATAATTAGCTCCTCAGTGATTGCAGTATTCTAGTCTGCATCTCCCTCAAGGCAATACATAAAACCTGGCCTGTTCGTGGGCCCTGAGGACAGGGTTGATGATCACTGATCTACACTAAGGTCCATGTGCAATAATACTGCACATGGACCTTGGTGTATATTATATTATTGATGTTGCACAGGTGGCTTAGAGCATCATATTTGTTTCACGTTTAGGTTTTATCTTGTATCAAGATTGTGTACAGGCAGTCCCATCCCGATTCTATAAAAACCTTCCATTACCATGAGGAGGAGGTCAGGTTTGACAAAGAAGGAATTACCTTAGAAACATGTTGCCACCACCCTGTAGCTGGACATATAGCTAAGCCAGGTTTGAACTGTGGTGGCGGACGATGGTATTAGCGTTTTTTTTTAGGATTAAGCATAGCAGGTCTCTTGTAGCCACCTTTGGGATCATGAGGTGCGTACAGGCTGGGTAATGTTACATCTCGGTTTCTACACCTCTTGCTTATGTACAATTGCCTTGGAAGTGTGATTTTATTATAGTATCAAATGTTACTTTGGTTTTTAAATGGGATCCCATGCTCCTGATTTCTTGTCTTTGAGCTTTGGTTGGATCAGGAAGCTGCAGGATATCCCCCCCCCGCCCCGCCTTGCTGGGACATCTTTTTGCTGTCAGTTTAATATATTGGAGATCGGAAGCTGGGACTACTTGTTGCATTTTGTTTTTGTGATAACCTGAGCGCAGATCATCCAACTATTTAGAGGCACAATATGCACAAAACTATTCTAAACCCTTTGTTAAATGAAAGTCGCTGGATTACTGGAAATGTGCTTCAATATCGCATCCAATATATGAGAAGGACGAGGATGAGGAGGAGGACGAGGAGGAGTTCTTTGGGGCAGATTACAGGCATTTTTCTGCTTTTTACATTGCTGACCTGTGCAAAATCACGGCAAAAACATTTACACACACATATACATTTTACATTGGTGACCTCAAGAAAAACGCATGTAATAGGCCCCAAAGAAGCTCATTTTGTTTTGTTTTTAGCCGTTTTTCATGCGTTTTGCTTCAGGTGACAAAACGCTAAGATTTGAACAGGTCCAATTAAAATTAATGGGATTTTGCTTGTTGGGTGTTTTTCATGCATTTTTACGAGCATTTTATGAGCTAAAAATACTCAGGTGTAAATGCAGCCTAGAAAATATATTGGATGCGATAGCAAACAAGATAGGACATTGAAGCAAAGAAGCTCATGCTCTTTCCCCTTTCACACTTTTGCGGCTTTAAAGTCTCGTGATTTTTGCCGCAATTTCAGGGAATGCCTGTGTAACTCACATTAAACTCGGACCAAAGTAATGCAGGGACTCCTTTGAAGTCAGCACAACTTTAAGTCGTACTAATAGTAATGGTAGTCATTGGAAATCATGGAGAACGACTTCGTCATAGGACAAATGTGTGTGTAAGTGGCCTAAGGCATTTTTCTTCAGTTGATAAAAACACTCAGAGGTGAATAGGTGCCATTGAAATGAATAGGATTTTGCTTGTTGGGCATTGTTAGGGCGTTTTAAGAGGTGAAAACACAGGTGTGAATGCAGCCTTATACACCATACGCATGAGCGGATTTTCCGTCGGAAAAAACTTGTATGGTTTTTCAGACGGAATTGAACTCAAGCTTGGCTTGCATACACATGGTCACTCAAAAGTTCTCTGAACTTTCGACCACCAAGAACGCGGTGACGTACAACACTACGACGAGCCGAGAAAATTAAGTTCAAGGCTTCCGAGCATGCGTCGAATTGTTTCCGAGCATGCGTAGGAACTTTTCGTGTCGGAATTTGCACAGACGAACGGTATTTCTGATTGGAATTTTTTCTGACCGAAAATTAGAGAACCTGCTCTCAATGTTTTGCTGGCTGGAATTCTACTAGAAAAAGTCCGAAGGAGCTTACACACGGTCGCATTTTCTGGCCAAAACTTCACATCGGACTTTTGCTGGCAGGATTTCCGATCGTGTGTACATGACATTAGGCTCTGTTCACACCTGAGCGTATTGTTTTCAGGCAGAAAGTGGTGCAATTTTGTACAAGTCAAACAGTCACCAATGTAAAAAGAATGAAAAACGCCTGCAATCTGCCAAGAAAGAAGCACCTGTATTTTTTTGAGTTTTGCCTTTTGCTTTAGGCGACAGAACTCTCAGATGTGAACAGGGGCCATTGAAATGAATGGGATTTGTCTTGTTTGGCGTTTTTAGAGCTGAGGCTTAGAGCAGAAAAGAAACCGCCCAAAAACACCTAGATGTGAACGGAAACCTTAATCCTTTCACACCAAAATTTGTATCAATTAACAGATCTGAGGGGAAAAAAAAGCACAGAGATCATACAAATGTGCCCTGGTTGTCTGTGCCATCTTAACACTTCACCACTTCCGCAATTGTGGTTAGAACTCTCCTGCTTCTGACAGAATGTGGGCACAGAGGATGCATCAATGTGGATTTACCCTAAAGCACCTAATAAAACAGCATTTGTGGGTATAATTACAGTTACATCTCGGTTACAGCTTGTTATTAGTAGAACAAGAACATTTGGCTGTTATAACAAGTTTTGGTCTCGATTAGTGTGCCAATCTAATCCTCTAAATCATTTTTTAATCCAAGCAACTGTCATAGTTGGGATGACTCTCTATAGTAAATTTTAATGATTTATAAAGTAAGAGAGTTATAAAGAACCAAGGCACTGCAACCCGCTATCATACTGTACAGTGCTCTGCAGATCACATGAAAGCACCTGTTACACACTAAAATATTTTTGATATACAGTTGTGCTCATAAGTTTACATACCCTGGCAGAATTTATGATTTCTTGGCCATTTTTCAGAGAATATGAATGATAAACTTTTCTTTCACTCATGGTTAGTTAAAAGAAAAGGGGGAAAATAGGGGACATTGGGACTTTATATGAAATACATCACATCACTCGGGTAGGCTAAGACAATTATAGTATATACAATGTTCAGTAGTGACACTCATGGTTAGTGTTTGACTGAAGCCATTTATTATCAATCAACTATGTTTACTCTTTTTAATTCATAATGACAACAGAAAATACCCAAATTACCCTGATCAAAAGGTTACATACCCCAGTTCTTAATACCGTGTATTGCCCCCTTTAATATCATTGACAGCTTGAAGTCTTTTGTGGCATTTGTGGATGAGGCTCTTTATCCTCTCAGATGGTAAAGCTGCCCATTCCTCTTGGCAAAAAGCCTCCAGTTACTATAAATTCTTGGTCTGTCTTGTATGAACTGCATGTTTGAGATCTCCCCAGAGTGGCTCAATGACATTGAGGTCAAGAGACTGAGATGGCCACTCCAGAACCTTGACTTTATTCTGCTGCAGCCAATGACAGGTCGACGTGGCCTTGTGTTTTGGATCGCTGTCGTTGGAATGTCCAAGTAAGTCCCATGTGCAGCTTCCTGGCTGATGAATGCAAATGTTCCTCCAGTATTTTTTGATCACATACTGCATTCATCTTGCCATCAATTTTGACCAAATTTCCTGTGCCTTTGTAGCTCACACATCCCCAAAACATCAGCAATTCTCCTTCGTGTTTCACAGTAGGAATGGTGTACCTTTCATCATAGGCCTTGTTGACTCCTCTCCAAATGTAGTGTTTATGGTTGTGACCAAAAAGCTACATTTTGGTCTCATCACTCCAAATGACTTTGTGCCAGAAGGTTTGAGGCTTGTCTCTGTGCTGTGTGGCGTAAAGCGGGATACTTTGTGGCATTTGTGTAGTAATGGCTTTCTTCTGGCGACTCGACCATGCAGCCCATCTTTCTTCAAGTGCCTCTTTATTGTGCATCTTGAAACAGCCACATTACCTGCTGAACCAGCCAAATTTTGATCCATGCATGTATGGCCAGCTTAACACTACGTTTCATTAGGTTTCTGGTTCTAAGCTAGGTGGTTGTGTAAATTGGGCATTTTACCCGACTGCTTCCACTGTTTACTACCAAGGTAAATGTTAACTTTGAAGTCAGGCGCCATCAGTCAATGCCTGAGAACTGCATATGCCCTAGCTCAGGTGAGAGGTGTACTGTATGCACGATTGTCCATGACATCTCTGATTAACAAGATTTTGTATCAGGGCCACCTGCATGGATTTAACATTAATTTGTATTCCTTATGCTGTTAGCATTAGCAAATAGATAGGAAGGTATTATATAAAGTAAGTAAAACCAAGGATTGAGAGAGTTTTGCAAGACAAGCCAATTTTTTTTAAATAAATTTTGGACTTGATATACGAGTCGCATCAATACAGAGTATAAAAGAGAAGAAAGGCGCCTCTAAGTGTAGCAATATGGTTACATTTAACGAAGGTACAACATTTAGCAACTCACATGGTTGATAATTAAAAGAGACACATCTAAGTATGCAGGCATCCAGTGTAAAAGCTGTCCACATATGTAACTTGCCTATGCACATGTTGTCTATCAAGCTACATCAACTGGCAACTGCAGTGCCATGTACAGGATCTCTCAGAGACTAGGGATGCACTGAAATTTCGGCCGCCGAAACAAATCGGCTGAAAATGGCCCTTTCGGCAAAAAGCCGAAAGAGAATTTTCACCGATACTGGGGCAGAAAATGGGACGGGGCCTTCTGGGTTGGCCCTGCCCCCGGTGCCGCCCATCACCGGGGTGTCATTCCATCTTTACTCTCTCCTCCTCACCCATGCTGCAGTCAGCCTGTGGGGTCTCGCTGTAAAGTCCCGCTCTCCACAGCAGTGGCTGCATATGGCTCCTCTGCCCATGTGTAAATCGGCTGTGCAGGAGCTCGGGCACGCTGTTTACTGTGAAAGTGAAAGCAAAGGAGAGGCATCTAGCAGTGTGTGCTGCTCTGAGCCTCCCCCTAGAGTGCAGTACCCAGCATGGAGAATAAGGTACAGAGCTGCAGCTGACAAGTTTTAAAAAGGCTGTATATTATATATATATATATATATATATATATATATATATATATATATATATATATATATATATATATATATATATATATATATACACACATATATACACATCTCTGTGTGTGCATGTGTGTGTGTGTGCAGAGAGAGTGCAGAGACAGACTTGTCATCCGCTGGCTCACCGAGGATCAACAGAGCGATCCCCACTGAGCAAGCGGAGGAGTAAAAAACGGACAGCCCCATGTGAAAGGAGCCTTAAAGACATGAGGTTGATTTATTAAAGGCAAATAGACTGTGTACTCGCTCTGCGAGGGAATTTGCGCCGGGGCTTAGAAAATGAGAGGAAGCTTTGCTGACTTCCATCATCCAATCATCTGTCAGCAAAAATGCTGAATGGGTATTGTTTTCAAAGTGAAGTTTCAACTCATTTACTAAGTTCTAGAGCAAATGCCCTTGCATCTACACTTGCAAAATGCACAGTCTATTTGCCTTTAGTAAACTTACCTCAATGCCAAACTGAAAAAAAAAAAAAAAAAAAATCTCTCAAAAGGGACTCTAATGCCGCGTACACACGAGCGGACTTTTCAACATCCAAAGTCCGACGGACTGAGTCCGTCAGACTATTCGATCGTGTGTGGGCTGCAACGGACTTTTGACTCGCCAAAGTCCGAAGGACTTTAGAATATGGAACATGCTTCAAATTTTTCCGAAGGAACTCCGCCGGACCCGGTCCCTTCGAAAAATTCGCTCGTGTGTATGCTACTCCGACGACTAAAACCGACGCTAGGCCAGCTATTGGCTACTGGCTATGAACTTCCTTATTCGAATCCAGTCGTACGTCATCACGTTTGAATCCGTCGGAGTTTAGTGTGATCGTGTGTGGCCAAGTCCGCTCAGCCGAAAAGTCTGTCAGAACTCCGTCGGAATTCCAGCAGAACTCCGACGGAACTCCTTCGGAAGTCTGTCGGACATAAGTCCTCTCGTGTGTACGGGGCTTAATGGATTTAGGATGTGAAAAGGCCTGGGGACTAAAGTAGATTGGGGCTGTGTGCCCCAAAATGCACACAATCTAAAGCCCATCACACTCAATATATTCATTTCAATGACTCTAAAGGAGATTGTACAGTAGGATTATAACATGTTGAGCTTGATGTAACATGAGCTTGATCTAACATGATGTACCAATCACGGACATACGACAACAAAAAGTCTAGTTAAAAAAAATAAAAAATGATTATATATTTTTTTTAATAATAATAATAATGCTCAAAAAAATAAATAAAAATCAATGTAACAATATATTTTGCAGTCACAAATAGTTTTGGGTGTCTGTTCTTCCTATAAAACACAAGAAGAGCCTGGAGCACAGAAAATGTCCCTTAAAATAGGATGATTTTACTGTCACCGTCATTAGACGCAGCAAATCATTCATTTACTTTGATGTCGTACATGTCAAGCCCTTACCTGACATAGGGCGAGTTACTGAACTCTTTAGCGTAATGCTTCTCTTGTCGCCAACAATGATGTCAGAATATATATCCTCTGTCAATCTGTGGTAATTCAACTGCCATTTAACCTTTATACATGTAACAGACAAAAAGATGACACGCACTGACAACCTGTCAAAAGAAGACATCCCTTGTCCTGAGAACAGTGAACAAAGCAAGCTAGTCTGCACTGTTGCGGGTTTCTGCTCTCAGCAACAATGGGACCTGCCATTATTTCACTTATAATAAGTAAAATCCGGGAATTGTAATCCATGGTCTTTGATTATTACAGTATGCCGCTGGTAAAAGCCAAAAATTGAGCCTAATTTTGCCAATACTAGGTAAAGTATTATGCCACGTACACACGATCGGAAATTCCGCCAGCAAAAGTCTGATGAGAGCTTTTGTTCAGAAAATATGACCCTGTGTATGCTCCATCGGACTTTTGCTTGCGGAATAGAGCAGGTCCTCTATTTTTCGGTCGTAAAAAGTTCCGATTAGAAATTCCGATGCACAAAATTCCTACGCATGCTCGGAAGCATTGAACTTAATTTTCTCGGCTCGTAGTAGTGTTGTACGTCACCGCGTTCTTGACGGTTGAAAGTTCAGAGAACTTGTGTGACCCTGTGTATGCAAGCCAAGCTTGAGCGGAATTCCGTTGGAAAAATTATCCAAGATTTTTCCAATGGATATTCCTCTCGTGTTTACGGGGCATTAGGCTCTTTCCCTGTGCTCCTCTACTGTACCCATCTTTCCTACTAGCCCACCTGAGATTCCTGGGTACACTGAGCAAATGGAAGTCTCTGTACACTCCCTGCACCCCCTATGTGACGCCGCTCTATTAGCTGTTGCATATGCAATAAACACCACATAGAGGGGAATGTCGTGTTCTTCCACATATTGATGTACCGGATTATTCTCCTGCAGCCTTGTTATGGACCAAGTGTTCAGTTACTCGGTAAGGTACAGTCATGCTCAAAAGTTTGTATACCCTGGCAGAAATTGTGAAATTTTGGCATTAATATTGAAAATATGACTGATCATTCCAAAAAACAAAACAAAAAAAAAAAAAACACTGTCTTAAGGATAGCAATCACATGAAGCCATTTATTATCACATCGTTTTTTGGATCCTTTTTAAATCATAACAGAAATCAACCAAATGACTCTGATAAAATGTTTACATACCCTGGAATGTTTGGTTTCGGTACAGACACAGAAGGTGGCGCGCGCGCACACACACACACACACACACACACACACACACACACACACACACACACACGTTAAAATGGCAATTAAAAAGGTTAATTTCCCACATTTGTGGATTTTAAAATCACAAGTTTGTTAGCTCTCACATGGATGAGCCAAGCAGGCTAGACACTGAGCCACGAGGAGGTAGAAAAGAAGACAAAAGACCTGCGTAACAAGGTAATGAAACTTTACAAAGATGGAAAAAGGGATATAAAAAGATATCCAAATTCTTGACTATGCCAGTCAGTACTGTTCAATCGCTTAAGAAGAAGTGGAAAATTCAAGGCGCTTTTGATACCAAGCCAAGGTCAGTTAGACCAAGAAAGATTGCAGCCACAACTGGTGGAAGAATTGCCCAGAATACAAAGAAAAACCCACAAGTAACCACAGCAGAAACACAGGCTGCTCTCCAAAAGGACAGTGTGGTTGTTTAACCACTTTCAGACCGGACCAATTTGCTGGTCAAAGACCAGACCACTTTTTGTGATTCGGCACTGCGTCGCTTTAACTGACAATTGCGCGGTCGTGCGACGTGGCTCCCAAACAAAATTGACGTCCTTTTTTTCCCACAAATAGAGCTTTCTTTCGGTGGTATTTGATCACCCCTGTGGTTTTTATTTTTTGCGCTATAAACAAAAATAGAGCGACAATTTTGAAAAAAAACGCATTATTTTTTACTTTTTGTTATAATAAATATCCCCCAAAAATATATAAAAAAAACATTTTTTTCCCTCAGTTTAGGCCGATACGTATTCTTCTACATATTTTTGGTAAAAAAAAAAAAAATAAAAAAAAAATCGCAATTAGCGATTGATTGGTCTGCGCAAAAGTTATAGCGTTTACAAAATAGGAAATAGGGATAGTTTTATAGCATTTTTATTAATATTTTTTTTTTTTTTTTTACTAGTAATGGCGGCGATCAGCGATTTTTATTGTGACTGCAACATTGTGGGGGACCCATCGGACATTTTTGACACATTTTTGGGACCATTGTCATTTATACAGTAATCACTGCTATATAAATGCAGTGATTCCTGTGTAAATGACACTGGCAGTGAAGGGGTTAACCAGTGGGTGGCAGTGTAGGGGTTAAGTGTTCCTAGGGGTGTGTTACTAACTGTGGGGGGGTTGGGCTTTCATTTAGTGAACACTGATCTTTGCTCCAATCACATGGAGCAGAGATCAGCGTCACTAGTTGCTAGGCAGAATGGAGAAATGTTGTTTACAACGGCACTTCTCCATTCGGCCGCTCCGTGAGACGATCGTGGGGATGCCCGCGGCGATCGAGTCCGCGGGTCCCGCGAGCGGACTCACGGGGGTCCCGACCAGCGCAGGAGCGCGCCGCCGGTGGCGCGCTCCCGATGGCAGGGCGGCAAATTTAAAGGGATGTACATGTACGCCCATTTGCCTGCCCGTGCCATTCTGTCGACGTACATCGTCGTGCGCTGGTCGGCAACTGGTTAATGCCTCGTACACACGACCGGACTTTCCAACAGACTAGGTCCAATGGTTTTCCCGACTGACTTTCCGAACGAAAAGACTTGGCCACACACGAACGACCAAGTCTGTTCGTAAGTCCGTTCGTTTTGAACATGATGACGTAAACGGGACTAAACAAGGAAGTTCAATAGCCAGTAGCCAATAGCTTCCCTTGTGTCATATTTGGTCCCGACGGACCAGCATACAGACGAGCGGTTTTCCAGATTTTAGTCCGTCGGAATTGAGTCCATCGGATAGATTTGAAACATGTTCTATTTCTAGGTCCATCTGATTTTTTTTTCCCCCATAAACGATCGGACTAACCCACACATGATTGGATTGTCCGACGGACTAATCCCTTCGGGTCCAGTCTGCCGGAAACTCTGGTTGTGTGTACGCGGCATTAGGAGAACAATTCAACGATACTTGAACAAAATTTTACATTGTATTTTTTGTAAATGTAACTACCTACTCCCAAACTGTCATTTGAAGTAAAACACATAGCCAAGTATTATTCTCCACAATTTTTTCATTGTGCATTAAAAAAAAAGAAAAAACAAATAAAATTAGACATGCTATCTGCCAATAGAACTTAACCAAAAAGTGCATTCTATGCATCCAAAAATATAGTAAATATACCAAATCAAATCATTATTCAACCAAAAAAATTATGTCAAAGCAATAACTCCAAGGCCAATGATAAATAATGCGTTATCGCCTCTGATTCCACAATATGTCTGGTTGACGAACGGCCGTTCAGAAACGAACTGAAAAGCACACAATGAAAAGCGCGAATCAACACTCACCAAACTTCTAACACGAAATTAGCAGAAGGAGCCCAAATGGTGATGCTAAAGAGCTGAAAAACAACATAGTACACCACTACATTCGTATTTGTTGGCCAACAATTCATTGCCGTTTGTATGCAAGACAAGTTTGAGCCAACACCCTTCAGACAAAAGTCCACGGTTTTGTTGGGCAACAATCCGATCGTACGTACAAGGCTCAAAGCTCAGTGCAGCCAAGCCGTAGATAAGCAGTTGGTGCACTGTGCTACAACCGCGGTCCAGGTAAAACGCAGCACATCAGTGTAAAGGCAGCCTTATGGGGGGGCTCAGGACAGTAAGGGCTTGTTTACATTTGAGGTTTGGATGGTGATAAAAGTCCATAGCTCATTGTGGCCTGTGACTGGTTACCAAAACACCAAAATGTTGAGCACCCCTCGCTTAACGTCTACAACAAAAAATGATGATTAGCTAGTTGCACCAACCTTGAAAAATTAATATAAACATATTCCTGTTTTATCATTTGTGTATTTATTTTATTTTTTTCTATAAAAGGATCTGAAAAGAACGCTTTATTCTTAGATCAGGATAAAATAAGAACAATTGGTTATGAAGTGAAACAAACAGGTTTTCAAACACCATGGAAAAAAAGAAATAAGTAACAATGAATATCTATCACCCTCATTTCTCATTTTGTTGAATAAAACACATATATTTACAGTATATTTACAGTATAAGAATGTCATACGTGTTATTACTACTTTGTCCTAAAGGAGAAAGTTATCCTTTTTTAATTGAAACGTGTGATAAGCTTTTATTTCGGCCATATCAAAAATCGAATTACAACATGTCAGAACATAACAAGTCACTTTAATCTGCTATGTATGTCATCGGCTCCAGAGGCTATTCTTTAAAGCCAAGAGTTGCAGGTGGTAATTACCTAAATGGGATTCCCTGGAAAACTGCAGTAAAGACAGCTATACATGAAGCATTCTTTATTACCAGAATATGCCTGACCGATTAAAAGTAGGTAGCTATTTGAATTAATTCAAATCATACACTCCATTTAGTATAATAGCATAACTACAGTATGAAAATACCCAATAGGAGTGATTATTTGCTATCCGTTTCTGATAACTATTGAATATCTTCAGGATATTAAGGTTGGCCATACATTATACAATTTTCTTGCACAACTTTTCTTTAGATTTACCAAAACCATATAATATGAGGTCAAACCTAAACACTTTGAATTTGTATACAATCAGGCAGGCCCTTGTACTACATAGGTGAAGGTAGATCTAAAGAAAATTGAATAAGAACATTTTATGGTGTATGGCCAGATTAAAGAGGAAGTAAACCCTCTAAAAAAAAAAAATAATAAATAAGAAAAAAAAAATAAAAAAAATAAAAAATAAAAAAAACACACCCCGCAAGACAAAGGCATAATGAGCTAGTATGCATGCAAACCAATATGGTTTGCGAATAAAACAATCAAGAAATACATAAAAAAAAAAAAATAGCAGGTGAGTCAATAAGCTGACATCTATCCAATACTGAAATACCAGTTTTAGGACACACGGTTACCTTAAAAAACCCTTACAAACCACTTTGACCTACAGGTAAGCCTAGATTAAGGCTTACCTGTAGGTCCAAGAAATATCTCCTAAACCTATACAGTTTAGGAGATATTGACCTGAAGACAGCCACCGCTGTCTACGGCGCATGCGCAGGCGCACTGGGTAAGCCGCAGATCGCAGCGATATACCGCGAGTGTCGGCTCCAGTGCGCATGCGCGGGAGTGACGTCATCGCTGCTCCGGCGAATGGCAGCGGTGGAGCAGCGAGACCCACCAAGAAGATGGACGCTCGGAACTATAGGGGACAGCGGTGACTTCGCTGGCTCCTGTGTCAGGTAACTGACACATAATGGACTACCGTACTATTATAGTAGTCCATTATGCTTTACCTTTGCAGGGAATGAAAGAGATAGTAAACCCATCAGGTTTACTTCCTCTTTAAAGGAGGAGGTTATTCAGTTTATAAAAACTATACAAATACTGTAGCTGCTGACCTTTAATAAAAAGGACCCATACCTGTCCGGGGGTCCAGCAGTGTCCTCACCTGGGCCGGCTCTTTGCCAGCTCTCCGTTTTCTCAACGCCAGCATGTTTACTGAGGGCAGCAGGTGGTGCCTACATCTGGCACCCCACTGCGCATGCCCGAAACCTGCTGTGCAATCCGAATAGTACTGCAGCCTCCTTGAACTGTGATGTGTCCCAAGAAGTTGTGGTCAGGGCGGGACCCCAAACATGATGGGGGGGGTCAGAACTTCCCCTTTTGGATGAAATTACCCTTTAAACAGTCACTGATTACAATTGTTTAGCCTCCAAAAAGTTAAAGAGGCGCCCCAAAAAAATGAAAGGTCAACAGCTACAAAAACTGTAGCTGCGGACTTTTAATATAAGGACATTTACCTGTCCGGTTATCCAGCAAAGTCCTCACCCAAGCCGACTCGTAAATCTGCTTTGAGTGTAGGCATTGACATCTTAAGTAAGGGAAACTGGCAGTGAAGCCTTGTGGGACCAGTGATGTGCCCCAGAAGGCTGAAGGGAAAAGGGCAGAAACTCCGGTTCAGATCGCTACGGCACATCTGACTAGAAGAGGGAGCGGGTACTTGTGAAAAACCAAGTACCTACTCCCTCCCCGAAAAAGTGCCAAAATCTGGCAGTGGAGGGGGGATGCAAACAAGTGGAACATACCCCTTTTGGTGAAGTTCTGCTTTAGAGTTGGCTGTAAAAAAAAAATGTATTTTTTTTTTTTTGTTTTTTTTTAGTCGCATGGGTTTCCTGACATTTGTCCATGTACGCAACCCAAGACAAAATATACAAAATCTTTGTTTCTTGTTACACTTGCTTACTGAAGTCTACTACATTGGAGCCATAGTTTCCATACACGGCACATATGATGGCAAAAGAAGCCTGAAACAGCTGTATGCCAGTTGAAATAAATGGCTATATGATTTCAGGCCATCTATACACCAGGGCTGGGTTCTGGATGTGCATTTGGCCACTGGGGTATAAAGGAATGATTGGGAATAATCCCCTTTCTGGGAAATGTAGGAAATTAGATATGAGAATACTTTCTGTTTGAATGGTCTACTGTGCAAAAGCTTCCTTGTATGATATACAGATTTCTCCATGTATGCTAAACTGTGTGGATGGAGGAATCTCCCACTGGGCCAAGCTTCAGTATCTTGCTAGTCGGCCCCGCTGGCTCTCAACTTAAAAAATGCCTGCACCCAATCAAAATTTTAAAGAGGGATTCCACCAAAAAAAAATATATTAAAAGCCAGCAGCTATAAATACTACAGCTGCTGACTTTTAATAAATGAACACTCACCTGTCCCGGGTTCCAGCGATGCCGGCAGCCGAGGCCGATCGATCGCTCGGCTCTCGGCTGCTGTAGTCACCATTCTAGGTGAGGGAATCAGGAATCGAAGCGAATCGGCTTCACTTCCCGGTTCCCTACTGCGCATGCACGAGCCGCGCCGCGCAATAGGAAATCTCTGCGCTGTCACTGGGACCCGTGTGTGTCTCAGCAGACAGCGCGGCAGGGCAGGAAATGGCGTAGACTCCCGTGGGAGTCTATGCCCGGAAGTGGGTGAAAATACCTGTCTTTGACAGGTATCTCCACCCCCCTCCCCCCTGAAAGGTGCCAATTGTGACACCGGAGGGGGGGAGGGATCCGATCAGCGGAGGTTCCACTTTAGGGTGGAATCCCGCTTTAAGGTAGTGTGAGAGCCAGCGAGGCCAACTAGCTAGATATGGAAGCTCGGGCCAGTGGGAGATTCCTCCATCCACACAGTTAAGCATAGATGGAGGAATTTGTTCCACTTTTTCCATCTGACCATAGAAAATCTGCAGATAATCTATAGGTGTATGGCCAGTCTTAGTGCTTACTAAGCTTGATTACCATGTGACCTGGAACAGAAGAAGAAAAAGGACTCCTGCGATTCTTTCTCTATGGCTTCTGGGAATGCCTCGCCTCATTCTGCATTCCATGCTAATAGGGAGGTCAAAGAACATGCTTCCTCTAATACCATACACACACTATGAGAACTGCCACACAGTACTACAGTACCACTTCACCTGCATTGAACTAGGACTCGGGAAAGGAAAAATTGATTAAACTGTGTGTGTATTATTTTTTCTGTACTGCCAATTCACTATTCTCTTTTGGATTAGCTTATTATTATTTAATCTTTTATCTGATCCATTTCTGAAAGTTTTGAGTTTAAGCCATACCCTTGTATAACTGTATAAAGCCCGACGAAAGTATCTACGTTATCTCAAAAGTTTGCATCATTAATATCTTAAAGTGTAACTAGAGGCAAAACTTTCAGATAGGAGTAGGGGTATAACCCCCGTCATTTTTCTGCCATCTGTGTCCCATTGGGGAAATTTCCCTTCACTTCCTGTCTCATAACTAAAACAGGAAGTGAAAGCAAATACATCCAAAGTGTGAAAATCCCAGGATCATTACAACTGGTGTCCCCATTGAAATATTTCCCCGCTATTAGTGTTCTGATGTCAATCCAAAACATGGGATCCTCTTTTAGGTTCACTTGCAATGGATAATGCTAAACATGACAAATAGAGAGGCTAATTCTCCCGAACGGAGACACAGACAACAATAAAAACCTGGCAGGGGTTCTAATCGCTCTTCACTCCAACCAGAAGGGGAAAAAAAAAAAAAAAAC
Source organism: Lithobates pipiens (assembly GCF_037356315.1). Taxonomy (NCBI): domain Eukaryota; kingdom Metazoa; phylum Chordata; class Amphibia; order Anura; family Ranidae; genus Lithobates; species Lithobates pipiens. Next base: position 197,548,368 of record NW_027507789.1, on the reverse strand, counting down.
GTTTGCTTTTACACACTTGCTGCCCGCCATATAGCAAAATTAAGTTGGCAAAGTGGTAAACCGGACGTCATACAAAGACACATCGCAACTCTATCTGACGGAGACTCTTTACCACGTGATCAGCCGTGTCCAATCACAGCTGATCACAGTGTAAACAGGAAAAGCCATTGATCGGCTTTTCCTCACTTGTGTCTGTCAGAGTCTTCTGACAGGGGGTGATTGATGCCCACACTGGACAACCAGGACCATCAGGGATGCCACCCATGTCCACCAGGGATGCCAATCAGTGCCCCGCAATGGATGCCAGTGCCCACAACAGATGCCAAACAATAATGCCTGCCAGTGATGCTCATCAGTACCATTCATTAGTGTACATCAGTGCCCATCCATCCTGTGCATCAGTGCCGCCTTTCAGTGCCACCTATGTGTATCCATCAATGCTGCATATCAGTGCCACCTCATTGGTAGGAATGAGCTCCGCATGTTCGCACACTCCAAGTGCTAATCACAGGCAGTGAGACATTTCCCGATCTCTGCAGCCGCACATCGGGGCAATGTCTCACTGCCTGTTATTAGCGCCGCACCAATTTCCTGGGGGGGGCGCTGCACGTGGAGTGTGCGAACACGCCAGAGCTCATCCTTATTCATCGGTGCCCATCAGTGTCGCCTTATCAGTGCCCATCAGTGAAAGAAAAAAAACGTACTTATTTACAAAATTTTGTTACAGAAACAATTTAGAAAAAAATAACGTAGTGTCTTTTTTTTAAATTTGTTTAGCAGAAAATAAAAACCGCAAAGGTGATCAAATACCACCAAAAGAAAGCTCTATTTGTGGGAAAAAAAAAAAAAAAAACAACGCCAATTTTGTTTGGGAGCCACGTCACACAACCGTGCAATTGTCAGTGCCGAAACGCAAAAAGTGGTCTGGTCCGGAAGGGGGGTAAATCCTCCTGGGGCTGTAGTGGTTAAACAACTGGAACTGATAATACTAACCGTGCCATGTAACATTAGAAGCAGTTACTGCACGCACCACTGACACCAACCTTAGCTCGCTATAGCGTATTGACTTTCTGAAATCCATGAACACAAACAGACAGATTGTCAACAATACACACGTCTCGTTCAGAGTAGGTGCAGAGACTAGAAATGACCATTTACTTTAAACAATAGGCAATTGATTTTACATAATCACAAGATAATAGTCGTTGATATTTAAAATATTCAATATCTGCTCCGTAACATAAAGGTGCCCATCCTGAACACTGAACGTTACAATAACACGCAGCTCCTACATGCTACACAAAGGGGGTTCATTACTAAAAGCAAATCCACTTTGCACTACAAGTGCAGTTGGAAGTGAAGTCGCTGTAGATCCGAGGGGGACATGCAAGGAAAATAAAAAACTGCTTTTTTGCTTGCACGTGATTGGACGATAAAATCAGCAGAGCTTCCCCTCGTTTCAGATCTTCCCCTCAGATCTACAGCGATTGCACTTGTAGCGCAAAGCGGATTTGCCTTTAGTAAATAACCCCCCTACCGTGAACCGTGAAGGAAAAACGTTGCTCGCTACTCACCACAAGCAGCACGACCAGCAGCAAAGGAAAAGTCTTCATTGTTACGTTCCTCTTGGTGACAATAGTCAATGCTTTATGTAGCCTGGTGTTGAGTTGCTAGTAGAAAAAAAAAAATGCTCAGCTTAGGAACAGCCTGGAGCTCCTCTTTCAGACAAGTCAGACTTGATTTGAGACCCTCCCTTTGGTTCCTCCCTTCTGCCCAGCTATAGAATCCCCTCACCACATCACAAAACACAGCCCAAGTGCTAAACTGGATCCTCGGTGACAACCAGACACACCTTCCCAGCTGCACACTTTGTGTAGTGGTATGAGGAAAGCTTCCAGGCAATGAGAAAGCCCTTCAACTCTCTCTATGACTCACACCACATCTTTTCTTTGTAATTTAAAAAATTGTCTCCAGGTTTCCATCATTACTGCAAATGTGTTGACTCAGTCGAAACTTAAAGTGGATTTACAGGTAAAAGTTTTTTGTATCTAAGGTTGGCCATACATGTTCAATTTTCTCGTACAAATTTCCTTTAGATTTACCGAAAATATGAGGACAAAACTTTCAATTGTATCCAAGTAGCCAGGCCCTCGCGCTACATAGTTGAAGGTAAATCTAAAGAACGTTGTTCGGAAAATTGTATAATGTATGGCCAGCCTAATGCTGGCCATACAAGGTTAGAATATCGTTCGGAAAAAACGTCCGCTACGCTCGATCGTTTCGACATTCGAAACGTTCGTGGTTACATTTCGATTCTCGAAAATGCAAATTTTGTGCTGAAAAAAAAAAAAAAAAACCCCAACGTGTTTTTTTTCCCCGCAAAAACGATTGATTTACGAACGATTAGTAGTGTAATCGAACGAAAATTGTTTGAAAAATCGACAGCGCATGCGCATGTTAAAATCGAATCTAGAATATAGTTCGGAAAAATGTCCGCTACACTCGATCGTTCGACATTCGAAACGTTAGTGGTTACATTTCGATTCTCGAAATGCAAATTTTGTGGCGAAAAAAATAAATAAAACCCAACGTGTTGGGTTTTTTCCGCAAAAACGATTGATTTTCGAACGGTTAGTAGTGTAATCGAAGGAAAATAGTTCGAAAAATCGGCAGCGCATGTTAAAATCTAACCCCGGAAGTAATTTCAACCAGGAAACAAACAGATCTTTTTTATTTTTTGACTTTTTGTTCACAATGGCAAAAAGAAAATATTAGATTGAAGTTCAGGGTAAGTAATTAGGGGGTGATGGGGAGGCTACAATCCACGACTATTGCAACACCTCCAACGACAGATGTATCGTGCACGGCAAAAATACCTAACGGGTTTCCGTAGGAGGATTCTCAAAGGTCAAATCCTTGTTACATAATTTTCGCTGCTTATATAATCGATCGAGGACAATTGTACTATTTATGTTGTTAATGATCGCTAATATGTTGAATATTGGGCGACATCTATTGATACAATGTTGGCGTTCTCGCATGCACGTTCGACAAATTTTACAATTTGCAAACGTTTTTTTCTGAACAATATTCTAACCGTGTATGGCCAGCATTAGAGGGGTTGGAAACCCTCGCGTTTTTTTTTCCACCTTAACCGCTTGAGGACCAGCCGCCGCAGTTTTACTGCGGCAGGCTGGCTCCGCTGCACGAAATCACGTTATTGTACGTGATCTCGCAAAGGCTTGGCTAGCGGGGGGGGGGTGCGCGTGCCCGCCGTGAGTCAGACAGCGGGGTCTACCCGCGAGAGGAAAAATGGGGAGATGCTAATGTAAACAAGCATCTCCCTGTTCTGCCTAGTGACACTGTCACTGATCAGCTCTCCATGTAATTGGGGGCGCTGATCAGTGACGTGTAAGGATCAGCTCCGGCGTGCTCGCGCACTCCACGTGCAGAGGCCGCTAGGAAGTTGGCGCAGCGCTGCGCTAATCACAGGGAGTGAAAAATTGCCCGATCTCTGCAGCCGCGCATCGGAACAATGTCTCACTGCCTGTGATTAGCGCAGCGATGCGCCGACTTCCTATCGGCCTCTGCACGTGGAGTGTGCAAACACGCTGGAGCTCATCCTCCCCACAGTTAGAATCGCTCCCTAGGACACACTTAACCCCTGCAGCACCGCCTAGTGTTAACCCCTTCACTGCCAGTCACATTTACACAGTAATCAATGCATTTTTAATCGCACTGATCGCTGTATAAATGTGACTGGTCCCAAAATAGCAGCAAAAGTGTCCGATGTGTCCGCCACAATGTCGCAGTCACAATAAAAATTGCTGATCGCCGCCATTACTAGTAAGAACAAAAAAAATTATAAAAATTACATAAAACTATCCCTTATTTTGTAGACGCTATAACTTTTGCTTATTGTGATTTTTTTTAAATCAAGAATATGTAGAAGAATACATATCGGCCTAAACTGAGGGAAAAAAAAAATTATATATTTTTTTGGGGATATTTATTATAGCAAAAAGGTAAAAAATAATGTGTTTTTTTTTTCAAAATTGTCACTCTTTTTTTTTGTGTATAGTACAAAAAATTTAAACTGCAGAGGTAATCAAATACCACCAAAAGAAAGCTCTGTTTGTGGGAAAAAAAGGATATCAATTTTGTTTGGGAGACACGTCGCACAACCGCGCAATTGTCAGTTAAAGAGACGCAGTGCCGAATCACAAAAAGTGTTCTGGTCTTTGGCCAGCCACCTACCTCCCAACATTTTGAGATGGAAATGAGGGACACCTACTAGCAAACACATGTAGGCATAGGACACGCCCCCTTAAAGGGGAAATAACAAAAAAAAGGTTAATAAAAATCCACAATTGCGTTTTTTTTTTATCTCTACTATTTCATTATATTGGCTTTTAAAATTGAAAAATGCAGCAATTTAGAAATCAGATGAAAGGTTTAGCGCTGGGAAACACTTATTGAAAGATAAAAAGTGTATTTTATTTACAACTATATAGATCAGACCAAATGAGGGACAAATGAGGAGGAAAGAGGGACAGAGGCTCCAAATCAGGGACAGTCCCTCAAAATCAGGGACAATTAGGAGCTATGCACTCCCCCCCCCCCCCCCAACAAAAAAAAAGAGATACCAAATGTGGCATGTCAGGGAGTGAGGAGTACTTAAAGTGGAATTTCCACTTTTGGGTGGAACTCTCCTGGCTACTCATCCCTGAGTGCCCCTGAAAAAAATGGAGTATATACCACTTGCTATGGGGGCACTCAGAAGGGGGGGTAGCCAGGAGCGCCAGCAGACGACCCCAGAAGAGGAGGATTGGGGCTGCTCTGTACAAAATCATTGCACAGAACAGGTAAGTATGATATGTTTGTTATCAAACAAAATCCTGTAGAGTCACTTTAAAGTTGACCTTCATTCCAAAAAATGACTTTGTACTATTAAAACCTTTCCCTTTCCTGCAGTGTAAAAAAACTTTGTTTTTTTATGATTACTTCTGGAACAACTCTTGGTCTCTTTTTCTTTTAAATCTTTATACATATCTTATTTCCAGGTGCCCTCAAACCAGTTGGGTGCCACCACAGTCCTTCCTAAGGCAGTGGGTGGGTCTTGAATGCTGAAGAGAGGGGCACTAAGTAATGGCCACTCTGCAGCATTCTCCTGCATCCAAAAAGGTCTGATGTCTTGCCCCCAGGGGATAGCTTCTTGACCTGGGCTCACGGAAGTGGGTTAAATGACAATGAGTGTCATTTAAGGCCTCATGCACACTGGGCATTTGCAGGACCGTCTTTAATTTTGATTGGACCCTGGGCAAAACTTTTCTAAATAGCAGCTAGACTCAAAATCAGTATACTAAATCAGATCAGGCAGCAATTGGGATTGGTTGCCAGAGGTTACATTGTATCATTACCTCTCACTGACTGGTTGCTAGAGGTTACAGCACACATTACGGCTCACTGATTAGTTGCTAGAGGTTACAGCACATGATTTCTGCTTGCCGATTGGTTGCTAGAGATTAGTTTGGATATGACCTCAGGGGGTCATGATATACATATCAATGCTGCCAGCAGCCGCTATTTACATATAAATGCCGGTAATTTACATGTAAACACAGGGTCTGCAGGTGAGTCATCTTTACACAACAATAGGGCAGAGCTGGGCAGCATTAGTAGCAGCACTTCACACTGAGATATTGGGACACAGAACAGGACTAAAACCTCAGGGGACGAGGGAATTTAAACCAGGATATTTGGCAAGTATGAGGCAGCTGCTTTGGGCCCCACAACAATGACAGGGCCCAGGGCAGCTGCCCCTTTTGCCCTGCCTTAAAAACGGCCCTGGGCATTTGGCTCAGAGGCATGAGAGGCCGGCATTTTGGTACAAGCAGAAGGCACAGGAGCACCGTCCAGAGCCCGCCCTGCTGGCAGCCTGTAACACTCTATGAGAGGCTGACAGCTGCTACACCTGGATGGGGCTGGATGGTGCACCAAGCAGTACTAATATTTAGGGTATTATATGCTCAGGGGCGAATCCCCAGAATTTAAGCTCAGTGCATTGTCTTCTGCAGTGGATTTCACACTCCCATAGAGTTTTACAGGATGCCGGCAGCAGTGGTTGCAGACACTGCGGGAGACAAATGCAGTACCGGATCGATGCTGCACCCACCTAGGGGCGTATAAGGTTGTTTTTTGTAAACCTATTACTTCTCTTTTAAGATCGGTTGTTGGCTCAAACTGGTCTTGCATACACACGGTCACACAAATGTTGGCCAACAATTCTGAACGCGAGAACACGGTGGCGTACAACATGTAGGACGATCCGATAAAAAGGAAGTGCAATAGTCATGTGATATCTCCATTACGAGTGCTAGTTTTACAAGACCGAGAACTTCCAGCTTTTGTGCATGGACTTGTGTACACACGATCGGACTTTCCGACAACGCAGTTTTGTTGGCAGAAAACCTGAGAACCTGCAATCAAACATTTGTGGGCGGATAATCCGACAGCAAATTTCCGATGGAGCATACACACGGTCCGACTTTCCGACAACAAGCTCACATCGAATATTTCCCGTCGGAAAATCAGACGGTGTGTATGCGGCATAATATCGTGTATGGGGTCTTAATGTGGGGATCTGTCAGTTCATTTTTTTTCCAGTGCAACCCATTGGTTGAACAACAAAAAAACAAAAAAAAAAAAACTGTGTGTGTGTATCCAGCTTAAACCTTTGACACAAGGATACAGTGAATTGTTGGCTCTGGATTCCAAAGCATGTGCTGTCAGCCCTGGCTACCTATTGTCTGATGGATTACAAAGAACAAAGGCTTCTCCTTATCACCCTACCCCCTCCTCATCACCAAAACCCCTATGGCAAAGAGCAAAAGAGGTTATCAGCCCACAAGATTTATAACACAATACAGTGCCTTACATTTTGCCATGTTGCAACCAAAACGTAAAAGTATTTTATTGGGATTTTATGTGATAGACCAACACAAAGTGGCACATAATTGTGAAGGTGGAAGGAATATAATAAATAGTCTTAAAAATTTTTTACAAAATAAATCTAAAAAGTGTGTCGTGCATTTGTATTCAGTGGTAGACATGTGTACACTGAAATATTTTGTTTCGAAAATTAGTTTTCGTCTGAAAAATAAATTTATTTAGTTACTCCCAAAATTTGGTTTTATCTATTTTGTTTCATTAAAAAATGCATTTGTCCGAAAATCCGAAATAATTAAGGTCGAATCTGTCATTGAAGGCTTATGGTGTCTGTCGAATGTTATAAGAAGAATCGACGGAGCAGCTAAACTGTACGACGGACGCAATCGTACATTTCCGGTTGAATGTTCCGCCTACAAGCTATAGTAGAATTCTAATGTTGTATGACACTAGTAATAATTATATTTATTAATTATTATTACTAGTCAACCAACATTAGAATTCTTCTATAGCCTATGGGCGGAGCATTTGACCATAAATGTCCGCTCGCTGCGACTGCTTCGTCGAATCTTCATGTCGAATCTTTTCTCTCTATGTTGAATAATCTTGGACTAATAGTTAGGTGCATTCAACCTTTTTTATTATTGTGTCTATAATGTCGAATCTTTTCTCTCTATGTAGAATAATTTTGAACTAATAGAGCTAAGGTTAGGCACATTTGACCACAGGTTCGATAGACACAGATCACTATTGTCAGCGTCATGTTGAATCTCCTATCTATATCGAACTGTTACAATGAAAATGAAAATAAAGCATTTGTTTATGTCGGATCTTTTGGTTTTCAGATTCTGCACATTCGTCAAACGATAACGAAAATACCCGAAATTCGGACAAAAATGCATTCGGACGAAAACGAATGCACATGTCTATTCAGTGCCGTACTAAGGTTGGTGTCACCTGGGGTAGTAAAACACAGTGTGACCCCCCATCCCCCCACGTTTTACCGCATTGGAGCAGCTTTCCCCTGCAGCCTGCCACAGTGCTCTGTCCTGCTGCTGTGGAGTGACAGCATGAGCAGAACAGAGCAGTACACTTGGTGCACTTGATGGTGTCACCCAAGGCTCAATCATAACTGTTCACAGAACCTTCTCCATCCAATCTGACAGAGCTTGAGCTATTTTGCAAAGAAGAATAGGCAAACGTTTCACTCTCTAGATGTGCAAAGCTGGTAGAGACATCCCTAAAAAGGCTTGCAGCTGTAATTGCAGGGAAAGGCGGTTCTACAAAGTATTGGCTGAAAGGCTGAATACAAATGTACGCCATGCTTTTCACATATTTATTTGTAAAATATTTTGAAAACCATTTATCATTTTCCTTCCACTTCAGAATTCCGTATCACTTTGTGTTGGTCTATCACATAAAATCCCAATAAAATACACTAAATACCAAAAGGGAGCAAGTAAATTGTTAGGGTTTTATACACTTTATTTGACACCGTAGCTTACAAATGACATAATAGTAAAAGCTGCATCCATTACCTCGAGTTGTGTGAATTTCACAAAGTGCTTTTTCTACTGAAAAGGCTGTGGGATTCTGAAATTGCCCTGGAGTTAGACGTGGCTTCTGGAGCTCTCATTAAAATTATCAGAATGCTTCAGAAACACGAAGAATACGACAATGGATGAAGGGACACCTGGGAACAGTCCAGGCTAGTTTATCATGCACTTCTATTTAGCAAGGCAGCAAACAAACAGTTGCAATACAGGAGGGCTTTGTACAGCAAGGCCATAGCATAAAACAAAACAAAAAATAAATAAAGTAGTCACTAAATAAATCCAGGTCCCGAATAACAGGGTGCTCCCTAATGGGCTCCCCAAAACATACAGGCTGTACTTTTTTCAGCGTTTCTGTCAGCACTGAGCCTTTTCACATAGCAACAGGCTCCCGCAGCAAAAATAGAGAGCCATGAGCATTAGTCAGCTCACATATATGCTGTAAATGACTGGTCCGTTGTATAGCGCTACATATGCAAACTAAATTGCCTCAGGGCGCTTTTGCCGCCAGTGTCCATCTGGGTTTTCAGAAGAGATGGGTCTTGAGCTTCTTCTTGCAGGCCAGATAGTTTTCTTCCGAGCGGATGACCGCGGGTAGCGCATTCCATAGCCATGGTCCTTGGACTGCGAACCTTCGTTCGGCTTTTAATTTATAACGGGTCTTGTTGATGATGTGTTCCTAGGATTGTTTGGGGTGATTGTAGCTGTACTGGTGCACTTGCAACAAGAACAATTGAGTACTGTCCATGATACGTTTTTTGTTTGCCCTAACATCCAAATTTTCAGGAGAAACCTTTAGGTTGTGCCCCGTCTTCAAGGTCCAAGCAGTAGCAAGCATGTTCTGAAAATTCAGATGTTAATGCAAATAAATAAAGTATCATGGACAATACTCAATTGTTTATGTGACCTGGGATTTAAAAAGTGGTTGTAAACCCTTACAACACACTTTGACCTACAGGTAAGCCTAGATTAAGGCTTACCTGTAGGTCCAAAAAATATCTCCTAAACCTACACGGTTTAGGAGATATTTGCCGAAAGACAGGCACCGCTGTCTACAGCGCATGCACCGTAGACAGCGGCGCGCAGCCGCGCTGAGCGCGGCACCCGTCAACCGCAATATGCCGCGCGTGGCGGCTCCTGTGCGCATGTGCAGGAGTGACGTCATCGCGGCTTCGCTGAATGACAGCTGCGGAGCGGCGAGACCCACTGAGAAGATGGATGTGCCGGACTACAGGGGACAGCGGTGACTTCGCTGGCTCCTGTGTCAGGTAAGTTACACATAATGGGCTACTTTGCGATGCATAGTAGTCCATTATGCTTTACCTTTGCAGGGAATCAAAGAGGAAGTAAACCCATCAGGGTTTACTTCCTCTTTAAGACTTTATCCCACCCAAAGTTCTACAAAGCATCACCACACATTCCACACCATCAGCATTCCACACCAACCATAAACCGTGGATCCCCTTATCATGTGTTTTTTGAGAAACCTAGGTGACTGCTGTATACACACCTTTCACAATCCTGCCAGACAGTTCCTCACTACATATTACTTTTTAATTATTCTAGCTTGACATGCTTTGGCTGTTTCTTTTTTAAGTTTTTTTTTTTATATATACTTTTAGTTTTAGTTCTAAGACACATATGTACCATATTGTAGGATTATTTACTTGGTGTGATATAGCTATCCAACCATCTAAGGTCAGTTCAGTTATTCCGATTTTCTATGGTTGTATATTTTTATATAAATTGGCTTAATAAAAAAAACACAATGTACTTAAAGTGGAGGGCCACCCTGAAAAAAAAGAGCATTAATATTATTAAAAAAAAAAAAATTTTTTACCTGGTCAGAAAGACCAGTCTTCCTGCCTTCTTCCTGCTCTTCGGTGATCTTCGGTTTTCTGGGTAATGGGGCGCGCTGTTTTCCCTAACACAGCGCGTCCCATTCACAAAGCGCTGCACGACTCACGCATGAGCAGTAGGAAACGGGCAGTGAAGCCGCAAGGCTCCACTGCCTGTTTCCCTTATTACGAATGGCGGCGCTGGGACCCGAGAGCCGAGGGACATATGTCGGCCTCGGCGGCCGACATCGCAGGCGCCCTGGAAAGGTAAGTCTCCTTATTAGAAGTCAGCAGCTACTTTTTTTTTTAAGCTGCTGACTGTTAAAAAAATTTTTTTACAGCTGAAACACCGCTTTAACTACTTACAGACCGCCACACGCTGATATATACGTCCTAACTTTGAAGAGGAATATTGTTGTTATGGCAGAAGCTAGCTACCCTAACCCCAGTATCCTCTTCTTCAGCCGGCGGTCCGCATTCAGATAAAAGTGGCCTCTGCCATTCATTCACCACAAGATCACTTTTATCGGCGACAGGAGAGGGCCACCCCTTCCTGCCGCGCTCTGGTGCCCTCCGCCGCTTACCGGAGCCATCGGCAGAGGCGATCGGATACTTTCACATGCTGGGTATAGAGATGAGTGAGGGGAGGATGGCCCCCATCCATCTCCATACCATTGCAGGGTGGAAGCGACGTCAAAACATCACTTCCACCCAGGGGCAGACTGACAACTCATTGGGCCCCCGGGCAATAGGAGATTATGGGGCTCCCAGGCAATCAGAGATTATGGGCCCACACAGTATACACACACACACACACACACAGTATACAATCACACAGTATACACAGACATGTTTCTATTGGCTGAGAAGGTACTGGAGTGGTGGGGCAGTTATACTCTCGGGATTTTTAGACCAAAAGGATGTCGGTAAGGGACATTTCAGAGACAGATGTAAAAAAAACAACACACATTTTTACATACTGTCCCTGATTTTACTGAGGCTGGCAACCCCGATGGGGCCCCCTAGTGGCATAAGGCCCTCGGGCAGTGCCCAAGTGGCCCAATGGTCAGTCTGCCCCTGCTTCCACCCATAGCTCTTAAAGGGACATTTTTTTTTGGGAGTTTTGTTTACATGACAAAATTATTTTTTATTTTTTTTGTTTTTTATTGTTGCATTGTAAATATGAAATCTGAGATCTTTTTGAACCCAGATCTCATATTGAAGAGGTCCTGTCATGCTTTTTTTTATATTACAAGGGATGTTTACATTTCTTGTAATAGGAATAAAAGCGACACTTTTTTTTTTTAAAGAACAGTGTAAAAATAAAAAATAAAAGGTAAAATAAATAAGAAAGATTTTTTTTAAAACTGCCCCGTCCCACCAAGCTTGCGCGCAGAAGTGAACGCATACATGAGTAGCGCCCACATATGAAAACGGTGTTCAAAACACACATGTGAGGTAGCGCTGCAATCGGTAGAGCGAGAGCAATAATTCTAGCCCTGGACCTCCTCTGTAACTCAAAACATGCAACCTGCAGAAAATTTTAAACGTCGCCTATGGAAATTATTGTTTGTCGTCATTCCACGAGCGGGCGCAATTTTGCAGCGTGACATGTTGGGTATCACTTTACTCGGCGTAACATTGTCATTCACAATATTAAAAAAAATGTGCTATCTTTACTGTTATCTTATTTTTATATTCAAAAAAGTGAATTTTTTCCCAAAAAAGTGCGCACATATGATGTGACATAAAGTATTGCACCGACTGCCATTTTATTCTCTAGGGTGTTAGAAAAAAATGTATAATGTTTGGGGGTTCTAAGTAATTTTCTAGCAAAAAAAAAAAACAGTTTTTAACTTAAACAACAAACCTCAAAAAGAGGCTGGGTCCTTGTCCTTAAGTGGTTAAAGGGGTTGTAAACCCTTGAGGTTTTTCACCTTAATGCATTCATCTTTCACCAACAGTATGTCTATTTCTTGATGCAGAAATGTGGAGTTATTTTGTAATGGATAACAAAAAAAAAAAGGAAATTAAAGTGGTGTTGCCACCAAAAAATAAAAAAGTGCTTAAAATTCTTAAAAAAAAATAAAAAATAATAATAATTGGAAAAAAAAATGTACTCACTTATAAATACCTGTTGCTAGGGGGTCCCTCGTAGTCTGCCTTCTTCCTTGCCCGGGCTGGTGACATCACTTCCCCTCACGCCGCACAGTCATCTGGGACCTGTCACGTGTCCCAGATGACTGTGCGGCGTATCACGGCACCCTGCGCTGCTTGCGCATGCGTAGTGGGTGCCCGGCAGTGAAGCCACAGCCGGGTGCCCACAGTACGAATGATGGCGCCGTGAGCACGTTCCCAAAAAACACGTCCCCAAAACATGTCACCCACATATGTCCCACTAAAATCACATGTCCCAATGATTATCTGCATACATATGTCCGTGATCACCTGCGCACATCTGTACATAATCATTTGCGTACATATGTTTGCGATCATACAAACCAATTATTATACACTTAATGGAATTTTTTTTTAACAAAAACCATGTATCAGAATACATTTTGGCTTAAATTTATGACAAAATTAGATTTTATTGGATTTGTTTTAAAATAGAAAGAAGAAAATATATAATTTTTTTCCAAATTTCCGCTTTTTTCACTTATATTGCAAAAAATAAAAAACGGAGTCGTGAGTAAATACCACCACAAGAAAGCTCTATTTGTGCAAACAAAATGATAAAAATTTAATTTGGGTACAGCGTAGTATGACCGAGCAATTGGCATTGAAAGTGCGAGAGCGCTGAAAGCGGAAAATTGGTCCGGGAAGGAAGGGGGTGAAAGTACCTGGTATTGATGTGGTTAATCAATGAAAGATCTTTTCTCGATGGAGGAGGAGGGAGGAGGGGGTGTGTTCATGTCAGACCATCTGTACTGCTGTTTCACCTGAAGACCCAAAGCTATTAACCATTGCAGCACTGGAAGTTTAGAGGCAGGAAGAGGACAGGCATCCCTGCAGTGCAGATTGCTGCAGGATCCAGCTGCCTGCACAACATATTTCATTACAGGTAAGTGATGGGAACTTGCCATGGAGGAGGAGCCAGGAGCACAGACGAGGGACCCGAGAAGAGAAGGATTGGGGCTAGTCTGTGCACAACCATTATATTAATTTTGTTATTAAAAAAAAAAAAAGTTATGCCTTTAAAATCACTTTAAAGGGGTGGTAAAGCTTTGTTTTTTATTTTCTAAACAGGTTCCTTTAAGCTAGTGCATTGTTGGTTCACTTACCTTTTCCTTCGATTTCCCTTCTAAATGTTTTTTTTCTTTGTCTGAATTTCTCACTTCCTGTTTCTCCTCAGTAAACTTCACACCATCATCCGAGCAGTGTTTAGTCAGCCAGAACAGCTTACTGAACAGCTTACTGAGGAGGAACAGGAAGTGAGAAATTCAGACAAAGAAAAAAAACCTTTAGAAGGGAAATCGAAGGAAAAGGTAAGTGAAGCAACAATGCACTAGCTTAAAGGAACCTATTTAGAAAATAAAAAACAAACCTTTACAACCTCTTTAATGACTGTTGGAGGGAAGGGAGTGGACTGACACCACTACTAGCAAATTTGGGGTAAACAATAGAAGTTGACCAAAATTATCTGACGGGTTTCACTGCTGCGTATTGTCGTAAAAACTTTTGGAACAAATATGGGTAACTTACACATGCCCAGTGTGTAATTTCTCAGTGGAACGTCACTTCCGTAGCAAAATGTGATGGGTAGCCGAATTTGACGTGACACTGTAAATGTAACACTACCATTGGATGTGCTCTCAACCAAACTGTCAAACCATCCAATGGCTGGTGTCGTAACTGATCACATGTGCAGCATCATGGCAGTTGAAGATTAAACAGAGGCAAAGATGGCAGCTTCATTGGCTGAAAATGATAGGGGGGTTTAATTCCACTTTAACTGAGCTTATCCCAGCAGACTACTAGCCACTTTGCCTGATACATACATGGTCACTAGACAAAGTTACTTGAAATATCAGGTAACATTTCAAGTAAATGTTATAACTTTTACTTACTGAAAAGACGCTATCCATTTGAGTGTTCAACAGTGGGATACTGAAACACAAATACACATACATTATTTGAGAAGATCATGCTGAAACATTGCACACATAAATACTTTAGCTTCTGAAATGGCAAAACAATACATCAACCACTAATCCCATTGCTGATTCACTAGCCCACATACGGGTTCATAGGAAAATGAGGCATGCTTGTTTTCTTTGTAGTCTGACAGTGCGCTCTCTTTTGACCCAGGTGTCTAAAGGTTTACCTTTCTGCTAAACAGAAAAGAGTGCAGTAGAAAACACAAACTAAATCCTTTATATTGAACTGATGATGCCCACTGTTTCCACTGCAAAAACTGGCCATAAAACAGTATTCTAATCCGCTAAACCCAGTTTAACCACTTGCCGACCACCTCGCGCACATTCACGGCGGCAGGTTGGCTCATTCCCACGTACGCTGTACCTGTACGTAGGCTCCTTTAAGAGCCACAGCAGGCGTGTGGGTGTGTGCCCGCTGCATGGTGGGGGGACCGATGAGCGAGCCCCGGCGGCCGCAATGTCCGCTAGCCACACACGAAGTGCCAGAACGGGGATCTGTGTATGTAAACACACAAATCCCCGTTCTGACAGGGGAGGAGAGACAGATCTGCTGTTCCTTGTAATGATTTGTCTCCTCCTCCAGTCAGTCCCATTCACCCAAAGTTAGAAACACTCTTGAGGGAACACATTTGAACCCCTTGATCGCCCCTAGTATTAACCCCTTCCCTGCCAGTGACATTTATACAATAATCAGTGGCTATTTTTTAGCTCTGATCGCTGTATAAATGGTCCCAAAAAAGTGTCAAAAGTGTCCGATCTGTCCTCCGCAATCCCGCAAAAACCAATCATTATATGCTTATTGCAATTTTTTTTTTACAAAAAATATGTAGAAGAATACGTATCGGCCTAAACTGATGAATACATTTGTTTTTAAACATTTTTTATAGCAAAAAGTAAAAAATACTGTTTTGATATCAATAGTTACCAACCTTTGGATTGTTCATTACCTGATACCAGCCAGCTACTACTCAGCATCTACCTTTTGGCTTTTTCATTGGCTAGGCTTCTGCTTGTTCCCACAGTAGGTGGAGAGGTATGCTGCCTCCTTAATGCCCGTTTTAACACCCTAAATGCAGCATCACCACGGCACAGTCACATGCAATGCACATGATCGGGGGTGGTTGCAATGTGGCCCCATTCACCTAGTGGTATACAGTGCCTTGAAAAAGTATTCATACCCCTTGAATGTTTACACATTTTGTCTTGTTACAACCAAAAACGTAAATGTATTTTATTGGGATTTTATATGATAGACCAACACAAAGTGGCACATAATTGTGAAGTGGAAGGAAAATTATAAATAGTTTTAATTTTTTTTTACAAATAAATATGTGAAAAGTGTGGCGTGCATTTGTATTCAGCCCCCCTGAGTCAATACTTTGTAGAACCTCCTTTTGCTGTAATTACAGCTGCAAGTCTTTTTGGGGATGTCTCTACCAGCTTTGCACATCTAGAGAGTGAAATTTTAGCCAATTCTATTTTGCAAAATAGCTCAAGCTCTGTCATGTTGGATGGAGAGGGTCTTTAAACAGTAATTTTCAAGTCTTGGACAGATTCTCAATTGGATTTAGATCTGGACTTTGACTAGGCCATTCTAACACATGAATATGCTTTGCTCTAAACCATTCCATTGTAGCTCTGGCTGTATGTTTAGGGTCATTGCCCTGCTGGAAGGTGAACCTCCACCCCAGTCTCAAGTCTTTTGCAGACTCTAATGCCGCGTACACACAATCAGAATTTTGGTCGGAAAAAGCTCTGATGGTTTTCCCGACGGAATTCTGACGGGGTATCGCTCAAGCTGTCTTGCATACACACGGTCACGCCAAATTCAGACCGTCATGAACGCGGTGATGTACAACATGTACGACGGGACTAGAAAAAGGAAGTTCAATAGCCAGTAGCCAATAGCTTCCGTCTCGTAGTTGAATCTGAGCATGCGTGAGTTTTTGCGCGTCAGAATTGCATACACACGATTGGAATTTCCGATAGAAACTTTTTCAGACGGAAAAATTGAGAACCTGCTCTCAATCTTTTGCTGGCGGAAATTTGCCCAGCAAAATTACGATGGAGCATACACACGGTCGCATCTTCCGACGAAAAGCTCTCATCTGTCTCAGCTGGGCGAAATTTCGACTGTGTGTATGCGACATAACAGGTTTTCTTCTAAGATTGTCCTGCATTTGGCTCCATCCATCTTCCCATCAACTCTGACCAGCTTCCCTGTCCCTGCTCAAGAAAAGCATTCCCACAACATGATGCTGCCACCACCATGTTTCACGGTGGGGATGGTGTGATGTGCAGTGTTGGTTTCTCGCCTTTTGCTTTTAGGCCAAATGTTCACCTTTGGTCTCATCTGACCAGAGCACCTTCATCCACTGTTTTTGTCCCCCACATGGCTTCTCACACACTGCAAACAGGATTTATTATGGCTTTTTTTCAACAATGGCTTTCTTCTTTCCACTCTTCCATAAAGGCCAGATATGTGGAATGCATGACTAATTTTATTCTCCCACCTGATCTGTGGATCTCTGCAGCTCCTCCAGAGTTACCGTGGACCTCTTGGCTGCTTCTCTGATTAATGCTCTCCTTGCCTGGCCTGTCAGTTTAGGTGGACGGCCATGTCATGGTAGGTTTGCAGTTATGCCATACACTTTTCATTTTTGGATGATGGATTGAACAGTGCTCTGTGAGATGTTCAAAGCTTGGGATATTTTTTTATAACCTAACCCTGCTTTAAACTTCTCCACAACTTTATTCCTGACCCATCTGGTGTGTTCCTTGGCCTTCATGATGCTGTTTGTTCACTAAGGTTCTCTAACAAACCTCTAAGGACTTCACAGAACAGCTGTACTTACACTGAGATTAAATTACACACAGGTGGACTCTATTTACTAATTAGGTGACTTCTGAAGGCGATTGGTTCCACTAGATTTTAGTTAGGGGTATCAGAGTAAAGGGGACTGAATACAAATGCACGGCCACACTTTTCAGTTATTTATTTGTAAAAAATCTTGAAAACCATTTATCGTTTTCCTTCCACTTCACAATTATGTGTCACTTTGTAAAAATACATTTACGCTTTTGGTTGTAACATGGCAAAATGTGGAAAATTGCAAGGGTTACGAATACTTTTTCAAGGCACTGTAATTCCTGTTGTGGCCAAAGCATGTGTATGACCTCTGCAGCTAAAATAAGAGCAGTTGGGGGTGGTAAAAACATTCAATCGTGTGGCTTTACCATCTCTCAACCTCACATGTGAATGAGCCCTTGGTTCACAACTGTGCAGCTGTGTGCATAGAAGTCCCTTTTCCCAGCAGACTGTTAGTCATGTTCCCTGATACATACATGGTCACTAGAGGGAGTTACTTCAAATATCAGGTACATTTCAGGTAAATGTTACAGTAATAACTTTTACTTACTGAAAATATATTATGGTTTCTATTTGAGTGTTCAACAGTGAGGTGCTACAATACAAATACACATATTTGAGGAAATCACGCTGAAACATGTTAATGCTAAATAGCATCTGAAGTAGGAAAACAAAACACCACCCATTAATCCTGGTGACGGCCAATTCATTTGGCCACATCCTGGTTCATAAGAAAATGAGGCATGCTTGTTTTCCTTGTAGTCTGACAGTGTGCTTTTCTGTGACCCAGATGTCTAAAGGCTTACCCTTCTGCTAAACGGAAAGAAGCGCCATAGAAAACACAAACCAATAATTCTATATATTGAACTCATACCCACTGTTTCCACTACATAAACTGGCCATAAAACACTATTCTAATCAAATAACTCAGTTTAAATACAATTGTCCAGATCTGAATCTGGGAACTATGCAGTGTCTGGCTGTGGCTCTTCTCACTGTGCAACCTGAAATGCTGGATATCTGGTCCCATGGACATTGCTGCTTTATACCTTGTCTCTGTTGAACCTTGAACTCTTTGCTCTTTCCACAAATGTTCTATTTAAGCCATGTCCTTGCCTGTTTGGCAGATTATTGTGCTCTCTCCTGCCAATATCTTACTGTTGCTGTCCTTATCTTTGCCATCACTTGTTACCAACCCTTGGATTGTTCATCAACTACAATTTTGCCTAATTCCAGCCAGCTACTTCTCGGCATCTACCTTTTGGCTTTTTCATCGGCTACACATCTGTTTGTTCCCTATCTGAGACTATCTACTCGGGTGCTGCCTGAGGTCCAGTAGAGCAGCGGGTCAGCAACATGGAGGATACCAACAGGGGTGACTCTGCAGAACATCATCCCCTATGTGTCAAGGTAAAGTATTTGGAGGCACAGACCAAAGATGCGGAGAATAGAAGCTGGCGCAACAATATCCACATCATGGGCCTGTCAGAGGGAGCTGAGGGGGCCGATCCACCACACTTCACTGGGACCTTGCTCTGCACTCTGCTGCCCTGTGCTACCTTCTTCATGGTGGAGATGGCTCACAGCATGCCTGCTAATTGAGGCCCTCCCGGGGGTCACCCCTCACACACCTTTATATTCCACCTTCTGGACTAGTGCAATCAAGACTTGGCGCTCAGGGAGGCCAGATTCTGGGGGGGAACTCCTCTATGAGAACACTAAACTGATGATGTACCCAGATTATTCAAACAGTGGCAGCACCGATTATTTTATGGCGTCAAGGCTAAGTTTCGCTCCAATGGTTTAAAATATAGTATGTTGTACCCTGAAAAACCCTGGATTCAAGACAGAGAAACAGTATGATTTTTACAGTCCTGGTGGAAGCCACTTAATGGGTGGAAACTCTTCGTCTATTACATTGACCCCTCTGTCTGCACATTGAAGGATGCGTCCTACACACAGGATATTTTGCTGTTTGCCTCAAGTATGTCCTATTTTTGATGTGCCTCTCTTTTGGAACCGTACCTTCTACTTCAAGATAATTGCCCTTGTTTACCACCTTTTTATATTTTCTGGCATCTGTCCCAGCTGGGCTCAGTGACTTGCCGCCTGCAAAATATTGGTACTTCGGGCTCCTGAAAGCCGTCACGGCCCACACATTTTTGCCAGGGTGAAATAATTTTTGCATGACAGTATGGTGGTTTTGTCATACTTCATAACTGCTTTTGAGTACACTTTTTCCACCACTGATGGCCTGCTGTCTCTGAAACCTCCAGTGACTGTACTTCCATGTTTGCAGATCCTGTAGCTTCACTGCCTCTTCGTTGATCTACTGTTACCTGTTCTTCTACTATTTATTTGGCATTTAGACAACCTAAGTTTGTGCCCTCAGCGTCAGCTGATTTACTTTACCTCGATGTGATACGGGCGGCATCTCTAAATATCAATAGGTCATATTAGCTCCATGGACTGTAGTTACGGTCACCCCTTTTGTCTTTGACCACATTCAGTTCTGGGAATAATGATTCTCCTGGTTGGTTGGGGGGGGGGGGGGTCGGGGAGGAGGGATGGGGTTTAATTTTGTTTTTTTATATGGTTTATGTTTTTTTTTATATATTTTTGTCACAAGGTACTCTTTTCGCCTTTGGCAACAAATCTCGTAAATTATGTTTTGACAATCTGCCTGTTGTTGTCTCTGCAAAGTTTCAACCACGCCTGACTATGGAGATCCAGCCTGAGGGATTATTGCTTTGCCCTGCTATACTTACAAATGGCGCCACTTGAACTTAAGTGCCTATTCTGGAACATGTGTGGTCTCAATTCAGCAGTGAAATGTTCCCTGGTGTTTCAATTCATAAAAAAGTATGATGAAGTATAATTTCTGTATATTGCAGGAGACTTATTTCCTAGGAGGTAAAACAATGAGTCTAGAATTGACATTATCTATGCAGGAGATAACTATTTTGCCTCAGGGTATCTCTGATCATGCTCCCCTGCTGCTATGCTTGCAGCTCCCGAGCTCCACCTCTGATCGGCTATGGTATTTGTCTCACTACCGGATCACTGACTTGGAAGTGGAAACCCCTATGAGTGAGGCCTTACTGGGGTCAGTACTGGGATTCCGATGATGGTACTGTGACCCCCCAGGTGGTATGGGAGGCATGCAAGGCTTCTCTGCCTGCTCAAGCTCCAACCTCAGCTTAGCCTGGCTAAGCAGAGGTTGGAGCTCACGACTGCCAAACGTTTGGTCACTGACATGCAAGCAGGATATGTAGTCAATACTGATCCCGTGTCCCACCTTGACCTACAACTTGCTGTTCGGGAGACTATCCTGTTACATACTGACATGGCTAGGAAGTCGCTGCTTCACCAAAAGCAGAGAATTTTTGTGCAGGGTGACAACATCGGGAGCTTGCTGGCCTGGTTGGCTAAAGAACAAACCCCTGTGACTAATATAGCAGTTCTGCAGGCCTCAGATAGCTCTCCCTTAAGTGACCCTACTCTAATTAATGCGCGTTTTGTTAAATATTATGAACCCTTCTATTCATCCCGAGTGACCTTCCCCTTAAATTAGTTATTGATTTATTTGGAGGAAGTGAACCTCCCGGTTCTCTCCCCTGCTCAGAGAAATAAATTGGAGGAGCCGATCACATCAGAGGACGTTCAGACGGCCATTAGTACCCATACAATCTGGGAAAACCCTGAGACCAGATGGCTACCCAGTGGAAAAGTATAGGGACCAACTGGCCCCAAGACTTCATTATTTATTTTTCAGACTGCAGGATAGTGAGGACTTGCCATTTCCATGTCACAGGCTGTCATAGTGGTTATACCTAAACCAGGAAAAGACTCAATGCCCTGCCTACCGACCTATTTCCCTCTCAAAACACTGACGCAAAGATTTTTGCTAAGGTGCTTATCGGTAGACTCACCAAGGTTATCTCTACCCTGATTCATAATGACAAAATGGCCTTTAAGCTGTGAAGGGGACAGATATACATATACGAAGGCTATTCACCAATATCTTGAGAACCACTGCACACTTCGGCTCAGGTTCGGTCCTCTCCCTGGACACCAAAAATCTTTCAACTCTGTCTAATGGATCTAACTTTGAGAAATTCTTCGGCGGTATGGATTTGGTCCCAATTTCATTACGTGGGTCTATAGCTTATACAAATCTCCCTCCGCGACGGCCCGCACAAATGTTTGGGTTAATTGATGAGATGTCTTCCTCCTTTATCTTACATCGCGGCACTCACCAAGGTTGCCTACTCTCTGCAGACCTTTTTGCATTGGCACTGGAACCGTTGTCTTGTCTGATTTGATCTTCAGACTTCATCAGGGGCCTTCTGGTGGGAGGTTGGGAGGAATGCATTTCTATGTTTGCAGATGACACCCTTTGTTCCTTGGGCACTGTACTACATCTCTGCGGGAAGCCCTTTGGCCTTTACTTGGGTATTCGTGTTTAGGAAATTGACTGTTCCCTTTGCAAGGAAATTGTCCCGTAGTGTAGTGAATAAGCTGGAGCAGTCAGATGAACAGGCAGAGGTCAGCAACCAAGCAAGGAAGTCCTTATAGCAGGGTCAAGGCAAGCTGAGGTCAGGGTTGGAGAGTCGGGGCCGGGTAACTACAGATGTTCAGAAGGCAGGTACAGGTTTTCAGGACACAGATCAAACAGCACTGCACTTGTGCCGCTGCTGTCCTTTTAAAGGCCCATTTGTTCCAAGCAGTGTCTAGTGAGCATGCACATGTATCCGGTGTGTGCCCCTGTGCCCTCGCAAACACACACGTGTCTGGCGCACGCCCTTGCTTGTTGGATTGGCACCCGTGTGCGCATGTGTGCACGCGCGCATCTCTGTCTTGCCACAGCAGGTCTCTGACACGACCATAGCATATGGTAATAAGAACCTTCAGCTAAAGTGCACCGTACACATGTTGCTGCCTTATCTGGATAAATGGCAGCTAGCTGTTGGGGAGTATAATAAACCCTGATGAAGTCTGAAGATCGAATCAGACAAGACAACGGTTCCAGTGCCAATGCAAAAAGGTCTGCAGAGAGTAGGCAACCTTGGTGAGTGGCGCGATGTAAGGTAAAGGAGGAAGACATCTCATCAATTAACCCAAACATGTATGATATTATCTGTGTCACTTACACTGTTCAAGTGTATGCATTTTGATCCAGTGATTTTTTTTTTTTATTGTGTAAAGTGTATCTGAACTATAAAATGAAAGTTGTTCTACCTAAACGTTTGTATCTGTTCCAAGCATTGCCAATTCACATTCCGCCGACCTTTTTTCAACAAACTAATGCTTTGCTTGTCAAATTTATATGGACGACGCCTGTTAACCCTATCCAAATGACATGGTGGCATTGCAGTGCCTAAATACAGAAATACTATCTAGCAGCTCACTTGAGGAGGCCTCTTGACTGGTGCAGACACTCCGACATTAAATTATAACATCAAATGGAACTACAGAGTGATGTCCTACTACGTTAGGCAGCTTGGTGCTTCAGGGACCTTCCTCCAGTTCTTGCAACACACCCAACCCTAAGACCCAGTCTAAAAGTATGTTGCCGCATCTGTTCTACAACCTTATTATCAACTGCACATTTCCCACATTCCCCCCCGGGCTGCAAGGGGGACTCTTCATTTCCCTTGTAGAGACCCAGTATTTCGAAGCCTCTCATTTTTAGAATCGACTCATTGACCATACATTTTGACAGTGGCATTGGCAACGGCCCACTGTCGCCATGATTTCTGGAAAGCACAACAGCTCTGCCATTTTCTATGCTACCTTCCACTCCTCACAAATTCAGGTGGCCGTGGCTGCTTTCAAACAACTCTGCGTGGATACTGTTCCTCTTCACCCTCTCTCAGATGTATTCCTAGCTGATCACTCTGCTCGATGACTATACCCCCTCTTCGAAAGTAGAAAATGGCACTGAACAGAACTTTCCACCAGTCCAACACAGGCACGTCCATTTGCATACGCTTCCAAGAAAGCAATTTTCAAATACCTCAAACGGTGGTTCCGCACGCTGTTCATTCTCCACAAAATTTTCCCCACTGTATCCAATCACTGTTGGAGATGCCAGGATGGGTGGGGGACTCTACTACACATTTTCTGGTCCTGCCCAAAACTAGAACACTTTCAGAGAGAGGTAAATAGAATTTCCCTAAAATGTACCAATTGCACCTACCAAGAAGACCCGGCCTTTTTATTCCTACAGGTGTCTGATATCCCCAAGAAAGCAAACAAAAAAATTTCTCTTACACCATCTCCTTAATGCTGTCAAATCAAGCATCACGTTGCGATGGAACGATCCACCCCCATCTCACTATGGCTCATGAGAGAAGTATAATTGAACAAAATGGAAGACCCAGTTCTGTCAGCTGAAAATAAACATGAATCTTAACACCTCCTAAAACATGGATCCATTGGAACATTGTCCTATTTTAAGATAAAAGTAAAGCCCTTTTTAACACTGCCACTCAGTAAGTTATGCAAGTCCTGTACTGCATCTCTTCTACTAGTTTCCCATTCCCCACCAATCCTCCCATCCCCCTCCTCCCCTCACTTCTTTTTTTGCACTCACATTTCCCATCCCCCTTCCTTCTCTGTACTTTTGTCAATGTCCTGTTTCCCTTTCATATTACCCACCTATTTATTCATAAGAGAAAACTCTGTATCCTAAGCATTCTTCTCTACTACCATCCCTTGGTTGAGCATTTGTCTGGTCATCCAACAAAGTTGGAAAACTTTATTTTTAATGGACACTTTAGTTTGTGATCATTCTGTCTGGACACCCCTGCCCTTTGTGGTTTCCACATTTATATGCCTTCCGTTATTCCGTTTTAGAAAATGACATTGTATGTTTCCATTGCAACTGGGTGTGCTATGAATGCTGGATACTCTAAATAAAGGATTTGAAAATAAATTAATTAATTAAAGACACGACGGGCCTGGTATGGACTTAGAGGAAACCCATGTGTTTTTTTTTTTTGTTCTGTTTTTTAAATGCCGACTCTTCTTATGTTAACATTAGTCATATTTGTTAAGATGCTGGCGCTCACTGGCGTCCTAACAACCAGCTTCATAGCATGAACATACATGCATAGGCAATCTGAATGTGCATTTCTACTATATGATCTTTCAGTAATCAGATTTTTTTCTGTGGATCAGACTGCACTCTGATTTCAATGGGCAGCTTCAAGGCCCAACCAAGATATTTTCATTTGCTTTTAAAAAAAAAAAGACCAACAGGAGGAAAACATTTGGCCTCTGTCTGTCTTTGAGATTTTTCAAATACAGAAAAGTGTAAAAAAAGTAAATCAACATTCAAAACCCATTTAGTTGAAGGAAACAGTAGAAACTTGAACATAATGAATGAATAAAACGAAAGAAAACTGCACTGCATCCAATTCTCAGTACTATTCCCTTTAGATACAATGCACCTGAACGAATGTAAAAGCTGGAAAAGTAAGTGGGGCAATAAGGGAGTGACTATGACTACTGATAAAAGTATTCTGTGTGCCTATAACTGGTCATGTGCGTGTTGAACATATTTGTGTAAATGCTTAGCGTTGACAGATAAACCAGACATCTAAATCCAGTGCTGACAAGTTCTGGAAACCAGAGCTTGTATATATACATTATTTCACATAAAAGTCACAGATTGTTCTAAATTAATTCAAATTGGAAAACGTGTAAATCCTGAATGAAGGTTGCGTGGCTTATAAAATAGACAACCTATTGTCTGAAAATAACTAAATTATTATTATAATTATTATACAGGCTTTATATAGCACCAACAGTTTACGCAGCGCTTTACAACATTAGGGCAGACAATACAATTACAATACAATTCAATACAGGAGGAATCAGAGAGCCCTGCTCGTTAGAGCTTACAATCTAGGACTAAATAAAAATATTCCTCCACACTTTCCTCCCCAGTCTTGCTTAAAGAAATTCCAGTGTGCAGATGACTTGCCTGTGATATCTTTTAACGTGTGAGTGCAATCTGAGTTTTTTTTGTATATATATAAAAATGTAATAGCAGTCTGCACTATTTGCTTCTTTATGCTTCCTTTTTGGTCCATCTATTCCTGAGACAGCATTTTCTGTTGAGTTTCAGCACATGGAAAGTTTA
This sequence comes from Lithobates pipiens, assembly GCF_037356315.1. Classification (NCBI taxonomy): domain Eukaryota; kingdom Metazoa; phylum Chordata; class Amphibia; order Anura; family Ranidae; genus Lithobates; species Lithobates pipiens. Next base: position 197,522,848 of record NW_027507789.1, on the reverse strand, counting down.
ATACTAGGGGGGGGGTCCCCATTTCCAGGTGAGATGATACCCATAAGGGGTGGTAAAGGGCACTATGAAGTTTACCAATGTTGAAGGAATTTACATTTGTTGTGGCAAGAGCTTTATATGTTTGGACTACACATTTCAAATATATTTTTTATGTCATTTATGTTTTTGATGCATAAGGTTTCACAGATTGTGGTTTGATATATATTACTGAGAAGATGATTTTACATTTTGATTCTTGCATATGTCACTTTATAAATTGTATGTCACTTTAAAGAGATTGAAAGCGCTCCAATACTTGAATTTTTATAGTTTGGATATGGTGATAAGTGATAGCACAGTTTGGGGACAGATGCTTTATATATATATATATATATATATACACACACAGACACACACACAGTATCTCACAAAAGTGAGTACACCCCTCACATTTTTGTAAATATTTTATATCTTTTCATGTGACAACACTGAAAAAATTACACTTTGCTACAATGTAAAGTCGTGATTGTACAGCTTGTATAACAGTGTACATTTGCTGTCCCCTCAAAATAACTCAACACAGCCATTAATGTCTAAACCGCTTGCAACAAAAGTGAGTACACCCCTAAGTGAAAATGTCCAAATTGGGCCCAAGTTGTCAATATTTTGTGTGGCCACCAATATTTTCCAGCACTGCCTTAATCCTCTTGGGCATTGAGGTCACCAGAGCTTCACAGGTTGCCACTGGAGTCCTCTTCCGCTCCTCCATAACAACATCACGGAGCTGGTGGATGTTAGGCACCTTGCGCTCCTCCACCTTCCATTTGAGGATGCCCCACATATGCTCAATAGGGTTTAGGTCTGGAGACAAGCTTGGCCAGTCCATCACCTTATCCTCAGCTTCTTTAGCAAGGCAGTGGTCATCTTGGAGGTGTTTTTGGGGTCGTTATGTTGGAATACTGCCCTGCGGCCCAGTCTCTGAAGGGAGGGGATGATGCTCTGCTTCAGTATGTCACAGCACATGTTGGCATTCATGATTCCCTCAATGAACTGTAGCTTCCCAGTGCCGGCAGCACTCATGTTGCCCCAGACCATGACAATCCCACCACTATGCTTCACTGTAGGCAAGACACACTTGTCTTTGTACTCCTCACTTGGTTGCAGCCACACACGCTTGACACCATCTGAACCAAATAAGTTTATCTTGGTCTCATCAGACCACAGGACATGGTTTCAGTAATCCACATCCTTAGTCTGCTTGTCTTCAACAAACTGCGGTCTTTCTTGTGCATCATCTTTAGAAGAGGCTTTATCTGGGACGACAGCAATGCAGACCAATTTGATCCTCTTATAGCCTAGGCCATCTTTATGTAGAGCAACAATTCTTTTTTTTTTTCAGATCCTCAGAGTTCTTTGCCATGAGGTGCCATGTTGAACTTCCAGTGACCAGTATGAGAGAGTGAGAGTGATAACACCAAATTTAACACACCTGCTCCACATTCACATCTAAGACCTTGTAACACTAACGAGTCACATGACACCAGGAGGGAAAATGGCTAATTGGGCCCAATTTGGACATTTTCACTTAGGGGTGTACTCACTATTGTTGCCATTAATGTTTGTGTGTTGAGTTATTTTGACGGGACAGCAAATGTACACTGTTATATAAGCTGTACACTCACTACTTTACATTGTAGGAAAGTGTCATTTTTTTCAGTGTTGTCACATGAAAAGGTATAATAAAATATTATGTACTCTGTATAAAAAATATATATATATATATATATATATATATATTTTTTTTTTTTTTTTTTTTTTTATAGTGGAGATTTTCTTCTATCTATTTCATGTTGTAGTGTGGGGATTTTCTTCTATCTATTTCATGTACATTTATCTGATGTATCAAGGAACAAGCTATATTAGCATCAGATGATATAATTTAATAAGCCTCTCTCTCTAGTGAAGGGAGTTCAGCAGTGTACAAATTTAGATTAGGCACATTTTAATTAACTTTCCCAGTCTTGTTTATTGGGACTACACCCGGCTTTACACTAATTTTGTTATGTATCCCTTCACTGAGCACTCTGACACAATGATTGATGAGAATTGTGCCTCCCGGGCATTCCACATTTAAAGTACGTGAACAAAGCAAGCTACTACCCTTACCTACTAAGCAACTCCCTTATCCCCTGAACCAAGCCCCTGATTACCTGACTCTTCTAATCCACACCACTTTGTGTACTTGTATGAAGGCTTTCAAAAATACAAAATTATGGTATGAAAATTGTGAACATACTAGAAAGATTAACCACTTTAGTTGTCACACCTGGTATGGGCCTGTTGATTTGGCATTAACAATGTCAAAACCTGTCAAGTGACACATGTTTGAAGCGGAGGGGAGGGGGTCCAAGCAAGAGTTCTTTCTTATAGTACTGTGCTCCAGGAATTATTTAATGTTCCGTGTATTTAACAGGGAAAACAAAAGTAACAGATTATAGAAACAAATACACTTTTTCCTAATCTGACCAGTGATAGTTTATCAATTTGTCCTGTTTGTTATGATACTAAGGCTAGGATCACATTTGTGCGATGCAGGAAGGTATGTAAAATCCCTTGCGATGAAGCAAAACTGTGCATCCCTTTGGCAGGTGCATGGTGGGGCCACAAAGGGCCTGGTACGGATTTGGGGATGAAGGACCCCATGCCATTTGTTTTTTGAAAAATTTGGGGTAAGGTTTCATCCACACCAGAGCACAATTATCTCAAAGTTGGATCAAAATCCGATCCCGTTCATTGAAGTAGCAGATCTAAAGTCGCAGGGCAAAGTCGGATCGGAACTTGTGTGACTTCTGTGTCGAATCAGCTTGCACATAGCCTAACACTGACCATTCCACAATTCTCTAAACCAGACCTTCTCAATCTTTTCAACACAAACACTTTCAATAAATTTCCGGTCATAGGGAACCCCTGCTCAAAATGACTAGATCTACAACTCATGAAACATTAGTGTGATGGTCAATGGGAAGAATGCTTCTTACAATTGTAGCCATTGGGAAGAATTCACCCCTTATGATTAAAAGGAGATTTGGTGTCAGTGGTAACTCACAGCAGTGGTCATTAACCCTGTCCTCAGGGCCCACTGACAGGCCATCACAGGTAATATCATTAGCTGCTCAGTGATTGCATTATTCTAGTCTGCATCTCCCCCAAGGTAATACATAACACCTGGCCTGTTAGTGGGCCCTGAGGACAGGATTGATGACCACTGACTTACAGTATCTGGGAAGAAGAATTGGTTATTGGTCAATGAAGGAAGGAACCCATGTTGAGAAAACCTGTTCTAATCTGTCCATGATCAGGTTATTTTAAACCCTTGCTGCAGCACGACATCTTTTTATTTTTTTTATTATTTTCATCACTGCTATACAGTTATTGAGAGTCCATTATTAATAAAAAAAATAAAAATTCAGATTTGCAGCAATAGTAATAATTATAAAAAATACAATAATAAAAAAAAAAAAGTTCAGGTTAACTAAATCTCAGAGCTACAGCTAAAGTACAGTGAAACAAGATCTATTTTAAATGCTGTAGCTAATTCTCATTACCCGTCATGCACTGCTACAAGTGATCAGTGGAGAAAGAGCCTAAACAGGCAATACTGCCGCTGTGTTCAGTTCAGTGCAATGCAAAGCAAAGGCTTTAATGAGTGCTGGAATGCAAACCAGGTAAATATGCATTCTATGGAAAGGGTAACAGGTATGCAGCAGATATTTTTTCTATACTCTGTAAAGTAAACTGCTCACAAACCGTAAAAATACTCAACATAATGCTGGTTGACTTCTCATTGTGCCCATCTGAGTTTTGGTGTTCATATATGTAGGCCTTTTAGACCAGTCCAGGGAGAACCACCTAAAAGCAGGAACTAAACCCTCCTATTGTTTTCATCCAAAGAAGCTGCCATTTTAGTCTCTGTTTGATCTTCAACTGCCATGATGCTGTAATCAGTTATGACACAAGCCATTTGATGGTCTGACTGGTTGATGGCACAAGCAAATGGGACAGTTACATTCCTGGCACATGCCGGGAATGTAGGGCCCTTTTTACATGGGGTGGATGCCAGCACTGGATCCGCCCGCTCAGCAGGGGAACTCTCCGCTGATGAGCCAGGCGGATGACAGGCCAATGTCCGCTCTGCTGATGCAGGGTGGACACAGACACAGCTCGCTGTTCTCTATGGGGCAGTTGGATGGAAATTGACCAACAGGGAGCCAAGCGCAGAAAGTAAACTAAGGAGCCAAAGTAATTATAAAAGTCACACTAGACCGCTGCTACCGCACTCAGATGACCAAATGAGAAACAGACAAAAACAACAGAATTTGGAAGCGCGGATCCAGGAGGTGGCAAAGAATAAATTGAAGATGGAATTCATGTAAAATTTAAAACAGTTCATTGCTGATAAAACATGCACAGTACTAATGGGAAAATCTTCAGAATGGCCAAACTCACTGTGGTCTGCAGCCCCCTCTGTCCGCAGCCCCCTCTGTCCACAGCCCTCACGGAAGCAGGACAGCCATTTCTTCACCAGCTTTGGCTCCATTGCTGGCACTACCACAGTGGGTTTGGCCATTCTGATGATTTTTTCCATTTGTACTGTGTATTGATTACATGTTTTTTCAGCAATAAACTGTTTTAAATGTCACATGGATTCCATCTCCAATTGATTCTTTGCCACCTCCTGGATCTGCGCTTCCCAATTCTGTTGATTTTGGATGGAAACTGACCACTTGTTCATTTCCATCCGATTGTCACCCAATCCATTCCACTGGATGGATGGGGAATGGATTCCTATCCATCTGTTTTTAGCGGACCAGATCGGATGCGGGTGGGCGTCGCCAGACACATGTCCGCTGACATCTGACCCTTCATAGAGAAGAATGGAGGTTTCTGGAAATAATATTTTCTCTATTGAACAGTGTTACTTTTGAAACTGCACTAATGCAATCATACTGCCCACAAGAATCATACCAAAGAATAGTATATAGTAATATTGTCACTTCCACATTATCCGTTACCTTATGACAGACAGGAATTTACTCTTGCAATAAAAATCTTTATTAGAATAGTGGTTTGACAGATCTCTTGCACATCTCCACAACTATAAAAACAAACCGATTCATCACAGCTCAGCCATGTTAGTAACTGCTATGCCTGATTACTCTGCTTCCCCAAAGTCTGTGATGGTATTTATAAACTTGTTCTAGCTTTATCTGGCTGGCTTCTGAGTGTGATCATTACAGAATGTTAACAGGTTGCCTTAGTGTCCTTGTTGAGGGTTCATGGGTGTGAGACCCTGTAGGGCAGGGGTATCCAAACTTTTTTCAAAGAGGGCCGGATTTGATGAAGTGAACATGCGTGAGGGCCGACCATTTTGCCTGACATTCTTTGAACCATTAAAATTCGGTCTAAGTGTGTTTATTTGAGCACTAATACACTGCCCAACAAGAATTATCTTGCCTTTGTGGCTGTGTGTGGGGAAGAGATGAGCTTGGGCATGTTATTTGTATTTACCGTATTTATTGACGTATAGCACGCACCTTCCCTTTAAGAGGGAAATTTCAGGAAAAAAAATGTCATTTTAAATAAAGAACTGTGAACCAAAATAATGGCTAGTACCCATCAATGCAGCCTAATCAGTCCCATGAATGTAGCCTCACCATTGCCAGGAACACACTCACCATAGCCAGGAATGCCCCCACCATTGCCAGGAATGCACCATCATAGCCAGGAATGCATCATCATAGCCAAGAATGCACCACAATAGCCAGGAATGCACAACTATAGCCAGCAATGTACTACAATAGCCAGGAATGCCTCACCATTGCCAGGAATGCAGCACCACTGTCAGGAATGCACCGACGAGCGCCAAAGGAGAATCTCCTGTTTATACGGCGGCCTCTTTAATAGAAAGTCCCGCCTCCTTTGATGGACAGAACAGTCGTCCAATGGCAGCGCTGGTGATGAAACCTCCTATTACAGAGGCCGCCCGTAAACAGAAAATTCTCCTGTGTACGGCGCTCGGTCCCGTCTCCTTCCTGTCCCTTCCAAAGGCATATACATCTTTTGTAGCCCCGGTGCTGGGAGATCGTCGGGGGCCACAAAAGATATATATGTCGAAATAACCAGGCGGGCCATTCAAAACCGGGCCGCGGACCGCGATTGGCCCGCGGGCCGGAACTTTGGACATGCCTGCTGTAGGGTCTTTACTACTTTGAGGATCCCAGTGATTTTGCCTTGTCTTGAGAGGCTACATAGAGGGACCACAATTCATAGGTGGGCAGTCAGCTAGAGTTAAAAATGTCTCAACTTAAAACCAGTATAACAGAAAAATAGTGTATTCTGGTAACTGTATGAGTTTCATAGTAGGTAAGGTTGATAAAAAGATAATAGTCCATCCACGTCAACCTATGTAGGTGCACATGTGTCAGTGTCTATAATTATTTCCCATATCCCTGTATGTTGTGTTCTTTAAGATGCACATCCAAGAGTCTCTTAAAATTATCAATACTCCCCGCAGCCACCACCAATTGTGGAAGCGCATTCCACATCCTTATTGCCCTGACAGTGAAAAACCCCCTGCGCAGTTTAAGGTTAAACAGCTTCTCCTCCAATCTCATTGTGTGGCCCCATGTCCTTTTACACTCCTTGAGACTGAATAGTTTTTTTCCTATGCTGGGATCCCCATGGAGGTATTTGAAAATTGCTATCACATCTCAAGTGTCATTTCTCCAGAGAAAATAAATTTAGTGTTTGCAGTCGTTCCTCGTAATTGAGGTCCTCCAGTCCCCTTATTAGTTTTGTTGCCCTTCTTTGGACTCTCTCCAGTTCTAGCACATCCCTTCTGAGGACTGGTGACCAGAACTGGACAGAATACTCCAGATGTGGTCTAATCAGAGTTTTATAAAGTGGTAGGATTATCATTCTATCTCTGGAGTAGATCCTTTTTTTTATGCATGCTAATATTCTGCCGGTAGCTTTGGTAGCTGCAGCTTGACATTGCATGCTATTGCTCAATCTGTCATCTACTAGGTTCTCCTTAGTTAGCATTTATGTATTTTTGCCCCCAACCTTAAATTTTTCCACATTAAACCTCATTTGCCATGTATTTGCCCACTGCATTATTTTGTTCAGGTCTTTCTGTAAAATTTGTATATGCTGATGTGAAGTTATTGCCCTGCTTAATTTTGTCGTCCGCAAAAACTGAGAATGAACTATTCCCATCCTTAATATCGTTTACAAATAAATTGAATAGAATCAGTCCCACTTACCTTTCAAGACCAGTTTGAGTACACGTTATTTAGCAATACCCTTTGGACACGCTCCTGTAACCAGTTTTTTACCCTAGACCAAACCTTATGGTCCACATCTGCAGACCTCAGCTTGCAAATTAAAGTGGTTGTAAACCCACTAAAAAATTAAATAAAATAAAAAACCCTGTAAGACAAAGGCACAATGAGCTAGTATGCATAGCATACTAGCCCATTATGAAATACTCACCTTAGATCGAAGCCCCCGCAGTGGTTCTGGCACACTGCTCTGCCCAGCGACATTTCTCCCAGAGTTATTTCTGGGTATTGCGGGCTCCTGTGCTGTGATTGGCTGGAGCTGCAATGACGTTACTCCCGCGCATGTGTCTAAGGCTGGAGGTGCTTGCAACATTTCACTTATTCAAACAGTGTAAACCTTTTTTACCAAAAGAAACAAAAAAAGATTGTTGCTAAAACTGCTTAACCTCTTGCTGCTGGCTCCAATTGGCCCTTTAACCACTTGCTGATCGGGCCATAGACTAAATGACGGCTACAGCGTGGCTGGCTAGTTCTGGGAGGGCATACATTGATGTCCTCCAAAAACTCGCGCTTCCCACATGCCCCCTGGGGCGCACCCCCGGAAGTGTCTGTGATCGCCGGGTCCTCGGGACCCAGCGCATTACGGATTGGGGTAAAGGGTCAATGACAGCAGCCCTTTAACATATGATCACTTATCAAAAAACCAGCGCCACGTCCGGTTCAGCTCTCTCCTCACGCTGATCGATAGAGCTTGTGAGGAGAGGAGGGAGTCAGTGCATCAGCGTGAGTGGGCTGGATCTGGAGTGCCCACAGTGCTGATCCGTGCCTCGTCAGTGCTCATCCGTGCCCATCCATGCTGCATCCGCGTGTCATCCATGCCTCATTCATGCCTCATCAGTGCCAATCCATGCCACATTTGTGCTACATCCATGCCTCATCAGTCCCTCATCCATGCCTCATTAGTGCTTAACCATGCCCATCTATGCCTCATTTGTGCCACATCAGTGTTAATCCATGCCCCATCAGAGCTCATCTGTGCCTTATCCATGCCACATCCATGCCCATCCATGCCACATCAGTGCTCACCCATGCCACATCAGAGCTCATCCATGACACATTAGTGCTCATCCGCGCCTCATCTGTGCCACATCAGTGCTCACCCATGCCACATTAGAGCTCATCCATGACACATTAGTGCTCATCTGTGTCATATCCATGCCGCATCAGTGCTCATCCATGACACATCAGTGCTCATCTGTGCCACATCAGTGTCATCACACTGATCTACAGTGCCCATCAGTGCTCATCAGTGACCTACAGTGCCTCACAAAAGTAGAATATGTAGTCAGGAAATTAGATGTGTAATGTGTGTCCCTAGAACACTTGACAGTGCTCCCTACATGTTGGTCCTCTCTATGTGGCCAGACTGTGTAAAAGTCTCACACCTGTGGTATCACCATACACAGGAGGAGTAGCAGAATGTATTTTGAAATTAAATTTTTGCTATGTACTTGCTATGTGTTAGAAATATCTTATCAATTGACAACATTGTGTAAAGAAAAAATAAAGAAAAAATGCAGTTTAATTTTCTTTCCACATTTTTCAAAAAAATATGTAAAAAAAAAAATGACATGATCAAAAGACTTATTATGCCTCCTAGATTATATGTTGGGGTGTTTGCTTTCCAAAATGGGGTCATTTTGTAGGGTGTTTCCATTGTTCTGGTGCTCCAGGGCCTTCAAAGGTGTAATAGGTAGTCAAAAAATTAGATGTGTAATTTATGCCCCTAGAACCCTTGATGGTGCTCCCTGCATGTTGGGCTTCTGTATGTGGCCAGGCTGTGAAAAAGTCTCACACATGTATCGCCATACTCAGGAGGGGTACCAGAATGTGTTTTGGGGTGTAGATGCAAGTATGCATATGCCATGTGAGAGAAATAACCTGTTAATATGGCAATTTTGATTTAAAAAAATCAAAAATAATTTTGCAAAGAATTGTGGGAAAAAATGACAACTTCAAAAAACTCACCATGCCTCTTACTAAATACATTGGAATGTCTACTTTACAAAAAGGGGTCATTTGGGGGGCATTTGTACTGTCCTGGTTTGTTAGTGTCTCAAGAAAATAGATAGGCCGTCAGTACATCAGGTGTGATCAGATGTGATTGATTTTCAGTGATTGGCACCATACCTTGTAGACTTTATAACTTTCACAAAGGCCAAATAAAATGGACTTATTTTTGTTGTTTTTACCAAAGAAATGTAGCAGTATAACGGTTGGCCAAAACGTATGAAGAAAAATTACAAATTTGCAAAATTGTATAACAAACAAAAAAAAATTTTTTTAACAATAAATTCAGTCTTTCTTTTATTTATAGCGGGGAAAAAAAAACTAGTGCTGATTAAATACCACCAAAAGAAAGCTCTATTTGTGTGTAAAAAGGACACAATTTTATTATGGGTACAGTGTTGCATGACTGAGTAATTGTCATTCAAAATGTGAGAGTACTAAAAGCTGAAAATTGGCCAGGTTAGGAAGGGGGTGTCAGTGCCCAATGGGAGAGTGGTTAAAGGGAGTTGCAGGCGAGCATTCTGATCATGTGATTACTTTAATTGGCTGTCATAACAGTCACATGATTGGGAGCCTGTATCACCAGCTTCTGATCAGAAAACGTAGTTTACTTTGCTGGGAACGGGTGAGTGAGCACTTTCAGCACAGAACAGTGGAGCTGGCTGGAACTACGTATGCAGAAACTTGGTGTTAAAGCCCTCCCACTGTGCTGTCACATATATATACATTATGCCGGTGGAAGGATGTTAAAAAAGGTTAGGCTTTTAATGATTTGTTGATCTCTTAAATAAAAATAAAAAAATACATGTCCATCTTAAAGAGGAGGGCCGGTTTAAAAAAATTTTTTTAAGTCAGCAGCTGCAAACACTGTAGCTGCTGACTTAATAAACACACTTACCTGTCCAGGGCGCCCGCGATGTCGGCCGCCCGAGGCTGACCCGTCCCTTGGCTCTCGGGTCCCGGCGCCGCCATTTTAACTAAGGGAAACAGGCAGTGGAGCCTTGCGGCTTCACTGCCCGTTTCCTACTGCGCATGCGCGAGTCACGCAACGCTTTGTGAATGGGGCGCGACTTCCAATTCCAAGAGTACCTGAACTTCCTACCCAACCTTCTACCTTTCTTTGAGAGACTGTTTTGTCTATTTGTTGTCAAATAAAAAACGCAAAAGTGGATCCAGTGTCAGTTTCTGCAATTCTTTGGGCCATCTATCTCGGGAAACCCCTAGACGCACACGAGGTCAAGAAGATAACGGTAAGCCCAATAAAACCAGCCGCTCCTTCGGAGGTCAGTGCTACATAAACATGTGTTTTTTCACCCCATCCTATGCATTAAGGTAAAAAAAAACACCCGGCAGTGATGACTCCCCCCCCCCCCCGTTTTACTTACCTGAGCCCTGGAAATTGACCTGGTGGGCATGTGCACAGGTTCTCGGCTCTTGATTGGATAGATTGATAGCAGTGCACCCATTGGCTCTCGCTGATGTCAATCAAATCAAAGAGATAGGAGAATGGTACTGGTTTGGCCCCAAAGAGTAAAATGTACCCACATCCCAATTATTATGTATACTGGAAAAGTTATTCCTCTGGCGGGACTTTTAAAGGTAAACTACTCTAAAAAGTAAAAGGCGTAGGTATGAGTATAAGAGATTTATTTAAAGGTGGTAGTAGATGAACCTAGTCTTAATATAGACAGATGAGAATACAAAATCAAGATAAAGAAGTGGGTATACAGGATGCACAAAATCTGGTCAAAAATAAACATGCAATACATAAAGTACAATCATGATTCCGTTGTATGTGGTTATACAAAAAAATCTTGATTTTGTATTCTCGCCTGTCTGCATTAAAGCGGAGTTCCGCTAGAAAAAAAAAATTAAAGTCAGCAGCTACAAATACTGCAGCAGCTGACTTTTAATAATCGGACACTTACCTGCCCCAGGGTCCAGCGATGCGGGGGATCGAAGCCTTGCTCGGCGGCACCAGCATTCTAACTGTGGATGCACCCACTGCACATGTGCGAGCCACGCCAATGCGCTGTGACTGGCCACGCAATCATCTGGGACCCGTCACGTGTCACAGATGATTGCCTAGAGAGAGGGGGAAGAAGTGATCTCCCATCCTGCGCCAAGGGAAGTGAGGTCAGGAGCCCAGGTGCTGAAGGAGGCGGATTTTGAGGGACCACATAGCAACAGGCATTATAAGGTAAGTAAAAAAAAAAAATCCACATTTTTTTTAATGCACATTAATGAATTATTATTTTTTTTTTGGGTGGAACTTCACTTTAAGTCTATGTTCATCTACTACCTCCTTTAAATAAATCTCATACTCATACCTACGCCTTTACTTTTTAGAGTAGTTTACGTTTTTAAAGTCCCACCAGAGGAATAACTTTTTCAATCAAATCCAATGATGCGGGCGCCGGGGGGCGGGGCAGAGTCATACATTCGGCGGCTATGGATTGCTGGACTCGAGAGTGCGCCTGTAAGGTAACCCCCCTTGGGAGAGCGCTTCTCCTAGGGGGTTATCTGATTTGGGGAGGAGCCGCGAGAGCCGCCAGGGGACCCCAAAAGATGAGGTTCGGGGCCACTCTGTGCAAAACAGAGGAGGTAAGTATGACATGTTTGTTATTTAAAAAAAAAAAAAAAAAACTAACCCTTACAATCACTTTAAGACTACGGCACCAATAGGGTGAAAACGCTGCTGATCAATTACAATGCGGAATGAACAGCGTCATCTAAAGTAGAAAAATGTATGGATCCACTGACAGGTGCAACAGATAATAAAGCTATGTTATGGGGGGGACCCAGGAAAATAGGAAGATTATAAAGGCTGTATGTAATCTCTGATTCTATCCATAGTTACACTTGAAGTTTTATACACTTTTATGGAAAATAGACTAGAATAAAGAATGAGATAAAGCAACATTTTCCCATTTGGATAAAGCATATCTTTAAAAAAACGTAAGCATAATAATTGTAGATTAAGATATTTATACTGTTTCTAAGACAGTATAAGAATTTTGTGGCAAGTAAAAAATACATAACTGCATGCTCGGTGTCGGTTCACACTAGAGCTGATGACTTGTAAGTCCTCAAGTCACTGGACTTAAGAAATGCAATAGAAGTGAATGAGAGCCGTCTAAGGCCCCTTTCACACCGAGGTGTTTTTCAGGCGCTATAGCGCTAAAAATAGCGCCTGTATAGCGCCTGAAAAAAGCGGCTCCTTTCACTCTAGTGTGAAAGCCGGAGGGCTTTCACACTGGAGCGTTGCGCTGGCAGGACGGTAAAAAAAAAGTCCTGCTAGCCGGATCTTTGGAGTGGTGAAGGAGCGGTGAATACACCGCTCCTACCCATTGAAATCAATGGGGCAGCATGGCTATACCGCCAGCAAAGTGCTGCTGCAGCGGCTCTTTGCGAACGGTTTTAACCCTTTTTCAGCCGCTAGCGGTGGGTAAAACCGCCGGATACCGCTGCTAAAATGACGGTAAAGCACAGCTAAAATTAGCGGCGGCCCGCACTGCCCCAGTTTGAAAGGGGCCTTAATACACACTACTGAATTCGCTCTGACTTCAGAAAAGGTTCCTGTACTACTTCAAGGTGACTTGTCCCCATAGATTTCAATGTAAGTCGCCTCCAAGTAGGATCTCCATCTATATTGAAGCAACTTTAAAGGTTAGGCTTTTAATGATTTGTTGATCTCTTAAATTAAAAAAAAAAAATACATGTCCATCTTAAAGAGTAGGGCTGGTTTAAAAAAAAAAAAATTGAAAGTCAGCAGCTGCAAACACTGTAGCTGCTGACTTAATAAACACACTTACCTGTCCATGGCGCCCGCGATGTCGGCCGCCCGAGGCTGACCCGTCCCTCGGCTCTCGGGTCCCGGCGCTGCCATTTTAACTAAGGGAAACAGGCAGTGGAGCCTTGCAGCTTCACTGCCCGTTTCCTACTGCGCATGCGCGAGTCGCGCAGCGCTTTGTGAATGGGGCGCGCTGTGTTCTGGGACACACAGTTCCCAGAACACAGCGCGACCCATTACCCAGAAGACGCCGCACGGAGGAGAGAAGAAAGAAGATCTCCGCGGAGGAGGAAGAGGCAGATTAGGATGATGTGCCTAGCAACAGGCATTTCTGGCAAGTAAAAAAAAAATTCCAAGAGTACTTCCTACCCAACCTTCTACCTTTCTTTGAGAGACTGTTTTGTCTATTTGTTGTCAAATAAAAAACGCAAAAGTGGATCCAGTGTCAGTTTCTGCAATTCTTTGGGCCATCTATCTCGGGAAACCCCTAGACGCACACGAGGTCAAGAAGACAACGGTAAGCCCAATAAAACCAGCCGCTCCTTCGGAGGTCAGTGCTACATAAACATGTGTTTTTTCACCCCATCCTATGCATTAAGGTGAAAAAAAACACCCGGCAGGGATGACTCCCCCCCCCCCCCCCTGTTTTACTTACCTGAGCCCTGGAAATTGACCTGGTGGGCATGTGCACAGGTTCTCGGCTCTTGATTGGATAGATTGATAGCAGTGCACCCATTGGCTCTCGCTGATGTCAATCAAATCAAGAGTTGGAGAATGGTACTGGTTTGGCCCCAAAGAGTAAAATGTACCCACATCCCAATTATTATGTATACTGGAAAAGTTATTCCTCTGGCGGGACTTTTAAAGGTAAACTACTCTAAAAAGCAAAGGCGTAGGTATGAGTATAAGAGATTTATTTAAAGGTGGTAGTAGATGAACCTAGTCTTAATATAGACAGATGAGAATACAAAATCAAGATAAATAAGTGAGTATACAGGATGCACAAAATCTGGTCAAAAATAAACATGCAATACATAAAGTACAATCATGATTCCGTTGTATGTGGTTATACAAAAAAATCTTGATTTTGTATTCTCGCCTGTCTGCATTAAAGTGGAGTTCCGCTAGAAAAAAAAATTAAAGTCAGCAGCTACAAATACTGCAGCAGCTGACTTTTAATAATCGGACACTTACCTGTCCCAGGGTCCAGCGATGCGGGGGATCGAAGCCTTGCTCGGCGGCACCAGCATTCTAGCTGTGGATGCCCGGCTGTGGCTTTACAGCCGGGCACCCACTGCAGATGTGCGAGCCACGCCAATGCGCTGTGACTGGCCACGCAATCATCTGGGACCCGTCACGTGTCACAGATGATTGTCTAGAGCAGTGATGGCGAACCTTGGCACCCCAGATGTTTTGGAACTACAATTCCCATGATGCTCTGGCACTCTGCAGTGTAGTGGAGCATCATGGGAAATGTAGTTCCAAAACATCTGGGGTGCCAAGGTTCGCCATCACTGGTCTAGAGAGAGGGGGAAGAAGTGATCTCCCATCCTGCGCCAAGGGAAGTGAGGTCAGGAGCCCAGGTGCTGAAGGAGGCGGATTTTGAGGGACCACATAGCAACAGGCATTATAAGGTAAGTAAAAAAAAAAAAATCCACATTTTTTTTAATGCACATTTAATGAATTTTTTATTTTTTTTTGGGTGGAACTTCACTTTAAGTCTATGTTCATCTACTACCTCCTTTAAATAAATCTCATACTCATACCTACGCCTTTACTTTTTAGAGTAGTTTACGTTTTTAAAGTCCCCCCCAGAGGAATAACTTTTTCAATCAAATCCAATGATGCGGGCGCCGGGGGGCGGGGCAGAGTCATACATTCGGCGGCTATGGACGCCGATTGCTGGACTCGAGAGTGCGCCTGTAAGGTAACCCCCCTTGGGAGAGCGCTTCTCCTAGGGGGTTATCTGATTTGGGGAGGAGCCGCGAGAGCCGCCAGGGGACCCCAAAAGATGAGTTTCGGGGCCACTCTGTGCAAAACAGAGGAGGTAAGTATGACATGTTTGTTATTTTAAAAAAAAACAAAAAAACTAACCCTTACAATCACTTTAAGACTACGGCACCAATAGGGTGAAAACGCTGCTGATCAATTACAATGCGGAATGAACAGCGTCATCTAAAGTAGAAAAATGTATGGATCCACTGACAGGTGCAACAGATAATAAAGCTATGTTATGGGGGGGACCCAGGAAAATAAGAAGATTATAAAGGCTGTATGTAATCTCTGATTCTATCCATAGTTACACTTGAAGTTTTATACACTTTTATGGAAAATAGACTAGAATAAAGAATGAGATAAAGCAACATTTTCCCATTTGGATAAAGCATATCTTTAAAAAAACGTAAGCATAATAATTGTAGATTAAGATATTTATACTGTTTCTAAGACAGTATAAGAATTTTGTGGCAAGTAAAAAATACATAACTGCATGCTCGGTGTCGGTTCACACTAGAGCGGATGACTTGTAAGTCCTCAAGTCACTGGACTTAAGAAATGCAATAGAAGGGAATGAGAGCCGTCTAAGGCCCCTTTCACACCGAGGTGTTTTTCAGGCGCTATAGCGCTAAAAATAGCGCCTGTATAGCGCCTGAAAAAAGCGGCTCCTTTCAC
Organism: Lithobates pipiens; assembly: GCF_037356315.1. NCBI lineage: Eukaryota > Metazoa > Chordata > Amphibia > Anura > Ranidae > Lithobates > Lithobates pipiens. Next base: position 197,506,993 of record NW_027507789.1, on the reverse strand, counting down.
TCCAGTGTGAAAGCCGGAGGGCTTTCACACTGGATCGTTGCGCTGGCAGGACGGTAAAAAAAAAGTCCTGCTAGCCGGATCTTTGGAGTGGTGAAGGAGCGGTGAATACACCGCTCCTACCCATTGAAATCAATGGGGCAGCATGGCTATACCGCCAGCAAAGTGCTGCTGCAGCGGCGCTTTGCGAACGGTTTTAACCCTTTTTCAGCCGCTAGCGGTGGGTAAAACCGCCGGATACCGCTGCTAAAATGACGGTAAAGCACAGCTAAAAATAGCGGTGGCCCGCACTGCCCCAGTTTGAAAGGGGCCTTAATATACACTACTGAATTCGCTCTGACTTCAGAAAAGGTTCCTGTACTACTTCAAGGTGACTTGTCCCCATAGAATTCAATGTAAGTCGCCTCCAAGTAGGATCTCCATCTATATTGAAGCAACTTTACAGGAAAAAGAAAATAATTTACCCAGGCACCCCCCCCCCCCCCATGTTTACCCAATTAACACCCTCCCTCCCGCAGAGCTGTTTATTCTGTGATTGGCCACAGCCAAAGTCACTTGTCTTGGAGGAGGCTTTAAGTCGCGTTGCAAGTTGCTCAAAGTTAGGGATGAGCCGAACACCCCCCGGTTCGGTTCGCACCAGAACTTTCGAACGGACCCCAAATTCGTACGAACTTTAGAACCCCATTGAAGTCTATGGGACTCGAACATTCGAAATTAAAAGTGCTAATTTTAACGGCTAATATGGAAGATACTGTCCTAAAAAGGGTTTGGGGACCTGGCTCCTGCCCCAGGGGACATGGGTCAATGCCTAAAATGTTTTTAAAAATGGCCGTTTTGGCGGGAGCACTGATTTTAATGACGATTAAAGTGAAAAAAAAAGTGAAATATTCCTTTAAATATGGTGCCTGGGGGGTGTCTGTAGTATGCCTGTGAAGTGCCACGTGTTTCCCGTGTTTAGAACAGTCCCTGCACAAAATGACATTAAACAGAAATAACACCATTTAAAACTGCTTGCGGTTTTAATGTTATATCTGGTTCCTGCAATATGGTTGAAAATCATTGAGAAAAATGGCATGGGTAGCCCTCCCTGCCCATTATCAGCCCCTTTGGGTCTTGTACGCATATTAAGGGGAACCCAGTACCCATATTAAAAAAAGGAAATGCGTGTGGCCCCCAGGCCCTATATACTCAGAACAGCAGTATACAGGCGGTGCAAACAAGACAGGGACTGTGTAGGTTTGTTGTGTTAAGTTGAATCTGTTTGTAATTTTCAACTGGTACATTTTTAAAGTGTAGCTCCAGTCAAAAAAACTATTTTTAAGCTTTTTGGAAAACATAGGGAAGGGTTATCACCCCTGTATAATTTGTTTTGTCGTCCATCTTTTTTTATCTCACTTGCTGTTGTCTCCTTCCGTTTGCAAGTAGGAGATGTTTGTAAGTTGGATGTTTGAAAGTAGGGGCCTGCCCTATATGCACTGCAGAAATGGCGGAACAAGGTGTTGGTTTTGCCACAACATTGTAAGCCCTCAAAGTGACTCTTGGTGGGCGCTGGAGCGCCCTGCTGTGAACGATTATATCAAGAATTGTAATTACATGCCATTGTTGAACAGTGGAAGAAAAATTGACCTTTGGTGGTTGTGGTGCTGGTGCCACAACACTATAAGTCCTCACAGTTACCCTGGGTGGGCACAGGAACGGGCCCTCCTGTGAAATATTATATCAAGAATTGTAATTACATGTCCCTGTTAAACAGGGGCAGAAAAATTGGGCCTTAGGCACTGGTGCTGGTGCCACCACACTGCAACCTCTCCCATATACTCTAGTTTTATTGCAGGAATTAGCCCTGCTGCAAAGCATTGCATCAAAAATTGTAATTAAACGCCCCTGTTATACAGGGGCAGAAAAATTGGGCCTTAGGCACTGGTGCTGGTGCCACGACACTGCAACCTCTCCCATATACTCTAGTTTTATTGCAGGAATTAGCCCTGCTGCAAAGCATTGCATCAAAAATTGTAATTAAACGCCCCTGTTAAACAGGGGCAGAAAAATTGGGCCTTAGGCACTGGTGCTGGTGCCACGACACTGCAACCTCTCCCATATACTCTAGTTTTATTGCAGGAATTAGCCCTGCTGCAAAGCATTGCATCAAAAATTGTAAATAAACGCCCCTGTTAAACAGGGGCAGAAAAATTGGGCTGATGGCATCACCCAGAACCAGAAATGTTCTTCCAACATATCAGCGGAGGAGGAAGAGGATAGACAATCAACATAACAGGACAGTCACTCAGCATCAGCATAGGCAGTCTTGAAGGGATGTGATATTTCCAAAAAAATTATTCAGTTACATCAGCTTCAGGTGCTTGGTAGCTGTGGGTGATCCAAGACTGATTCATCTTGATGAAGGTCAGTCGATCAACTGATTCGGTGGACAGGCGCACCCTGTGATCGGTAACAAAGCCACCAGCAGCACTGAAGGTGCGTTCCGAAAGAACGCTGGATGCAGGACAGGCCAGTAGCTCAATTGCATACTGTGCAAGCTCTGGCCAGTGATCCATCCTCAAGACCCAGTAAGCCAGAGGATTTTCGGTGGGAAAGGTGTCCAAGTCTGACCTTGCCCCTAGGTATTCCTGCACCATGTAAATCAGACGCTGGCGATGGTTGCTGGAACCGATCATACCTTGGGGCTGCAGACTAAAAAATTGTCTGAAAGCATCAGTCAGACGGCCACCTTCTCCACCGCTCCTTCTGACCGATGCCTCAGCAACACGTTGTCCAGCACCAGGAGATTGTAACCTCCCAGTCTCTGGGAACGCGTTGCACAGACCTTTCTGCAAGGCCTCCCGGAGATGTCTCATCCTCTGCTCCCTCTGCGATGGCAAGATAAGGTCGGCAACCTTACCCTTGTACCGTGGATCAAGGAGAGTGGCCAGCCAGTAATGGTCCCTTTCCTTGATCCAAAGAATACGAGGATCCTTCCGCAGGCTCTGCAGGATCAGGGAGGCCATGCAGCGTAGGTTAGCTGAGGCATTCGGTCCTGAGTCCTCTGGGTCACTAAGGACAACATGATCCGCACCTACCTCCTCCCAGCCACGTACAAGTCCACGGGTTTCTTGGGACTGTAAATCATCCCTACAAGAATGCTGATGCTGAGTGCCAGTCTCCACCTCCATGCTGACACAATTATCCTCCTCCTCCTCTTCCTCCTCCTCCTCCTCCTCTTCCTGTGTGATGGGTGGCACAGCAGGAACACTGTCTGGATAAAGGGGGCCTTGAGAGGCAAGGAAGTCCTCCTCTTCCTGCCTCTATTCTGCCTCAAGTGCCCTATCCATTATTCCACGCAGCGTATGCTCCAAGAGGTGGACAAGAGGTACAGTGTCACTGATGCATGCACTGTCACTGCTCACCATCCTTGTGGCCTCCTCAAACGGTGACAGGACAGTGCATGCATCCCTGATCATGCCCCACTGGCGTGGTGAGAAAAAAACGAGCTCCCCTGACCCTGTCCTGGTGCCGTAGTCACACAGGTACTCATTGATGGCCCTCTGCTGTGTGTGCAGCCGCTGCAGCATGGCCAACGTTGAGTTCCACCTGGTGGGCATGTCACATATAAGGCGGTTCTTGGGCAGGTTCAACTCCTTTTGGAGCTCAGCCAGCCGAGCACAGGCATTAAATGATCGGCGGAAATGCACACAGACTTTCCTGGCCTGCTTCAGGACATCCTGTAAGCCGGGGTACCTGTCCAAGAACTGCTGCACCACCAGGTTAAGGACGTGAGCTACACAGGGCACATGGGTCAGTTGTCCCTGTCAGAGGGCGGAGAGGAGGTTGGTGCCATTGTCGCAAACCACCATTCCTGGCTTAAGCTGGCGTGGCGTCAACCACCTCTTGGCCTGCCCCTGCAGAGCTGACAAAACATCCACCCCAGTGTGGCTCCTGTCCCCCAAACAAACCAGCGCAAGCATGGCATGGCATCATTTTGCCTGCGTACTTGCGTAGCTCCTGGAACGCCTACGGAGCACCGCTGGTTCTGAGGACAGAGCACTGGAAGAGGCCATGGAGGAAGAAGAAGAGGAGGGGGTGGAGGAGAGAGGTGTGTCACAACCAATAGTAGCATTTTGGAGGCGTGGTGGCGGAACAACCTCCAACACTACTGCACCTTGTCCTGCATCCTTCCCAGCTGCCAGAAGAGTGACCCAATGGGCCGTGAAAGACAGGTAACGTCCCTGTCCATGCCTGCTGGACCATGAGTCAGCGGTAATATGCACCTTACCGCTGACCGCCCTGTCCAGCGAGGCAAGGACATTGCCTTCCACATGCCGGTAGAGAGCCGGAATCGCCTTCCGTGAGAAAAAGTGGCGTTTGGGGACCTGCCACTGAGGAACCGTACATTGTACAAACTCACGGAAGGGGGCCGAGTCTACCAACTGAAAAGGCAGCAGTTGAAGTGCTAGAAATTTAGCCAAGCTAGCATTCAACCGCTGGGCATGTGGATGGCTGGGAGTGAACTTCTTTCGCCGGTCCAGCAGCTGGGGCAGGGACATTTGCCTGCTATAATCGGACGTGGGTGTACTGCTAGCAGAGTGCCCGGAAGCACTTGGCTGTGACAAACCTAATTCTACACCTTCATTCCTCTCAGAGCAGGTTTCAGAGAGGACTGAAGGTCTAGTGGGGTTGGAGATGCCAGCTGATGCGGAGCAAGGAGAGGTCCGCTTTGTTCTTTGGTGTGGGTCTTTGAGGTACACTTGCCAACGAGCTGCATGGCAGGTCAACATATGTCTGGTCAAGCATGTGGTGCCCAAGCGGCTGATGTTTTGGCCACGCGAGATACGCTTGAGACATATGTTGCAAATAGCAGCGTTGCGATCTGATGCACTCGTCTCAAAAAAGGCCCACACCAAAGAACTTTTAGAATAACGCGCAGAGGCAGCGCCCTGCACAGGCGGAGCTCTGCGGTGTGATTCAGTCAGTGTGCTGCCCCTAAGCTGGCCCCCGGAGGGCATCCTGCCTCGTTGGACATGTGCCTCCTCCTCTCTCCTACCAGGCACCCACGTGGAGTCAGTGCCCTCATCATCCCCTCCCTCTTCATCGCTGTAGCAAACCTGACAATATGCTGCAGCTTGTGGAACATGACTGCCAGATTGCTGTCCTTCTTGAGCATCCCCTCTCTCTGCATTCACGCTACTGCCTTCCTCTAGCTGAGTGTCATCATCAGAGCCTACAAAACACTGGGCATCCTCCTGGAGCATGTACCCAACACTGTGCTCAAAGAGTTCAGGAGACTCCTCAGGAGGACGTGGTGGGTCTAGGGAAGGAGTCACTGATGATGACATTGAGAGGAGGGAAGATGATGCGTTGGCAGCTGCTTTGCTAGTACCCTGAGACTGGGTGAGAGAGGATGAGGAGGATGAAGAGGGCTTGGTCATCCACTCTACCAAGTCGTTGGCATGTTGCGGTTCAACATGTCCAGCTGCCGAAAAGAGGGACAAGCGTGTCCCATGGCCACGTGCTGATGACAATGCACCGCGTCCACGACCAGCACTGTTGTCTCTACACACAGAGCCTGCTTGCCCTCTTTTATCGGCTCGCGCCTGTCTGCCTCTCCTTGCTGGCCTTCCAGACATGGTAATGGCCTGAAGGGAGTTGGGTAAAACAGCAGTGTAATGGAGTCACACAACACCCACTAAGCCCTGCAGATGGCTCTATTAGAGAACAGCAATAAACGGTAGATACAGGTGTATATTGTGCTGGAGTCACACAACACCCACTAACTCCTGCAGATGCCTTTATTAAAGAACACCAGAGATAAAGGGGTATACTGTAATTGAGTCACACAACACCCACTAAGCCCTGCAGATGGGTCTATTAGAGAACAGCAATAAAGGGTAGATACAGGTGTATATTGTGCTGGAGGCACAAAAAACCCACTAACTCCTGCAGATGCCTTTTTTATAGAACACCAGAGATAAAGGGGTATATACAGATGTATACTGTGCTGTGCTGGAGGCACACACAACTTCCAATAACTCCTGCAGATGGCAAGTGGGCTCAAATAGAGAAGAGCTATGTAGGTGGATATAGCGGTGTGTACTGGGTACAGAGCACGCAGACAGCACGCACAAGCTCCTAACACTACTGACTGCAAGCTCTATTATAAAATATAGATCACTAGCTATATAGGTGAGGTGAATATAGCGGTGTATACTGCGGTCAGGGCACGCAGACAACAACCACTACAGAAGAGCAAGATCGAAAATCAGCCGATAGCGATCGGTGTGTACTGTGTTGAAGGTACACAGAACACCCACTAACTGCTTCAGACGCCAACACACTACACAAGGCCACCGCACTGACGGCCTTATATAGTGTGGGGCGTGCACTACACAGCCTGAGCTATGATTGGCCACAGGCATCCTGCCTGTGGCCAATCATGGCTCTCCTCGCTGCTGACGCTGTGATTGGCCAAGCATGCGGGGTCACAGTGCATGCTTGGCCAATCATGAGCCAGCAATGCACAGCAATGCACTGCACATAACGTTCGGAATTCGCCGAACGGGCAAACAGCCGATGTTCGAGTCGAACGTATGTTCGACTCGAACACGAAGCTCATCCCTACTCAAAGTCATGCTGAAGTTGCCTCCAAATCACCTTGCAAGGTCGCGCTGTAAGTCGGGTTGCCCCTCTGAACTGGCACTCGAGACACACTTTGTAATTCAAAACAATATGTTTTCATTTTTTTGAGTTCAACGTGGACTTGTCTAAGGCTACAATCGTTTAGAGTGTCAGTTTCATTTACTGGTGTAAGCGCATCATTCAGAGACCACATCTTCTGTTTACTTGTGTCTGGAAGTCTGCTAAGTGTTTGTAGGCAAGAAATACTGTATCTGTTTAGTCATGCCAAGTTCTGCATGACTTAATGATAATGCTGGCTTCAGATCATGTGCAATTCCACATAAAGGTGTGTGCTGCAATCTTGCAGACAAAAGGCTGACCTTTAGAAACCCAAACACACAGTTCAGACTAATTTTCAGAGTAATTTGTTCTGGAGCTTGGAGACTCACCCACTTGTGTCAACTGGAACCTATCCTCTGAACTTTTGTTCCTTGCAATTTCAGTACCGTTGGCTAAAACAATATGTTTGCAAAGAATGTATGTTAGAGTCAACATCACTGTTCATAACCTTTTATAATTTTTAAAAATATTTAAAAGTATATCAGTTTGTCCTTTCTTACATCTTTTATTTCTTTCTTATGCCCTGTACACACGGTTGGATATTCCAACGACAAAATCCGTCTGACTTTTTGCGACGGATTTTGGCCCAAACTTGTCTTGCATAGACCTAGTCGCACAAAGCTGTTGGGAAATCCGCTCGTTCAGAACGCGATGACGTAGAACACGTATGACGGGACTATAAAGAGGCCAGTAGCCAATAGCATTCATCTCGTAATTTATTCTGAGCATGCGTGGCACTTTGTGCATCGGGATTGTCTATACACGATCGGAATTTAAACGATCGGATTTTGTTGTCGGAAAATTTTAGATCCAGATCTCAAACTTTGTGTGTCGGAAATTCTGACGGAAAAAGTCAGATGGAGCCCACACACGATCAGAATTTCTGAAAACACAGTACGATCGCACATTTTCCGTCGGAAAGTCCGACCACGTGTACAGGTCATAAGACTAATCCCGCGTACACACGAGCGGAATGTCCGACAGAAAAAGTCAGACAGAATCTTTTCATTGTATATTCCGATTGTGTGTATGCCTCATTGGAATTTTTTTTTTTGAAAATTCTGACGCTTCTGGGCTTACCGTTACCTCCTCCTCGTGCTCATCTAGGGGTTTCCCGAGGTTGATGGCTCAATAAACTGTAGAGACCGACACTTGAATCCACTTTAGGGATTTTTATTTGCAAAACGTTGAACAGAACACAGTCTCTCAGTAGGGAATAGAGGGTATGGGTAGTAAAGCTCAGGTACTCTTGGAACTGCTAATACTTGAATGTCTATCTTTATACAATCCAGGGAATAGCCATTCGCAATTGGATGTTACAGCTATCGGATAAATCCCTTTTTTGTGGATTTAGCAACCAACAGGTGATTAAAAAAAAGCACACACAGTCTCTGCCACAAACTTGATTGTAACTAAAGCAGTGTTTCTCAAATCCAGTCCTCAGGCCCCCCCAACAGGTCATGTTTTCAGGTTTTCCATTATTTTGCACAGGTGATTTGATCAGTTTCACTGCCTTAGCAATTACCACAGCCGTTTCATCTGAGGGAAATCCTGAAAACATGACCTGTTGGGGGGGCCTGAGGACTGGATTTGAGAAACACTGAACTAAAGGATGAAACTAGGAACTTTCATACGGTACCAGTATCTTGCAGCCAGTCCGGCGATACCGTAAGAATGTGGATTCACCTTGGTGTCCTTTCCAGCTTAGCTTCCAGGCTCTTACCGAGCAGCCAGCCCTGTGAATGACCCTCTTCTGGAGAGTCCTCCCCTGGTTGCGTTCTCAGTTGCTGGGCCTCTCCAAAATCGAGACGGCACCGGACCACCTTGGAACCCTCCTTCCAGTTACTGTGCCTCGGGCTAGTCAGCCCCGAGACTTGGAAACGGATGGATCTGCACCCCAGGCCATGCGGGCCTCTGGGGGCTGGTCAGGAGGACCAGGACCAGGGATTCAGAACACACTTCTGGAACGGAACCCATAACCACATGACCTCAACACCTTAAGTACCCTCTCCTGGAATACACAGTAAGACAACGCACCTGCTGATAGAGAGAGAGATTGGTACCCAATGCGTCCAACCAGACTGTGTTCCAATGCCTGCCAGGCAGAACATAATACAGTCCAGCCAAACTGATGCTGAGACCATAATTTACTGTAATTAACCCTAAAACCCAAACTATAGTCTTGGGAACATTTAAATTGACAAAAACAGAGCGCGTGCTCTTCACGAGCCCGGCGCTACAAATATTTCCAATGGAACCAATTTCTATTGGGAAAATTGCTCGTCTGTATGCTGTTCCCATGGACCAAAAACGATGCATGCTCTGAAGCAAGTACGAGACGGATTGGTTACTGGCTATTGAACTTCCTTTTTCTAGTCCCATCGTATGTACTGTAAGTCACCGCGTTATTGATGATCGGACTTTGGTGTGATCGTGTGTACGCAAGACAGTTTCAGCTGAATTCCGTCAGAACTCTGTCGGAAAAAACGGTCGTGTGTACGTGGCATAAGTCTGCCCTTACAGATTTATGATGCCATAGGATCCTTAGGCTTGCACCCCTTCTGAGTCTGAAAGTCATCTGTGATTGCTGGCACAGCTTTGTTCGCTATGGTGAATGGAGGTTCCTGCAGGACATGGATGCGAACATCACAGGAACGAACATTAGCAGACCACAAAAGATTTTCTCTCACTGAAAGGTAGCAAAGCAGACATGGATCTAATATGGCTCAGTTAGATGAACACGGGGGTATCTCAGTTCTCATGTAGCTTGGAAATGAGACAGTATTCCAAACTGAAAGTGACAGACTTGAGGATGAGAGATATGCAGGCACTGTACTGATAGTTTTAGGTCTGTTTAACAAATATTTTTAAGTAAAGTTTTTTAAGCCCGGTGTTCTGTCAGAATTGGTGACCCGTCAGATTAGGTAACAGAAGTGACGCTCCGTCAACTGGGCATGCGTCCACCCCTACCAGGTTTTCTCATCTGACAGAACACCTGCAGTCAGAAGAAGGCGGAATGGGCATCTTACTACACCCAGCTACCATAGCCCCCAACTGTCCCTGATTTCAAGGGACTGTCCCTAATTTGGAGCAATGTCCCTCTGTTCCTCATTCCTCCTCATTTGTCCCTCATTTGGGTCTGATCTGTACAGATGTATATAAAATTAACTTTTTATCTATCAAAAATTGTTTTCCAGTGCTAAACCTTTCATCGGATTCCTAAATTGCTGCATTTGTAAATTTTAAAAGCCAATATAACAGAATATTAGTGGTAAAAAAGCCCTTGTGGATTTAACCAATCTTGCTTTTTTTTGTACAATTCTCCTTTAAGGGGGCATGGCAAGGGGTGTGTCCTATGCCTGCATACTTTTGCTGATAGGTGTCCCTCATTCCCATCTCAAAAAGGTGGGGGGATATGAGCTACGTCTTAAATTGCAGAGTAATTTTAGCAATAAAGTGAGCGGACATAAATAAATATAGTATGTCGACATCTGTGATGCTGTTTTTATGTTATATTTTGAAAGAAGCTGGACACCAGCCGTAGGAAGGTGGCAGCGGCCATGTTGGTACCCCCTGCACTGCTCAGCACTAAACCTTTAGGCTTCAAAATTAAACTAAACATCCAAACAGCATCACAGATGTCAATATACTACATTTATTTATATACACTCACTTTATTGCTAAAATGACTCTGAAATTCAAGGCATAGCATAGCTGGGTGTAGTAAGATGTCCTATGTCTTCTTCTGATTGCAGGTGTTCTGCCAGATTAGCAAGCCTGGTAGTGCATTAGGACATTTGTCTTTATGAGTCACCGGCTCCTATGAACCCATGTGCTGTGAATTGCTCTTGTTGTGAGCCAATCTTTTCTTTATTGGAAACCATTCCTTCTTTAACCACTTGTTGAACGAGGCTGACTCTCCTGCAAGATAGTGAGACCTGTTTTTCTTCTTTTCTCTCAACCAACGAATTGCGAACGTGTCCTGGCGAAGCTTTGTGGCGAAACGCGTATTGAGCTCACATCATATATCATGTATTTCATTGTATATGGTTTTTAAATGTCCCTTTCATACCATGTATATCTCTATGTCTCAATAAATATTATTTTTTCGTATGCCTATTGTTTACTGTGCCTTTAAAGTCCGACCCTGGGTCACCGTTTGGAACCCCTTATTTTTTGTATTTCTATAATTATCTACGGATGAGGCAATGCGAGTGCTTTTTTCTCCTATGTCCAGTGTGAATTGGTCCTAAAGCATGCAATGTAAGGCTCTGTTCACATCAGTACGTTCCAGGAACACGTAAAAAACGTGCGTCGTGCTTGCAGTGGCATTAATTGTTACTGGCACCCCAAATGCGGAAAGTAAATGCGATTTTTGTTTCACACAAAAAAGAGCTGTAAAAACTGTGCAAACCGGAACGCAAAATGCCTTGTGTGCTACTCATTCACTACACTGTATCTATGTAGCAGCAGCGTTGTCACCTCAGGAAAGGAAAAATGTTAAGTATGCAGAACACCACCTCCTCTCCATAACATAGGAATGAAGTGTTCTGTAGTCCACAGAGAGAACTGGAAATGGTGTGAGGCCTCTTGCACATTGGTTGTCTTTTGTCATGCTTTTCCAGGGACACAAAAGTGCACGAAAACTCTATTCCCTGTTAAATCCTATGTAACTGTTCACATTGCAAGTGTGCTACACTTTGAAAAGTCCTGCATGCTGCAACTTAGATGTCGTTTTTAAAAATTTCACCAAAAGGGCACTTTCCATGGTAAGTCAATAGGAGCACATCAAAAACGCTTCAAAACCATCAGTGTGAAAGGGCCCTAACTGATTAAGGTGGTAGTAAACACATTTTTTTAACTTATCTACAAGTAAGACTATAATACAGCTTACCTGTAGGTACAACGAATATCTCCTAAACTTGCAGTGTTCAGGAGACATTCACAGTGGATGCAGCCGGTGATGTCACCGGCGCATGCGCTCTGAAAGGACAGCATACCACGTCATTGCGGCCCCGGCCACTCATACAGCCGAATGGGGCTGTAGATAATTTGTTTTCCGGGGGGGGGGGATTCAGGTCTTTCAAACTCAAAGTCATTTGCACTTTAATGTTGGGGAGGTATGGTCAAAACATGTGACAGCAGAGTGGGGCAATGAGGCGCAGCAAAAATGATCCCATTTAAACTGAATAGAGCGCAATTCATGCAGTTGTGGTGCGGTAGTGTACTCATTAGTACAGTGAGCTCCTCAAACTCCCTAGTTTTTTTTTTCCTTTAGTCTGCTTGCCCCGACTTGTTCAAGCCCCGACTTCATTGGGGTAGGCGGAACACTTTGGTGGGGGGGGGGGTCAGCCCGACACTTGACCTTTGACGAGGTCCCTATTCCAATCCCTGAGTCCTAACCTTGTTCTTCTAGGGGAAACCCTAACCCCTAACCCTAGCCCTAACAAAAAAATCTCACCATGTTAACCAGGCTTTAAATCTCATTCATATGTTCTAAATGGCCATGGAATGGCAAGTGTAAAGGCTGACCGCAGGGTAAGCCTGTATTTGTAGGAGGAGTCAGGCTGCATAAAGCCTGCCCTCCTCTGCCTCCTTCTCGTTGGACGTCGGGTCTCATGTGGCTGACGTCACTTCCGGCGGGTCGGAGGAGGATGTCATTCTGCTGCTCTGGCGCTCATGGACGGGGTGCTTTTGGCCCCGCCGGCTCCGTTTGTGGGCATCTGTGGGTGGGGGGGGGACAGCTTCTGTCTGCACGGGGAGCCTTCCTCCCGCCCGCCTCCTTCTCCGGCTGCCTCTGCTGGAGGGGAGGGGGGTGGGGGTTTTCTGTCTCAGGCTCCCCCTTGTCGCCCACCCGCCTCCTTCTCCCGCTGTACCAGCCACAGGCTTCCCCCGTGTGGTGCTGGGGGGGGGGGCGCGCTTCACCTGCCGGCGGCTGTCTGCACGGGGGAGGCTTTCTCCCACCCGCCTCGGCGGGAGGGAGATTTTCTCTCCCAGGCTTCCCTCTGTGATTCTGCCATGAGCGTTTGTCCACTGGGGGGGCTTAGACCCGCCGATTCTCCTGGCGGGGGAAGGGGGAGGTTTTCGGCCACGCTGGCTCCCCTTCCCCCCCCCCTTCACATATGCAGTGCACACACTGTTTCTCCTGGTGGGGGGAGGGGAGGTTTTCGGCCGCGCCGGCCCCCCCTCCCCCCCCCCTCACATATGCAGTGCACACGCTGTTTCTCCTGGTGGGGGGAGGGGAGGTTTTCGGCCGCCGCCGGCTCCCCCTCCCCCCCACTCACGTGCAGAGCGCCCGCCGGTTCTCCTGGAAAGGGGGAGGTGAGCGGTCGTCGCTGGCTCCCCTTCCCCCCTCACATGTGCAGAGTACCGGCCGGTTTCTCCTGGTGAGGGGGAGGTGTTCGGCCGCCGCCGCCGCCGGCTCCCCCTCTCCCCTCACATGTGTTCCAGCCTGGCGGGGGTCGGAAGCAAGTTTGTGCTTGTTCCGCCGGGGGGAGCATGCTTCGCCTGGAGAGGGGGGGGGGGTTTTGTCTCTGGGGTTGCCACTTCTCCTGCCTGCCCCCTTCTCCCGGTGTTCCGCCGGGGGGAGGGGGTTGTCTGCCGGTCGGTTGCCACAAGGGAGCCTTCTCCCGCCCGCCTCCCTCTGGCTGCCGGGCCGTGGGGGGGAGGGGTGTCAGCTGCGCTTTCTTCTTTATAAAAAAAAAAAAGACAGCTCTTATGCTCCTATCATAAATATTAGCCAATATGACAGGTAATAAATTGGTGCAGATTGTATAAAACAGGCCTTCTCCCGCCCGCCTCTGGCTGCCCCGGGCCGTGGGGGAGGGGGGTGTCTGCTGCGCCCCGCCTGGGCTCCACTTGGCGGGCCTCCCCTCCCCCGCCTGAGCTCCACGGGTGGTTGCAGGGGAGCCGCTTCTCCCATCCGCCCGCTTCTCCCGGTGGGAGGGGGGAATGCTTCACCCGCAGAGGGGGGGTTTTGTCCGCAGGTGGCTGCGGGGGTGATACTTCTGCCGCCCGCCCCCTTCTCCCGGTATTCCGCCGGGGGGAGGACGCATTAGCCTGCTGGGTGGCTGTGGGGGAACCGTTTCTCCCGCCCGCCTACTTCTCCCTGTGTTCCACCGGGGGGGAGGACGCCCCCCCGCCTGGGCTCCGCGTGGCAGTCCCCCCCTGCCTGAGCTCCACGTGGCGTGCCCCCCCCGCCTGAGCTCCACGTGGCATGCACCCCCCCGCCTGAGCTCCACGTGGCGTGCCCACCCCCCTGCCTGAGCTCCACGTGGTGTGCCCCCCCGCCTGAGCTCCACGTGGCGTTCCCCCCCGCCTGAGCTCCACGTGGCGTTCCCCCCCGCCTGAGCTCCACGTGGCGTGCCCCCCCCTGCCTGAGCTCCACGTGGCGTGCCCCCCCGCCTGAGCTCCACGTGGCGTGCCCCCCCCGCCTGAGCTCCACGTGGCGTGCCCCCCCCCCCCGCCTGAGCTCCACGTGGCGTTCTGGTGCATTAATATTCTCATGCCATTCATGTTCTCGTGCTATTAACGGTTTTCTCATGCAGGTTTACGTTCTGGTGCATTTTATGGTTTTCCCATGCGATTCGGTCCCATGCGTTTCCGGTCTCAGGCCATTTACGTTTTCATAGCGGTCACGTTCTCAAAGCAGTTACGTTGTCATGCATTTGCGTTTTCATGCATTTGCATCTTCTTGCAGTTGCGTTTTTCATGCATTTGCGTTTTCATGCATTTGCATCTTCTTGCAGTTGCGTGTCTTGCAGTTGCGTTTCTCAAGCAGTTGCGTTTCTCAGGCAGTTGCATCTTCTTGCAGTTGCGTTTCTCAAGCTGTTGCGTTTCTCAGGCAGTTGCATCTTCAGGCATTTGCGTTTCTTGCATTTGCGTTTCTTGCATTTGCGTTTCATGCAGTTATGTTTTTGTTTCGTTTTACGTTTTCATGCAGTTATGTTCTCGTTCCTTTACATTCTCATGCAGTTATGTTCTCGTTTCGTTTTCCGTTCTCATTCGATTTGACGTTCTCATGCTTGTTGGTTTCAAGCACGTTGCTTACGGTTCTTACGCAATTTTGTTTTTCATGCGATTTGGGTCTCTCATGTGATTTACTTTTCTTATGAAGTTGTTGTTTCTCATACAATTGATGGTTTTCTATGCAATTTTACAGTTTCTCATGCAATTGCGTTTCTCGTGCGTTTCGCAGGCAGTTGGCGGTTTTTAAACGATGTACAGTTCTTACGCATTTATGGTTCTCATGAATTTATGGTTCTCAGGCATGTTAAATTTCTCATGCAATTTACGTATCAGATGTAATTTACTTGTCTCACGCAACTACTTGCGTTTCCCATGTTTCTGACGTTTCCCCATGTTTTATAGCGTTTTCTGACGTATTCCCGTGGTACAGTTGACGGTTCATGCAACTACGGTTTCTCGTGCATTTTTATGGTTTCTCTCGCTTTCCAGGTTTTCTCTCGCTTTCCAGGTTTCTCTATCGCGTTTCCAGCGTTATGCGTTTTGCGTTTCATGCGTTTTGCATTTCATGTTTTGCGTTCTCATGCAGTTATGTTCTTGTTTCATTTTACGTTCTCGTGCACTCATGTCCTCGTTTCGTTTTATGTTCTCATACACTCATGTTCTCGTTTCGTTTACATTGGTGTTTCATGAAGTTATGGTTCTTACGCAATTTTGTTTGTTCATGCGATTTAGGTCTCTCATGTGATTTACATATGAAGTTGGTGTTTCTCATACATTTGAAGGTTTTCCATGCAATTTTACGGTTTCTCATACAATTGCGTTCTTGTGTGTTTTGCTGGCAGTTGACGGTTTTTAAACGACTTACAGTTCTTACGCTTTTATGGTTCTCATGAATTTATGGTTATCAGGTTTTTTACGTTTCTCATGCAATTCACGTATCGGATGTAATGTTCGTGGCTGTTATTTACGTGATGCAACTTCTTGTGTTTCCCTTGTTTGACGTTTCCCCGTGTTTTTCTAGCATTTTCTGACGTATTTCCATGGTTTTTGACGTATTCACATGTTTCCTTACGTGTTGTCCTGTGTTTCCTTCCGTATTTCCCATGTGCCGCACGTTTCATGTCTTATGCCTTTCATGTCATTACCCTTGTGTAATTTCATGATTCTCAGACTTTTTTACGTTCCTCATGCTTGTTAGTGTCGGATGTATTGTACGTGTCTGATGCCATTTACGTGTCTCATGCATCTTCTCGCGTTTCCCATGTTTCTTTTGTTTCTCGTGTTTTCT
The DNA here is from genome assembly GCF_037356315.1 of Lithobates pipiens. Lineage (NCBI taxonomy): Eukaryota > Metazoa > Chordata > Amphibia > Anura > Ranidae > Lithobates > Lithobates pipiens. The sequence goes on along the minus strand of NW_027507789.1, from coordinate 197,491,011 downwards.
TGCCTTTTCTCGTGTTTCTTACATATTCCTATATGCCGCACGTTTCGTGTCTTATGCTTTTCTTTTCTCTTGTGTACCCCCCAGGGTTTTCTCTTGTGTTTTTCATCGATTTGCGTTTCTTGTGCAACCTGCATTTCCTAGGCAGGTCGTGTTTTCTAGCAGCCGCGGTTCTTAAGCCGCTCACGGTGATCAGTTCACGCTACTCATGTTTTCGTTCAGTCACGTTTCCTTATCGCAGGTTTCGTTCTTGTCGCAGGTATTTTTTGTCTGATCGCGATTCTCTCGCTAGTTGTGTTCCTGATCAGTTGGGTGCCATTCCTCACTATTTATTTTAATTTCCTAGCTGCGTCCGGCCAGGAGTTGCCCTGGGGTATGGAAAGTTTGGTTAGTCAGTTTTCACTGATCCACAGTTTCTACTGGCTCAGGGACTTTCGTGGATCACGGGGCCCGGGCCAGTATCTGTAGGCTCGGGTCTCAGAAGCGGGTTCCAGTTACGCACTTTCTTTTCAGTTCCAGTTGTGGTAGATTGGTTTCCATTTGGTTGGCACTGCAGCCTTGATCATTGGGTTTTGTTTTAAATTCCAGGAAGGCCCATGACACTGCTTGGCATGTTTCCAGGTTAGGTTTCCAGTCCTGATGGTGAAACATCTAGTTCCTTTTTGCTTTTCTGTTTTGTTTTAGTTTCCTTTTTTGCCTCCTCCAGCTGGTATCAGCCTTCAGCACTTTCTGGGCGTATCCAGTTAAGTCCCAGTATTTCATGATGAATGATCTGTCAGGTTGTTTTATTTTCTGCTTTTCCGTTTGAAGCCATCCAGGTCTCCAGCGGTGGGGACTCCCTGCTGTGCTTAGCTGACTTTCCATTGTGGGTTTCATTTTATGACATTCACGTACTCTCAGGTTTATCTTGCGTTGGTCGCTGGGTTGGGCTCAAGGGGGTGCTGGCCTTGTGGTTCCTGAAGCCAGGGGAGGGGCTACTGCCTTTCTTAGCGTTTCCTTCTCTGCGGCAAAGGCATAACTCATTTGCCGCCACTCCAGGTTAGACGTTATTCACTGGGTCATCTGGTTGTTGAGCTTTCTTCCTACTGTGTTATTTTTTGCCCCCTTTTAGGCATACTGACCACGTGACCTTTGGCACACTTCAGGTCTTTGTTTCCTTGTTGCTCTTTGTTCCTTTCCTCACCATCCACAGAGTGACTCTGAGTACAAGTGTAAAGGCTGACCGCAGGGTAAGCCTGTATTTGTAGGAGGAGTCAGGCTGCATAAAGCCTGCCCTCCTCTGCCTCCTTCTCGTTGGACGTCGGGTCTCGTGTCCCACTCACCCATTCCCTTTTTCTTTTAATTTCATTCTTTACATTTCATACTTGGGTATGCCCCCTTTTAGGCATACTGACCACGTGACCTTTGGCACACTTCAGGTCTTTGTTTCCTTGTTGCTCTTTGTTCCTTTCCTCACCATCCACAGAGTGACTCTGAGTACAAATATACCATTAATACCTACAGCCAGGATCCCAGATGTTCCAATTTTTGTCAGCTGCTCAGTTTGTTCACTTGAGTGATGGGCTGAAAAGAGCCACTGCTGTTAACATGTATCTGCACATCCAATGGTCCCCATGTTTAAGCTCCAGGGGACAAAGCGAAACACGTTGGGGTGTGGCCTGGTGGGAACCCGGGCTGAGGTCTCTCTCTCCAATCACTACTACATTACCATAGGACTCCGTGGATGTTTGGCACCAGGGATTTTTTTCCCCTCTCTTCTCTTCAGTGACTACAGGAGCTGGGATGAGCTCCATCCCTCGCCAGCACTCCTCCAGCACATTCGGTATCATCTAAATCACTCCCCACATGGATTAAGCCTGAGCGACACACTAACAAACCACGGGTCACAGTGGTTATCTGCTCTTAGGGACAAATTTCTGACCCTGGATGCAGAGAGATTTTATCCAAGGGCAAAAATGTATCTCTACCTGCAGGTAACCACTGGATGTGCAGATACATGTTTACAGCAGCAGACAGCCTTGGCTCTTTTCAGCCCGTCACTCAGGTGTAAAGGCTGAGCAGATATTGGAACATCTGAGATCCCGGGTGCAGGTATTTGCAGTATACTTGCTGCACCATGGTCATGTAGGATGTATGAATGAGAACCAAGACTGGATTTTAGCTAATCTTACTGTGTAAGTTGAGCAGGTGCAAGGGGCAACATATTGTGGTAGGCAGTAAATTCAGTGATTTATTTAAACCTTAAAAAACCTGTCTTAAGAAATTTTATGAAATATTTAACCACTTCCCACCCGGCCAATGCATATATACGGCCGGGTGGGAGCCGTCTACTCCTGATAGGACGTTCAGGAACGTCCTTCAGGAGTAGCGGGATCGCGCGCGCGCGTGCCCGCGCAGCGGCGCGATCCCGATGTGCTCGTGTCACCCGGACACGGCACATCTCAGATCGGCAGGAGGGCTCTGTGATTGGCCCTCCTGATCACATGACGGCCGTGTCCAATCACGGCCGTCATGTGATGTAAACAAACAGCCGGTTGCTAGGCAATCGGCTCTCCTCTCCTCATACGGAAGTCACCGCTGAGGAGAGGAGAGCAGAACGCTGCAGCCGGCTGATGATCAGTGAGTATGCGCTGCTTTTTACAGCTTTTTACTCACTGATCATCAGTGTAGTGTAAACACACAACACACCACACAGTACAAACACAGTCCCCACATATGTCCCCAAAACACACATGTCCCCAAAACATACATGTCCCCAAATAATAAAAACACATGTCCCTAATAATAAAAACATGTCCCCCACATATGTCCCACTAAAATCACATGTCCCAATGATTATCTGCACACATATGTACGTGATCACCTGCATACATATGTACATGATCATTTGCGTACATATGTCCGTGATCACACAAACCAATTATTATACACTTAACGGAATTTTTTTTACCAAAAACATGTAGCAGAATACATTTTGGCTTAAATTTATGACAAAATTTGATTTTATTGGATTTCTTTTCAAATAGAAAAAAGAAAATATTGTTTTTTTTCCAAATTTCCGCTATTTTTGCGCTTATATCGCAAAAAAAAAAAAAACGGAGTCGTGAATAAATAACACCAAAATAAAGCTCTATTTGTGCGAACAAAATGATAACAATTTCATTTGGGTACAGTGTAGCATGACCGCGCAATTGTCACTGAAAGCGCTAGAGCTGAAAATTGGGCTGGGAAGGAAGGGGGTGAAAGTGCCCTGTATTGTAGTGGTTAAAGAGATTAATAAAAAAAAAATAATCTATATATATATATATATATATATATATATATATATATATATATATTTATATATATATATATATATATTTATTAGTTACTGATTAAAATTTTCGTGTTCGAATAATTGATTTTTTTTTAATCGATTAATCAACTAATTCCGATGAATTATAACGCACATACAGATCCAACTACTTTTAGCTGATCTCCTTGCACTGCAACTCTGCATGAGTCAGTGGTAAATGGGGTATACACTATATATAATAACCCGACACTAGTTAGTTTCCACAATCCATGACTTAACTTCACAGTTCACACAAATATGTTTTAAATCCAAACTGTCCAGGCTGCAAAAAGACAGTGCAATCAACGCAAAAAAATCAAAACAAAACAAATAAATAAAATACACCCCCTTATGCAAGCTGGACACTAAAGAATTTTCACAGAATTTAAATAGCAATGGTAAATATGGATATAAGTGCAGCGCACAAACAATTAATAAAATAAATAATAACAACAGAACAAATAATAATAAATCTGAAGGCAATTAGAGAGATGAAATAGCTGTCCAGAGAGACGATAAACAGCCAGATCCACAAGTTATTCCACCAGTGCTGAGCCACATGGCAAAAATATCACAGCTTATCAGCCTCTAAGGACAACAATGTTAAAAACTGAGGTTATGAAATTTGCCAACACGTAGCTCACTGAATGATCCCAGTTAACCACATCCATATTTACTATCACCGTCCAGGCTGTCCGGTGACGTCACAGACATCGACGTCACCGGACTCCTCCCCCCTTCCTTTCGTTAGCAGATGGAGGCACTTGGGGAAGGGGGAGGAGTCCAACGGAACTCCCTGAAGACCCGGAAGGTGGCGGAGAGGTGGGTACCGATTAAAAGAATTTTGATAGATCAAAAAAATTTACGATTCATTGAGGAATTAATTGTTAATTTCTGCAGCCCTAATATATATTTATATATTATGATATTAGGGTGTTTAGCCCAAGTGGATAGATGCATTTTGGTGCGGCGAGTCAACATCAGACAGGCATTAATAGTTAAGGGCCTGGTAGCCCACGTTTATTAAAGGGGAAAAAACAAAACAAAAGTCCATCCAGGAATCCCACACAGGGGTTTAACTTCATTCAGCACTCATAAATGTAAAACATACCAAGCCACCTGGCTCACCTGGCTCTCAGCCATTCCTCTGCTTGCTCTCAACAGAGTTTATTCTTTCCAGCCACCTGGACTCACTGGCTTCCTTAGCCTTCCCGACTCTCAAGGCTGGCCAGCCCTTCTCAGTCCCTGGGCAAAGAATCCCCCTTACACGGGCTACAGTCTCCCACAGGGCAGACCATTCTCCAGACACAGGTCTGTCTTCACACAGCCGCAGCAAGCTGCTCACAATCCACCTTCCTCCACCCTTTGCTCTCAACAGCCCCTCGTTATATGGGCTGTATGCACCCGGGCACACAACCTGCTGGCTATCCAAAAGACCTGGACACAGGGTTGGAGATTCCATCCCACCCAAGACTCTGAGGAATCTCCAAACTACAGAATCCCATCTGAATGTAGCAAAACCTGGAGAAAGCTGCCAAAACTGTTTTCTCCATTTCAAAGCTATGCTCTGTAGCTCTGCAGTCCGCCGACATGCAGCCTCTGTGTCCATTTTCCATCCCTTTTCATAGTGACAGGGACTCTCACTATTACAATATATATATATATATATATATATATATATATATATATATATATATATATATATATTGTGCACTGCCTACCACATGATGGTTGCACCTGGTCAATATACTTAGCTTTTGAACTTGTACCTACAAGTAAGCCTATAATAACGCTTATCTGTAGGTATAGTGAATATCTCCTAAACTTGTGGTGTTTTGGAGATATTCACATGGAAAACAGCAGGTGAGGTCATAGTTGCATGCACTCTGAAGGGACGGCATACCACTTGGTTGTACTTCTCCTGGGGAGGAGTGCAGTTCGTTCTGCACTTTTGTGACCAGTTTTTAGCCAACAGCCAGCTATAGCCCCCTGTCAGATGAGATCGCTCAGCAGGTCCAGGCTGTGGAAAGATCCTAACTTTAAAGTCAGGATTCACCCAGATGCCTGGACCAGCAGCTCACTCAGCCTCTCGGTGAGCCACAGAGACCCTGAGCCAGCTGCTTCTGCCCCCTCCACAGCCTGGCATTGCAGTGAGCGTGGGGGAGGGGGGGTAGAGCCAGAGACTGACAGTCACCACTCTTTGCTCACTGAAGGCTGAGAACTGAGTGATCAGCATTCTTTGATTGCTCTGTTGCTGATCTTAGAAGCAGCTGGGGACAGATGTAATATTGGATCGATGCTCCATCCACCTAGGTAAGTATAATAAAAATACAAACAAAGATTCCCACTGTAAAATATCTCCCTCCCTAAAATATCCCCCCAAAAATTAACCCTCCCGTCTCCAAACCGACCCCCCCTCCCCCAGAAAGCAAAAAATTCACCCTCAGTCAACACCCTCTCCCCCAGCAAAGATTCCTACTTATGAAGAAAATCTCCCTTCATCCATTCAAACTCCCCTCCCAGAAGCAAATCCCAGCCATTAACGACCCCCTGTAAACTTCTCTACAAGAAACTCCCCCTTCTCCAAAAGCAAACCCACCCCCCTTTCCTTAATCCCCCACCAAACGAAATTCTCCCAGGCTGGAATTCTCACTTCCTCCTTCCTGAAACAGAAAATCGATGCCTCCCCACTGAGCAGACCTCAGATTCAGCACGACTCAGAAGCAGGAAAACTTCTGCATCCCCCATCTCCATTCGGCTGTGTCATATGATACCTCAAGGAGTCATTGAATTTCGGACAAGAATTACGAAATACGAGTTAACGGCTAATACGAAATGGAATGGAGCGATACAAAACCAATTTATTGACGGTGCACATGTCTAATGTCAATGTGAGACCTCTCAGTAATTTCATGCTTTTCAGGGGGACCCCTTATTAAACTGTAAATTGGGCACAATAGAAGGGGGACTGGCTTCTGCACTCCGAAACTCTGATTGCTTCTACTGTGCTCATTCTGAGGCTAAACAGCGGGGACCATGTCTGGGCATTTTGCCAGGATGCTCTGGGGCGGGGTTTGAACACCCCTGACCGCCCTTATCTATGCCCCTGCAGCCGAAGTACACAGACCCAGAAGGAAGACTGGGGTAAGATGGAAGCCCTGTCAGCGCACCACTGGAGGACTTAGTAGATTACAGTGGTGGTGCATCCATTAGGGGCGCACGGGTGCCGCCCCCTCTCTATGATGGGGTACATTAGCTGCAATTGATGGGCACAGTGGCTGCATTTGATGGCACCGTGGCTGCGTTTGATGGGCACTGTGGCTGTGTTTGGCGGGCACAGTTGCTGCGTTTGATGGCACAGTGGCTGCAATTGATGGCACAGTGGCTGCAATTGATGGGCACAGTGGCTGCAATTGATGGGTACAGTGAGGCTGCAATTGATGGGTACAGTGAGGCTGCAATTGATGGGTACAGTGAGGCTGCAAATTATGTTTTTTGTTCAGAATTTTTCAGTTTGTTTACACTACCCCAAAACTTTTGACCACCAGCTGCCACTGGTAGATTCATATTTCATAATGTGCTAGTACGTGATGCACACTAGCACATAATGCCATTGCCTTGTTTTTTTTTAATGCCACAGTTTACTACCGCTTTAAGGCCACATGCAGACAGGGTGTTTGATTTTCTCATCTGAACACCTTTTACTCCAGGCAGGAAAAAGAAGCTTATAAAATCATCACACATCAGGAATATTAGTGTTAATGGATTCTATTGGCTAGAATAATAATTTATTGTGGATATTGGAATGCATTAATGTCCAAACACTAGACATGCCCAGTGTCCAGGCGTGTTTAGCATTTTTTCTGCTCAAAAGCCTCTCTTCTGATGTTTTTTTTTTTTCAGCTCTTTTTGTAATATGGCTGTAAATGCCTACGTGCGGACTAACATAGGGGTGCTTTTACAGGTTGAGAAAAAAAAATACCAAACACTGGTAAAAGCATTGTTTTTTTTAAGCGCAGTGTGCATTAGGCCAACAGTCAGAAGAGCGCAGAATGTTATCAGCCACTGAGCAGATATTTTTGCACTTATTAACAAACACATTTACATTGGTATATTTAAAGCTAAACTCCAAGCAGAATATTCCTTTCAGTATTTTTCCCGGTAGCCACAAAGGATATAAATTTGCTTTGTGTGCACCAAATGACTTAACAAACTCAGATATTACTTTGTAAAATCATCCTTATGCTGCACATGACCTGTGCATAGAGCAGGCCGATGGGAGGTCCTGTCCACTACAGGAGAGGGGTGGAGACAAGACCAGTCTCCCTGCAAAAGAGCAGCAGTGACCATCATGCAGGCATATGGCACAGATCTGGAGGAAATACACAAAACACACCAAGATTCAAGTACGAATATACTGTACATGCCTCTTGTATTCAGATGATATTTGCTTATTCTAGAGTTAGGCTTTAAAGGATTCACCTTTCCAGAAAAAATAAAATAAATGCACACATTCTTGCAGGAAAAGAAAATTTGCATTTATATTTTTTTCCTGCAGGAGCCTGGAAAGCATTGTACCTGTGATCAGTGGTGCAATGTCAGGCTTTTGCAGGCAAGCCCTGCTCATCAGCACCCTCGCAGTTCATTCAGAGCTGAAAACCAACCACAGTGGCTAGTGGTAGTTGTAGTTGACAGTTGACAGAGCCGTGTCGATGGAGCCCTGCCCTGTTTTTAAATTGTGACAGCGGGTGAGGAGAGAAGATCCCCCCACCCGCTGTCACACCAAGGGGGATTGGGGAACTGGCAGCAGGAGCTGTAAAATGTCATGTTTCACTCTAAATATGTGGGGGACATGTAACATGTTTCAAAAGGTGAACTTTGGGGGGGGTGGGGGGGGAGACAAGTCAAAAGTCAGCAGCTACAAATACTGTAGCTGCTGACTTTTAATATTAGAAAGCTTAGCTGTCCAGGGAGCCCGCAATGTCAGCACCGCAGCCAATTTTTAGATCAGCTGTCGGATGCTGCGCCGCCATTTGTCGTAAGGGAAATGGAGCCTTTTGGTTCCCTACTGCGCATGCGCTAAGGGAGAGGGGGGCCGAACTTCCAAGGGACAGTGCTGTGGTGCAGTTTCCTGGAAGTGGGGAAGGGTACCTGCCAAAAACAGGTGTGTATGTGCCATCGGATATTTACTGTCGGAATTTCCGACAACTGTTTGGGAGCAGGTTCTCAAATTTTCCGACAACAAGACTTGTTGTCGGAAATTCCGATTGTGTGTACACAATTCCGACGCACAGAAGTCCACACATGCTCGGAATGAAGCAGAAGAGCCGCACTGGCTATTGAACTTTTTTCTTGGCTTTTCGTATGTGTTTTACGTCACCGCGTTCTTGACGTTTGGAATTTCCGACAACATTTGTGTGACCGTCTGCATGCAAGATAAGTTTGAGCCAACATCCGTTGAAAAAAAACAAAACAAAAAAAAAACACGGTTTGGTTGTCGGAAATTCCGATCATCTGTACGCAGCATTAGACCCAAGCCATCCTGCAGTAAAAGCACTAAAATTATGGCTGCCATCAACAATATATAAAACATTATTTAGAAAAAAAAAGTTTTTATTTTAAACTATAGATAAACGACCATGTTCAGCAGCTTTCAGGCTTTGGAGATGTGACAGATGTCACATTGATAGATGTTCTCTATTGTTACAAGACTGTTGGGACTGTCATCTAGTGCAATAGAAATATTTTTCACTTTTGAGTAGTGTGAGAATATATGGGCAAACGTGTAAAAAAAAAAATGAATTATAATTTTGGTGGTTCCACCCATAAATACATTAGGCACGTTCCCACTTATTTCACTTTAAAGACAGTGATGAAAATAAAGAAATCAGAGATAGATTATAGTTTCAAAGTCACCTGAGTCTATATTTCTGGTCACCCATACGTCATTGGGGAAGCCTGGCTTCCCCCACTAGCGTCAGAGGGGGGAGGGGTCAGGTGAAGGGTGGCCTCGCCCTCCTCATATAAGAAACGCCAGGCCACCGGCATCCTGCAGTGTCTCAGACAGTGGAGACAGAGGATGCATGGATGGACTGCGCTGGAGGGAGAGATCACCCATCGCTGGATCAGATCAGCCATCGCTGGACCCCAGAGAGATGATCATCCGTCGCTGGATAGCAAGAGTGGATTACCACCGCTTTGAAACATTTTTCAAAAGTGTGTTTGTCTTAATTAACTATTTTTACACTTTCTTTGTGAAATGGTAGGGGTACTTTTGTACCCCCTTACCATTTCAAACGGGGGGCCAGGATCTGGGCCTCCCCTTGTTAAATGGGGCTTCCAGATTCTGATAAGCCCCCTGCCCGCAGACCCCCACAACCACCGGCCAGGGTTGTGGGGATGAGGCCCCTGCCCCCATCAACATGGGGACATGGTGCTTTGGGGGGGACCCCAAAGCATCCTCCCAATGTTGAGGGCATGTGGCCTGGTATGGTTCAGGAGGGGGGGGGCGCTCTCTCGTCCCCCCCTCTTTTTCTGCGCCCTGCCAGGTTGCGTGCTCGGATAAAGGGTCTGGTATGGATTTTTAGGGGGACTCCCATGTCAATTTTTTTTTAATTTGACGCGGGGTTCCCCTTAATATCCATACCAGCCCTGAAGGGCCTGGTAATTGAATTTGGCAGAACCCCATGCTTTTAAAAAAAAAAATTTTTATCAATGACTTTCAATGAGTGTTCTCTGTATTACGGGAGCCGACAATTCATTATAGCCGCGAGTGATTTTAAATGACTTTTTTTTTCTGCAGAAATGATACTTTGTGCAGGGACTAAGCACGGGAAACATGCGCCCCTTCACAGGCATACTATAGACACCCCCAGGTACGAAATTGAAAGGAATATTACACTTTTATTGTTTCACTTTAATCATTATTAAAATCACTGCTCCCGAAAAAACTGACGTTTCTAAAACTTTTTTTTGCATTGATACATGTCCCCTGGGGCAGGACCCGGGTCCCCAAACACTTTTTAGGACAGTAACTTGCATATTAGCCTTTAAAATTAGCATTTTCGATTTTGAACGTTCGAGTCCCATAGACTTTAATAGGGTTCTAAAGTTCACACGAAGTTTAGGTCTGTTCACAGGTTCTGGTGCGAACCGAACCGGGGGGTGTTCGGCTCATCCTTAGGCTGCTTTCACACTGGGGCGGTATTCAGGCGTTACAGCGCTAAAAATAGCGCCTGTGTATCGCCTGAAAAAAAACGGCCCCTTTCCCTCCAGTGTGAAAGCCGGAGGGATGCGCTGGCAGGACGGTGAAAAAAGTCCTGCTAGCCGCATCTTTGGAGCGGTGAAGGAGCGGTGTATTCACCGCTCCTATACCGCTCCTACCCATTGAAATCAATGGGACAGCGCGGCAATACCGCCGGCAAAGCGCCGCTGCAGCGGCGCTTTGCGGGCGGGTTTAACCCTTTTTCGGCCGCTAGCGGGGGTTAAAACCACCCCGCTAGCACCCGCAGACCGCCGCTAAAACGACGGTAAAGCGCCGCTAAAAATAGCGGCGCTTTACCACCGACGCCCGCACCGCCCCAATGTGAAAGCAGCCTTACTTAGCAGCAATACCAAAAAAACAAAACAAAAACAAACCAAGAGACATACAGAGAATGTTTTTTTATTAATAAAGTCACAACCAGCTAAAAGTATAATAATAAAGCTGATAAGAGACGCTGAATTTTAACCACTTGCCGCCCGCCCATTGTCAAATAACTGCGGCAAAGTGGTTTCAAAATCCTGACTGGATGTCATAGACTGTCCTCAGGATTTTGAGCTGCTGCGCGCCCCCAGGGGCATGCATCGCGCCGATCGTTGTTGCAGGGTGTCAGTCTGATGGAGACTCTTAACCACGTGATCAGCCGTGTCCAATCACGGCTGATCACAGTGTAAATAGAAAAGCCGGAGATGGGCTTTTCCTCACTCGCGTCTGTCAGACACGAGTAGAGGAGAGCCGATCGGCTACTCCTCTGACGGGGGGTGGTTGTGCTGATCGATTATCAGCACAGCCCCCCGAGGATGCCCACACTGGACTACCAGGGACACCACCAGACCACCAGGAATGCCCAACACCAGGTATGCCACCCTAGACCACCAGGGATGCCAGTCAGTGCCCACAATGGATGCCAATCAGTGCCCACAATGGATGCCAATCAGTTTCCACAATGGGCATCACTGATTGGCATGCATTGTTTGGCACTGATTGGCATCCATCAGTAAAATACAATGCCGCCTATCAGTGCCCATCCATGCCACCTATCAGTGCCCATCCGTGCCAACTATCAGTGCCCATCCATGCCAAATATCAGTGCCCATCCATGCCCATCTGTTCCGCCTAACCATGCCCATCTGTGCCGCCTATCCATGCCCATTCGTGCCGCCTATCCATGCCAATCCATGCCAGCTATCCATGCCAAACCGTGCCAGCTATCAGTGCCAATTTGTGCCATCTATCAGTGTCCATCCGTGTCGCCCATCAGTGCCACCTATCAGTGCCCATCAGTGCCGCCTATCAGTGCCACATATCAGTGCCCATCAATGCCACCTCATCAGTGCCGCCTTATCAGTACCCCTCAGTGCCGCCCCACCAGTGCCCATCAGTGAAGGAGAAAAACTTATTTACAACGTTTTGAAACTGAAACAAAAAACATTTTTTTTCAAAATTTTTGGTCTTTTTTTTATTTGTTTAGCAAAAAATAAAAACCGTAGAGGTGATCGAATACCACCAAAAGAAAGCTCTATTTGTGGGGAAAAAATTATAAAAATTTCATTTGGGTACAGTGTAGCATGACCGCGCAATTGTCATTCAAATTGCGACAGCGCAGAAAGCTCAAAATTGGTCTGGGCAGGAAGGTGTTTAAGTGCCTGGTATTGATGTGGTTAACAGCGCTAAAAAACGGTTATGGGTGTAACCCACGTGACGTATCCCAAGCTTATTAAATCCCACCGTGGGTGTAACAATCTTGCCAAGTCTAGGGGCTTATTCCATAAGCTAGTTGTCTGTTAATGACTACACTTAGGTTGCTGCGAGGCAAACTATAAAAACATCAGCTAACTCCAGTGGATTGAGTCTCCATAAAAAAAGCATACATTATTCATGTAGTGAAAAACAAAAATTTTTCGTGAGAAAGTTGTTGATAATAAATCACACTTGTCAAAGTAAAGTTTTTACAGAAGTGAGAATTTCGTTTATTGAAATGTGTTTCAAGGAGAAATTTATTATTTATTTTTTTCCCTCTTATCCCTTCAAGATAAATTAAAGATGGCCAAGTTATCTATTTTACTGGTGGGAGATAAGAGACTTTGTTGTCCAGGATAGGTACTCATCTCTAGTATGTGATCTTTGCTCTTCCAGCTTCAGCAATCCAATCAGTACATATACTGTAGGACAAAACATAGAAGATTCAAGGCCTGAGCTTTGCTGCAGAACCTCAAGTCACAAGCAGAGCAAAAAATTGTTGGAATTTTGCTATGAAAAGCTAGAGGATCGCAAAATGGTAAAGTTGTTAAAGTAGAACTAAAGTCTCCAATTATTACCATCATTAGGTGGCCCTATTCATGGACGACATGTTATTATTTCGGGAGATACAGATCGCTCATGGTCTTCACTTATTACTCGTTTTGGCTCCTTCTCTGGCTTTACTATAAACTGAGACAAGTCGGAGTTGCTTCCCCTGGGCACACGCTCAATCTTGCTCCCACCCTGGTGCAGCACAAAGAAAAATTGTGGATTCATTTAAATATCTAGGTATTAAGGTCAGCACAAACCTGGATGACTATCTACAACCTAAGTCCACTGCTGAGTAGATTTAAAACTTGAGTAAATCCTGGGGTAAGCTTCCTTTGACTGTTGCGGTTAGAGCCAATCTCCTGAAGTTCATTTAGGCACCACAACTTCTTTATGTGATGCACAACTCCTCCTTTGTGGATTCAACAATCATGGTTTAGGAGAATCTATAGCGGAGAGAAGCCCATGCCCCATGGTTTAGGAGAATCTATAGCGGAGAGAAGCCCATGCCCCATGGTTTAGGAGAATCTATAGCGGAGAGAAGCCCATGCCCCATGGTTTAGGAGAATAGATGCTTTGTACAGGGACCTGATTTGGAAGGGGAAAATCCCTCACATCCCTACCTACTTTACTAATACCGAAGCATAGAGGGGGCCTAGCTGTTCCAAGCACCAAACTTTACTTTTTCACATCACAGCACCAGCACCTCCCAGGACGGGGTAGCACTGACCTTGCAGATCCCAATCAAGGTGTTCTTTTAACAAGATCCAGTAAATACCACTTAATAGGATAAATTAAGGCAGAAATAGTACAAGTCTCTATACAGTGTCCCACTCTCACATTATTACACAAAGTCTGGCTTGAGATGAAACGCGTTATGCTGGTATGATGGCTGTTTTGCTTATACCCAGTTGTGGGATAATTCTCACCTCGGAGTAGTCACAAAGTTATAAGGGTTTGAGTGCTGGTTTCTAGCCAGGATCCATTATGTCCATCAAGTATATTGTCGTGATGTAATAAATCTGCCCAGAGCGCAGCTTATATCAGTACAGATGGGTAGATTTTTTACAGAACACAGACACAGTCACACATCTTATTAAGGTACAGAGGAGATAAGATCATTTCATAGAAGTGGGTTAACAACCACTTTAACTATAACTGTGTAAAAAAACAATTATAAAGCCCCATACACACTATCAGATTTTCTGCTGATTTTTGTCTTCGGGTTTACCAAAACAATGTAGTGAAGGGCCTGACTGATTGCATACAAATTGAAACTCCTAAGGTTTGACCTCATATTATATGGTTTTGGTAAATCTGAAGGAAAAAAATCAGCAGAAAATCTGATAGTGTGTATGGGGCTTTACAGGAAGAACAATTTTTTACATTGACAACTTTAGATAATTCCACTCTGGCTCTCCAGTACTTTCTCACAGAAAACACAATCTACCTTGCTTGTTCATCGTCACTTCAGGAGTTTCAATGAGGACATACACTATAGCCGATCACACAAGGATCGAAATTCAGCCGGTCCAGCAGGGGCCAGACAAATTTTGTTCCATGTAAGGGCAGACTAGTTGTACACAAGTTGATCTATTAATCGACTCGTGTACAACCAGCCTGTTGGGTTTTTTCTGAACGGTCAGTGCTGCCGGCTATAGCCGGAAACATTGAGTTCTGATAGCAGTTTCTCTCCTATTGTTAGAATACAATAAGCTCAGTGGGAAGGATTCCTCCATCAACACTGAATGTGTGGATATGGGAATCTGCTCTTCTTTTTTTTTCAACCTGCTGGTTGAAGGAAAAAAAAATTGAATCATGTATTGCCGGCTTAACTCCCATCCCTGAGCAGCTTGGGGGCAATACTGGAGGCTACTCTCAGCACTCTCTTCCCCTGGTGGATTTTCCACTGGGCACTCACCTATACAATACCCCAATAGCTAACAGAGAGCACATCACTGAGCTGTTGAAGTTCAGATGGTATGTCAACTTTATCAGCAGAAACAGTCTGATCTCCTTCAAGAAATATTTGGTATACAATTTATATCAGTATCATTGGAGCTTTAAGGGAATTATATGTGTCAGGACAGACAAGAGCCCTGATATCTACTAGAGGAACACCCTTGTTTCTAAACCTGTAATGCCGCGTACATACGGTTGGCTTTTCCGTCAACAAAACCGTGGATTTTTTTTCCGAAGGATGTTGGTTCAAACTTGTCTTGCATACACACGGTCACACAAATGTTGGCCAAAAATTCAGAACGTGAGAACGCGGAGACGTACAACACGTACGACGAGCTGAGAAAAAGGAAGTTCAAGTTCAATAGCCAGTGCAGCTCCTTCTGCTCGATTCCGATCATGAGTGAACTTTTGTGCGACGGACTTGTGTACACAAAGTTATGTTGGCGAAAAATTTGAAAACCTGCTAGCCAACATTTGTTGGCGGGAATTCTGATAGCCAAATGTTCGATGGAGCGTACACATGGTCGGACTTTCAGACAACAAGCTCACATCAAACATTTCCAGTCGGAAAATATGACCGGGTGTACGTGGCATAAGAGTCAAACTTATTTCCAAGCTTCCCATTAACAGGATATGAATCAGTGTCCAGGCCCCACTCTTCAATTCTCTCAGTAGATTTAAAAGGAATGCTGCTAACGTACATCTGGTAGAATGAATGGTAAATAAAGGTAACTTGGGAGCCTGTATCAAACAGAGCTGGGGTTGTATACCTGCCGACAGTTGGCGGTAACTTTAATTATAGACTTAAAGCCTACGAGGAGTCCTCTTGATTTTGGTCTGAAACTACCCCCTTTACATCTTCACTTCTGTATGGCAAATGCCACACTTCCCCCAGAATCCTCATAACACCGTTTTGCAGAATGGCCAGACTGGCCACACCTGAAACACCTTTGAGAATCTCGCCCCCTCCTAGAAGCAAGTGTCACACTCTGTTCACTGACAATCTGCAGCACACGGGGAATCAGTTGGACTGAGTGCACACATTATTTACTAAAGGAAAATCCACTTTCCACTACAAGTGCACTTGGAGGTGAAGTCCCTGTAGATCTGAGGGGGACATGCAAGGAAAATAAAAATCAGCATTTTTGCTTGCACATGATTGGATGATAAAATCAGCAGAGCTTCCCTTCATTTCAGAGCTTCCCCTCAGATCTACAGCGACTGCACTTCCAAGTGCACTTGTAGTGCAAAGTGGATTTGCCTTTAGTGAATAAACCCCATTGTGCCCATAGGTCTAACCGCTGTCTGAAGTTTCACTTATACTTTCTCTACTAGTTTTACCTTTAAGCGAAAGTGTTTATTTGTTATTGTGACAGTGTCATTGTGCCACCTTGTGGCCACAGATAAGATTGCAATCTGACAAAATCTCTGGCAATATTGCTGCTGATCCACAATTTTCAAAACCACTAGCCTGCCAACAAAATGTATCTTTAGCTACACCATATACTATATACAACAATATTTAACTGCTGCTACGCTTGGGGTGCGAAATGCATTCTAAATAGGTGTGAAAGCAACAGCATGCTTCACCATAAAAAATAAATGTAACTTTGATGTTAAATTAAAACAGGTCCCCCTGCCTACAGAAGGATTGGACAATGGCAAAAAAAAAAAAAAAAAAAAAAAAACATAGGCCATCCAGGATAACTTCTCCCAATACCGGAATGCCTTCGTTTTGTAGCAAAGTAGTAGTGATAACATGATCATTAACACAGAGGGGGGTGGGACCTGTGTCCATCAATTCCAACCAAAGGATTTTAGGGTGAGAACAAAAGTTTATTTTTCATCCATTGAGGAGCACAAGAAGTCTTCAACCTTCAGGACACCCAAAAAGCAGCCCAGCTAAGAAGTGGGCAACGCAGTAAATGCCAACATGCCCAAGAAAAACGTCTTAAAGGGGTGGACAGTCTCTGTAGTTCAAAGAGCAGCCAGAAGAACCTTATGCCCAAAACCGGCATTAGATGACACTGTAATGACCACCTGGTAGAACATGTGAGCAGGAGGCAGCTTTGCAAATCTGGGAAACAGATGCTTAAAGTGTTACTAAAGCCACAACAATATAATCAATCTGTATATGCAGTAAAGCATGTCTGTTATACTCACTGTGTAACCTAAGGGGTTAATCCTCTGCATTGTTTAAAAAAGCTTTTTGATCCTGTATGCACAGATCCTCCTCTTCTTGCATATCTTGTGTATTGCTAGAGTTTTTATTTTTTTCTTGGGAGAGTGAATGTGATCAGCACAAGGCCAATCAGCACTGTCCAGACAGAGGGTCAGGGGTCCTGCATCCTGATAGGACAGCCAGTGCAGTATGAAAACTCCTCCTACAAGCTTTAACCAGGCACTGATAGAAGTCGCAATGGTATTTAGCCATTTATATTTACTAAAATAGTTGCATTCCCATGTTCTGTGTACTGTGGGAGACCAGATATAAAGAATGCAGGGTCCTGGGTTTAGGAACACTTTAACCACTTGCCAACCAGGCCATAGCCAAATAATGGCTACAGCACAGTTGGCTAGTTCTGGGAGGGCATCCAGGGATGTCCTGCAAAACTTGCGCTTCCAACGCGCCCCTTGGGGGGCGCACACGGAAGTGTCCTTGTTTGCCAGGTTCACCGAACACGGCGCATCATGGATCATGGTAAAGGGCCAATGCTCGCCTCCACATAGGTGAACATACCCACCAAGGACACTTATGAATGACAACGTTGCTTGCAATACATGTAACTATCACGGCTCACATTGAAGTAAGAGTAATAATTCTATAATTCTAGGGCCATTATGACCTGTAGAGACTTTTAAAGCTTTGCCCGTGGAAAATATAGAGTACTAAAGTTGTGATCATTTTCTAGAGGACTGCAAATTTAAAGATTGACATACTTTTGACACAACCTCATCTTTTATATTTTACCAAAAACTTTTGAGCCCTAAAATTAACTCAAAATGTATTTTTTTGTTTTCAAATTGAGCACTTCATAAACTGTTGCATAAATATCGTGGGGCTTAAAAAATTGTAAACTACCACTCTGCTGTCAGAAAATATATATTATGTTTGGGGGTTTTAACTAATCTTCATCCTTAAAATGATTCTTTAAACGTGTGTGCAAAAAAAAAATGAAAAAAAGCTCTGGTGGATAAAGGCTTACACGGGTTAATTTGGGATTTCAAAAAGGGCAAGGCAGAGCCTTCTTGGGCCTTATACCCTCTCCTTATACAAGGCCAGAAAAGGGTTGCATGCAGGATAAGGACACTCATAACAGACACTCACCTCACAAAGGTAATGGCTACAAGACTTTGTGGGCGAGATTAGAGAGGAATATTTCTTATGGGTTCAAACAGCCCCTTCTGAATCACAGAAAGAACCAGATTTAGATCCCAAAGACTCACAGGGGAACGGACAAGGGGAGCTACATGGAAGACCAGCTGTACAAAGGTCTTAAGTCAATGATTGGTAGACCAATGGTCTTAGAATAAAAAGAGCAGGAACATGATCCTTGATAGTGCAGAGAATCTAATGCTGGTCCAGTATGAGGTTTTGTCATACAGAGAAACTCTTCGGGCTGAAGCCCCCAGACCCACACTAAGTGAAGTATGCCTTCCATGTCCAATGATAGACCCTGTAAAAAGCAGATTTCCTGGATTTCAGCATCATAGGACTCACAGACAGAGTTGTCCCTTAGAACCTGGGCTTTAATAGCTTTGCTGTGAAAAGCTCATTACCACTGCCAAAATCGATCCCTGAGACTGAAGATCCTGATAATCTTGCAAAACACACAAAACATCTTGAAGAAACCTTACTAGGTCTGCGTAATACATTTGCTTGGACCAGTCCTGAGCAGATCACCAGAATGCCATCCATCTCAATCCTGCGAAGCACACAATGAAGAGGTTTCAGGGTAGGAAAGGTACAAGGTATGGTATACGGATCCCATGGGGCCACCAAGGAATCCACTGCTAACACCAAAAGATTTCTGTATCTGGAGACAAACCTTGTCAACTTGTTAAATATTTCACATGATGCTCCAGAAGAGATCAGGCTCCACAATCACACCTCAGATGCGGACTCTGCTCCCCTCCACAGAAGCAATCCATTGCATCAACAAAAAGGATTGTCACACACCAAAATGCTAAATAATCTTTCTTTATTAACATAGCCAGAAATATATTCTGACACGTATTGTGCCTTGCAACCAGGGCAGGACTTACCATTGGGCTTGACTGGGCTCAAGCCCATGGGCCCCTCCCAATAGGGGGCCCCGCAGAGATACATAGCCGAGTGTACTCAGCTCGGCTCCACTCACAGTCACGCCCAGTCCTGCCCTATGATGGACATAACACAGGGACTGGGCGTGACTGTGAGCCGAGCCGAGTACACTCGGCTACTCTTGGCTCCGCTCAGGACTGTGAGAGGACCCAAGAGCTGCAGAGGGGACCCAAGAGCCGCCGAAATACAGAGGACTCTAAACTTGGGGTGCGTGTTATATGCCGGCGCGTGTTATACGCCTATAAATATGGTAATGTATAGAAGGTAGGGCCCGAAAGTGACTCAAGCCCAGGGGCCCCCACCACCCTAAGTCCTGCCCTGCTTGCAACACATGAAACAAGACTCCCCCAACAACCAAGTCCTGCACTGTCAGGGTACCCAGGTTCTCCTCTACAGCCCAAAAGGCTGGTGTTCATCATAAATATCTTCCAAAAGAGAGGAAGAAAGAACTTACAATCCAGAGCTAGAGTCCTGAACTGGCAATCTGATCCTCAGTGATAGACATATCAGGTTGTCCCTGAATGTTAGCATGTTGTATGTAGACGTCTGGAGTAAAACTAGACAAATGGGATTGCCTTGAAAGAGCCTACAATCAGACCCAGGACTCTCATGCAAAAGCTGAAAGTCATACAGCTCCTGGAGTTGAGTAGCTCCAGTCTGTGACTGGAGTGTCTGAAGTTTCTCCTGTTAAAGGAATTCTCTACAGTTCCTGGGGCTAGTCCTGGACACAATTCAGATAAAAAATGAGTCCCGTACAGAAAAGATTTTGAAGGTTCAGAATCCATCTAAAATTGGAATGCGCTAAATGTTCCCCCATCAGGAAGTCATATAAAAGTGTCCCACGTTGGGGATGCCAACAGAGCACAGAAAAGATAGTATTGGGACTACTGGTAGCTATGTTTTACCTGTGTATTTAGCTGTTTGACTGGAGTTCATGTTTTTCCGAAGGATGTTGGCTCAAAATTGTCTAGCATACACACGGTCACACAAATGTTGTCGGAAATTCCGAACGTCAAGAACGTACAACGTGTACGACGAGCCGTGAAGAATTAAGTTCAATACCCAGTGCAGCTATTGTGCTTGATTCCAAGCATGCGTGGACTTTTGTGCTTCGGAAAGTGCACACACGCTCGGAATTTCCGTCAAGTTTTGTTGTCGGAAAATTTGAGAACCTGTTCTTAAACATTTGTTGGCGTAAATTCTCACAACAAATGCTCTATAGAGGATACACGCGGTCGGACTTTCCATCAGTCACGTTTATAATGCCCTGTACACACGATAGGATTTTTTCCGACAACAAATGTTGGATGTGAGCTTGTTGTCGGAAAAAATCCTATCGTGTGTACAGGGCATTATAAACGTGGCTGATGGATGCATACACCAGCCAAATTCTTCCTTTCAATACGATGGTCAAAAAATAAAAAGGACACGATTTTCTATAAATAAAATCCAAATAATGGTCCCTATTAAAGAAGACTTACAATATTTACCTCTTACCATAATTTGGATATGCTGAAGATCTAGAGTAGCATTTACTGTGCCTTGTGGTGCACTGCAGTACCATTCACTCTGAATAGCTTCCCAACGCAGATACGTTACAGATAGATTAGAAAATGGGTCACATCTGTTCTATAAGGCATTAAGGTGTGCTGCTTGCTTTAACACAACACATAGAGGTTGATTTAAGTTCAGCATGTTCAATTAACTTTGACAAAAAAAAAACCTGGAAGATTTTTCACTCTCCAGTTTTAGTAAGTCAACCCCATAGTCTGAATGGGACCAAAGAATCTAGAGCTTCCCAAAAGAGGCGATTTTTATATATAGCTCCCTGGCTCCTGTGAACTCTCCCACTATCTAATTCTGTAAACTTCAGATTTATATACAAAGTTAACAAAAATCAGGTTTCATAAAATGAAAATGATGGCAGTATTATTACAAAGTAAAAGACCAGTGCTAATACCTTTATATAGATCAGTAACACTGCAAGATTTAACAGGAAATAAAACATTTATTTTATACAACACCATCAAAATTTCCATACAATATTTACCAAATATACATCACATGAAAACAAAAAACTTGTCCAGTTACCCTTTTTATTTTTTTATTCAAATTGATAAAATATCTTATTTTAAATATTTACGTGCCTGATTTTTGTTTAACAATTAAATAAAAATATAAAATATCATGCAGGTTTTCATATCATTGAAAAGCTTTACATGCAGCTTAATGAAAAAAAAAAAAAAAAATCCTTTTTCTTTCACTGAAAAATAGGTTCAAATTTAAAATACTTTAAAGGTAAATTTATAAAGCAGAGAATATGATTTTCACCAAACATTCAATGCAGGTGTATCTTCCTGGTGCACATTACAGAGATTGATTTACCTGCAGTGAATGTCTGGTAAATGGCACATTC
Source organism: Lithobates pipiens (assembly GCF_037356315.1). Classification (NCBI taxonomy): domain Eukaryota; kingdom Metazoa; phylum Chordata; class Amphibia; order Anura; family Ranidae; genus Lithobates; species Lithobates pipiens. The sequence goes on along the minus strand of NW_027507789.1, from coordinate 197,469,428 downwards.
ACTGCTTTCTAAATATATCCCTTTGGTCAACTATATAGAGTGCAAGGATTTTAACAAACTTAATAAACCGCTCGAGCCCAACTATTGAAGCAAGTCTTAAAGTTATACTAAACCTTTATTTAATTGTTTTTGGAACAAATATATATGCTTTTTTTTTTTTCCTTTAACCTCTTTTCGTCTCGAAAGACCAGTTCCAAAGCTGCTGACACCCCTACCTGTTTGTGGGTATTTTTCTTATTTTTCAATGCATTCCTGGCAGATATATATATATATATATATATATATATATATATATATATATATATCTTCTAGTGCAGTATATTAAAGGACATTGCCAGGGATGCCTGTGTCCTCGTACACACGGTCGGACATTCTGATGGAAAATATTATCGATCGGACCATGTTGTCGGATAATCCGACTGTGTGTGGGCTCCATCGGACTGTTTCCATCGGAATATCCGACGGACAAAGTTTTAGAGCTGGGCTATAAAACTTTCCGACAACATGATCCGAGCGGACTTTGTCTGATTGTGTGTAGAGAATTCCGATCGGACAATGTGCCACGCATGCTCAGATCAAATTCCTACACCAAAGCTATTGGCTACTAGCCTGAACGTAGTCCCATCGTAATGAAATAACGTCATCACGTTCAGAACGATCGGATTTTCCGACAACTTTGTCCGACCGCATGTATGCAACATCGGTTTCGGACAAAATCCGACGGATTTTGTTGTCAGAATGTCCGAACGTGTATACAAGAGCTATGATTTGAACTCAGGATCTGTGCAGACATAGATGACCAACAGAGGGCTTATTGCAGTAACAGAGGCTGAACACTCTCAGCAAACCTGTAAACTGAAGACTTGAAGACCATTGCTGTGGTTGGAATTAAAAGAAATATGATTTTATTTTCGGCAGCTACAAAAATTTATGGCTAAAGACATTTTTAGGAATAGTAAATGACAACATGGTTAACATGGTTTGTGCAGTAATAAATAAAACAAAGTTGGAGTTTTGCCTTCAGTTGGCCTTAGACATTATAATAAAAAGTCAAATGTCAAACAATGTGATCTTCAAGCAATGTCTCGTCCCATGCGGGAACATTACTTGTTATCTAGGGAATCTGAACGAAGAAGAAGCTCCAGATCCGAGCACTTCAAGTGGATAGACTTATTACAAAATTGGCTGCCAAAAGCGTGAGCAAGCTGCAGATGCCTGAAGTAATAATGAGGAGGTATATTACATTTTGACCTAAGAAGAGAAAAAGGACAAGAGAGCTCCATTCTCTGTAATATGGGAGATGGATTTTATCTTGTACTTTGCCCATAGTGGAGGGTCAGAAAGTGTATGAAAGTGCTGTAGTAGGGAGTTATTCCAGAGCTGGATATATGGGGAAAAAGTGAGTTGATCCCTTTCCTCCAGGCCAAGCCCCAAATTCAAGGCTTTGATTGTGGTCAACATTGAGGGAGTAAGTGGGTATGGAACCTTAGACCTCTGTATAGAAACAGTTGCAAGGCCTCCAAGGAGCCCAAAATTGGCACCTCCTGCATGGTACAGGAATTAGTAACCTTTGGCTGCAACCACCAGTGGGCCATTACTAGCTGCGAAGCCAAATAGCATTTGTGACTGTCAGGAAAAGCCATTCCACAATATAATATAAGGTAGGCCACAATAACGTGGTAATCTTATAACATGGGGTCTAAGAATGAAGAGAATAACCTATTTAGTTGCAGGAAAAAAAAAATTGGGTTCCATTGTGGTGAAAAAGGTAGGTGAATTCGGGAAGTACTTCCATCTTCAAGAGATTAATTTGCCCTAGCAGCTTGCCCCACGCCTTCAGCTTAACCTTAACCTCTTGCATCACAGGCAGTAAACTGAGAGCAATAAAATCTGAGGTTTTATGGGAAACTATTGGTAACATTACTTGTTAACAGGGAAAATCCAATTAAATTTTTCTATTGAGGTCGATTGGCTTGATGTAGTCAGCAGAGCTCAGAAGGTACCCTATGAGCGTGGCTAGACCAAATTCAACAATCCTCTGTTTATGCATACGTTTGGAGGTAGATTCATTAATTTTAAGAAAATTTGACACAGTGTATAGGAACAAATTATTTAGCATGACCACATGGAAAAATTCATGGGCATATATTAGGCATGAGAACTATCTGCAGTACAACTATTAACAAACATTAATAAATATATAGGATGTACACACCTGAACAGATTGCTCTATGAAAAAACTAAAGCTTTATCTCAAGCTGCAGGTTGCCAAAATATGCTTTGTTTAAAAAGGTGCGTTTTTCCATCTGCTTCTCTTTTAGTCCCTTTACAAGCTTTTCTGCAAATGTTATAAAAATATATTTAGTAGAAAGACAGAAATATGAAAAAATATGACAGAACTTGGAGAAATCTCTATTTTATTCAACTGTAAAATAGCCCTCTAAATCTCAAATTTGCTTGGCTCTTTAAGCAAACCTGTCATATGGATAAAGTTGTTCAAGGAAAAGAAAACCCTAAAAGTAGGTAACAAAAGGTGGTTGCACATACTATACATAATTTTATCTTCCAGAGCATCTCAGGAGCTCCTGTGGTGTAGCCTCATATTCAATGGTAGCCTCTAGTTTAGAAGTCGGAGGTCTGCCATACCTCTGGTTCCTCTCAAAACAATAGAGAAGCAAGCATTGTAAGGGGCTGTGGCCCAGCTCCAAGTTTCACTTTGTGAAGTATTTTCCTACTAGGTTCCAGGTTCAGGGGTCTATCAAGGTGTTCTGGAAGACATACCAAGGTATATGTAAGCAGCCCTAAGGATCTACTTTTGGGCTTTTTCAGTCGCTTGGAAAACTTTATAAAAGTTGACACGTGTACTTTTAAAAGGACATTCACCATAACAAAAAAAATGGGCGGCCAGTGCCGACCCCATACTGAAAATTCTGCTTACCTAGTTATCTCTGGTTTTAATCATTTCTGACTAAAGCCAAAGTTGGCTCGTTCAGATGGAAATGGCCGACTTTCGGTGTGTGTGTACTGTTCTCTGTTCTACAGAAGCCATTCTAACCAGCTTCTGTCGAGTGGCCATGCTGGAAAACCAGCATTCGATCAGTGCTTGCAACCAATGGCTGCGAATATTGGTCAGTAAATTCTGGAGGGGTAGGGGTCTCCCCCCCACTGTCAGAATACAATAGAACAGTGGGGGAGATCCCAGCACCACACATCGCTTGTTTTAATGCAAGGACCTGTCAGGTTTTGTTCATTCAACCAGTTAGCTGAAAAACCTTCATCCTTTATAACCACTTAAACAGTTTATTTTGCTAATGATATGTTTCAAAACTAGACTTCATGAACTAAATAATGCATATAGGTGTTGTCGTTTGAACTAATGCAGGACATACACTTCCATTTTATTCTGATATGATAAAGTAATAAATCACTTATGCACCAAGCGCTTTGCTTCCTGTGCATATTCACTGTGGTTTGAGGTGCCATTATATTTTTCAACACAAAATTAAATTTTTAGCCCTATGCCAGCTGGTGTCAATTTTAAAGCCTAAATTTAGTAATTTATTTTTTTTTAAATCAAGGAACAAGGGGCAGCACTTACAATCAATGCAATGAGTCCCTTGTGCTACTGGCTGCGAATTTAGTTGAAATCTTCATTCTTCTGACCCTTCCCTATCCCCGCAGTGCTAACCTTCCAGAGAGGCAGACCTTTTATTCAACTGCTCGCTCTCCATCCATACAGTGCTATTTATTCATGGAAATTATAGTAAAATTTCTGTGAATGGAAAAAGGGCGCACATAGTCCGCAATCTTGATGAGCGACAGGTCCCTCAGTTCGTATTAACCACGACAGCGCCAGAAGATTATTGTTGCGGGAATAGGGAAGATCAGAGGACTGAAGATTTCAACTAATTTCACAGCCAGCAGCATATGGGACATTTTGCGGTGATTGTAAGTACTGTCCTTTGTGCTGATTAAAGTTGTAAATCTCAAACATGAGATATGATCAAAGCATATCCGTCTATAGTGTGTTCTGGTCTCAATCCAGAGCACTACGTGTAATTTCTCTCTGCTACCTCTTTCCTCTGCTATCTGTATAAAGTCACTTCTGACAAGTTTTACTGACACCAAGAGGAAAAAGGTGACAGGGGAGGGAGCTCCAACACAGCCTGTGATTGACATGCTCAGCTATGTTCCTGTGTGCTGTGTGAAGGCAAGTGTCCCTTTCCTCCAAACAGCTCTCAGAGCCTTTCTCATTGAGCTCAACAGAGTAACTTCAGCTTCCTACACCCTGCTTTCTGAAAGCTCAGACAAGCTGTCAAATTCTGCACTTTGAATGGGTGTAGAGAAGAGAGGACTGCAGATAAACAGGTACAACATATGTAGGAGGATTTAATCTCTGCATCACCTGAGGCCAGTTACTTTTCTGCGTATATATGCAAGGATGTATATCCACCTTCAAGAATAAGTTCACCCTTTGTAACATGTTACACCCACCCAACCACATCATTCATTCAGCGTTCTGTGAAAACTACACATTCTTTGCAGCTGTCGGCTTGTAGTTCTCAAACTATTAGGGCGCTGTTGAGCACTCTAGCGGTTTATGGAGTCTTCTTGTCAGAGTGTATCTGCCAGCCATACGAGGTACGAGCAGACAGCTTACACAAATTGTCTGCAGGCTCATAGTTAAAAAAAAATTTAAAAAAATGCACATTTATTTACCCACAAAAAGATGTGCATTTAATTAATTTTTTTTTACAAAAAGTGAACTCATCCTTTTAAAAAAAACCTTATCCTTTCAAAAAAAATGCTTTGACTAAACATAGGCTTTACATTGGAGCTGGCCTGACCTAAACAGTTCCTAAGATAACAACATTAGAATGCATGCAAGTACCTGGGTTAGTCTTTAAATTGATCCCTTTCTGGATCCCATGCTCAGGTATTAAAGTGATTGTAAAGGCTCATTTAAAAAAAAATAAAAACATGTTATACTTACCTCCTCTTCTTGGGTCCCTCTTTGATGCTCCTAGCCCCTCCCTCCTTTGAGTGCCCCCTCAGCCAACAGCTTGCTACAGGGGTCACCCAAGCTGAGTCAGAGCTCCGTGTATCCATTCAGACAAGGAGCCCCGACCTGGCCAGCCCCTCCTCTCTCTCCTGATTGGCTGACTGACTTTGATTGACTGCCATGGGAGCCAAAAAGCACAGCTGCTCTGTATCAGCCAATCAGGTGGAGTGTTCTGGATGGCTGAGAGGATTGTGGACATTGCTGGAGAGAGAAGGAGCTCAGGTAGGTAATTGGGGGGTGCTGGGGAGGCTGCTACATACAGAAGGTTTTTTATCTTAATGCATAGAATGCATCAAAGGGGTTGTAAAGTAATTTATTTTTTAAATAACAAACATGTTATACTTACCTCCACTGTGCAGCTCGTTTTGCACAGAGTGGCCCCGAACCTGGTCTTCTGGGGTCCCTCGGCAGCTGTCTCTGCTTCCTCCTGCAAGTACTTTTCACATTTATGTGAGCTCCCTCACATGGAGAGAAGCACCTACAGGCGCACTCCCGTAATAAAGGCGTAATAACCGCTCGCTGTATCACACGGCCCCGCCCCCCCCGGCACGCCGCGCCATTGGATGTGATTGACAGCAGCGTGAGCCAATGGCTGCGCTGCTTTCAATTCATCCACTCCAGCCAATCAGCGGCCAGGCTGAGTGGCGAAGAGGATGTCGGAGGCGAGCACGGGACTTTAGAGGGGTCAGGTAAATTAAAATGGGTGGACTGGGGGGCGCCGGCACTGTGAGATGTTTTTTCACCTTAATGCATAGAATGCATTAAAGGTGAAAAAATATTTACCTTTACAACCCCTTTAAGATAAAAAAAAAAAAAAACTTCTGCCTTTACAACTCCTTTAAATCAGGCCTCAATATCTATTCATATCAATGCCCACTCTCATGCCTGTCAACAATCAAATGCCAAAACTTCAAACAGGCATTATTGGTTATGGCATTTAAAGTGGTTGTAAACCCTTACAACCAACTTTGACCTACAGGTAAGCCTAGATTAAGGCTTACCTGTAGGTCCAAGAAATATCTCCTAAACCTATACAGTTTAGGATATATTTACCCAAAGACAGCCACTGCTGTCTACGGCGCATGTGCCGTAGACAGTGGCGCGCAGGCGCACTGGGCAGGCCGCAGATCGAGGCGATATGCCGTGAGTGTCGGCTCCCGTGCGCATGCGCGGGAGCGAAGTCACCGCTGCTCCGGCGAATCACAACGCCGGAGCAGCGAGACCCAGAAGTCAGTCCGGGATCCATGGCAGCGGCGGACATGAAGACAGAGGACTGCTTTGGGGGCTTCGTTCTCAGGTAAGTTATTCATAATGAGCTAATATGCTATGCATACTAGCTCATTATGCCTTTGCCTTGCAGGGTGTGTTTTTTTATTTTTTATTTTTTTTAGCCTTTACTTCTTTAACAGTCAAATGAGGCTTTATACTGAGAGGGACAGGATCCCAAAGGAGCTCTAAAAAATGAGTTTTAATACTAAAAGTTACAGAGCTTGCACTTTTGGAATTTTTTTAGGCCACATTCAAATTGGAGTATGTGACATGTATCGGTTTGTAAGGCAAACCCAGCAGAGCAATATTTTTTCTTAAAAAATAACATTTATATCAGACCTGTGCTGTCAGGCACTACACTCATATCTGACACAAGTCATTTTTCACTTCATTTTATAGGAAGGTGAGTGACTGGGGTTTCCATTTCTTTTTGCTATGCTATAATCTGTATCTAACAGAGCTGCTGGTTGACAATTAGTTTTTTTCAATTTATATGACTTTGCCTGCTTTGGAGTACTCAGCGAATAGTTAGAGAGAGCACTCTGTTTCTGAGGTCTAAGGTTACCACTATTGTTCATCTTTGAACCACTTCCGGATGCCGTGTCCTTAGTTTGCTGGTAATTTAGTGCAGATTTTTTCTTTGTGCCAACTTTCACATCCTGAGTCTGTTTGAACACAGATGTAGGGACATCCACTAATCCAGGAACTTTTGATGGGCTTTTACGAGAACATGTTGGACCACAGTTCTCATGATGGGAATTTTTTGTGTAGGAACTTTTCTCTTGTGCACAAGTCAATTTAAAAACATTACCCTGGTTGGAATTCTGTTTGGTGGGTGACGGACTGTGCCAAGACTTACTCTTTCCTAAAAATTTCCCATTACGACAAAAGCCAGGTGCAGTTTGAGGCCTAGATTTAGTCATTTTTGCTTTTTCGGCCTGCACAGTTTGCAGCTGTAACCATTCAAGCTGAAGAAGACGGTCGACATATCGGTCTAAAAACCCAGGTGTTGCTTGCAGTGCGTTTTTTCCTTCCTTGTTTAGAAATTCAGAGACATCACTAAGGTTCCACGAGTTGTAAGGAGGAGGAAGAAAATCTGGATAATCATAATCTTTGCCCTTGGGTTGTAAGTAATGACTAAAGTAACCTGGACTGATCTCTTCAGCACGTAGATTGAGCTCTGGAGGTGAAAGAGGGGAGGGTGGGATGGGAAGTCTTTCTGAATCGGAAAGGTCACTGGCACTATCCTCGTCTTCTTTTGTGAGCTTAACCAGTTCCAAGTCCAAAAATAGTTTTTCCATAGATTCCTTTTCATGTGGAAAGCAGGTCACATTCTTCCTGGATGACTTGTCAAAGATGGGATATGATATATGTTGTGCATTTAAATAACCCGGTTGCAGCATGTTAATATCTGAACCTTTTTTATGATCATGTAATCCATTATATAGAACCAAGCCATCAGTAAGAAACTGTTCACTGCGATTACATTCCAGAAATGACTCCTTTTTCTGCACTTTACTTTTATTTTGTGCCCTGTGGGGGAAAAAAAACAAAACAAAACACAGCAATGCACAATAATCTAAAACACATCAAACTTATAATTCAATCTGCAACTTAAAAATGTCCTTTAAAGCCCAGCACCAGCCATATTTTTTTAATTTTGGTTAGAGCGAGAAAGACTTATGCCACGTACACACGATCGGAATTCTCGTCGGAAAAAGCTCTGATGGTTTTCCCGACGGAATTCAGACGGAATTCGGCTCAAGCTGTCTTGCCTACACACAGTCACATCAAATTCCGATCATTTATAAACGCGGTGACGTACAACACGTACGACGTGACTAGAAAAAGGAAGTTCAATAGCCAGTAATAGTAATAGCTTCTGTCTCGTAGTTGAATCTGAGCATGCGTGATTTTTGGCGTGTCGGAATTGCATACACACGATCGGAATTACCGATAGAAAGTTTTTCCGTCGGGAAAATTGAGAACATGCTATCAATTTTTGGCTGGCGGAAATTCGGACAGCTAAATTCCGATGGAGCATACACACGATCGCATTTTCCGATGAAAAGCTCTCATCTGTCTTTTTCTGGCCGGAATTCCGATCGTGTGTACGCGGCATTAGAATCTCTAGGCATTTTTTCTTTTGTGTGTATCCACTGGGTAAAGATTATCCCTATAATTTTTCTCCTGGCAATGCCTTGATCCACAGGGTCCAACTGAGACAAGAAGTGAGGGGAAATCCCTCCCTAAGAATACAGATAGCAGTAAAAGCCCAGGCGATAAAGATTCATTCTATCTGAAACAAATAATTTTGGACTGGAGTTGGGGTTTAAGATACACAATTCTTAAAACTTTTAGACTAGAAAGGCAGGCAGCAGAGAGTAGTGGCAATATCTGTGTATAAGCAAGGCCCATGCTCCCTGATGATTGCCAACTCTAGAAGTAACTTAGTGTGGTGCATGTCAGACCAATGTAGAGAGACCTCTGCAGGCACACAGACAGCAGTGGTTCTCTCTGCAACCTGCCGCCTAAAGCTGGCCACACAATAATTTGTTTTAGCGGGTTGAATTGAACAAAAAATTACCTGACTCCTCCATCCACATATTTGAGGTAGATGGGGGAATCACTCCTGCTGTGCTTTTGTGTTCTGACAGTGGGGAGGCTTCCCTGCAATCAGAACACACTGATCTGTGTTGTTGGATATAACTGGTGGCAAAAACCCAATCCAGACACTGGCGACTGAGATAGTCCTCCTCCCAGTTGTCCATACTCAGTATGTGCACTGCATTTAGGGCCAGAACACGATGCTCCACATGACACTCCACCCAGAATCAGTGACACTTCCAGGGCCACCATGGAGCTGTTGATGCCACCCTGGATGTTGATGTAAGCCATGGTGGCATTGTATGACTGCACTCGGTTTGGGTGACCCATGCGAAGCACTGTCTAATCACAAAAAGAGAGAGAGAGAGAGAGAGAGAGAGAGAGAGAGAGAGAGAGACACACACACACACAGAGACACACAGACTGCTCCAAGTTCCAAAATATTGTTAGATTGTTAGGAAGATTGAACACCTGCAGAGATTAGCACCCCTTTAATGCCGGGTGCTCCATCACAACCCCCCCCCCAAAAAAAAAGCTGGCATCAGAGGTGGTAATTCTGCCAACTGAGGGGAAGAAATTACTTCCCCAGAAGAAGGAAGAAAACCCACCAAAGAATCAATGCCTTGGTTGGGGCGACACAGACAAAATGTGAAGGTCAGAGATCCTGGAAGTCTTTTCCACTTGGTCAAGATCTCCTGCTTGCAGAGGTCGGGTGTGATGTTAGGCATAGGGAACCACTTCAAATCAAGCCACCATGAGGCCTAGTATTCACCTTTAAAACCGAATGGGCCCCATTCACAAGGACATGAGGCGAAGGACGAGTAGCTGCAACTTCTGGAGTTTCTCCCAGGGAGAAAGACCTTGGCCCCTGACATATCCAGCAGAAGTCCCAAGTATTCCAGATGCAAGAAGGGAATCAGGCCGAGGACCTGCTCAAGATCCTTGAGGGTTTTGGTCGTAATGGACAAGTTGTGCTCCAAATCTGATGCTCACGGGTACAGATTATCTAGGTACCCCACAATTGGGATCCACTGCAAATGAAAGGGCCAATAAAAAGGGGCCAGGGCCTTGGTAAAGGCTCATGGAGCCATAGCCAGGCCAAAAAGAAGAACTATAATGCAATTCCCCCACAGCAAACCAAAGAAAGCTCTGATGGTAGTGGCAAATGGGGATGTGAAACTAGGCTTCTTTGATGTCGATTGAGGCCAGAAGGTCCCCTTGGTGTAAGGAAGTAATGACTGAGCATACTGACTCCATGCATAACTTGCGCTCATTCAGGAAAGGGTTCAGTGACGATACAGCAACAAGGACTGAAATTCTGTCTTATAGCCGGAAGAAGCAACCTTCAAAACCCAGCTGTCTAAAAAGTGAGCAAGCCAGAGATCTGAAAACAAAAAGAAGGTGTCCTGCCCCCCTGAGGTGTTGAGGTGTGGGTGCACCTTCATGCAAAATTGGTCTTTTCTGCCGACATGGGGTTCTTGGGCTGCCAAGAACATTTGTTGTCAAGGAAGGCAGCAAGTTTGGTGACCTTGTTCTTGGAGGGGGATGACCTCTAGCCTCAAAAATGGCGCATATGAGCAGAAAAGAAAGGATCCACCTTGCAATGAGAGTCCTTTGGCTTCCTTGCCTGAGGGAGGAAGGCACTCTTCCCTTCAGTGATATTTTCAATGTTGTCCAGGGAAGAGCTGAACAGGTGTTCACCCGTGGAGGGCATTTCCATAAGCACCTTCTTAGAAGTCTGGTAGGCCAACCAACACTTAAGCCAGAGGAGACACTGCAAGACCACTGCGGGGAGGTCATATGGGAGACCACTTGGGCAGAGTCCATGGCTGAGTTTCACAAGTATTGGAGCCCCTGGATCAGTCGATCTGCTAGTTGCAACACACGAGGGGGAATCTTTCTCCATAGCCAGCTCTTGATGTAAGAACTTGGTTTACTCAGTCAGTCTGGAAAATCATGGTTGAAGCCAGGACTGGACAGATCAAGGTCCTAGAGGTCGTATATAGCAATTATACAATTTTTATTTTTTTTTATTCAAAGGGGCCCAAAAGAAAGGAGCTTCCTCTGAAGGTATAATGGTAGCATTGTTCATAACAAACGCTTCCTCAAAAAGTGAGAGCAGACCAAAAACTGCATGGGTAAGAATGGCTTGGCTACATGGGTACCCTGCCCATGGGGGGCCTTTGCTTCTTTTTTGCCGCCCACCCGCTGTGACTTGCTGACATGTGATAGCAGATAGGGGGCAACCCCCCCAATGGATCACTCACCCTCCCAAAGGACCGGCACCTGCTGCTGGCGATGGCTTCTGAACAGCACTACTGTGCAGAGAAGTAACCCAGGACAGCAGCAGCCCAGCACCTTGAGCAGATCAGCTGTGTGCTCAAAAAAGTGAAAAGTGCAGCTCTGAGCCTGGAGGATCAGCGATCTGCCTGTGTCCACATGCAGCCAAGATGGCACCTGAAGCAGTGATTGAGGAAGGAGCTGCCCCATGCCTGCCCCAGCACCAGCTGATAGGGAGAACAGCACGAGAGAGGTAAGAAAATGGAGCCCACGGTCTGCCCCCTTAGTTGGGGCCGACCACATCCACTGTGCTGTGTCAATCTCCTGTGAGGAAAAGTGGAAAAGGAGAAGCCGCAGCACAGCTCACGTGCTGTGACACTGTAGAGTGAGAGACACAAATCCTATGTCTCAGCTCACTGTGTCCCAGTTAGGAGAGGTAGTCAGGAAAAGCACTTCCAGGGGCCACGGAATACCTATAGTGCAGACCAATTCACCCCATCCCCACACAAGAGACATATTCACAGCCCTGAGGGCAAACCTCAGACTTGTAGCTCTCCAAAAAGGATCTTCAGGTGGGGGAATGAAGCACCGTTAATCCTATGCCGATCTGGGTGTTGTTAGCCCATGTGTGGAGCCACGGCGGAAGAACCTGGTCCAACTGTCATATGCATCCATACGCATGGTCGAGCCCCTGACGTTTGCTCTGTAAACATAGAGCTGTTGCAGATGAACCCCTAAAACTAAATCCTGGGTTGTAGATAGGGGGTTGGCCACCACCGGAGGGCTGCTGTCTAGGTGTGCTTTTTAGTTTAAGTTGCACTGGCGTTCTGCTCCTGAAGATGTTGGTAACAAACCCATCCACAAAGAAGTCTCCTGTGTCCTTCAATGAACAATAGAGAAAAGTGAACACTATGATGCACGTAAATCAGAGCATCAGCACTACGGCTATCTGGCCCGACTGCAACGTACACCAACCTCTGTGTTGTAATGTAGCATCTGTTGTGAATTAGCCCTTAAGGTTTAAACTTACTTGAAGTATAACTGTTTTGGGCAGAGTGGGGATGGATCAGAACACCTTTTTAAATTAGGTTTTTATTGCGGCCTATGCCCCCATTAGAGAGATTCACCCTTCATACAGTATTTTTCCTATGTGCCATTATCAATAAAATTAAAAGAAAATCCCAAATTTTGGGTTGTCCCCAGAACAAAAATTGTCAGATATCTTCCATATCTTCCAAAGAGGACTAGTTCTGGTGACCCAAAGCTTCCAAAGGGATTACCTTAATTTGTAGGGATTTTCTAGAACCCTTCCTAATGCCGCGTACACACGACCGGACTTTCCGGCAGACTAGGTCCGACGGTCTTCCCGACTGACTTTTGGCGGTGTTCTGGCGGACTTTCCGAACTAACGGACTTGGCCACACATGAACGGACTAAGTCCATTCGTTTTGAACGTGATGACGTAAAAGGGACTAAACAAGGAAGTTCAATAGCCAGTAGCCAATAGCTTCCCTTGCGTCGGATTTGGTCCATCGGACCAGCACATAGACGATTGGTTTTCCCGGTTTTAGTCCATTGGAATGGAGTCCGTCGGTATGATTTGAAACATGTTCTATTTGTAGGTCTGTTGGATTTTTTTTTTGAAAAACGATCGGACTAGCCCACACACGATCGGATTGTCCGATGGACTAATCCCTTCGGATCTAGTCTGCCAGAAAGTCCAGTCGTGTGTACGCGGCATCACTCTAAATATATATATGTGTGTGTGTGTGTGTGTGTGTGTGTGTGTTTTGCCCATAGTTCTACTTTAATATAGCATCTATTACTCCTGCTACTTAACAAGACATTATTTTAGGCTGCTTCAGTAAACATGGCGCACCGGGGTCTTCTTTCTCACTAACACTATATGCAATTGTGTATGATAAAGGAGGAAACAAATGTTTTGGTTCCTATTGCAATTAACATTGTTATAGCTGTCCATCATAGTTCACACTACAGAAAGTACCAATTCATTTTAAGACATTATTGTCAAGGGCCAGTGCACCAGGGTTGTAATGTAGCATAGTCTGAAGAAACAAATCTCCAGTTACAATACATAAACTGCTGAAACAAATTGCTTCGTAGCCTGTCTTTCATAAATATAATATGAAATAGGTAATGAAAGCCTCATTGCTGTGCGGTCAACAGTGAAGTAACAGGACATCAGACACCGGGAGGGAGAGATTAAGTGTAACAAATCTACCCTATTGGCTGCTGAGGATTATCGGGGTAAATTTTCTCATTCAAGGAATGTTTCAGTGGTGGCTGGGACACCTAAGAAAAGTAAAACAAGGTATTAGTACAACATAAAATGTATGTCCTGCTACACAATCAAAATAAATCTACTATGAAAAACACTTATGCCACGTACAGACGATCGGACATTCCAACAACAAAACCGTGGATTTTTTTCCAACGGATGTCGGCTCAAACTTGTCTTGCATACACACGGTCACACAAACGTTGTCGGAAATTCCGAACGTCAAGAACGTACAACACGTACAATGAGCCAAGAAAAATGAAGTTCAATGGCCAGTGCGGCTCTTCTGCTTGATTCTGAGCATGCGTGGACTTTTGTGCTTCGGAATTGTGTACACACGCTCGGACTTTCCGACAACAAGTCTTCTTGTCGGAAAATTTGAGAACCAGCTCTCAAACAGTTGTTGTTGGAAATTCCGACAGCAAATGTCCGATGGAGCATACACACGATTGGAATTTCTGATAACAAGCTCACATCCAACATTTGTTGTCGGAAATTCCGATCGTGTACACGCGGCATTAGGCTCCATGCACACTGGACGTTAAAAAAAACTTTATAAAAATGGCAATAGCTTTGCAGTAGCGTTGTCTTTCAAAGTTTTTGCAATAGTGCTCATTAGCATCTTTCCACGTTGGCTTTTTTTGCGTTTTTTTTTCAATGGATTAAAAACGTTAAAAACCGCTAGTGAGCTACTCTTTTGAGTGCTTGGTGTTTTTTGTGGTCAGAAAAATGACTCCTGAACGCGATTTTATGGCGTTCAGAAAACAGCCCATAAACTCCACTGCTGATAAACACCAAAAAACGTCCATGTCTGCATGGACACATAGAATAACATAGGGGGGAGTTTATGGGCTGTTAAAAAAAAACAAAAAAACAAAACAAAAAAAACGGCCAAACTCCAACAAACGGCCATTTATGAGCTTCAGTGTGCATGGAACCTTAACCAGTGAAACAAAACATGCAAAGAAATGTGTGCAACAATCAACAGTTAAGCTGCACAATTCTGGCCAAAATGAGAATCACAATTTTTTTTTGCTTAGAATAAAAAATGGAAAATTTATATCAAATACTTACCGTAATTTTCCTTTCCTGATGGACTCCATGGCAGCCTACGTATGGGTTAATCCCGCCTCTCATACCTCATAGGACCCCACTCCCACAAATCTTTGCTTCTAGCCAGAGACTGTGTTACGTAATTTAGCCTACTCCAGCAAATGGGAGGGAACTCCTGCTGCCATGGAGTCCATCAGGAAAGGAAAATTACGACAAGTATTTGATATAAATTTTCCATTTTCCTGACAGACTCCATGGCAGCCTACGTATGGGAAATAACTAGCCATACACACCCGGGTGGGCAATTGCTGGATAAAGAAAAAAGGTTTAATTGGCACCATCAACAGATAAGACATTCAAACCAAAATTAACCGAAGACAAGGACGCTGGTTCTACACAATAGTGAGTCATAAATGTATTGATTGACGACCATGAAGCCGCCCTACAAATCACTTCTGGAGAAACGTGACGGGAAGCCGCCCAAGATGTAGAAACGCTCCTAGTAGAATGAGCTGTCACCGCTTCTGGAGGAGCCAAACCCCTAGCCTTATAAGCCCCTTGGATGGCCTGAACGATCCAAGCTGCAATAGTTCGGGAAGAAGCACGTAAACCTTTATTCTTTCCGTAGAAAAGAATGAACAGATGGTCAGATTTCCGGAAAGAAGCTGTGGCTTTCAAGTATTGTTTCAAAACGTCCCCAACATCCAAAGGATGAATATCAGAATCTTCAGAGGCCTGAAAGATTGGAAGCACAATCTCCTGATTTTCATGGAAAACGGATGACACCTTCGGATTTGACCCTAACATAGGGATTAAAACTGCTCGATCAGGGAAGAAAGTGAGGCTCCTTTCAGCCCAGAGAACTGATCTCCGAAACCCTCTTAGCTGACGTAATAGCTACTAGGAAGGCAGTTTTTCAAGAAAGTTCTTTAATAGAAACGTGATCCCCCTGATGTAAATCTTTCTCTGAAAGTAATCCAGGACAAAGGGGAGATCCCACTTAGAAAACCTCGGTTTCCTCTGAGGTCTGAGCCTCATTGCTCCCTTAAAAAACTGTTTTGTGAGAGGGTGCTTGGCCCAGGAGACACCTGAAAAGACAGATATTGCGGAAACCTGAACCCGCAAGGAGCTCAAGTCCAGGCCTGTCTGAAGAAAGCCAATAACATCCCTTATCTTCGGGTCTTTACACGAACCGTTGGTTGTAGACACATAGTCTGTGAATTTTGACCAAATTCTCTGATAGACCCTGTTGGTACCTGGTCTTCTAGCACTCAGTAAAGTAGTGATTGCCGTGTCGGGACAACCTAATGCTTCCAGCCTTTCCCTCTCAAAAACCATGCCATCAGATGGAGCTGGGATGGACATGGGTGAAGAGTCGTTCCCTGTGACAAGAGATCCGGTCTGGAGGGCAGAGGAATTGGATCCTGGAAGCCGAGCTGCAACAAGAGTGGGAACCATGGCCTGTTGGGCCAATACGGAAGAACCACTATTACTTCGACCTCTTCCCACCTGAGCTTCGCCAGAAATCGGAGAATGATCGGAGTCGGGGGAAAGGCATATGCCTTGTGGAATCTCCACTGGTCCGTCAGGGCATCCACTCCGAAGGCCTGAGGGCAACGACACCTCGTGTAATATTTCTCCAGTTTGAAATTGCATGGGGAGGCAAACAGGTCCACTTCCGGTAGAATCCCCAGAGACAGAATCCAATTGAATACCTCGCTGTGGAGAGACCATTCGTTGTTGTCCAGGGAGAATCTTGAAAGAAAATCTGCCTGGACATTTTGAACTCCTGGGAGATAAACCGCCGTCAGATCCCTCAGATTCGACTGGGCCCAGGACATAATCGGGCTTACTTCCCTCAGTAAAGAGACTGCGAGTGCCCCGGTCTTTTGACGTAGGATACAGCTGTTGTATTGTCCATTCGAAGGAGAACTGAAGCTCCTGACGTCAGGTGAAGAAAGGCTTGCAGCGCTTGAAAGGCGGCTCGTAGTTCCAGCACGTTCGATACCATGCTCTGGACAGGGAAATCCCAACTGCCTTGGGCTACTTCCGAGAGACAGAGAGCACCCCAACCTCTGCTGCTGGCATCTGTTGTCACTGTGACCCAGGAAACAGGTGCTATGGAATGACAATGAAGAAGATTTTTCCACTGTAGCCACCAAGGGAGGCTCTCCTGCATGGAAGGGGTTATCCGGACGAGATGATCTCGAGCCCTTGGATCCCACTGTTGGAGGAACCCTTTCTGAAAGGGACGAATCTTCCATTGTGCCCACTTCACCATAGGGGCTGTGGCTACCATAGCGCCGATTATCTTCTGACATTGAGAGACTCTGAGGAGAGAAAATGACATTGCAAGCCGAATCCTGTTTCGGATCACCGGAATTTTTTTTCCAGGGGTAAGGAGATGGTGCTCATTACCGTGTTGAACTGGGCTCCGAGGAAGATTAGAGACTGCGTTGGCTCTAGATGGCTCTTCTCCTTGTTCAGGAGCCAGCCGAACTCCGTTAGGGTAGAAATAACCTGTTCCCGATGAGACAACAGTTGCTCTTTGTCTTGAGAAAGTAGGAGCAGATTGTCCAGGTAGTGATGTAACCGGATGCGTCTGAGCCTGATTAAAGCCACGACCGCCAGTAAGAGTTTTGAAAATACTCGAGGCGAAGTGGAAAGCCCGAGCGGGAGACATGTAAACTGAAGATGCACCTGATCTACTGCAAATCTGAGGTACTTCTGGTAATCTTCTGCAATTGGTACGTGGAAATAGGCATCCTTGAGGTCTATTGAGATAAGCCAGTCGCCTGGTTGAATAGCCTGGCGTATTGTCAGCAGAGATGTGTCAGATCGATGACCGGTCTCCAGGAGCCATTCTTTTTGAGGACCATGAAAAGAGGGGAGTAAATTCCTTGAAATCTTTCCTCGGCTGGAACCGGGATGGCGGCCTTTTGAGCCATCAATGATTCTGTGTATGATACGAGAATCTGTCTTTTTTCTTCTGAATGGGGAAGAACCGTTGGCATAAACTGGTGAATGAGTGGATTGTTGAAGATCCAAGAATGTCCTGAGGAGACCGTTTTGACGGTCCAGTAGTCCTGAATCGAGGCTGCCCAGACGTGCCGAAAACGGAGTAAACGAGCCCCAACTTGCTCCGTCTGGACAGACCCCATATCAAAAAGACTTCGAAGCCTCCCGACCACCAGAGGAAGAAGCTTTTGAGGACTTTTGACCTGAAGGCTGGCTTCTTTTCCAGTTCTTCCTAAACTTGCGTCCAGGTCTGTAACGACGTGCGTCCCTAGCACGTTCCAGATCTTGTCTGGGGAGAACTCTTCTCTGACCCATGAGACGGTGATCCTGGGGCAGAAAACCCGATGTAGCACGGGTAATAGCTGAGTCAAGTTTGTTCCCAAAGAGGGAAGATCCCTCGAAAGGAATTTTACACCATACCTGCTTAGAGGCAGGATCCGCAACCCATGTTTAGCCGTGACTAAAGAGAGCATTACGCGAGCTACCAGACGAATTATGTCCAGGGATGCCTCCCCCAGGAACGCCGAGGCCATCTTCAGTTCATGCACTGGTGAGCTCTTGACCAGCTCTTCAGAAATGCTTCCTAAGGTCGTACCTATATCATCAGTCCATGATTCCATGGCTTTAGATAACACAGCGAGGGCTAGGGCTGGTTTACAAGCCATGCCTGCAGTAATGTAGATGCGCTTGAGGTCCGTATCTATCTTCCTTTCCAGGCCATCTTTGAAGGAAACGGAATCTTCCAGGGGGAGAGTAACATGCCTCACCAACCTCATCAAAGCGGCATCGATAAGAGGGGCCGACTCAAGATGTTTAACCTCATCGCTCTTGAAAGGATACATTTTTGCTACCTTAGAGATCAAGGAATTTTTCCTCTCAACCTTGTTCCACTCATCAGAAATAATTTCACCAAGTTCTTCCAAAAAAGGAAAATTTGGGTGGTCTTTCTTGAGATGCTTGAAGTATTTCCTCTGCTTAGAGGGAGCTTCCACTGGTTCATCCCATTTTAAAGCATCTTTGACTGCTCTAACCAAGAACGGAACCTGAGAAAATTCAAAACTTGCGCCAGGCTCATCCGTCTCCACCTCGCTATCGGAGGATCCACTAATAGAAAGACTGTGATGAGAGGGACCTGGAGCCTCAGGATCAACCACCTCAGTAACTAGGGCTGGAAGCGAAGGAGGATTGAAAGTATGGCTGGAATCTGACTTGTTCATGGATTCTTGGATCACTTTCCTGACCAGAGCCTCCACATGCTGGTCCTCAGATCCTCTTTCCTTCATAGCCCGAGATTAACATAACTCGCAGAGAGATTTACCCTCTGAGACCTGAGTTTTACATCCCCAGCAAGTCCTTTCCACAGAACGGCTGGAATGGCGGTAAGAATGGTGTCCAGAACCAGACTTTGAGCCTTCCCTCCTATGTCTGGAGGACGATCCGGTATGTCTAGTGCTTGAAGATGAATGATGGCGTTGTGACCTAGATTTGTCACTATCACCGTGTGTCAGGACTTGAGATTCAGACCTAGAGGGGCTGAGAAAAGAGGATAAATAGTTAACTTGCTCCAGAAACCCAAATACAAATAGGCAGAGGGAAAAAAATTCCATCCTGCCTGTGGCATAAGGGTTGGCCACTAGGGGGCGGTGACACATCCATCGCAGCAGAATTTTAAACAGCTAAAACAAGCACAAATCAAATAAGCATGTAAAAAGGTAGGAACATAGAGAGAGCAATGATATGCACAGTACCACACAATAATACTCCCCCCCCCCCCCCCCCACCTTGAGCAGAAAAGCCACGAGCACAGGAAGTAGCTGCCTTGCTTGGAAACCTTCCAAAGCATAGCTATTTAAATCTGCCGCCATGATGATGTCATTACGTTAGCAGCGCACCTGCGCTGTAACTACCGCCACTCCTACAGCGTCCACGCGCATGCGCGACCACCGCCATCTTGTCCCAACTGCGCACGCGCTAACCAAGCCTCGATCTCAGTCAAAGCCACACAGCTGCGCAGAGAGAGCGAAAAGCGGCGGACTGGAACGCAAAGCGTTCCAGCCGCCATGGCTACACCGGAGCAGGTAAGGACAAACAAACACACAAAAACAGGCTGCCATGAGAAAGTTATACATCACCACACTGAAGCCAGCACAATCCATCCTGGGACTGGGTGGGTCGATACACTCTCTGCACGATCGGCACATTAATAAAGGGCCTCCCGCTAATAGCTAGGACGAATGGCCATGATGCAATCTGTCAACCAATGAATGACTTTAAGATCTTCACAGCATCGCTCTTCAGTGCCTGTGTCCTCCCTGCTAATAGCTGGGAAATATGGACTCCAAGAATAACCGCCATCACCATCAACGTGCAAACCACCAGGATTGGATTAAAGCTTCCGAAAGGTAAGAATATACCTTGGTCCTAGGAGGAGGACAAAAAAAAAGGAACACAGTCTCTGGCTAGAAGCAAACATTTATGGGAGTGGGGTCCTATGAGGTATGAGAGGCGGGATAAACCCATACGTAGGCTGCCATGGAGTCTGTCAGGAAAGATCACAATTTCTCAGGATTCTCGTGACGTAAAATCTTTCACATTATACAAAAAAAAAATGTAAAAAAAAATGGGCTAACTTTTACTAGTTCGTTTTTAACTTATTAAAAAAAAATTACATTTGAAAGACTGCTGCGCAAATACAGTGTGACATAAAATATTGCAACATCCGCCGTTTTATTCTCTAGGGCAGGGATCTGCAATTAGCGGACCTCCACCTGTTACAAAACTATAAGTCCCATCATTCCTCTGCCTCTGGGAGTCATGCTTGTGGCTGTCAGAGTCTTGCTATGCCTCATGGGACTTGTAGTTCTGCAACAGCTGGAGGTCCACTAATTGCATATCCCTGCTCTAGGGTGTCTACAAAAAAAATAATATTCAAAGTAATTTTCTAGCAAAAAAAATGACTAACTTGAAACCAACAAATGTCAGAAAAAGGTTTAGTGTTTAAGTGGTTAAACTTTTTTCACTTACAAACAAAATCTATTCCATTGACAAATTGTTACAAATGTTTATACTTAAGTTCAACAGATAAAGAATGTTCTGATTCTCGGCAGACTACCAAGTTTTTCTCTTCCTTTCTTTTGAGGGCTGTGGCTTCAGAAGAGCAGAGAGAATTCTTTGCATAGAAAGAATTGTGAAACGCTTTAGTCAAGATTGCGATAACAATTCTTGACGATTAATTGTGCAGCTCTAATGCAGAATTACCTACCAATTTACTAGCAGCGAGATTTCTTTCTGTTGTATACTGCAAGGTTGAAGGCTGGACTAACTAAAAAAAGATGAACAAAATTTTTGCAATTCTTTTAAGAAAAAAAAAAAAAAAATCAATCCAATAATCACAAGCAATAAAAAAGGCCAGAACTGTACCTTCTGTGCGATGCTGAATGTGTGCGATTTTCTCATGGGATTCGTTAGGTGACCGCATTTTGGCAGTTCTTCTGTTTTGGATCTGACAGACCGGGATCTCGTCTGTGACTAAAGGTAATTGACAGAGAGATTCTTCAGGGGTTGTGTGGTTATCCCATCATGCTGAAGAACTTCACGCAGCAAACACATGTATTGCCAATATGTGGGTAATGACATCAGCTGTATGCCAGGCCCTTTATGAGGCAGAGGATGCAGCTCTGTTGGGGAAGCTGTCACATACCTGACAGATTCCTATCACAGTCATGGTACACTATGAATACGGGCATACGTCTCTACCACAGCTTAGAGTTGGTCTTAACCACTTGCTTACCGGGCACCTAAACCCCCCTCCTGCCCAGACCAATTTTCAGCTTTTAGCGCTGTCACACTTTGAATGACAATTGCGCGGTCATACAACACTGTACCAAAATTAAATTTTTTATCATTTTTTCCCCACAAATAGAGCTTTCTTTTGGTGGTATTTGATCACCTCTCGTTTTTTTTTATTTTTTATTAAAAAGAATTAAAAAAAGACCGAATAAAAAATAAAAAAATACAAAACCGTTTTATATTTGTGTTAATAAATTTTGCAAACAGGTATTTTTTCTCCTTCATTGATGTACGCTGATGAGGCTGCACTGATGGGCACTGATAAGGCGACACTGATGGGCACTGATAAGGCGACACTGATGGGCAGCCGCTACTACTAGGTGACACTGACTGGCACCACTGGTGGGCATTAATAGGTGGCACTTGTGGGCACCGCTAGGTGGCACTGATTGCTGGTACTTACGTACTGTGGGTACTGATTGGTGGGCACTGATTCATGGCACTGGCAGGTAGTACTGGTGGGCACATATGAAGCTCTTCCTCTTTGAGACCAGCGTCCCTTCAAACAGAAGCTGGTGATCAGCTTTTTTTCGCTTCAAAGCAAACATTTATTATATTGAAGCTTATCAATTTTTAGATGCAATTGCGGATTTCATTTTCTTTTTTTAGGCTTTTATTCTATTTTCATCTGGTGGTCCAGAAAGTAAGTCTGTTTTTTGGCAGAAAAAAACAGTCTTGCAGTTACATGGATGATATGGACCATTTAACACTGGCAAGAGTGCTTACAGTGATCAGCTTTTATTTATGTAAATCTTTTATCCCAAAAGAAAAAAAAACTGTTTGCTATAACGGATTATAATCTATTAGCTGGAGTTCAGCTTAAATTTGTTACTGTATTTAAATCTGAACGCAGCCTCCTGTGCTCATTCATCCAGAGAGGCGTCTATATAATACAGGAGTTTTACTGGCCAGATCGCCAGAGGAAAACAGAGGGGAAAAAACCCAGAAAAGAAAAAACTAAAAACACACAATACATCTGATGATTGGTAAGCTGAAATATAATACATTTTTTGGTTTTGGTCCTGCTTTAATTATCGCGTTTCCTAAATGGAGAACTGGCGGTACTTCTTTAAGGATTTGTTGCTGCTATAGTGATAGATTCGTAAAGTGGCAGTGGTAGGAACTACCTGAATTTGCCACATATGTTGGTAATGTTACAGACACTGGCGCACATGCTTGCTCAAGGCCTGATTCACACCTTTGCAGTTTGCATATTCCAGGTGAATTTTGCATTTTTCAATACAAGTTTTTCACCCATTGAAGTTTATGGAACCAAAAACCAGAAAAAAGGTCCCTGGCCCTTTCCATAAAATGCACACATGTGAACTACATCCATAAGAAACCATGTTAAATGGACTGTAGTGGGTTTCTGCAAAACTGAAAGTGCACAGGTGTGAGCCAGGCCTGAATTGGGCGCAGGTAGTTCTTAAGGCTTGATTCACACTAACGCGTTTTTTGATGCATTTTGCAGAAATGCAGGGAAATTTTTTTAACGTGTTCCTATGGAACATGTACACATCAATGCATTTTTGTACCTCTGCATTTTTGGAAAAGGTCAGGGACTTTTATTCATGCAAAATGCAGTGTTTTGCATGTAATAACAGTCAACGGACCGCATCAAAAACGCAAGTACTGCGTTTTTGCCGCGTTTTGCATTTTTTTTCACTTTTCTTTCATTTTTTTTTCACTGTATATAGCTGGTTGCTAAGC
This sequence comes from Lithobates pipiens, assembly GCF_037356315.1. Taxonomy (NCBI): domain Eukaryota; kingdom Metazoa; phylum Chordata; class Amphibia; order Anura; family Ranidae; genus Lithobates; species Lithobates pipiens. The sequence continues at coordinate 197,446,281 of NW_027507789.1, read as the reverse complement.
AACCACAATGTAAAATAAAAATAAAACGCAATACACGGCAAAATCGAGGTAAAAACGTGTGTCCAAAAATGCGACAAGCACCGCAAAAACGCTCAAAAGCAACATGCATAGACGTGAATCGAGCCTAAGAGAACCACTTGCAGAAAAGTGGTGTCAGAGCCATTTTTAATTCCCCAGACCGCTTGCAATTGCCCGCCGGCATTTGGCGGCGGCAGCATGGCTCCCCTGCACGAATCATCGGACGCTTTAAGGGGTATAGGAGAGCACGAGCGCACGCCAACAGGTCACTGAGGAGCCGATGCGTGTGCCCGGCAGCCGCGATGTCTGCTGGGCAACCGCGATCGCTCCTGACAAAGCAGGAATGGGGGATCTGTGTGTGTAAACACAAATCCACATGATTTTTACATATATACATATTTTTTTAATTACGTTTCTTTATTAATTTTTCATATTTATATTTTTCTTCTTTTTTATTATGTATTGAAAAAATGTTTTTGTTGATAATTTTTAAAAAAATCTTTTTTGCCATGTATTCACCTTTAAACTGTGGTCTTGTACACCATTATGTAATACCAGACGCTGAGAGTGGGGACATATTACTTTGCATGTTAGGGAATATTGATATAATTTAATGGGACAGTCCCCTTATAAGAATAGCGCTGGTTAATCTAATGTAGGATGCAGAGCTCTACAAAAAAAACGTTTTCCTTACGATTTGGTTTATGAATTCATTTTTGTTTTTACAAAACCAGGGACCGCTTGTGCTTCCGCATTCTGCGGAGTAATGAGAGTGGCATTCCCATAACTAAAATGACGGCTTTGATGCCGCACAAGCGCGGTAGAGCACTGCACCCTATATCAATGGAGAGGTGCACCAATATGGCCCCTCTAGAGGATGTAGTGGTGTTGAAACGCGTAAGTTGTGGCCATAGGAGGCACACTCTCCACAATCAGCTGTAGCAGCCGGCAGACGGTTTTATATACAGGCGTTGTTATCTTTACATAAATGCGAGTAGGAATTTTTAATATAATAAAAGTTTTGTTAAAAAACGGGTCACACAGCGGATGACAAACGAATCCCCCCAGAGAATCTACAAACAGCGACACAGGGGCTCACACTGTGGAGGCTATCCCACCCCAGCAGGGGTAAGAAATCTGGTGAGGGCAATATCAATACTTGTCACACCCACAGGGAAGTTGCTGCATTAGTGAACACATACCCCCTGCACTGCTTGCTTCTACATTCTTTGGAACTTTTTTCTATCAGCGTCTTTCTGCAGTATTATTATCGCATGTTGTCTGGCAATTTATGGACTGATTCTACCTTTCTTTTTACCATCTGGTTTTTATTAGTATCTAAGTTTAAGATTTTTTTCATAGTATGGTTGTACAAATAATATACATACACGTACACCAATATCATATTATATTTTACAAAAATGTATTTATATATTTTTTTTTTGTGTGATAACGTCACACTTAGGGGATTTGTAATTACATAGTTTCCTATTTTAGATTGGGGACACGCCCCTCACTTTAATATTCACGTTACATATTTCTCTCACTATTTATTGCTCTTTCACTGTTTATTGCTGGAATATATTTTTGCTTTTACCCTTACAAATAACACTATTAATATTTGGTCATATCACTATATTTAAAAAGGTATAGCGCCTGGTCTACTTTTTCTTTTTCACAAATCCACATTCTCTCAGAGGAGAGCAGACAGATCGTGTGTTCCTAGTATATAGGAATAGCGATTGGTCTCCTCTCCCAATTTGGTCCCATCCCCCACAGTTAGAACACACACTGAGGGAACACAATGAACCCCTTGATCACCCCCTATTGTTAACCCATTCCCTGCCAGTGACATTTATACAGTAATCAGTGGCTATTTTTAGCTCTGATCGCTAAAAAATTTCAATGGTCCCAAAAAAAACTGTCAAAGGTGTCAGATCTGTCCCCCACAATGTCGCAGTCCTGATAAAAAAAATGCAGATCGCCACCATTACTAGTAAAAATAAATAATAAAAATGCCATAAATCTATCCTCTATTTTGTAGACGCTATAACTTTTGCACAAACCAATCAATATATGCTTATTATGATTTTTTTTTTCAACAAAAATATGTAGAAGAATACATATCAGCCTAAACTAGGGGAAAAATGTATATTTTTTTTTTAAAATGGGATATTTATTATAGCAAAAAGTAAAAAATAGTGTTTTTTTCAAAATTTTCGCTCTTTTTTTTGCTTATAAACAATAAAAATAAAGAGCGCAGAGGTGATCAAATACCACCAAAAGAAAGCTCTATTTGTGGGAAAAAAGGACATTCATTTTGTTTGGGTGCAGTATCAATTGTCAGTTAAAGCGACGCATTGCCATGTCGCAAAAAAATGGTCTGCTCAGGAAGGGGGGCAAATCCTTCCGGGGCTGAGATGGTTAATGACAATAGTTCTTTGCTTCTCAAAGTGGACAAGCCCTATAATATGAAGCTGTAGCCATTAACATTATACATGTACATTGCTGCACACTTAGCACTGTAAGATGTCATAGCCTTGCTTCAGTTTTGTGCGCAGTCTCCAAGGAACACCGCCAAAGTCATGCCAAATAGCCCTGCAAATTTAAACTTCTGCAAGACAGAGAATAGACCGGATTTTCTGCTCAATACCTTCAAAACAAACCTCCTACATAAGAACTTTGGTGGTTCTAGCAATACTCTTATGCCCTGTACACAGGGCCATCTTTAACATTGATTGGACCCTGGGCAAAACTTTTCTTGGCCCCCCCCCCACCCCCCCCCCCCCCCCCCCCATGCAGTTTTGCTCTCCACCTGCTCTGAGACATACAATAAATAGCAGCTAGACTCAAAATTAGTTTACTGAATCAGATCAGGCAGCTATCGTGATTGGTTGCCAGAGGTTACAATGCATCATTACCGCTCACTGACTGGTTGCTAGAGGTTACAGCACACATTACGGCTCACTGATTAGTTACTAGAGGTTACAGCACATGATTTCTGCTTGTTGATTGGCTGCTAGAGATTACTGTGGATATGACCTCAGGGGGGCATGATATTCATATTTACATATGAATGCCGCTGCCATTTACATATGAATTCTGGTCATTTACATGTAAACACAGGGTCTGCAGGTGAGTCATCTGTACACAACAATAGGGCAGAGCTGGGCAGCATTAGTAGCAGCACTTCACACTGCGATATTGGGACACAGCACAGGACTAAAACCTCAAGGGACCAGGTAATTCAAACCAGGATAGTTGGCAAGAATGAGGCAGCTGCTTTGGGCCCCACAACAACGACAGGGCCCAGGGCAGTTGCTCCTTGTGCCCTGCCTTAAAAACGGTCGGATTTTCCGACGGAAAATGTGCGATCGGATCATGTTGTCGGAAAATCCGATTGTGTGTGGGCTCCATCTGACTTTTTCAGTCGGAAAGTTTGAGAGCAGGAGCTAAAATTTTCCGACAACAATAACAAGAGTTCCCCTTTACATCAGAGTCCACAGAGTTCTCCTTTTACATCTGAAGTCACAGGGTTCCCTTTCACTGTATGGGGGGGGGGGGGGGGACTCTGCAGACTCTTATGTAAGGGAGAACACTGTGGTGTAAAGGGGAACTCAGATGTATGGGATTTGCACCACAGAATGTGTTCCATAGGAAACCATGTTAAATGGACTGTAGTGCAAATCTACAAAATGCAAAAAGCACAAAAACTGCATAGGTGTGAATCCAGACTAAAAATGCATGCACAGTGTTTCCCATGTATTTTCCAAAGGCTCTAGTTCACACCATGCAGTCAGTTTCCGGTGGCTGCATGGTGTGAACTAGAGCCATTGGAATAAATGGAAAACGATGTGCATGCATTTTGTGCAGGAACAAAAAAAAGCGCACGGAACTGAACAGAACTGCGTCTGGTGTGAACTAGCACCAAGGCTGGGTAAAGCTGGAGTCATAGTTCAGTATACATACAGTTGATGTCTATAGCTTCATGACCATTAGCTTATCATGGATATATCATGATGCCTGGTAGGCCCTACGGTTGGTTGCAGATCTCAGACTGAGAAATTTTAGGAGTATCATATAAAATCTTAATGCATACTGGTTTATTATAATCATTCTTAGAAAACAGCAAATACTCCCTGCACATGAGTAATAGCCTAATAGTGTACAAAAGAACATATCCTTTTTTTGACCGCTTGCTGACCAGGGCACGACCAAATATGTCAGCCTAATGGCACGGCTGCGCAAATGGGCATACAGGTACGTCCCCTTTAAGAAGTGGCGTTGTAGGAGCACGCCTGCTGCATGCTCTGTGTCCATGCCCATGGGACCTGCGCACTCTATGTCCGCCGATGTCCTGCGATCGTGTCACGGAGCAGCAGAATGGGGAGATGCCTTTGTAAACAAGGCATTTCCCCATTCTGCCTAGTGACATGACAGCGATCTACTGCTCCCTGTCATTGGGAGGAGCGATCGCTGTCATGTCAGTGGTAGCTCATTCCCCCCACAGTTAGAATCCCTCCCTAGGACACTCTTAACCCCTTGATCGCCCCCTAGTGTTTAACCCCTTCCCTACCACTGTCTTTTAGGCTCGATTCACATCTATGCATGTTACTTTTGAGCGTTTTTGCAGTGCTTTTTGCGACACGCGATTTTACCACGATTTTGCCGGGGTTTTTTTCCTTTTTTTTTTTTACACTGTGGTTGCTTAGCAACCAGCTATTTACAGTGAAAAGAAAAAACGCAAAATGCAAATCGCGGCAAAATTTCGGTAAAAAAGCGGTACTTGCGTTTTTGATGCAGGCCCATTGACTTCTATTACATGCAAAACGCTGCATTTTGCATGAAAAAAAGTCCCCGGCCCTTTCCAAAAACGCAGAGACACAAAAATGCATTGATGTGAACATGTTCCATAGGAACCCATGTTAAAAAATTTCCCTGCATTTCTGCAAAATGCATCAAAAAACGCGTTAGTGTGAATCAAGCCTTACACAGTAATCAGTGCATTTCTATAGCACTGATCGCTGTATAAATGACAATGGTCCCAAAATTGTGTCAAAAGTGTCCGATGTGTCCGCCATAATGTTGCAGGCCTGATAAAACAAAACAAAACCAAAAAAATAAATAAATAAAAAAAATCGCAGCAAGTCGCCATTACTAATAAAAAAAATAATAATAAAAATGTCATAAAACTATCCCTTATTTTGAATATGTTATAAATTTTGCGCAAACCAATCAATATACGCTTATTGCGATTTTTTTTTTTTTTTTTTTAACAAAAATATGTAGAAGAATACGTATCAGCCTAAACTGAGGAAAAGTTTTTTTTTATATATTATTTTTTTTTATAGTGCAAAAAATAAAAATCGCAGAGGTGATCAAATCTCACCAAAAGAAAGCTCTATTTGTGGGGGAAAAAAAGGACATCAATTTTGTTTAGGTACAACCTCGCACGACCGCGCAATTGTCAGTTAAAGCGGCGCAGTGCCGAATCACAAAAAGTGTGTATAAATGACAATGGTTCCAAAATAGTGTCAAAAGTGTCTATATCTAAATATGTAGAAGAATACGTATCGGCCTCAACTGAGAAAAAAAAAATGTATTTATTTTTTTGGGGATATTTATTGTAGCAAAAAGTAAAAAATATTGCTTTTATTTTCAAAATTGTCGCTCTTTTTTTTTTTTTTTTTTTGTTTACAGCGCAAAAAATAAAAACCGCAGAGGTGATCAAATAGCATCAAAAGAAAGCTCTATTTGTGGAGAAAAAAATGACGTCAATTTTGTTTGGGTGCAACATTGCCAGTTGTCAGTTAAAGCGACGCAGTGCCGAATCGCAAAAAGTGCTCTGGCCAGGAAGGGAGTAAAATCTTCCGGGGCTGAAGTGGTAAATGCTAAATGCAAAAAACTGTCTTCTGCACTTCAGAACACAAATGACAAAAAAAAAAAAAAAAAAAAAAAAAGAAGACCACAACAATGTAAACAGGACTCGTATTGGTAAACATAACGAAAACAAACATAATATAAATTGTATAATGCCTTGTACACACGGTCGGACTTTCCGACAACAAAATCCGTCCGATTTTTTCCCAGACGGATTTTGTCCTAAACTGGTGTTGAATGCACACGGTCGGACAAAGTTGCCAGAAAATCCGATCGTTCGGAACGGGATGACGTTCGTTCGTTACGACGGGACTACGTTGGGGCTAGTAGCCAATAGCTTTCTTCTCGTAAATTTGATCTGAGCATGCGTGGCATTTTGTCCGATCGGAATTCTCTACAAACGATCGGAAAAAGTCCGATCGGATTTTTTTTTTTGTCTGAAAATTTTGAGATCCTGCTCTCAAATTTTTTCCGTCGGAAATTTCCGATGGAAAAAGTCCAATAGAGCCCACACACAATCAGATTATCCGACAATATAATCCGTTCTGACTTTTTCCGTTGGAATTTCCGACCGTGTGTACAGGGCATACTACATATCAGAAATAATAAAATGAATGACAGAATATTGCATCAAAATGCTGTATAAGGTTCCCCCCTGTAACTGCTCATCGTAGATATAACAATACAGGGATTAATACTGCACACTACAGGGATAGGGATGAGTGGAAAGTATTTCCTTACATTACCATGTCTCTGCAGTCTGTTCTTTTTCATTCTAGAATGTGACAATCCTGGACTGCAGGTTCCATCACAGATTTGGCAGGAGTGCAAACGTAGGCTAAAATTAAATGGCAGTGCATCTGCTCAAACCCTTCATGGAGCCTAAATAAGACCCCTGTCCTTGCACTCGGTGACACAATAAACACGCTCGGCCCCCCTTCTCTTTTCCGTTATGCACAATCCCTTTGGCACTATTTGTTTTCATGTCATGGGTGAGATGCTTGATGTGAGGTGAGCACAACCCACAGCTCCTCCCTTCCAACCTCAAAGAAATGGGGCTGTCACTGAAGTGCAAAGGATTGTGGGTAAAATCTAGCATAATACAGAGAACTGCAGTAAGTGCATACCTAAGGCTGGATTCACACCTATGCATTTTTAGTGCATTTTCAAGATTTGCACTATAGTCCATATAACATGGTTTCCTATGGAACACGTTCTGTTGTGCAAATCTGCAAGATGCACTAAAAATGCATAGGTGTGAATCCAGCCTAAAGCAACATATTACAGATCAAGACCCATGTGCAAGGCAGGCAGCTGCTTTAAATAACTTTAAAACGTCAGAGAGATGTGCCGCTCTTAACACTTTACCATTGAGGACGGGTTCACACTGGTACGACAAACGCTCCGACATTGGGCGCTCGTGTCGCATGACACGATCAAAGCAATGGTTCCCTATGAGAGCCTGACTGGTCCAACATAAGTCGGTCCGACTTATGCCGTATACGCACAGGACCGTACTTTGATGGACTGGGTCCGACTTATGCCGTATACGCACATGACCACACTTTGATGGACTGGGTCCGACTTATGGCGTATACGCACACAACCGTACTTTGATGGACTAGGTTCGACTTATGCTGTATACGCACACGACCGCACTTTGATGGACTAGGTCCGACTTATGCTGTATACGCACATGACCGCACTTTGATGGACTAGGTCCAACTTATGCCGTATACGCACACGACTGTACTTTGATGGACTAGATCCGACTTATGCCGTATATGCACACGACTGTACTTTGATGGACTAGATCCGACTTATGCCGTATACGCACACGACTGTACTTTGATGGACTAGGTCCGACTAATGCCGCATACGCACACGACCGTACTTTGATGGACTAGGTCCGACTTATGGCGTATACGCACACGACCGTACTTTGATGGACTAGGTCTGACTTATGCCGTATACACAGATGACTGTACTTTGATGGACTAGGTCTGACTTATGCTGTATACGCACATGACCGCACTTTGATGGATTAGGTCCGACTTATGCCGTATACGCACACGACTGTACTTTGATGGACTAGATCCGACTTATGCCGTATACGCACATGACCGTACTTTGATGGACTAGGTCCGACTTATGCCGCATACGCACACGACCGTACTTTGATGGACTAGGTCTGACTTATGGCGTATATGCACACGACCGTACTTTGATGGACTAGGTCCGACTTATGGCGTATACGCACACGACCGTACTTTGATGGACTAGGTCTGACTTATGCCGTATACACAGACGACCGTACTTTGATGGACTAGGTCCGACGGTCTTCCCAACTGACTTTCGGCGGAGTTCCAATGGACTTTCCGAACTAACGGACTTTGCCACACACAAGCACACCACAGTCCGACGGATTCTAACGGATTCTAACGTGATGACGTACAACCGGACTAGAATAAGCCAGTAGCTGCTGTGGTGTCGGTTTTCGTCCGTTGGACTAGCATACAGACGAACTGATTTTTCGACCGGACTCAAGTCCGTCGGAAAGATTTGAAACATGTTTTATTTCTAGGTCTGTCAGATGGAGCCCACACACGATCGTAATATCGGACAAATGAATTCCGTCAGACCTACTCCGTCGAAAGGTCCGGTCGTGTGTACGCGGCATTTAGAAAATGCTCCCCGCACTGCTTTAGTCCTACTTCAGCCCATTGAATATCATTGAAGTCGGATCAAAGTAGGATCCTTGTCCTAACCATCTGACTTTTGACATCCAACATGGCGATTACAGTAAAAGGAATTTATGTCACACTGGCATTGTTTTGAATGGTCAAAGGACAAGTCAGACTATCACAAAGTTGGATCAAAGTAGTATCCTGTTCATTCAAATCAGATGGATGCAAGACTGATGCCGGGTTCACACTGGCGTGACACGACGCTCGTCCTACTTTGGATCCAACTTTGCCGCGCGACTTGAAGTCAGAGATGTGTCCGACTCCAATGAATGGGCATCCGACTTGGATCCCCGACAACACCAGGCACTGTGTTTGGTATGAGGTTTTAGAATACATGTAATGTTCCTCGTATGTATGTTTATATTACTGAGGGGTAGAGGTGGTTTAAAAAACTGCACCTGCCCTTTTAACCACTTAAGGACCGAGCCTCTTTTTCAGACTCGGTGTTTACATGTTTAAAACTGTTTTTTTTTTTTTTTTGCTAGAAAATTATTTAGAACCCCCAAACATTATAATTGTTTTTTTTTCTAACACCCTAGAGAATAAAATGGCGGTCATTGCAATACTTTTTTTCACACCGTATTTGCGCAGCAGTCTTACAAGCGCAATTTTTTTTGGAAAAAAAATATCACTTTTTTTAAATAAATAAATAAGACAACAGTAAAATTAGCCCATTTTTTTTATATTGTGAAAGATAATGTTACGCTGAGTAAATTGATACCCAACATGTCACGCTTCAAGATTGCGTCCGCTCGAGGAATGGCGTCAAACTTTTATCCTCAAAAATCTCCATAAGCGGCATTTAAAAAATTCTACAGGTTGTATGTTTTGCGTTACACAGGAGGTCTATGGCTAGAATTATTGCTCTCGCTCTACCGATTGGGGCGATACCTCACATGTGTGGTTTGACTACCGTTTTCATATGCGGGCACTACTCTGCGTGCGAGCTTGTCGGGATGGGGTGTTTAAAAAAAATATATTTTTTTTTTCCACTTGATTTTATTTATTTTTACACTGTTTAACCTCTTCCTGCCTGCCCTATAGCCGAATGACGGCTATAGAGCAGGCGCTTTCGTCCGGGAGGCCGTCCCTGGACGTCCTGGTGTTTACTTCCGCAATGCGCGCCGCCGCGGGCGCGCATCGGGGAAGTTCTGTGTTTGCCATGTCCCCCGGAGACAGGAAAACACAGATCGCTGTAAACGGCCAATCACAGCGGCCGTTTATAGCGCGATCGGCGTGCCCAATGTGAGATGATCTCATATGTAAACATATGAGATCATCTCTTAGTGCCGCTCTCCCTCCTCATACAGACAGCGTGTGAGAGGGGAGAGATGAACGGCTGCAGCGGCCGTAAGTGGGAAAATAAAAAAATAAATAAAAAAAGTGCCATACGCCCCAGTGCCATCCTCCCCCAGTGCCATGCTCCCCCAGTGCCATCCAACCCAGTGCTACCTGTTAGTGCTATCTGTCCCCAGTGCCACCTGTTGTCATTGTCATTTGTCCCCAGTGCCATCTGTCATCAGTGCCACGTGTCATCAGTGCCACATAGTGCCATCTGTCATCAGTGCCACATATTAGTGCCATCTGTCATCAGTGCCACATATTAGTGCCATCTGTCATCAGTGCCACGTATCAGTGCCACCTGTCAGTGTCATGTGCCATCTGTTGTCAGTGTCACGTGTCATCAATGCCACTTATCAGTGTCATCTGTCATCAGTGTCACGCGTCATCCGTGCCACGCATCATCCGTGCCACGTATTAGTGCCATCTGTCATCGGTGCCACGTATTAGTGCCACGTATTAGTGCCATCTGTCATCAGTGCCACGTATTAGTGCCATCTGTCATAAGTGCCACGTGTCATCAGTGCCACGTATAAGTGCCACGTGTCATCAGTGCCACGTATAAGTGCCACGTGTCATCATTGCCACGTATCAGTGCCATCTGTCATCAGTGTCACGTGTCATTGTCCTGGTGCTCCAGGGCCTTCAAAAGTGTAATAAGTAGTCAACAAGTTAGATGTGTAATTTATGCTCCTAGAACACGTGATGGCGCTCCCTGCATGTTGGGCCTCTCTATGTGGCCAGGCTGTGAAAAAGTCACACACATGTGGTATTGTAATACTCAGGAGGAGTAGCAGAATTTTTTTGGGGGTGTCATTTGTGGTATACACATGCCATGTGAGAGAAATAACCTATTACAATGACAATTTTGTGGGAAAAAAAAAATGAAAAAATCTTAATTTTGCAAAGAATTGTGGGAAAAAAATGACAACATCAAAAAGCTCCCCATGCCTCTTACTAAATACCTTGGAATGTCTACTTTCCACAAAGGGGTCATTTGGGGGGTATTTGTACTTCCCTGGCTTGTTCGGGTCACAAGAAGCGAGATAGGCCACCAGTACATCAGATGTGATCAATTTTGTGCGATTCGCACCATAGATTGTAGACTCTCTAACTTTCACAAAGACCAAATAATATCCACTAATTTGGGTTATTTTTACCAAAGATATGTAGCAGTATAAATTGTGGCCAAAATTTAATAATTTGCATAATTTGGTCACAGAAACAAAGAAATACGCGTTGGTGTTTAAGTGCCCAGTAAGCAAGTGGTTAAAAAAAAAATGGATCACTTTTATTCCTATTACAAGGAATGTAAACATCCCTTGTAATAGAAAAAAGCATGACAGGTCCTCTTAAATATGAGATCTGGGGGTCAAAAAGTCCTCAGATCTCACATTTGGACTTAAATGCAATCAAATAAATAAATAAATAAATAATATGTCATTTGAAAAAATGACATAGAATAAATGTTCCTTTAAGAGGTATGGGCGGAAGTGACGTTTGGACGTCGCTTCTGCCCTCCTATGGTATAGAGGCGAATGGGGGCCATCTTAGCCTCACTCGTCTCTATACCCAGCAACAATAAGGACCCGATCACCTCCGCCGCTACCGACGACTCCGGGTGAGCGGCGGGAGGAGGGGTGACACCTCTCCTGCCACCGATAACGGTGATCTCGCGGCGATCCCGTCGCACAAAAGTCTGCACGGGCTCAGAAACAAGGACGAGCCGGAGTGTAGGAGGAAACCGGAGTACCCGGAGGAAACCCACGCAGGCACATGTTTTGACTCCTTTGTAATTGCCCCCGTCTGCCACTCCGATCTCCCTGCTATCCAGGCCCCCCCCCCCCGTGTGCTGGGGCCCCGTGGTACCCCCTGACGGCTGCTATGGGGGTATTGGAGGGAGGAGGATTTGTGCTGGTAGAGGAAGATTTGTAATAGGAGGGGATGGGGATAATGGCACCCCAATCGCAAAGCCAAACTTCTTTTGGATGACAGGCATCCCATGATTCCGTTTACACGATTTTGACGTGATTTGTCAACTGACAATCGCGGCAAAAACGTGCCGCAGTTAGGGTGCCATGCCGTGCGACCGCTAAAGTGTTTGGGTTTGCCTTGAAGAAAAAGGTGGCAACCCTAATCTAGACAGACAATTCACACTGATCTTCCTTCTTCTAATGCTGCGTACACACGATCGCAATTTCGGCCCGCAAAAGACCGATGAGAGTTTTGCGGCGTAAAATGCGACCGTGTGTATGCTCCATCGGTCTTTTGCTGGCTGAATTCCAGCCAGCAAAAGATTGAGAGCGTGCTCTCAATTTTTCGGTCAAGAAAAGTTCCCATCCGAAAATGCGATCGTCTGTGGCAATTCCGGTGCATGCTCGGAAACGATTTGACGCATGCGCAGAAACAATTTGACGCATGCTCAAAAGCATTGAACGTCCTTTTCTCTGCGTCATAGTGTTGTACGTCACCACGTTCTTGATGGTCGTAATTTCAGAGCGAACTTTTGCGTGACCGTGTGTATGCAAGGCAAACTTGAGCGGAATCCCATCGGAAAAGCCGTCATATCTTTTTCCAACGAGAAATCCGATCATGTGTACGCGGCATAACAGTGTAAAGATGGTTTCTAAGACCCCATACACACTATTAGATTTTCTGCAGATTTTTGTCTTCAGATTTACCAAAACCATATAGTAGAAGGGTCTGCCTGATTGCATACACATTGAAACTTCCAAGGTTTGACCTCATATTATATGGTTTTGGTAAATCTGAAGACAAAAATCTGCAGAAAATCGAATAGTGTGTATGGGGTTTAAGACTACAGAGGCTGTGATAATACACGGGGACAGATGAAGCAAATAGTCCAATCACTAAAAAGAACAACTGACTGTTACCAGCAGACAAAACCACACCCAGTTACTGTTGCTCAGAAAGCAAAGACGCCGTCAGACACACAGAGTGACATCATAATTGTATATAGGCTGCAAGCCAATGACTACAGAGCACAGAATAATGACAGAGTCCTTTAGCGGAGCTTTTTCTGTCAGTAATAGAAGGTGGGAGTGTATTATATGTACAAGGTCAGCTGTCACTACAAGCGCTTCCCATTGAAGGGGTGTGCACGGACTGCGCTTCCGAACCTCGGTGTTCCGTCAGATTAGGCGAGCCGTCAGAAATGTGTAACGGAAGTGACGTTCCGTCGCCGCCATCTTGCTACACCCGCACTCTTCCATAGTAAGGATACACTGAGAAGGGGAATGCGGACATCTTGTTACACCCACCGGAGTTTTTCATTGTACAATTATTTATAACAGTAAACTGAGGTTATAACGTGTAATACAGTACTTAGAACTCCGCCTGACTAGATAGTTGTTGCATTTTAAAAAGCAGCGGCAAGCCTGCTGATATCACAAGTTTGCTAATCCGACAGAAGTTCGCTGCTTTTTAAAATTCAACATCTAAACATTCATACGGAGTTCCAAGTACTGTATTTCATGATATACCCGCAGTTTACTGCTAAAAATAAGTGGCAAATGCAAAACTCCGGTGGGTGTGACAAGATGTCCGCTTTCCCACCCTTCTCCTGACTATGGAGGCGTGCGTGGTGTAGCAAGATGGCGGCGAAGAAACGTCACTTCTGTTTCACATTCTGACGGGTCGCTGAATCTGATGTAACACCGGACTTGGACTAAAAGGTGGGTTGGTTTTCACGCACTGCTAGAAATTTGGGATCAGTTGGGCTTTTTGTGTGGAAAAAAAAAAAAAATCCCATTCAAACGTGGACCAGGGTTAAGCTGCTGCTTTCTGTCTGCAGAGAGCAGAGCATCGAGGAAACCAGGAACTGGATTGATTGCACTGTGATGTAAAACCAAAAGCCATCGATTGACTTTGAAACCATTACATCGTCATGTCTTCCAAAGTACACCCTTTCCTAATGTCTCGGAGCTGCAACAAACCAGCTAACCCCGGCTTCCCTCGCAGCTTAAGTTATATTAACGACCTTTACAAGAATGGGCGATCGGCAGAAGGATTGGGTGCCCCGGGGACAAGGTCCACCAAAGAACAGGGGAGACCCTGTCACATCTTAGGGGCACGGACCGCTTTGGTCAAAAGCTGCGACCCAGAGCTGCGCCCGATTATACGCCGCAGAACAAAATCTCTACCCAGCTCTCCGGAGAGGAGAACCGCCGCCAAGTGCCGCCCCCAGTGCAACAAAGTGCGCTTTGCCGATTCGCTTGGTTTGGAGCTGGTGGAGGTGAAGGTGTTCAGTGCCGGCGATAAGCCGTACATTCCGCTCCACGTTCTCTCCCGGCTCTCTATTAACTCGGACCTGTGCTGCAGCCAGGATCTGGAAGTGACGCTCCGATATCTGGAACCGGACTTCAATCAGCCAACGGACTGCGAAGATTTCCTGGAGCGGCTGAGGCAAGACTGCGTTTGCTTGGAGCGCGTCACCAGTTCGGAAGAGATGGAGATTTCTGGAACCGTTCAAGTTCTGAATTTGGCCTTTGAGAAGACCGTAACGATCCGATATTCATTCACCAACTGGAAGACCCATTGCGACGTGCCCGCGGTCTGGCAAAGGAATGACGACCATGGAATTCTGAACTCGGATAGATTTGCTTTTACAATCACATTACCGCCTTTTCTCACACAAATCTGCTCGGCCATCCAGTTTGCTATCAGATACGATGTGGACGGCAAGGAATTCTGGGATAACAATCAGGGAAGAAACTATACATTTACATCAAGAAGCCACACACTGACCATGCCCAAGGACATCGAGCAAAGCTGGATCCACTTTATTTGATCCGCTTCGGGATGCTGACATTTTTGGGTCTTGATGTTTCATTGGAAAACACTTTTCTAGTGGTTTCAGGTTTGTACGAGAACAAGCAGTGCTTTATTGACAAAGGCAAACAATTGTCAGATGTACTGACGCTGGATGAAAGGGCTTCTTTTTTTGTTACGCATGCATGTTTCCACAAAAGTGATGTTGGTGTTTTCATGAATCATCTGTAACACAATGACTTCACCCAGAAGATATACAAAAGAGAAATGAACAGTGATTTGCTGAAATCGATTATCTTTGGTATGCGTTACATAGTGGAGCTCTCTTTATGTTACATGCTAGAGGTATACAGGACATCAACAAGTGTGCACATAGAGAGAGCAAAGTCTAGCTGAACATTGCTTCAATGCATGTTTTTGACAGTAAGCAAAGGCACGACAAAAATTCAGGAAAACACTGGAAGGTTCATTTATAAAGGAAAAACAGGACCAAAGGAAAACTGTAATATTTAAAGAAGAAAAAATATTTATATATATAAAAAAAAAAAAAAATATATATATATATATATATATATATATATATATATATATATATATAAGAGCTGCATGATTCTGGCTAAAATTTTATTCTCTCACAGCGTAACATCATCTTTCACATTACACACAAGAAAAAAAAATTGGGCTACTTTAGTTTAGTTTTTAGTTTCTTTTTTTAATTCATTCAATTCAATTTTTAAGTCCGCTGTGCAAATACCGTGTGACATAAAATATTGCATCAACCATTATTTTATTTAGGGTCTCTGCAGAAAAAGAAACGTGTGTAATAAATATATATATATAATTTTTTTTTTTTTTTTTTTATATATTAGAGCTGCACGATTTTTTTATATATATATATATATATATACACACACACAATATACATACATACATACACACATTTTAACCTAGTAAGGAACAAGTATCAGATAAAGGTTTAGACTTTAGACCGGGAGGCTTTTAGATTTAGGCTTTCTAAACCTTTTAACCCAAAAATTATTTTCAGGTCTGGAGGAACCCTTACTAAAACCAAATCATCAGGGGGTTAATAGAACAATGCCCCTTATACTAGTGGTCAATAGGAAGAATGTTCCCCTAATTAAATGGTGCTCAGAATGCCACCCTTAAAGAGGAAGTAAACCCTTCCAAACAACTTGGACCTATAGGTAAGCCTAGATTAAGGCTTACCTGTAGGTCCAAGCAATATCTCCTAAACCTATATGGTTTAGGAGATATTTGCCCGAAAATGGGCACCGCTGTCTACGGCGCATGCGCCGTAGACAGCGGCGCGCATGCGCACTAAATGCGGCAAATCCAAGAATGGATTTGCCAAATTTGTCGACTCCCGTGCGCATGCGCGGGAGTGACGTCATCGCGGCTTCGCCGTATGACAGTGGCGGAGCTGCGAGGCGCGACTCCCGTGCGCATGCGCGGGAGTGACGTCATCGCGGTTGCGCCGCTGTGATTCGTCGGAGCTGCGAGACGCCACAAGCAACATGGATGCGGCGGACTACAGGGATCAGCGGCGACTTCGCTGGCTCCTGTGTCAGGTAAGTGACACATAATGAGCTACTATGCGATGCATAGTAGTCCATTATGCTTTACCTTTGCAGGGAAAAAAAGAGGAAGTAAACCCATCAGGGTTTACTTCCTCTTTAAAGACAGCTAAAAATATATTTTGTGTCACACTGCTGGCTTTGCCAAGTGATGCTGAACCTTGAACTCTGTCGGCACCATCAAAAGGTGGTTCATTAGTCACAGCTCAAGGAACCCCTAGCAACCTCTAGAACCCCAGGTTTCCATGGAACCCTGGTTGACAATGGCTGCTTTAGGTGGTTAAAGCGGGAGTCCGCCGGGACTCCGCGTTTTTTTTTTTTTTTTTTTAAAGCCAGCAGCTACAAATACTGCAGCTGCTGACTTTTAAAATAGTGACACTTACCTGTCCAGCGCGCCCGCGATGTCGGCACCCGAAGCGGATCTCTAGATCGTCTCTCGGGTGCTGCCGCCGCCATCTTGGGTATGGGAATCAGGAAATGGAGCCTTTCGGCTTCATTTCCCGGTTCCCTACTGCGCATGCGCGAGTCGCGCTGCGCAATAAGGACGGTCCCCGCTGCCTCTGGGATCTGTGTTTCCCAGCAGGCAGCGGGGCACTTGCGGAAAGGGGCGGGCACTTGCAGAAAGGGGCGTAATCTACGCCCCTTTCCGCAGAGAGCTATCCCGGAAGTGGGTGCAGATACCTGTACTGTACAGGTATCTGCACCCCCCTCCCCCCTGAAAGGTGCCAATTGTGGCGCCGGAGGGGGGGAGGTTTCCGATGAGCGGAAGGTCCACTTTAGGGTGGACCTCCGCTTTAAAGAGGAAGTAAACCCAGATGGGTTTTACTTCCTCTTTTGCAAATGAAAAGCATAATAGGCTAGTATGCATCGCATACTAGCCCATTATGTGACATTTACCTTCAAACGAAGCCCGCCGCGTCCATCTTCATCCCTCTTCCTTCCGGGGCCACAGACTCTGTGACTGGCCGGAGTCGCGCAACATCACTCCCGCGTGGGAGCCGTCAGTCGAGGTACACGCTGGGGGAAGAAATGGCACGGTGGTCAGTTTCTTCACAGCACATGGCGACATCGGCGCACTACAAGTGAAATATCTCCTAAACGGCACACGTTTAGGAGATGTTTCCACTACCTATAGGTAAGCCTTATTCTAGGCTTACCTATTGGTGAAAGTCAACAAAAAGGGTTTACAAACACTTTAAACTTCCCTCATGTCAGACTAAGTTCATTCCTTTGATCTAAGAATGAAAAGTCACAATGTTTATAGTTCTCTACCAGTGTGACAATGTTGTGGAAAACTTGGCAGACTGCCTGTTTTTTTTCTTTTGACAGCAGAGTGAGCAGAGAACTCTCTACACTTGTTACATGAATGAATCGGGAAATTCTGCATAGAGAGTGTGAGGGGGTTGAATCGAGATCACAATTTTTTTTTATCATGCAGCTCTAATATATCTATATATCTCCTACCAACTCTACCCGTTTTTTATAAGCTGTACTCAGCAGCTTAAGTAGAATCCAGGCTATTGCCTAACTATGCTTCAGCTTGTTCCCACCCCTCTCCTAACTTCTACTCAACTACCTATATGCTTATACTTATCTATTTTGAGGGCGCTCCAGTCTGCTCATGTGATCAGCTCCTAGCAGCTGCTTCAGGGGAGAGGAGGGACAGCTAACAATGGCTGCCCCATACCAAGCCCATGGGTGACGTCACCACTCAGGCATTTTAGCCGTTGTCAGCAATCTCTCATCTCGCCTGCAGCCAACCGCTGGGGAGATCATGTGACCGAACTAGAGCGCACTCAGAATAGGTAGTTGGAATAGGAGTTAGGAGAGAGTGGGAGCAGGTTTATGCATAGTTAGGCAAAAGCCTGGAATTTCACTTTAAATATGTTTGGATGAAGATAAAACTTCTACGTTTGCTGGTTTCAGGTTTTATAAAAGTAGTTATATATGATCTAATAATTACTTCTACACAGTTTAAAAAAAAAAAAGTCTGGAGGGAGTATTGGGTTGTTCACATTAGTGCATGTGAAAAGAGAATTGCATGAAAATCATATAAAGCCTGAAGAAGGGATCTAAAGCTGGATTCACACCTATGCAGTTTTAGTGCATTTTGCAGATTAGCACTACAGTCCATTTAAACACTTTTTGTAGTTCAAATGTGCAAAATGCACTAAAACTGCATAGGTGTGACTCCAGCCTAAGACCCCTTTCACACTGCGGGAGTTTTTCGCCGCTTTATCGCTGACGCCCGGGGCGGCTTGGTGTGAAAGGGGTCTAAGGCATCTCCGAAAGCTTGCATCTTTACCAACGCAATAAAAGGTAGAAATTAAACTCAACTTTCTGCATGTGAAAAGATACAAAGGGTCATTCTGTATCTGATCACAGGACAAGTCACTGAATCATAGGGGATACCACAAAGAAATAGCTGTGATATTTTTAGGACTTTATCACTTACAGTTTAGTGTACTGATCTACGTGACCGGGGCTTTTTGTTCAGGATTCTGCTTCAGGTACTGTAGAGAGGTTGGCACTGAACGGTGGGGTATGCCAGGCACTACATAAGAATGCGCAATGGCATCTGTAGAAGACTCAAGCACTGGGCAGATTTTTTTTTTCCCACTTACAAGCATTTAGGTGCGTTTATAGGAGTCAAGCGTTTGGGTGTCAATTCATTTCATTGGCCAGAATATATAATTCTGGTCAGTGAAATGAATTAAAGCTCAAGCACTAAACGTGCCAAGTGTTAACGCACGTGTACAAGCCTCAAGCGATTTTTTCTGCCCAAAATGTGTTGCTCCTGGACCGACTAGCAGTGTTTTTTTTTCCTGCCTCTTAGACCCCTTTCACACTGCCAGCGTTTTTGCAGGCTCTACAGCACTAAAAATATCGCCTGTAAAAAGCGGCTTTCGGGGTTTCACACTGGAGCGGTGCGCTGGCAGGGCGTCACAAAAAGTCCTGCTAGCAGCTTCTTTGGAGCGGTGAAGAAGCGGTGAACTCACCGCTCCTCCACCACTGATCCCCATTGAAATCAATGGGGCAGTGTTGCGATACCACCAGCAAAACGGGGGGGTAAAACTGCCCGCTAGCGGCCGAATAGCGCCGCTAAAACGACGGTAAAGCACCACTAAAAATGGCGCCGCTTTACCGCCGACACTCGGGGTGGCTTGGTGTGAAAGCCGTCTAAACTCTCATGTCACTAAATGCTGCTAAAAACACCTACAGTATGCATCAGGAGTCTTCAAACTACGGCCCTCCAACTGTTGCGGAACTACACATCCCACGAGGCATTGTAAAACGCTGACATTCACAGACATGACTAGGCATGATGGGAATTGTAGTTCCTGAACAATTGGAGGGCCGTAGTTTGAAGACCCCTGGTATACATGGACACATAGGCTAACTTGCAGGGGAGTATAGAGGCAGGAATAAAAATAAAAATGCCAAAGGCCCCTGGGAGCAGCTGTAAAAACGTCCAGCGTGCATGAGGCCTAAGGTATAATTCAGGATTACACGTGGAAACAATTGCACTAATACGGCTACAATCACATTAAGTAGGATTACACGTGGAAACTGAACTCCAGCATTTGTATCATTTGACACAGTGTGAGGGGTTAAATCTCTAATTTTGGGATTTTAAAAACTTGGCATATTATAATCATGGGTTTATATGCCACTTTTGTGATTCAGAAGTGCTTCCTGTATTGGCACTTTGTATTAAAATATGTCAACATAGCATGTTCGTCGTGCCAGGTTGGCTTCATAAAAGTATATCTAAACCTGCATTTTTTATTTATTTTTTCCTTTTTAGGTTTTTGATAGTATAGGGCAGGGATCTGCAATTACTGGACCTCCAGCTGTTGCAAAACTACAAGTCCCATCATGCCTCTGCCTCTGGGTGTCATGCTTGTGGCTGTCAGAGTCTTTCTATACATCATGGGACTTGTAGTTCTGCAACAGCTGGATGTCCGCTAATTGCATATCCCTGGTATAGGGAATGATTAGACCCCCTGTCAGACTTATTGCTGTCCGTGTCTGTGCCAGGGAGATTGACCCTATGTGCCCTGGTTACCACTGGCACCAGGAATGAAATTGAGAGAAAATACTAAATTTTTAGATGTCTCAAGAGCAGGAATGGAGGGATATTCCTCCACTGGGGACACCTATTCCAGGTAACTTCTCTTCAGAAGGTTTGAAATGAAGGGAAGTCTGTCTCAATAGAACAGTGATGGCAAACCTTGGCACCCCAGATGTTTTGGAACTACATTTCCCATGATGCTCATCCACTCTGCAGTGTAGTGGAGCATCATGGGAAATGTAGTTCCAAAACATCTGGGGTGCCAAGGTTCGCCATCACTGCAATAGAATATAGATAAAACCTGCCTTAGTGCCTAAACCCTTCCCTACACTATGCAAAACTAAAACAAAAAGACTCCATGCACACTGGCATTTTTTAAAGCTCCTAGAAGCCATTATGACCATTTTTGTTTTCTGTTGAAGCCAATAGTGTTATCCTGTGTATTCATGCACGCTATTTAATGCTAGAAGCATCGAGCTTCAGCATTTAGGTGCAGAAAAGAATTGTTTTTGCAGAATTTTTGGGAGCGTTTTCCCGACAGGAAAAAAACAAAAAAACAAAGTTGTGTCTTTGGTCTACTTTAAATAGCTTTTTTTATAGCTTTCTTTTGACAATAGCTCTATCTTCACAGCTATTAAGTATTATAAATATTGACTGCTTAATAATTGCAGAAAACATGGACAGCGCTCATGAAATCTTAATCTGCATGTGATATTCTGCACTAAAAAGCCTAAAATAAGGACTGTGCATGTCATCAAATGAATTCAATTCTACAGTAGTAGAACCCAATCTGGGGTTAGGCTGGATCCTTTGCTGCAATTACTGTCGATATTGTAGACATTCTGATAAGTTAGGTTGATTGGAGCTCCACTTATGAAAACCGTAAGAAAAAAAAAAAACAGCAACCAATCACATTCCAAAGTGTGTTGCAATAGCAATATTTTCCAACTGCCCTAGATATGTCTATATATATATATATATATATATATATATATATATATATATATATATATATATATATACACACCGTATTTATCTTCCTATAACACGCACTGCTTTTTAGGCTGCCACCGAGGGGAAAGGAGGGGACGAGCGCTGCTGAAATACAGCCAGATCTCCTGTGTACTCGGCTTGTAGTCACGCTCAGTCCCGCCTCCTGAACGGCACCTAGCATTGACGTCCCGGCATTGGACCGGCGTTATGCCCATCATAGGATCCGGGCCAAGGGACGAGACTGGGTGTTGCGCGGAGCCAAGTACATAGCAGATCCGGCTCTATTTCGGCAAGGCTGCAGATAGACACTGATCAGGCTGCGGTGAGGAGCAATGCTGCAGATTGGCACTAATTAGGCTGCAGATTGGCACTGATTAGGCTGCAGTGAGGAGCAATGCTGCAGATTGGCACTAATTAGGCTGCAGATTGGCACTGATTAGGCTGCAGTGAGGAGCAATGCTGCAGATTGGCACTAATTAGGCTGCAGATTGGCACTGATTAGGCTGCAGTGAGGAGCAATGCTGCAGATTGGCACTAATTAGGCTGCAGATGGGCACTGAGTAGGCTGCACTGAAGCTGCAGATGGGCACAGATCAGGCTGCATTGATGCTCACTGACCATTATTTTGCTTCAAAGTGTTTTATTTAAAAACAGTTTTTTCCCCAAAACTTCCCTTTTAAATTGGGGTGCGTGTTATATGCCAATAATAAATATGGTATATACAGTATATTATATATATATATATATATATATATATATATATATATATATATATATATATATATATATATATATATATATACACACACGCAATGGGGCATTATGTCTTCCACTGATACAAATGATGGGATACTATTCCTCCTAATAATACCAATAATGGGGCACTACTACGCCTACTGACCACCAACCCTGAGGCCATATTTATTCTCACTGATGTTGGGCTTGGGGCATTTTTTACCCTTGCTGGCCACGATCCGGCCCTCCTACATTCTCAAGGACAGTAGACTGGCCCTTTGTTAGAAAAGTTTGGAGACTCCTGCTCTAAGCCAAGAAAGCCAAGCCCAAAAACGTATTGAAAAATGCACTGCAAAGACAGCACATAACGCATGCAAAGCGGGTCAAGCTTCAAATGCATGTAATCAAAAACACGCAGTTATGTGCAGTTTCTGGTGTGAATGGGCCCCTTTATAGAAAGCAAATCATTGTATTCCAGGTTTTTACTTCTAAAAATTTCACAAAACGCTAGGTCAACCCTTGATTGGTTGCTATGAGCAATAGCACCACTTTTAATTTCCTTTTTATTTCCATAGTCCCAGAGCTTCTGAACACCCCCAATGGATGATACTACTGTTATCACTGTAATCATAAACCAGGATATAAATATTCAGTCACATAACTGTAAACTGTTGTTAACGCCATTATTTACATTTTATGACATTTTTGAGATTTATTTGATAAAATCTTGTCAGTTGAAAGCTTTTCGTTTGCCTTCAAGAAAGGATTCACAACAACAGACACCTATGCAAAGCCTCTTAGAAGAGAATATGACATTCTTACTGTGATTTACAGATGTAGTTTAATGGAACTATGGACATTTTCATGTTTACTGTAAAGACCACCTGTCATGTTTGATGGTATTTTCAAAATGAGGTTTTTGACTTTTTGCAAATCCTATATATCAGGGATATGCAATTAGCGGACCTCCAGCGGTTGCAGAACTACAAGTCCCATGAGGCATAGCAAGACTGACAGCCAAAAGCATGACACCCAGAGGCATGATGGGACTTCTAGTTTTGCAACAGCTGGAGGTCCGCTAATTGCATATCCTTGATATATACACGTCTTTGTTGAAAGAAGTATTCAGTTAGGCTACTTTCACACTGGGGCGTTGCGTGCGCTGGCGTTAAAGCGGCGCTATATTTAGCGGCGCTTTACCGTCGTTTTAGCGGCGCAATGCGGCCGCTAGCGGGGC
The DNA here is from genome assembly GCF_037356315.1 of Lithobates pipiens. Lineage (NCBI taxonomy): Eukaryota > Metazoa > Chordata > Amphibia > Anura > Ranidae > Lithobates > Lithobates pipiens. Next base: position 197,422,869 of record NW_027507789.1, on the reverse strand, counting down.
AGTTTTAACCCCCGCTAGCAGCCGAAAAATGGTTAAAACCGCCTGTAGGCAGGTTTGCGGTGCTGCTCCATAGTTTTCAATGGGAAGGGGCCCTTTTGGAGCAGTAAATACACCGCTCCTACAGCGCTTTAAAGATGCGGCTTGCAGGACTTTTTTTTGACTGCCTTGCAAGTGCACCGCTCCAGTGGGAAAACCCTCAGGGCTTCCACACTGGAGACACGGGAGCGGCTGTTTCAGGGCGCTTTGCAGGCGCTATTTTTATCACTTTAGCGCCTGCAAAGCGCCTCAGTGTGAAAGCAGCCTTAAGGATTACTTCACTTTGTGTTTACAGAGTGGCTGTTTATGACGTTTTAAACAATCTGTCACACATGATGGTCCTCTGTGTTATACAATCGCTGGCTCCGTATTCTTGAACTATGTACAGCAATTACACTTATAAATATACACCGGGATGCAGACTGCTGGCTCATTCATTTACCAAACTGCTACCAAAATTATTATTTTTTTAGTTCTGTATGGTCACAGATACATTATATTGTAAGCAAATGTGTATATGACAAAGGCTTTTGTGATAGACCCCTTTCACACTGGGGCGTTTTTCAGGCGCTTTAGCGTTAAAAAAAGCGCCTGTAAAGCGATTGAAAGAAGCCGCAACTGCAATCCCAATGTAAAAGCCTGAGAGGCGTTGCACTGGCAGGGCGTCAAAAAAAGTCCTGCAAGCAGCTTCTTTGCAGCGCTTTTGGATCGGTGAATACGCCGCTCCTAAAGCACCCCTTCCCATTGAAATCAAAGGGAAGCACCTGCAAAATGCCTGAAAAGAGCTTTTGGTAGCAGCGCTTTGTGGGCGCTTTTAACCCTTTAGTTGGCCACTAGCAGGGGTTAAAAGTGCCCTTATAGCGCTTGAAAAACGCTGGTAAAGCTTTACAAGCGTTTTTTGGGCGCTGACATTGTGAAAGGGCTCTTAAAGCACTTGGGCTTTCAAATTGGGATTGCAGATGAGGCTTCTTTCAAGCGCTTTACAGGCGCTTTTTTTAACGCTAAGTGCCTGAAAAACGCCCCAGTGTGAAAGGGGGTCATAATGTTTATGTACACTTCCAGAAACACTTTCCAGAAAAAAAATATTGTAATAATGAAGTATTACTACACACGTAGCATTTTCTTCACTAAGGTAGTAAAATCAACAAGGTGAAGCGATGAGTTGCTGTAATTAGTGACACTCTCTTGCTGACCCAGAATGCAGCAGAATCTCCCTAACCAGAGATCAGCAGTGGAGGGCCATCCCTCTCGCTCTGGCTAAGACACCTTTCACACTGTGCCGCCACCGGCGTCAATGGTAAAGCGGCGCTATTCTTAGCTGCGCTTTACCATCGTTTTAGCAGCACTATTCGGCCACTAGCAGGGCGGTTTAACCCCCCCCCGCGCGCTAGCAGCCGAAAAGGGGTTAAATCTGCCCGCAAAACGCTGCCGGAACGATTTGTTTTGCCAGCGGTATTGCAGTGCTGCCCCATTGATTTCAATAGGGAGGAGCGGTGAGTTCACTGCCCCAAAGAAGCTGCTGGCAGGATTTTTTCTGACGTCCTGCCAGCACACCACTCCGGTGTGAAAGCCCTTGGGCTTTCACACTGGAGTGAATGGAGCAGCTGTTTTGGGGCGTTTTGCGGGCGCTATTTTTAACGCTAAATTCTCCAGTGTGAAAGGGGTCTTGCAAAGGAGTAACTCCATAGGCCAGTGATTCTCAACCAGGGTTCCTCCAAAGGTTGCTAGGGGTTCCTTCAGCATTGGGCCATTTCTGCCTCTCGGATAAGTTCCCACTGACACCATTGATCTTTTTAGTGATCTGTAAGGAGGCAATTCTTCCCAATGACCACACGTGTAAGGAGCATTCTTCTCACTGACCATCACACTAATGTATCACGAGTTGTAGATTTCTCATTTTTAGCAGGGGTTCCCCCGAGACCGGAGAAAAATTTCAAGGGTTCCTCTGTGTTGAAAAGGTTGAGAAAGGCTGCCATAGGTGAAAGTTAATGGTCTGTTAGCAATCATATCGCTGGTGACCAAATCGCATCTCTGACACAAGTGTCCGTTTATGAAGCAGTGAACATCGGTGATCCCAGTCTATAAATAGTTTATGAAACGGAGATAATCGGGGGGGGGGGAGAAGTGTTTGAACGTGTTCTCCCGCCGATGATCTCCGCGCACAGAAAATCCTCATTGACTGTCACCGAAACGGCCAGTTTATGAAGCTGCGATCTGAGCGCTTCACTGGCGATCCGTGTCAGAATTCTCACTCCCCGATTCACCAGCTCAGAAGTGGAGAATCGGGGAGTGAAGAGAGAATGTGGGGGGGATCTTAGGGGGAAGGAGGAAGATTATTAAAACTTCCTTCTGTATATACACAGATCCAAGTCCTGTCAGAGGAGAGGGGACCGATGGTGTGTTCCCAGTACAGAGGAACGCCATTTGGTCTCCTCCCATTGTGAGTCCCCTCCCCCTACAGTTAGAATCACTCCCTAGGTAACACATTTAACCCCTTCCTTGCCCCCCAGTGATAAACCCTTCCCTGACAGTCACATTTACACAGTAATCAGTGCGTTTTTATTGCTCTGATCGCTGTATAAATGTGAATGGTGCCAAAATGGTGTCAAAAGTGTCCGCCGCAATTTCGTAGTCGCTGCCACAACTAGTAAAAAATAAAACACAACAAAAAAAATGCCATAAATGTATCCCCTATTTTGTAGACGCTATAACTTTTGCTCAAACCAATCAACACTTATTGCAACTTTTTTTTTTTACCAAAAATATGTAGAAGAATACGTATCGGCCTAAACCGGGGAAAGCGTTTTTTTTTTTTTAATGGGATATTTATTATAGCAAAAAATAATAAATATTGTGTTTTTTTTTTCTAAATTGTTGCTCTTTTTTTGTTTATAGCACAAAAAATAAAAACTGCAGAGATTAACAAATACCACCAAAAAGAAAGCTCTATCTGTGGGGAAGACAATTATCAAAATTCCATATTGGTACAGTGTTGTATGACCGCGCAATTGTCATTCAAAGTGTAACAGCGCTCAAAGATGAAAATCGGTCTGGGCAGGAAGGGGGTGAAAATGCCCGGTATTGAAGTGGTTAAATATCAAACATGTCAGTTCCTCTTCTTCTCAGGTCCCTCTTTGCTGCTCTTGGCCCCTCCCTCCTGTCGAGTGCCCCCACAGCAAGCAGCTTGCTATGAAGGCACCCGAGCATTCGCATTACAGAACACCTTAGATTTTAATGTTTTTGCAGAGAATCAGAGGGGCAACTGAAAGTGTCTGCAAGTCTCAGTAAGGTTCTCGTTCACGTGTGGCAGCCATTTCCCCCTCTCTGAAAAGTGATCCACAGTGGATCGTTTTTCAGAGGTGTTTTCGCAGTGAGGGAGCAATGTGACTTCTTCACTGCCTGATTTAACCCTGTACATGCAGCACTGCTGCGCCTTAGGCTTCATTTCAATGTGCAGCCAGGAGTTGAGCCATAGTTTAAGTGGCCCCCCTCCCCCAGACCACCCACCTGAATACTGACATGTAATGCTCAGGGCCAGGGTGGATTTGATTTAAATCATATTTAAAGAGCAACGGTCATCTCTGTCCCGTGGTGGCTCCTCCTCGGACCCGCTGTTGACTCACAGACAGTCCCATTCACTTTAATGGGGCGGCTGGTGATGCGGCGGTTACACAACAAGGTGAGGGATGTGGCGGCAACAGGCAAGTGGATGCCCGCTAATGGGCGCTGCCATGATGGATCTGAAATGACAGGTGCTCTTTAAATGTAAGGACTTATTCTTGTTGGTTAGGATCTTTAATATGTGCAAACAAAATAAAGATTTCCTATTTAGAATAATAAGCTGTCAGGTTAGTAAAACGGCGATATCAGAATCGATTCAATCATACAGTTTGTAATGTACATAGATTTACAAAACAACGGGATAAAGGAATATTCCTGAACTTTGTTTTATCTCATGATTACTGTACAATTGTGTGAATGCATCAATGCAGTGCATGTTATCTCAGCTTGCAGAGGTTGGATTCATTGAATGAGTTTAAAAAAAAAAAAAAAGTAAATATTGCAGAATGTACAACCTCAGGCTACACAACTAAGCTCCACTTCATGCTGAATATATACAATTATTAATGTATCTTAAATAGAAAACTATCTTTATATAGATTTTTACGCCAAAAGCATTTGATAAAAAGAAAAAAAAAAGAAAAAAAATTGAATGAGTTTACAAAAAAATGTAAATATTGCAGAATATACAGCCTCAGGCTACACAACTATCTTTATCTGCTTAAGGACCGCCTCCTGCACATATACGTCAGCAGAATGGCGCGGCTGGGCACAAGCACGTACCTGTACGTTGCTCTTTAAGTGCCCAGCTGTGGGTCGGGAGCGCCCCACTGGTGGCACCCTCCCAACCCGGTCCTGAGCTCCGTGACCGTGGGGACCCAATCGCCACTGGTGTCCCAGAGCTGAAGAACGAGGAGAGGTCTGTGTAACCACACACACACACACACACACACACACACACACACTTAACCCCTCCCCGCCCCCTAGTGGTTAACTCCTTCACTGCCAGTGTCATTTACACAGGAATCAGTGCATTTAAATAGCAGTGATTACTGTATAAATGACAGTGGTCCCAAAAATGTGTCAAAAATGTCCGATGTGTCCGCCATAATGTCGCAAGCACAATAAATAAATATCGCTGATCGCCGCCATTACTAGTAAAAAAAATAATAATAAAAATGCTATAAAACTATCCCCTATTTTGTAAACGCTATAACTTTTGCGCAAACCAATCAATAATCGCTAATTGCATTTTTTTTAACCAAAAATATGTAGAAGAATATGTATCGGCCTAAACCGAGGGAAAAAAAAAGGTTTTATATATAATTTTGGGGACATTTATTATAGCAAAAAGTAAAAAATATCGCATTTTTTTTCAAAATTGTCGCTCTATTTTTGTTTATAGTGCAAAAAATAAAAACCGCAGAGGTGACCAAATACCACCAAAAGAAAGCTCTATTTGTGGGAAAAAAAGAACGCCAATTTTGTTTGGGAGCCATGTCGCACGACTGCGCAATTGTCAGTTAAAGCGACGCAGTGCCGAATTGCAAAAAGGGGCTTGGTCCTTTGGCTGCAAATTGGTCCGGGGCTTAAGTGGTTAAATAGATTTTTACTCCAAAAGCATTTGATAAAAAGAAAGAAAAAAATCTGATTTAAATAAAAAAAATTAAAATCATTGATTTATATCCACCCTGCTCTCATGCCATGGCTGCGATTCTGTGCTTTGTGGCTGCTGCAAAAATTAAAAGGTATTTCCCATTCAACAGGTCCTACTGCCACCGAACATGACCCATGCAAGTCTATTGGGCCGTGCTGCAACCGCATGCAATGCACACAATCGTGGTGCAGCATTTACAGGGGTGACATATCACCTCGTCGCTGTCTTTCAAAGCGCCTATGAAAAGTGATTAACTGTGGATCGCTTTTGAAAGGGGTGGCAAGAGCTGCTGCACATGTGAGCGAGCCCTTATTGACCATTAGATTAAGTTGATGTAAGCCTCCTGCACACTGGGTGTTTAGCCCCTGTGCATTTAGATTTGTACGATTTTATGTGGACGGCACAGGCAAGTCATCCAGCCCTGTTACCAGCAGCCTGTACAAACTCTATGGGAGGCTGAAAGCTGCTGCAGCTGGATGGTGCACCGAGTGTTGCCAACGTTTAGGGCAGTATGTGCCCAGACAGGAACATTGCGGGATGCAAGAAGTATGTGGCTGGACAGTTCACCTGGCATCTCCTCCTATGAAATTGCCAGAATCTCATGTACAGAGGCTATAGGGCAGCATGTACAAAGCCTTCAATTAAAGGTCAAGTAACACTACTCCACACTTCATCAACAGCTGAAGAAACAAATACAAGTGATTTATGATGGTCTGTTTTTAACCCCAGCTGTGAGCACATTCAGACATTGCTGCAAACATTACTCTTCTGGCATCAAACGCGTTAGCTATTGATGTAGAAAAAGCTCTGAGTAGGTGTTTAACTGCTTCAGCCCTGGAAGATTTTACCCCCTTCCTGACCAGAGCACTTTTTGCGATTTGGCACTGCGTCACTTTAACTGACAACTGTGCGGTCCTGCGGTGTTGCACCCAAACAAAATTGACGTCCTTTTTTTCCCCACAAATAGAGCTTTCTTTTGGTGGTATTTGATCGCCTCTGTGTTTTTTTTTTTTTTTTTTTTTACGCTATAAACAAAAAGAAGAGCGTCAATTTTGAAACAAAAAGCTATATTTTTTACTTTTTGCTATAATATATATCCCCAAAAAAATATAAAAAAAATCGATTTTTTTCCTCAGTTTAGGCCGATGTATTCTAATACTTATTTTTGGTAAAACAAAAAAAAAAAACGCAATAAGCGTATATTAATTGGTTTGCGCAAAAGTTATAGCGTCTACAAAATAGGGGATAGTTTTATCACATTTTTATTATTTTTTTTTAATTAATAATGGCGGTGATGTGCGGTTTTTTTTTTTTTTTTTTTTTTGGTGACTGCGTCATTATGGCGGACACATCGGACACTTTTGACACTATTTTGGGACCATTGTCATTTATACAGCAATCAGTGCTATAAAAATGCACTGATTATTGTGTAAATGACACTGGCAGGGAGGGGGTTAAACACTAGGGGGAGATGAAGGGGTTAAGTGTAATTCTAACTGGGGGAAGGGGGATGGGCTTCAACTCACAGGACAGCAATCACTGCTCTAGATGTCATGTCGCTAGGCAGAACAGGGAAATGCTTTGTTTACATAGGCATTTCCCTGTTCTACCTCTCCGTGACACGATCGCGGGCATCGAGTCTGCGGGACCCATGGTCCTAGGGAGTGATTCTAACTGTGGGGGGATGGGCTTCAACTCACATGACAGCGATCACTGCTCTTGATGACAGAGAGCGCTGATCTCTTTCATGTCACAAGGCAGAAGGGGGAAATGCCTTGCTTACATAGGCATCTCCCCGTCCTGTGGCTCTGGGACACGATCGCCGGGATACCAGCGGACATAGAGTCCGCGGGTCCCTGTCACGCAGTATGCCACAAGGACTGGTCTTGTGCATTGAGGATCAGAGGATTAGGCAAGTAAATCTCCGTTCTCCAATCCCCTACAGAAAAACAAGCAGCTAACCGCACAGCATGAGCATACGTTTTTGGGTTTTTTTTGGTCGGAGTTGGGCTTTAATTATTCACATTCAAATCTGTGAATAAATAATGCGGCTGTGCATGCCGATTTCAACTCTTGAAAGCTGCTGGTGGAGAATAACCTCTGCATGCTGTGAGAGGGGGCTGTTTTAGGGGTCAGGGGCCCGCTTGGCCCCATGTTAAATGTTACACCCCTAAATATGGATGTAACACATAACACGGTCATAAAGGTGGAGCTGGCCTTTAATTGAAGAACATAGAAAAAAAACGTATCGACCTTGTCAGTAAGTTAGTAACCTAAAACTTTGCAGGTAAAAGCACAGAACAATCGAATATTTTACATACTAAGTCTCGGTTCACACCAGACGCGGCGCGACGTGACAAGTCGCCCCCGTTCTAAGAGGAGTGACTCAAGTCGCTCCGACTTAGAAAAAAGGTTCCTGTACTACTTTTGGCATGACTTCGGGCGACTTGCATTGACTTCTATACAGAAGTCATTTTGCAAGTCGCCGCTGAGGTCTTGGCAGGTCGCGGCGCTGCAAGTCGTGCCGTGTCGTGCCGCCTCCTGTGTGAACCGAGCCTTACTTGCAGTGTTTTTCCTTTCCATAAATTATTTTTTATTCACCTTTGTTTATTTATGCAACTTTTCTCAGTAGCAGTGGCAGCTGTTAACCTTCACAGCGCTGCTCAGGACAGTATTTGGTGGCTTAGCAGGGAAAACTTTTAGCAGAAGCAACTGCCTGCAGATAATAGGATAGACAACATTAGGGCTCATTTAGAGCAGATGTCCGCCAAAAATTTATTTTTTAAAGTCAGCAGCTACAAATACTACAAATATGGACACTCACCTGTCCAGGGCACCCACGATGTCGGCACCCGAAGCCGATCTGTTGCTCAGCTCTCAGGTGCTACCACCACCACCTTTGGTAAGGGAATCAGGAACTGCAGCCTTGCGGCTTCACTTCCCGGTTCCCTACTGCGCATGTGCGAGTCACGCTGCGCAATCCAGATGGTCCCTGCTGTCTCTGGGACCCATGTGCTTCCCAGCAGACAGTGGGGGGGGGGGGGGGGGCAGGAAAAGGTGTAGATACGGAATGCCGGAAGTGGGTGAAAACACCTGTATTAGGCTGGATTCACACCTATGCATTTTTTGTGCTTTTTGCATTTTGCAGATTTGCACTACAGAACACGTTCCTCAGGAAACCATTTTAAATGGACTGTAGTGCAAATCTGCAAAATGCAAAAAGCACCAAAAATGCATAGGTGTGAATCCAGCCTTATACAGGTATCTGCACCCCCCCATTTTTGTGTGAACCTCCGCTTTAAAGTGATATTAATTCTTGTTTTTTTTTTTTTTGTTTTTTTTTTTGGTTTTGTTTAAAAATAATAAACATGCTATACTTACCTGCTCTGTGCAGTGGTTTTGCACAGAGAAGCCCAGAGCCTTCTCTTCTTGTATCCCTCACCGGTGCTCCTATCCCCTCCCCCTTGCTGAGTGCTCCCATTGCAAGCAGCTTGTTATGGGGACACCCAAGCCGAGGCGCTACTCTGTTTGTCCATTTGGACATGGAGCCTAAGCCCCGCCCCCTCTTTCTCCTCATTGGTTTACCATCTTTGATTTACAGCTGTGGGAGCCACTAGCTCCTGTTGCTGCATCTCTGCCAATGGGAAGCGAGAGACCTCATGCACATCACTGTATGGAGATTGGGCTTGGGGAAGTATTGGGGGGGGGGGGGGCGACACCGAAGGTGCTAAAATAAATGCGGCTGAGCTCCGCCTTAAAGTGAATGTAAACCCTCACATATATCCAGTGAAGTGAACAGCCTCAGATGATACACAGAGATGAAACAAATCTCCCTACATAAGTTTTACATGGCACCCCCCCCCCCCACACCCACATAGGCAAAGAAAGGAAGGAATGTGCTGTAAATAAATCTGCTAATCTATAGCACCACCCCAAAACAAATTTCAGCCTGGTTTTATGTTGGTTGTCGGAGAACTTGTCAGAAGTCATCATGCGGGTAACAGAAGACCAGAGCAGCAGAAAGACACAGGACTTAGAGCTTTGGGGAGAGAAACACTGCAGATATACGTGCCTGGCTCAAATATCATGAATTGGGTTTACATCTACTTTGAGCTGCAAACAGGGGTGAACTGACAACTCATGGGGCCCCCGGGCAATAGGAGATTATGGGCCCCCCAGGCACAATCACACAGTATACACAGACATGTTTCTATTGGCTAAGAAGGTACTGGAGAGGTGGGGCAGCTATAATCTCAGGATTTTTAGACCAAAAGGATGTCGGTAAGGGACATTTCAGAGACAGATTAAAAAAAAAAAAAAACACAGATTTTTACATACTGCCCCTGGTTTCACTGAGGCTGGCAACCCTGGTGGGGCCCCCTAGTGGCCCGGAGCCCTCAGGCAGTGCCCGAGTGGCCAAATGGTCAGTCCGCCCCTGGCTGCAAATACACCAGACAGAGGTTTACACCATTTCCATAACACTAAACATCAGCAATAAAGGATATGGGTTTTACATAGGCTCTTTATGTGTGTTTTGTGTGCATTTTGTGGCCTATGACATGACTAAAATGCATTCAAAATGCATGGAATGTGAACTTTGCATGCATTTTATTATATATGGTACCGTTGAAGTCAAACCATAAGAGGAAATGGTGGAGACAGCATTTTGGAAAACCTGAAATCTAAAAAAAAACAAACACACTGATGGAAACCATGTCATTGACAATAATGGTGCACAACATACCTTGCAATTTTAAAAGTGCTGCCATAACAGAGAAGTGGCAATGGACCCTAAAGGGCCCGTCAGACGGGTGATCCTGGTGCTGAGGAGACTTTGCAAACAGAAAAATCACTAAAATGTAAACCTACTGTATAATATCATTTTTAGAAGTCACTCTGTCACTGCCTGGAATGGCAATCAAGGGACAGAAAATGTCACGGCCGTTATAATACATTCAAATGTGTTACGTTTTGGAATCTGTGCAACAAATGTGCCTCTTTTGTATTCTACTCATTTGTTACTTTTCAGCTTTTTCCACTTACAGGTGATTCTAGATACATTGCACCCAATTTTCTGAAATGTAACATGTCAACGGTTGAAATAAAATTCAATGAATTCAGAACACGCGCTGTGGATTTTCTCACACACTGGGGTTTGTGCTCCTTCACACTGTAGTGGTCCCCAGACTTGGGTGCCACGTCTAGCTTTCATAGTGTTCCCGGGATCCTTTACACACAGGCGCTAAATGTCAAGTTTTTAGGAGCGCTGGCATTTTTTTTTCCACTGACCTGAATGCAGCTCATTATTTTTTTTTAGGTCAGATTCACACTTATGCATTTTTAGTGCTTTTTGAATTTTGCATATTTGCACTACAGTCCATTTAACATTGATTCCTATGGAACACGTTCTGTAGTGCAAAACGCAAAAAGCACTAAAAATTAGGGATGCACCGAATGTGTTTTTTGGTGCCGAAACCGATACCGAAAATGAAAAATACACTAGGCCGAAAACCGAAACCGATACCGAAACAGCACCGATACCGAAAATGACTGTTTTTAAAAAATATTTTTATACAGGAGGTTGTCAGAGACTGGGAACATGGTACAGGAGGTGGTCAGAGACTGGGGACATGGTACAGGAGATGGTCAGAGACTGGGGACATGGTACAGGAGGTGGTCAGAGACTGGGGACATGGTACAGAAGGTGGTCAGAGACTGGGGACATGGTACAGGAGATGGTCAGAGACTGGGGACATGGTACAGGAGGTGGTCAGAGACTGGGGACATGGTACAGAAGGTGGTCAGAGACTGGGGACATGGTACAGGAGGTGGTCAGAGATTGGGGACATGGTACAGGAGGTGGTCAGAGACTGGGGACATGGTACAGGAGGTGGTCAGAGACTGGGGACATGGTACAGGAGGTGGTCAGAGACTGGGGACATGGTACAGGAGGTGGTCAGAGACTGGGGACATGGTACAGGAGGTGGTCAGAGACTGGGGACATGGTACAGGAGGTGGTCAGAGACTGGGGACATGGTACAGGAGGTGGTCAGAGACTGGGGACATGGTACAGGAGGTGGTCAGAGACTGGGGACATGGTACAGGAGATGGTCAGAGACTGGGGACATGGTACAGGAGATGGTCAGAGACTGGGGACATGGTACAGGAGATGGTCAGAGACTGGGGACATGGTACAGGAGATGGTCAGAGACTGGGGACATGGTACAGGAGATGGTCAGAGACTGGGGACATGGTACAGGAGATGGTCAGAGACTGGGGACATGGTACAGGAGGTGGTCAGAGACTGCATGCATGGTACAGGAGGTGGTCAGAGACTGGGGACACGGTACAGGAGATGGTCAGAGACTGGGGACATGGTACAGGAGATGGTCAGAGACTGCATGCATGGTACAGGAGATGGTCAGAGACTGGGGACATGGTACAGGAGATGGTCAGAGACTGGGGACATGGTACAGGAGATGGTCAGAGACTGGGGACATGGTACAGGAGGTGGTCAGAGACTGCATGCATGGTACAGGAGGTGGTCAGAGACTGGGGACACGGTACAGGAGATGGTCAGAGACTGGGGACATGGTACAGGAGATGGTCAGAGACTGCATGCATGGTACAGGAGGTGGTCAGAGACTGCATGCATGGTACAGGAGGTGGTCAGAGACTGGGGACACGGTACAGGAGATGGTCAGAGACTGGGGACACGGTACAGGAGATGGTCAGAGACTGGGGACATGGTACAGGTGATGGTCAGAGACTGGGGACACGGTACAGGAGATGGTCAGAGACTGGGGACACGGTACAGGAGATGGTCAGAGACTGGGGACACGGTACAGGAGATGGTCAGAGACTGGGGACACGGTACAGGAGATGGTCAGACTGGGGACACGGTACAGGAGATGGTCAGAGACTGGGGACGTGGTACAGGAGATGGTCAGAGACTGGGGACGTGGTACAGGAGATGGTCAGAGACTGGGGACGTGGTACAGGAGATGGTCAGAGACTGGGGACGTGGTACAGGAGATGGTCAGAGACTGGGGACGTGGTACAGGAGATGGTCAGACTGGGGACATGGAACAGGAGATGGTCAGAGACAGAGGACGTGGTACAGGAGGCATCCCCCATTGCAGCCAGTGTGCCCCATTGCAGCCAGTGTGCCCCATTGCAGCCAATTGCAGCCAGTGTGCCCCATTGCAGCCAGTGTGCCCCATTGCAGCCAATTGCAGCCAGTGTGTCCCATTGCAGCCTGTGTGCCATTTTGCAGCCAGCCTGTGCACTGTGTGCAGGGAAGAGAGCCGCCTCCGCCGCCTGTTTGATAACATCATCCGTCCAATCCTGCGGATGATCTGTCTATCTAAGTGCCCGGACAAGGGGGAGGGGCTGCGTGTGACGGCGCACGGCCCGGGAACACACAGCAATTGAAATGAAAGCTGTGATGTTCCCGGCGCTGTTATCAAAAAGGCAGTGGAGGTGGCTCTCCTGCGCGGAGCCCCGCCCCCACCCAGGCCACGCCCCATTTTCGGCTCCATTATCGGCCATTTTTCTCTTTCGGCAAATTGCCGAAAAGGGCATTTTCGGCCGATATGTTTTGGCGGCCGAAATTTCGGTGCATCACTACTAAAAATGCACAGGTGTGAATCCAGCCTTAAAGCGGAGCTCCACCCTAAAGTGGACCTTCCGCTCATTGGAACCCTCCCCCCCTCCAGCGCCACAATTAGCACCTTTCAGGGGGGAGGGGGGTGCAGGTACCTGTACAGTACAGGTATCTGCACCCACTTCCGGCGTAGATTCTGCAGAAGGTACGCCCCTTTCCGAAAGTCCCCCGCTGCCTGCTGGGAAACACACGGATCCCAGAGGCAGCGGGTCCATCCTTATTGCGCAGCGCGACTCGCGCATGCGCAGTAGGGAACCGGGAAATGAAGCCGAAAGGCTCCACTTCCTGATTCCCATACCCAAGATGGCGGCGGCAGCACCCGAGAAATCGGCTTCGGGTGCCGACATCGCGGGCGCGCTGGGCGGGTAAGTGCCATTATTTTAAAAGTCAGCAGCTGCAGTATTTGTAGCTGCTGGCTTTAAAAAAAAAAAAAAAAAAAAAAAAAAACGGCGGAACTCCCGGCGGACTCCCGCTTTAATGAGCCTGTACACAAAAAAATCTCTTTTACCAACTTGTTTACTGGGAACCTAAACCCCCCTCCTGCCCAGACCAATTTTCAGATTTTAGTGCTGTCACTCTTTGAATGACAATTGCGCGGTCATACAACACTGTACCCAAATGAAATTTTTATCATTTTTTTGCTACAAAAAGAGCTTTCTTTTGGTGGTATTTGTACCATCCTGACATCTCAGCGCCTCAAGAAGTGAGATAAGCCGTCAGTACGTCAGGCTTGATCAATTTTCGGAGATCTATCTAATTATATATATATATATATATATATATATATATATATATATATATATATATATATATATATATATATATATATTTTATTTATTTATTTATAAATATATATATTAGGGCTCGACCGATTGTCTGTGCGGCCGATATTCACTTTTTTAGAATTGCCAGTATCGGCCAAAAAACTGACCGGTATTACTTCAAGGTGTTTTACCCCTTTCACACCAGGGAGTTTTGCAGGCGCTATAGCATTAGAAATAGCGTCTGCAATCTGCCCTAAAGAAGCTGCAGCATTGTGTGTAGTGTGAAAGCCCATGGGCTTTCACACTACAGCGGTGCGCTGGCAGGACGTCAGAAAAAAGTCCTGCCAGCAGCTTCTTTTGAGCGGTGAAGGAGCGGTGTGTTTACCGCTCCTCCACCGCTGCTCCCCATTGAAATCAATGGGGCAGCGCTGTAATACCGCCGGCAAAACGCAGCTATTGGGGCGTATTGCCGGTGGTTTTAACCCTCTCAGCCACTAGCGGGGGGTAAAAGCGCCCCGCTAGTGGCTGAAATGCGCCGCAAATCCGGCAGTAAAACGCTGCTAAAAATGGCGGCGTTTTACCGCCAACGCAATGAGCGGTGTGGTGTGAAAGGGGTCTTAGAGAGGACGGTCGGCTTTATTGTAACAACAACCGATGTGGCTCAGCAGCTAAGCTGTGTTATCACAAGCAGCGGGAGGGGACATTCGCCCCCCTCAACCACATTCAACCGCTTGCCCAGGCTCTCCCGTCCCATCGGGAGGCCCGAGGAGCAACCAGCCACCACGTCCGCTGGCTGGCTAAAGACTCCAACAAAGCCGATGCTTAATTCAGGTCTGGGATCTAGTAATCTGGAATTGATATCATGACATCACTTCCCAGATTACTGCCATCTTAAAGGCGCCAGTTTAAAAAAAATAAAGTATTCAGAAACGCAGATTTTGACGTATTGAATACTTTGAAGTGAAGAGGAGGGGCTTGGGGTCTTATAGACCCCCCGATCGCTCCATAAATAGTACCTCTCATATGCCTATTGCTGTCACAAGGGATGTTTACATTCTTTGTGACAGTAATAACAGTGCCAAATGTAAAATGACAGTGTAAACATTTTTTTTTAAATGTACAAAATATCGGCTATCGACAGGAGAGGTGGCTGAAATATCAGTATCGTATTGGCATTGAAAAAAAAAAAAAAAAAAAAAAAAAATCTGTCTTTTTTCATTTAACAAATAAAAACCCATGGTCATTAAATACCACCAAAAGAAAGCTCTATAGGTGTGAAGAAAAAAAAAAAAAAAGAAAAAAGTGTTGCATGACCACGCAATTGTCATTCAGTGACAGCCAGGCTGAAAGGTAAAAATTGGCCTTGGCAGGAAGGGGGGGGGGGGGGTAAAAGTGCCCGATACTGAAGTACCGTATATAAGCCGAGATTTTCAGCCTCTTTTTTGAGGCTGAAAGTGCCCCCTCGGCTTATACTCGAGTCACCGCTGTCTGACTGCTCGATCAGCGTATCGAGCAGACAGACGGCGGACATTAAAATTTAAAAGCCGCGCCTCCTTCTCCGCCTCCGCCTGTGATAGGCGGAACACTGAATTTCCCAGCAGTCAGTGTTCCACCTATCACGGACATCCGCTCATTCTCATACTACGGACGAGTATGAGAGGATGTCCGTGATAGGCGGAACACAGGCTGCTGGGAAATTGAGTGTTCCGCCTATCACAGGCGGAGGCGGAATTTTGAATTGTAGAATGGCCGCCGAGAAGAGCGGCGATCCATCGGCACGGCACGGGACGGAGGAGGCACGGGACGGAGGAGGCACGGCACGGGACGGAGGAGGCACGGGAAGGAGGAGGCACGGCACGGGACGGAGGAGGCTCGGGACGACGGCGGCTCGGGACGGAGGCTTGGGACACAGGTAGGCTGGACACACACACAAGGCTGCACGGACACACACACACACACACACAGGGATGGATGGATGGATGGATACACACACACACACACAGGGATGGATGGATGGATGGATACACACACACACACACACACACACACACACAGGGATGGATGGATGGATGAATACACACACACACACACACACAGGGATGGATGGATGGATGGATGGATACACACACAGGGATGGATGGACACACAGGGATGGACGGACACACACACAGGGATGGACAGCCATGTCTCACCCTCGGCTTATACACGAGTCAATAAGTTTTCCAGTTTTTTGGGGGTAAATTGGGGGCCTCGGCTTATATTCGGGTCGGCCTATACTCGAGTATATACGGTAGTTAAAAGGTGAACTTATCCTTTAACCACTTGTCGACCAGCGCACGACGATGTACGTCGACAGAATGGCACGGGCAGGCAAATGAGCGTACATGTACGTCCCTTTAAATTTGCCGCCCTGCCATCGCTGGTCGGGACACCCGTGAGTCCGGTCGCGGGACCCGTAGACTCGATCGCTGCAGGCATCCCCGCGATCGTCTCACGGGACAGCTTAACCACTTGACCACTGGGCACTTAAACACCCTTAATAACCAGACCAATTTTCAGCTTTCGGTGCTCTCGCATTTTGAATGACAATTACTCAGTCATGCAACACTGGACCTATATGAAATTTTTGTCCTTTTTTTCACACAAATAGAGCTTTCTTTTGGTGGTATTTAATCACCGCTGGGTTTTTTATTTTTTGTGCTATAAAGGAAAAAATACCGAAAATTCTGTAAAAAAATGAATTTTTCTTTGTTTCTGTTAGAAAATTTAGCAGATTAGTCATTTTTTCTTCATAAATTTTGGCCAAAATTTATACTACTACATATCTTTGGTAAAAATAAGTACAAATTGGTGGATATTATTTGGTCTTTGTGAAAGTTATAGAGTCCACAAGCTATGGTGCCAATATCTGAAAATTGATCACACCTGAAGTACTGACGGCCTATTTCAATTCTTGAGACCCTAACATGCCAGAAAAGTACAAATACCCCCCAAATTACCCCTTTTTGGAAAGAAGACATTCCAAGGTATTTAGTAAGAGGCATGATGAGTTTTTTGAAGTTGTCATTTTTTCCCACAATTCTTTGCAAATCAAGATTTTTTTTACTTTTTTTTTTTTTTTTCACAAAATTGTCATATTATCAGTTTATTTCTCACACACAGCATATGCATACCACAAATTACACCCCAAAACACATTCTGCTATTACTCCCGAGTACGGCGATACCACATGTGTGAGACTTTTACACAGTGTGGCCACATACAGAGGCCCAACATGCAGGGAGCGCCATCAGGTGTTCTGGAGCACCCAGGACAATTCTGACATTTCTCTCCTACATGTAAAAATCATCATTTATTTGCTAGAAAATTACATAGAACTCCAAAACATTATATATGTTTTTTTAGCAAACACCCTGGAGAATACAATGGTGGTCTTTGCAACTTTTTATCTCGC
Organism: Lithobates pipiens; assembly: GCF_037356315.1. Taxonomy (NCBI): domain Eukaryota; kingdom Metazoa; phylum Chordata; class Amphibia; order Anura; family Ranidae; genus Lithobates; species Lithobates pipiens. The sequence continues at coordinate 197,405,731 of NW_027507789.1, read as the reverse complement.
ACGGTATTTGCGCAGTAATTTTTCGAATGCTTTTTTTTGGAAAAAAAAAACAGTTTTGGGCTTAAAAAAAAACAAAAAAAAAACAGTAAAGTTAGCCCAATTTTTCCATAATGTGAAAGATGAAGTTACGCTGAGTAAATAGATACCTAATATGTCACTCTTCAAAATTGCACACGCTCGTGGAATGGCGCCAAACGTCGCTACTTAAAAATCCCCATAGGCGACAATTTAATTTTTTTTTTACTGGTTATATGTTTTGAGTTACAGAGGAGATCTAGGGCTAGAATTATTGCTCTCGCTCTAACGTTCGCAGCGATACCTCACATGTGTGGTTTGAACACCGTTTTCATATGTGGGCGGGACTTACGTATGCGTTCGCTTCTGCATGCGAGCACATGGGGACAGGGGCGCTTTAAAAAAAAAAAAAAAATTTTTATTGTTCATTTTACTTTATTTATTTTAGTTTGACATTTTTTTCCCCAAAAATAATTTTTTTGATCACTTTTATTCCTATTACAAGGAATGTAAACATCCCTTGTAATAGGAATATGGCATGACAGGTCCTCTTTACAGTGAGATGTGGGGTCAATAAGACCCCGCATCTCACCTCTAAGCTGGGAAGCCTGAAAAAAAAAAAAAAAAAGATTCTGTCTTTGATCGTATTAGCGATTCGATAGAAGCACCGGAGGGCGGCGGGAGGGGGGGGGGGATGTCTATGGCTGGGTATTGCAGGGTATCACCGACTATGGCTGGGTATCTCAGAGTATGGCGTTGCAGAGTATTGCATTGCAGGGTATTGGCGGGTGTTGCAGAGCATTGCAGAGTGTTGCAGGGTATTGGCGGGTGTTGCAGAGCATTGCAGAGTGTTGCAGGGTATTGGCGGGTGTTGCAGGGTATTGCAGAGTGTTGCAGGGTATTGCAGAGTGTTGCAGGGTATTGCAGAGTGTTGCAGGGTATTGCAGAGTGTTGCAGAGTATTGCAGAGTGTTGCAGAGTATTGCAGAGTGTTGCAGAGTATTGCAGAGTGTTGCAGGGTATTGCAGAGTGTTGCAGAGTATTGCGGAGTGTTGCAGGGCATTGCGGAGTGTTGCAGGGCATTGCGGAGTGTTGCAGGGCGTTGCGGAGTGTTGCAGGGCGTTGCAGGGCGTTGCGGAGTGTTGCAGAGCGTTGCGGAGTGTTGCAGAGCGTTGCGGAGTGTTGCAGAGCGTTGCAGGGTATTGCAAGGTGTTGCAGAGTGTTGCAGGGTATTGCAGAGTGTTGCAGGGTGTTGTGGCGTGTTGCAAGGTGTTGCGGAGCGTTGCAAGGTGTTGCGGAGCGTTGCAAGGCGTTGCGGAGCGTTGCAGGGCATTGCGGAGCGTTGCAGGGCATTGCGGAGCGTTGCAGGGCAATGCGGAGTGCTGCAGGGCAATGCGGAGTGCTGCAGGGTAATGCAGAGTGCTGCAGGGCAATGCAGAGTGCTGCAGGGTAATGCAGAGTGCTGCAGGGTAATGCAGAGTGCTGCAGGGTAATGCAGAGTGCTGCAGGGTAATGCAGAGTGCTGCAGGGTAATGCAGAGTGCTGCAGGGTAATGCAGAGTGCTGCAGGGTAATGCAGAGTAATGGGGGTATTGCAGAGTAATGGGGGTATTGCAGAGTAATGGCAGGGTATTGCAGAGTGTTGGCAGGGAATTGAGGGGTTAATTTTCGGTGAGCAGCGATGTGGGCACTGCAGATGCAGCCCACATCGCTGCTGACACCGATCTCTTCCCCCTCCGCTGTACCGATCGGTACAGAGAGGGGGAGGGAGGAACCGGCGTCATAACATGACGCCGGTTTGTTTACAAGTGATCACTCCGTCATTTGACGGAGCGATCACGTGGTAAACGGCCGCGCTGAGCGGCCGTTTACCCCGATTCGTGATGCACAGGACCCGGCGGTCACGGATGCTCTCGAGTGCGCGCCCCAGGGGGCGCGCGAGAGCAGAATTCTGGGAGGCCGTTAATTAACGGCCTCTCAGAGTTAAACAACCGCCCTGAAGCCGTTAATCGGCAATGGGCGGTTGTTAAGTGGTTAATGGAGGAAATGCCGTGTAAACAGCATTTCTCCATTCTGCCTAGCAACTAGTGACGCTGATCTCTGCTCCATGTGATTGGAGCAGAGATCAGTGGTCACTAAATGAAAGCCCAACCCCCCCAACAGTTAGTAACACACCCCTAGGAACACTTAACCCCTACACTGCCACCCACTGGTTAACCCCTTCACTGCCAGTGTCATTTACACAGGAATCACTGCATTTATATAGCAGGGATTACTGTATAAATGACAATGGTCCCAAAAATGTCCGATGGGTCACCCACAATGTCGCAGTCACAATAAAAAATCACTGATCGCCGCCATTACTAGTAAAAAAAAAAATAATAAAAAATTATTAATAAAAATGCTATAAAACTATCCCTATTTTGTAAACGCTATAACTTTTGCACAAACCAATCAATAATCGCTTATTGCGATTTTTTTTTTACCAAAAATATGTAGAAGAATACGTATCGGCCTAAACTGAGGGAAAAAAATGTTTTTTTATATATTTTGGGGGGATATTTATTATAACAAAAAGTAAAAAATAATGCGTTTTTTTCAAAATTGTCGCTCTATTTTTGTTTATAGCACAAAAAATAAAAACCGCAGGGGTGATCAAATACCACCAAAAGAAAGCTCTATTTGTGGGAAAAAAAAAGGATGTCAATTTTGTTTGGGAGCCACGTCGCACGACCGCGCAATTGTCAGTTAAAGCGACGCAGTGCCGAATCGCAAAAAGTGGTCTGGTCTTTGACCAGCAAAATGGTCCGGTCTGCAAGTGGTTAAAGTGAAAAAGGGCAACAGCTACAAAATTAGCTGTCTTCAGGAGCTACAGCCTTCAATAACAGCTTAATTATCCGGCACTTCTGGGTGGTTGGCAGCCATAGGCCTGGGGGGCAAGTCCAGTCACGTGGCCCATTGAACCATCAATGCAGCCTGATCAGTGCCCTTGAACGCAGCCTCACCAGTGAAGTGCCCATCGGATGTGGGGGGGTCCTTGCACCGTAGCCTCATCAGTGCAGCCTCACCAGTGCAGCCTCTCCAGTGCAGACAGTGCCCATCAGTGAAGCCTCACCAGTGCAGACAGTGCTCCCCAGTGCAGTGCCCATCAATGCAACCTAATCAGTGCCCATCAATGCAGCCTCACCCGTGCAGTACCCATCAGTGCAGCCTGATCAGTGCCCATGGGATGTGGGGGGGGTCCCCTGGGGGTGTCCGGGCCTGTCTCACCTCAGCAGGTCCTTGCACCATAGCCTAATCAGTGCAGGCAGTGCCTATCAGTGCAGGCAGTGCCCATCAGTGCAGCCTGATCAGTGCAGGCAGTGCCCATCAGTGCAGCCTGATCAGTGCAGGCAGTGCCCATCAGTGCAGCCTGATCAGTGCAGGCAGTGCCCATCAGTGCAGCCTGATCAGTGCAGGCAGTGCCCATCAGTGCAGCCTGATCAGTGCAGGCAGTGCCGATCAGTGCAGCCTGATCAGAGCAGGCAGTGCCGATCAGTGCAGCCTGATCAGTGCAGGCAGTGCCTATCAGTGCAGCCTGATCAGCGCCCATGAGATGTGGAGGGTCATCTAGGGCTGTCAGGGTCTGGGTCTGCCTCATAGCCAGGTCCTTGCACAGTGCACGGCCTTCGAGGGAGAATCTTAGTCACGCCCCTCCCACTCCTCAAGCCAGCGCCAGGTGGCCGGTGGGCTCCGCCTCCTCACCTCAGGCATGTCCACATTCACCTGCGTCGCCTCATTCCTGAAAAACGCGACGCCCGATTGGCTGACGAGCCTCCGGGGAGGCGGGTCGCGCGGATCTGCGGCTGGAGAAGCTGAATGGCGGGAAGACGAATTCTCTCTGAGGTGATTCGGTGACGTCACGCGCATCTTCTACCGAATAGAGAACGGTGATCGGGGAGACCGGTGTGGGGGAGGTGTGTGTGAGGAGGTCATGTCCGGGGGGTACAGGGAGTGCGAGAGACCCTACAGGAGGGCTCCGTCATTCACACCTAGAGGCCTACTTATGAATGTTCGCACACAACAAGATCTCTCCATGAAGAGGACCTGTCCGGCCTGTGATAGAAATACAGTAAAAATGAAATGAAAAAAGGCACAGCGTTAAAAATACATTTACATAACATAAATAATAATTAAAAAAAAGTTACGTGCCCGCTGACCGCCATACTCATGTACAAATGTGAGCGTCGGTCTGTCATGTAAATGGTGATCACACCGCGCATGTTGGGGGTCGCCCCGCACACGTCTGTCTATAAACTGCTTCACACCCTTCCTGACCAGACCACTTTTTGCGATTCGGCACTGCGTCGCTTTAACTGACAATTGCGCGGTCATGAGACGTGGCTCCCAAACAAAAGTGATGTCCTTTTTTTCACACAAATAGAGATTTCTTTTGGTGGTATTTGATCAGCTCTGCGTTTTTTATTTTTTGCGTTATAAACAAAAAAACAACAACAATTTAAAAAAAACAACCTATATTTTTTACTTTTTTGCTATAATAAATATCCCCAAATTAAAAAAAAAAACTATTTTTTTTCTCAGTTTAGGCCGATATGTATTCTACATGTTATAGGTAAAAAACAAAACAAAATAAAAAAAATGCAATAAGTATACATTGATTGGTTTTGTGCAAAAATTATAGCATCTACAAAATAGGGAATAGAGTTCTGCCATTTTTATACATTTTTTTTTACTAGTAATGGCGGCGATCTGCGTTTTTTATCGGAACTGTGACAATTATGGCAGACACATCGGACACTTTTGACACTATTTTGGGACCATTGACAATTATACAGCGATCAAAGCTAAAAATAGCTACTGATTACTGTATAAATGTCACTGGCAGGGAAGGGGTTAACACCAGGGGGCGATCAAGGGGTAAAATGTGTTCCCTGACTGTGTGTTGTGAGGCCCCTTTCACACTGAGGCGCTTTGCAGTAGCTAAAGTGCTAAAAGTAGCGCCTGCATGCACCCTGAAACAGCCGCTCCTGTGTCTCCGGTGTGAAAGCCCCGAGGGCTTGCAGGGCATTCAAAAAAGTCCTGCAAGCCGCATCTCTGGAGCTTCTAAACGCCCCTTCCCATTGAAAACAGTTGGGCAGCGCTGCAAACCCGTCTGCAAAGTGCTGCTGTAGCGGCTGTTTGCAGGTTTTTTTTTTTAACCCTTTTTCGGCCGCTAACGGGGGTTAAATCTGCCCCGCTAGTGGCCGCATAGCGCCGCTAAAACGACGGTAAAGCACAGCTAAATATAGCAGCGCTTTACTGCCAGTGCCCGCAACGCCCCAATGTGAAAGTAGCTTAACCAAGCCGCATCTTTGGAGTTCCTAAAGCGCCCCTTCCCATTGAAAACAGTGGGGCAGCGCTGCAAACCCGCCTGCAAAGTGCTGCTGTAGCGGCGCTTTGCGGGTTTTTTTTAACCCTTTTTCGCTAAAACGACGGTAAAGCACCGCTAAACATAGCACAGCTTTACTGCCAGCGCCCGCAACGCCCCAGTGTGAAAGTAGCCTAACTGTAGGGGGGGATTTGACTGCCTGGAGGAGGAGACTGATCGTTGTTCCTATATACTAGGAACACACGATCTGTCTCCTCTCCCCTGCCAGAACATGTATTTGTGTGTTTACACACACACAGATCCCCGCTCTGGCTCTGTCAGGAGCGATCGCAGGTGCCCGGCAGACATCGATTTCTCAGTACCGTGGCGGGGCACACGTCCCTTATACCCCTTAAAGCGGCTGCCGTACAGCTACGGAAATTCACGCAATTCAGATGGTGGGCGGATGGCAAGCGGTTAAAGCATGACGTGTTATGTACCTATTTACTTGGTGTGACATCGTTGGGGATGGGCACAGTCATGTTCGGATCCTGGTTCCCTTCCACCTGAAGAATCCTGCCAAGAAGCCATCACTGCACACCGCCAGTCATAGGCACTAAGGCATTTCCCGGCCCACAGCTGCACATACACATACCCTGGCTAGGCTGCTCATGATTGGCGGTGTGCAGTGACGTCTTCCTGGCGAGATTGCTCAGGTGGGCTGGGGCTGGGATTCGGACACGCCCATCCCTAGATATCATCGATTTGATTTTACCCAAAAATTGGGTATTGTGTTTGTGTGCCCCCAACAAAAATTGCTTTTGAAAAACCGCTGTGCAAATACTGCGTGACATAAAAAAATTGCAACACCCACCATTTTATTCTGTAGGGCCTCTGCAAAAAAAAATGTTTGGAGGTTCCAACCAATTCCCACCTGCCATATAGCAATATGATGTGCGAAAAGTGGTTCTGTTATCCTGACCAGACGTCGTATGACGTGATCAGGATAAGCCGGGCGTGCAGCGAGGCAATTGTTGATGTGGTGGGTCAGTCTGAGGCACCACATCTCCGATCTGGGAAAAGAGCCTCCCAACAGAAACTCTTTACCACGTGATCAGCTGTATCACAGTGTAAACAGGAAGAGCCGTTTATCGGCTTTTCCTCCATTTGCGTCTTACAGACGCGAGTAGAGGAGAGCCGATCGTCTGTTTTCCTGATGGGGGGGGGGGTCTGTGCTGATTTATTATCAGTGCAGCCCCACTCATGGCCCCGAGGGATGCTGACCATGGATGCCACCCAGGACCACCAGGTATTAAAGTGGTTGTAAACCCTTTACAACCACTTTAACCTACAGGTAAGCTTAGATTAAGGCTTACCTGTAGGTGCTTGAAATATCTTCCAAACCTGCACGGTCTAGGAGATATTTGCAAATTGCCGTACATCTATTTCTCCTGCGCATCCTGTGCCCTTTCTAGCTTGTGTAATGCCGTTAAAGTTAGCCTCCGCGCGCATACGTGGGAGTGAGACGTCACGCGACTCTGGCCAGTCACAGGAAGAGGGGTGAAGAATGGATGCTCGCTACTAGCGAGGAAGATGGGGACGTTGCGGGCTTCTCCTGAAGGTAAGTGACACATAATGGACTACTATGCGATGCATAGTAGACCATTATGCTTTACCTTTGTAGGGAATGAAAGAGGAAGTAACACCCATCAGGATGTACTTCCTCTTTAACTTAAAAAGGTGCCAGTCAGTGCCCATAGATGCCGATCAGTGGCCAGCAGTAAAGCCTGCCAGTGCCTCATCAGTGCTGCCTTTTAGAGCCATCTATCAGTGCCCAACAGTGCCACCTATCAGTGCTGAATATTAGTGCCTCATCAGTGCCACCTCACCAGTGGCTTCTAATCAATCAAATAATAACTATTTGTTTAGCAAAAAAAACTAAAAACCACAACAAAACCCAGAGGTGATCAAATAGCACCAAAAGAAAGCTCTATTTGTGGGAACAACTTATAAAAATTGTGTTTGGGTACAACGCAGCATGACCGCACAATTGTCAAAGTGCGACAGCGCTGAAAGCTGAAAATTGGTCTGGGCAGGAAGGGGGGGGGGGAAGTGCCCGATGTTGAAGTGGTTAATAATTTTCTAGCAAAAAAAAATTATGATTTTTAGATGTAGGAAGGAGACAAATGTCAGGGCTGGCCTGGGTGTAAAGCGGTCACACATAGTCCGGTCTGACAGTCTGATGCCATGCCCTGGTTAGGATTGGGCACTCATTGGATGACCAATTCAGCTCTTTGGGCATACCATGTATATCCAAAGAGCAAACCTTTTGATCACAGGCTGATGGCTGCAGAACAGTACAACGCTCAAGAAAGTACATGTACAGATCCATCTGAAGCTTGTTAATGAACATCTGTGAATGATTTGCAGTGGTGTACGGGGACCGCTGCAACAGCTTCGATCCAAGGGAAGAATACCTTTTTGTCTTGCAGGTTTTTAATATGGGTTTACAACCACTTTAAGCAGCCTATAGATGATTTTCTTTCCTTACAACATGGGTGGAAGGAAAGAAAATTGATCAATTCTCTTTTTAGCACAGTTCATGTTGATGGGGGAATGCCTCCCACAGCTCTATTGTGTTCTGTCAGTTAGGGGGGGGCACAGATAGTCTTCCCGGCCAGCAGAACATAATGATTACTGCTAGCTGCTATAGCCGCTGGCAGTAATCACACATAAAAAAAAACCTGACTGGTTGTATCCAAGGCAATTGATGGATCGACTTGGGTACAATGAGCCTGCCCATAGATGGATCAAATCTTGGCTGGTCCCTGCTGAACTGGCAGAATTTTGATCCATATATGGCCATCTTTAGACAAGGGATATGGAGCTAGAAACTCTCCACACAGACACGAATGTTATAGTGGAGTTTCCCTTTAATAGCAATATTGTTTGTCACAAAATCCTTATTTATTCCTAACAGATCATATTCTTGCACGCAGAGGAATCATGATTAAAGCAGATAAGCAGGTAAGTGTTATATCAAAATCGTTCAGAATTGTAGTAGCCAGCAACAAATAATCACTACAATACTCTCTCTTTCTAGTTAGAGGCACACATTGACCACGCTTTAAGAAGAAATGAGTTTCAGCGCCTAGAAGCATTTCAAAAGAAGGAACCGAGTTCCCAAAAATGTACCAAAGAATTGATTAAGAAACTCGACCTACTTTTTTGCAGGGTAATACTTCTGTGTTATTGACCTTGTGTGCATGTGGCATGTCAGCTGATGCTGCACGTTATCAAAGTGTTTGGCCAGGGCTAGATGGGAAGTTCAAACTCTTTGCTACTAAGATATTTCACTACTTGCTCCCCCATCATCTCACTATCAGCACATCGATTCATATAAATGAGTTTACTGCCAACAAAAAAATAAATCTCGCAGTAGCAAAAAAGATCAACAGTTGTAGCCCTGGGCCAATCTTGCTTGGTATAAATATAACCTTTGATGCAAGTTTTAAAGGAAACGTGTGTTGAGAGAAATGCAGAGGATGTCATTACGGACCTTCTGAGAATGATAGTTGCCTGGCATGGTGGCACCCTCCTTTACCCCAGTTGCCTCCATCCCATGGCAGCAGCCTGCCACAAGGTTTAATTTCTTTGCATTTATTTGCATTTATGCAGCACTTTACATCTATATTGTACATTCACAGAGGTTCATGCCCTCAAGGAGCTTACAATCTAAGGTCCCTAATGCCAGCCATACACATTTCGAATCTTGGCCAGTTCAGCAGGAGTCAGCCGAGATTTAAACTGTTAATGGGCAGGTTGAATGTACAAAGTTGATCGATCGATCCCCACCGGGAGAAGATAGTTGCTCATTCCCATGTCAGCACTGTTTGTGATGATGGGGGAATCATGCAAATTTCTTTCCTGCAACCCGTGGTTGCAGGAAAGAAATTTGTACCGTGTATGGCCTGCCTAACTCACATTCATACATACACATGGTAGGGCCAATTTAGACAGGAGCCAATTAACCTACCAGCTTGTCATGTATTGGCATCAGATACAGTAGACATCTATGGACAGTCTCTTGAAAGTCTCTAGACCAGTGGTTCTCAACCGGGGTTCTGCAAAACCCTAGGGTTCCGCGAGAGGTCTCCAGGGGTTCTGCAGCGATCTGACTGTCAGTCACTCAACTGACAGGATTGCACAGACACAGGCAAGGAAGTGACTGGCATCCTATTGGCTGGAGCGCGCTGTTCCCTACAGGCCCCTCCTCCCCTCTTGTCCTTCCCGAGTACGTGACATCATTTGGGGTGGACAGGATAGGAGGAGGGGGGGCCAAGGGGTAACAGCGCGCCACTGGAGGAGAAATGAAATGTGCTCTGCAGCCAGAAGATGAAGCCGGTACTGTGCCCAGCTGTCCCCCCCCCCCCAATGTGCCCAACAGTCTGCCCCATGTGCTCTGAATGAATCAGCTCTGTAGGAAAAGAAAGCAGCAGTTTCACATTAAATAGGTACGATTCATCAGACCAGGCCACCTTCTTCTGTTGCTCCCTGGTCCAGTTCTGATGCTCACATGCCCATTGTGGGTGATTTTGGCTGTGGACATGGGCCAGCATGGGCCTAGCCATTACAATCCTTATACGTGCCCATTTTTGCTGCTTTCAACACATCAGCTTCAGGGACAACATGTTACCTTACTGCCCAATATATCCCACCAACTTTCAGGTGCCAATGTTATGAGATAATCTTGCCACCCCAATATATCCATGTTCACTTTACCTGCCAGTAGTCATAATGTTATGACTGAACAGTGTATAATTTCAATAGACTGATATACGATATGCATGTTCCATTGACTGAGTTATGATTTGCAAATCAAAAAAAAAAAAAAAAAAATCCACAGGTATATTAGGTAAATGAAGGTTTAACCAGCAACTCTATTTTCTGAGCAAAAGTGAGCTCAATCAGTTGCTATGGGTGTGTTGGAGAAGACGTTAACTTTCAGGAATAACTAAATAATAAGCATTGCTATCACTGGAACAGAAAGGGATAGACAGGAATGAAAACTTGGTAGAAGTTCTAATCCATATCTATAATATTTAATCTGTATGTAAGATCTACTGTAGTTACACTTTAAATACTGACAATATAACATGGTCCCAATTTTATTTTAGGAGCTGGATAAAAAGGAATTAAAGAATGTATCTCTACTGCTTAATGTTTTATCGAAATTTGCCAACGATTTGACCTCAAATGGAGATAAATGGCTAACCACAGCAATCAATCAGGGATTGGTTGAGAAGATAAGTGTTGACCTTATTTTTACCATTTATTATTATTATACAGGAGATTTACATAGCGCCAACAGTTTGTGCAATGCTTTACAATGTGAGGGCAGGTAGTACAGTTACAGTACAGGAGGAATCTCATTAGAGCTTACCCTCTAAGCATGTTAAAAAAAAGAAAAAGACCCTAAAATCAGACATAATTTTTATAAGTGCATGCATAGTAATGTGTAGGGCATGATCTCTTTCCTGAGCTGTGATGCTGGTTGACACAATCATATAAATGTGCCCATCTGACATCATATCAGCCCGGGGAAAGTCACTTGACTAGAGTTCAAGGACTTCTTAACCACTTAAGGACCAAGCCTCTTTTTCGGACTTGGTGTTTCCATGTTTAAAACAGTTTTTTTTGCTAGAAAATTACTTAGAACCCCCAAACATTTTATATTGTTTTTTTTCTAACACCCTAGAGAATAAAATGGCGGTCATTGAAATACTTTTTTTCACACCGTATTTGCGCAGCGGTCTTAGAAGCGCACTTTTTTTGGAAAAAATTCACTTTTTTGAATAAAAAAATAAGACAACAGTAAAATTAGCCCAATTTTTTTTTTATACTGTGAAAGATAATGGTATGCCGAGTAAATTGATACCCAACATGTCACGCTTCAAAATTGCGCCCGCTCGTGGAATGGCGTCAAACTTTTAGCCTCAAAAATCTCCATAAGCGATATTTAAAAAATTCTACAGGTTGCATTTTTTGCGTTACAGAGGAGGTCTAGGGCTAGAATTATTGCTCTCGCTCTACCGATCGCGGCGATACCTCACATATGTGGTTTGACCACCGTTTTCATATGCGGGTGCTACTCACGTATGCGCTCGCTTCTGTGCGCAAGCTCGTCGTAACGGGGTGTTTTTAAAAATTTTTATTTTTTTTTCTTATTTATTTTAATTTATTTTATTTATTTTTACACTTTAAAAAAAAAAAAAAAAATGGATCACTTTTATTCCTATTACAAGGAATGTAAACATCCCTTGTAATAGAAAAAAGTATGACAGGTCCTCTTAAATATGAGATCTGGGGTCAAAAGGTCCTCAGATCTCATATTTGGGCTAAAATGCAACAAAAAAAAAAAAAAAAATGAAAATCTGACATTTAAAAAAAAAAAAATACCTTTAAGAGGTATGGGCGGAAGTGACGTTTTGACGTCGTTTCCGCCCTCCTATGGTATAGAGACGAGTGGGGGCCATCTTAGCCTCACTTGTCTCTATGCCCAGCAGACGGAAGGACCCGACGGCTCCGGTAAGCGGCGGAAGGTGCGGGAGGGCGGCGGGAGGGGGGGTGGCACCTCTCCCGCCGCCGATAGCGGTGATCTCGCGGCGAATCCGCCGCGGAGACCTCCGTTATCGTACAGCCGACCGCCGCCTGAAGAGATGGATATCTCGGTTGTGGCAGCAGCTGCTGCCGTTACCGAGATATCCCTCTTCAAAAAATGGACGTACATCGCCGTGCGGCGGTCGGCAAGTGGTTAAAGCAGTAGTAAACTCAGCTTGTTTATACCTGTAGGTACAGTAAATATCACCTAAACGTGCATTGTTTGGGAAATATTTACTTTAGCAGCGTTATCACTGGTGCATGGGCACTGGGCTCTCAACGGATAGCATGTCGTCCATTAAGAGAGCTGTGGCATCGGTCGTGACTCCTGCAAGCATGCGTTGGAGTGACATCATCGTGGCTCGGCCATTAAAATGGCTGGAGCCTGCAAACTCAGGAAAGGAAGGCTAAGTGATAAAGGAATACCCCGAAGGGCTTTTTTAAGACAAGTCTTTCATAATGTGCTAGTATGCAATGCATACTAGCACATGATGCTCTTTTTTTATTTTTTGCTGTTTAGTACTGCTTTTAAAGCGGGAGTAAACCCAGTTTCAAAAAAACACTTACATTCCCGGCATGCCAGAAATGCTAACTTTCACATTGGTCGTGCTCTCAACCAAACTTTCAAACCATCCAATGGCTGGTGTCATAACTGATCACATGTGCAGCATTATGGCAGTTGAAGAATTATTAGAGGCCAAGATGGTAGCTTCCTTGACTGAAAAGGATAGGAGGGTTTACTTCCACTTTAACCACTTGCCGCCCGCCCTATTACAAATTGACGGCGGCAAAGTGGTTTCATAATCCTAACCGGACGTCATATGACGTGATTAGGATTATGAGCCGCTGCGCGCCCCCGGGGGCGCGCATCGCGGCGATCGTTGTTGCGGGGTGTCAGTCTGACACCCGGCAACTACGATCTCGGTAAAGAGTCTCCGACGGAGACTCTTTACCATGTGATCAGCCGTGTCCAATCACGGCTGATCACAGTGTAAATGGGAAGAGCCGGTGATCGGCTTTCCCTCACTCGCGTCTGTCAGACGCGAGTAGAGGAGAGCCGATCGGCTGCTCCTCTGACAGGGGGGGTCTGTGCTGATCGATTATCAGCACAGCCCCCCCCGAGGATGCCCACACTGGACCACCAGGGACACCACTAGACCACCAGGGAAAAGGTAATAAAAATCCATAATCCTCCCTAGACCACCAGGGTGCCAGTCAGCACAATGGGTGCCAATCAGTGCCCATAATGGATGCCAATCAGTGGCCACAATGGGCATCACTGATTGGCATGCATTATTGTTTGGCACTGATTGGCATCCATTACTATAACACCGATGCCGCCTATGAGTGCCCACCTGTGCCGCCTATGTGCCCACCTGTGCCGCCTATGTGCCCACCTGTGCCGCCTGAGTGCCCACCTGTGCCGCCTATCCGTGCCCACCTGTGCCGCCTATCCGTGCCCACCCGTGCCGCCTATCCATGCCCACCTGTGCCGCCTGTCCATGCCTATCCGTGCCGCCCATCTGTGCCAGCTATCAGTGCCAATTTGTGCCACCTATCAGTGTCCGTCCGTGTCGCCCATCCGTGTCGCCCATCCGTGTCGCCCATCAGTGCCGCCTATCAGTGCCACTTCATTGGTGCCACATTGGTGCCCATCAGTGCCACCTTATCAGTGCCCATCAGTGTAGCCCCATCAGTGCCCATCAGTGAAGGAGAAAACGTACTTATTTACAAAGTTTTGAAACTGAAACAAAAAAAAACATTTTTTTTTCAAAATTTTCGGTATTTTTTTATTTGTAGCGCAAAAAATAAAAACCGTAGAGGTGATCAAATACCACCAAAAGAAAGCTCTATTTGTGGGAAAAAAATGATAAAAATTTCATTTGGGTACAATGTAGCATGACCGCGCAATTGTCATTCAAAGTGCGACAGCGCTGAAAGCTCAAAATTGGTCTGGGCAGGAAGGTGTTTAAGTGCCTGGTATTGAAGTGGTTAAGCATGTTAAAATGTAAAGCGAATTTGAAAACGTATTCTTTTGTGGTATATTGTGACATATTAGAAATTTATTGATACAGACTAAATTTTAAAACATTTTATTATGTTGCACAATTCTTGGATGTGAGGGCTGTATTTGTTTCCCTTTTTTAGGCTCTCTTCTTGTGAGCTATCATAGCACAAATGCTCCAGCAGAATGTATCAGTTTACATGGATGAGACAAACCACTTAACACTGGCAGGGGTGGTTGAAATGATCAGCTTTTATTCATGCAAAACCTTTATCCCAAGGGAAAAAATGGTTTGCTGTAACTGATTATAACGTGTGAGCTGGAGTTTGGCTTCAATTTGTTTGTGGTTCTAAACCTGCTAATACATTTAACACTAACCCCCCCCAGACTGTGCCCATTCCTCCAGAGTTGTATCTCACTAATACAGGAGGAGTGTTATTGGCCAGATCACCAGTTGAGGGGAAAAGCCAAAGAAAACTGATACAGCCACCACATCTAATAATTGGTATGCAGAAATATATTACAATTTTGGGTTACAAGCCTTGGATTTCCAAGCGGGTGCATATTTGCGTTTATTAATGCAAATACAGCTGTGCCGAGAGCGGGCGCCCTGCTTGCTCCTGGCACAGTTATCAGCGTCTAATTTTTACCTATAGTAATATTTACCCGTAGGTAAAATGAACCTCTTCTAAACTTGCACCATTTATGAGATATTCACCCTGAATGCAGCCAGTGATGTCACCAGCGCATGTGCTCTGAAGGTCCGGCATACCTTGCGGGACCTTCAGAGCTTCGTGCCGGAACTGAGGGTCCTCATCACGACTCTGGCCAATCACATAGCCGGAGCGTGCGAACCCCCGAAGAAAGTCCAGTGGAAGATGGAATCCCTGCCAGGGGTGACAGCGTGCCGCAGGAATGCTTCGTTCCAAGGTAAATATTTCATAATATGCTAGTATGCGATGCATACTAGCACATTATGCAATTGCCTTACAGGTGTTTTATTTGTTATTTATTTATTTTTAACCAGCTGCAGTTTACTACCACTTTAAGTAAAAATTATGTTAGGCATCTCTGGCAAATTAAATAAATTCACGCCATCCAGTCTCCTCTCTGACCGTTATCGGGATCATTGTATGTTATATAAGAATAGTTCTTATAGAATATAAACATTTAAAAAAAACTGCTTCCTTTTTTGACTTTGTTTTTAATTTGTGTAATGGAAACTCTTTTTCTTTTTTATACATGGTAGTTTGGTTTGAAATGATCAGAGACATTTTGATGTGCGCAGGAGGTGTGAAAAGTGAGCCTTTAATAAATCTGACAGAAGATTACTTTAATGTCATAATGGTAAGGGAGTTTGACTATAGCAGAATACTCAGGGCATCATCATATTGTATGTAGCTTAGTAAATAAGGATGAGCTCAGGCGTGTTCGCACACTCCACGTGCAGAGCCCGCCAGAGCTCATCCTTATTAGTAAATGCAAGATATGTGACAGGACTTAAGGCCCGACACACGATCAGACTTTTTGACAACAAACATGTCAATTAGCTGTTCTAAGGCAACATCCGACCGTGTGTACGCTTCATTGGACAAACTTTTTCCACTTTCATCGGACAAATGTTGGCTGTGCAGACAGACTTCAACAACATAAGTCTGATGGAGCAAGACAGAAAACCATTGGACTTTACAAACACGCATGCTCAGAACCAAAGCAAAAAGATCAGACAACAATGCAGAGGTTGACCAAAGGTGGCAGTAAAGAGCAGAAAAACCACGTGATTTGGAGAAAGTTGGCTGAAAAAGTCAGATCAGGTGTATGCTTAACAGGTTCACGGGCAACGCCCTTTGTACAGAAATCCACGGGAAAGTTTGTACAAAGTCCGATCATGTGTATGAGGCTTTAGCAACACCTGGGACTGTGTAGCATTTAGGTCAAAAGTAATGTGGAAACTGTTGGGGGGGAGATTTACTAAAACTGGAGAGTAGGGATGAGCTCAGGCATGTTTGCAACTCCACGTGCCCACAAGGAAGCTTACCATTGCAGTGCTAATCAAAGGCAGTGAGATGGAAATCCATGAAAATGGGTCACAGGAGTGCAAAACTAATTGCACTCCAGTGATCCATAGGAGAAGTACGACCAAACAAGCTTTCTCCTTTAGTTAGGTACTGGAAACCTGTAAATACTGGGTTCTGAAACACTTTAAATATGTAGCTATATCCTAGTTTTCCATTTGTGGAATAATTCAACATTTTCAGTGAGCGGTGTCAGGCAAATGTCAATTATCATCCAGAACGCATGTTATAGCATGTGCTTTGTTTTATTGATATATCAAACTAAGCTGTCCTATACACTCTCTACATTCAGGTGAATAAGTTGTTGTACACGGTCATGAAATGCACAAATTCATGTTCTCATACATCCCAATTTCCTCGGTGTTATACTGTGGCCACACTTCAGGGATAAGGCTGCTTTCACACTGGGGCGAGAGCAGCGTCGGCGGTAAAGCGCCGCTATTTTTAGCGGCGCTTTACCGTCGTTTTAGCGGCGGTGCGCGGGCGCTAGCGGGGTGGTTTTAACCCCCGCTAGCGGCCGAAAAGGGGTTAAACCCGCCCGCAAAGCGCCGCTGCAGCGGCGCTTTGCCGGCGGTATTGCCGCGGTGTCCCATTGATTTCAATGGGTAGCAGCGGTATAGGAGCGGTGAATACACCGCTCCTTCACCGCTGCAAAGATGCGGCTAGCAGGACTTTTTTCACCGTCCTGCCAGCGCATCACTCCAGTGTGAAAGCCCTCCGGCTTTCACACTGGAGTTAAAGGGGCCGGTTTTTTTCAGGCGTTACACAGGCGCTATTTTTAGCGCTGTAACGCCTGAATACCACCCCAGTGTGAAAGCAGCCTAAAAGTAAACCTTATACAAATTAGAAAATCCTACATTCAAATTAGGAAAGTTGCATAAAAATAAGATCTTTTGTAGAATTACAAAACGGCAGAAGAGAGTGTTTTACCTCGGTGATAGTTCCTGAATGCTGATCAGTATGATTTGCAGGATAGCTTTTGCTGAGTGCAGGATAAACAGGTGTGTTATTTAATGACTGCCAGGTGATCCAAAATGTGAATTTGTTTTATAATTTAGAGTCTACACCTTGTTTTATTCTCCATACAATCTCGTTATCTAGAAAACATGTATATACAACATGTAATGTGCCTTACTATTTGATATATTATGAAAAAAAGATGTAAAGCATCATGGGAACTCTGGCCTGAAAAGCTGTTTACCTAAGCCTAGTAAGAAGCATCTAAGGAAAGACCCAGGTGAAGCACAGACCTGTTTTAAGGCCTCATCCAAACTAATCTCTTTTGAACTCTTTCTGACAAGAGTATCTTCCATCTTGCTTGAGCTGATTGTAGCCATTATTAGTGCACTTGAGGCAGAAACAATTGAGTACTGTCCATGATACTTTTTTTATTTTCACTATCATACAATTTTTCAAAACAAACTTTCAGGGTATGTCCCTTTCTTCAAGGTCCTATCAGTACTAAGAAGGTGACATACCCCGAAAGCTTGTCCTGAAAAATTGTATGTTAGTGAAAATAAAAAAAGTATCATGGACCGTACTCAATTGTTTTTGTTTCTGACAAGAGAAAAGCTGCATAAAAATGCACCTAAAGCTGTGTTTTTCAAATGTGTTAAAGAGCATCAGGCGTTTGGGCGTTCATTCAGTTAATTGGCAAGAATAGTCATTTATTTTGGTTGTTGAAATGAATGAATGTGCCGAGTTTATAGGTGCATTCAGGTGCGTCTTTTTTTTTTTTTGTTGTTGTTTTTTTCTTCTGCCCAGATGCTCCTCTCCTAAACCTTTTGGTGTGTTCAGATTTCTAACCCTGAATTCCCCTGCCTCTAAATGCCTGTAAATGTCTATGTGTGCAGAAGGGAAAAAGCTCACTTGATCTTGATTTTCAGTATGAATACAGACCGTGAAAGCAGGGCCTCACCATCCTTCTGACTTTTTGGGTGGCTAGCTCATAGGCTAGCATAGAGGGGGTGTTTAGGGGCAGATTTTTTTTTTTTTATAAATGTCAAACACCTCTAAAACAAGAGTTTGAGAGCTACATTGTGCATGAGGCCTAGAGCATACAAAATGTTTTAATGTAACAAACCCCTAATTTAGGAGGTACGATTCTTCTTAGATCAAGTGTTTTACTGCTAAATATATGAGATTACTTTTCAGATTATTGTAAATCTTGCTTTGGAGAAAAAAGTGCAAATTATATTTAACCACTACAGATCCGCGCTATTGCCAAATGACGGCATTAGCGCGGACCTACATTTCCGGGACTACGTCTATTGACGTTGTCCCGGTTACGAGCGGCCTGCGCGCCCCCTGAGGGGCGCGCGCGGCGCGCTCTGTGATCGGCGAGTCCGTGAGACTCGCCTGATCACCGATCCGTGTAAGGGGTCGATCCCGACCCCTTATCACGTGATCAGCTGTCAGCCAATGACAGCTGATCATGTGATAGAACGGAGCCGGTAATCGGCTATTATTCCTCCTCGCGCTGACAGCGCGAGGAGAGAAAAAAAAAGCCGATCACCGGCGGCCGTGATCGGGACATCAGTCCCGATCACGGCCATCAATACAAGGGACCACCTGCCACCTGCCTGTGCCCACCTGCCTCCCGCAGTGCCATCCTGAAGTAAAATAAAAGCAAAAGTAAGTGCCCCCCGTCAGTGCCCCCCGTCAGTGCCCACAGTGCCACCCACAGTGCCACCCAATCTGCCTCAAAGGTGCTGCACCCCAGTGCCGCCCATCAGTGCCCAGCAGTGCCGCCCATCTGTGCCCAGCAGTGCCGCCCATCAGTGCCCAGCAGTGCCACCTATCAGAGCCACCTATCAGTGCCCATCAGTCCCATCTATCTGTGGTACCTATCAGTGCCCATCCGTGCCACCCATCCGTGCCACTTATCCGTGCCACCCATCCGTGCCATCTTATCTGTGCCCATCTTTGCCCATCAGTGCCGCCTTATCTGTGCCCATCGGTGCCGCCTTATCTGTGCCTATTAGTGCCGCCTTAACTATGCCTATCAGTGCCCACCAATGCAGCCCATCAGTGCCCACCAATGCAGCCCATCAGTGCCCACCAATGCAGCCCATCAGTGCCCACCAATGCAGCCTATCAGTGCCGCCTAATCAGCGCACTTCAATGAAGGAGAAAAATGACCCGTTTGCAAAATTTTATAACAAACTATTAAAACATGATTTTTTTTTTTTGCATCTTTTTTTGTTTGTTTAGCAAAAAATAAAACTCCGAGCTGTAACTAAATACCACCAAAAGAAAGCTCTATTTGTGGGAAAAAAATGATAAAAATTTCATTTGGGTACAGTGTTGTATGACCGCGTAATTGTCACTCAAAGTGCATCAGCGCTGAAAGCTGAAAATTGGTCTGGGACTGAGGGGGGTTTAAGTGCCCAGTAAGCAAGTGGTTAAATAATAATTATATCTAGCCAGATATAAATTTTCTTATATGCACCAGAAATATAGAACAGTGGTGACCATGTAAGTTTATGTTAGGCTTGTATTGGGAAATTCATAATGGGTGGTAAGGATGGGCTCAGGCGTGTTCAGAAGCCACACATGCAGAGCCCGCCAGGAAATCGGCACTGCACAGCGCTAATCACAGGCAGTGACACATTGTCCCGATGCACGGCTGCAGAGATCAGGAAATGTCTCACTGCCTGCGATTAGAGCTATGTAGTGCCGACTTCCTGGCGAGCTCTGCAGGTGAGGCTTCCGAATGCGCCTGAGCTCATCCATAATGGGTGGGTACGCCCGTGTTTTGCACCCATCTGAGGCCCGTGTTTTTCCACACGGGGATGCACAGGTGTTTTCTGCATCCCGGTGGAGGTAGTTTTTTTTTTTTTTTATGTCTGCTGTGTTGCAGTGGCTGCATGGACACAGCCGCTGCTCCCAAATTGACAGCTAAGGATGAGCTCAGGCATGTTCCCAAGTCCACGTGCCCACGCCCACCAGGAAGCTTACACTCCGCAGCACTAATCACAGGCAGTGAGAAATTTCCCAATCTGTGAAGCCACGGACCATGAATATGTCTCACTGCCTGTGATTAAGGATGAGCTCCGGCATGTTCGCACACTCCACATGCAGAGCCCGCCAGGAAGTCGGCGCAGCGTTGCGCTAATCACAGGCAATGAGACATTGCTCCGATGCGCGGCTGCAGAGATCGGGCAATGTCTCAGTGCCTGTGATTAGCGCAGTGCTGCTCCGACTTCCTGGCGGGCTCTGCACGTGGACCATGCGAACGCGCCGGAGCTCATCCCTACCTGTGATTAGAGCTGCAGAATGTCAGCTTCTTGGTGGGCGCAGGCACTTGGACATGCGAACACGCCTCAGCTCATCCTTTTGACAGCCATGCAAGTGTGAATGCATGGCCCCAAACATACACACTGTTTGCTAACAATTTAAAGTTACTGACAATATATTATCTGACTTTTTAATGTTTTTTTTTTTAATCACATTTTTAGGTTGTGCATAACCACAGTAGTGATGGTAGGTAGGAATTTTCTTACATACAGAATACCAATTTCTTTTGTTACTATTACCTACCTTACTTACTACTTATTTTCCACAGGCAAAATCCAGATACTTGAACATTTTATTGTAAGAATTTGTTCCTTAGTATCAGAAGCAGCAATCAATATTTCTATCAAACAAGAGGTAGGTAGTCATTCAGCTAGCTTCGAAGATAAAGTGAGAGGTAACTTTTGTAATGAACATGGTAACTTTACAGAAAGAATGCCTGGTCACATTCAAAACTTAATTTTTTTTTTTATTACTAGTCAGAAAATGAAAGGTTTGGTTGGAACAGGCAACAACTACATTCTTATTTTTAGATGCAAACTCCTCCGTTTGATGATATTGAACATTGACCTACAGTATCTCACAAAAGTGAGTACATCCTTCACATTTTTGCAAATATTTTATTAAATGTTTTCATGTGACAACACTGAAGAAATAAGACTTTTCAACAATGTAAAGTAGTGAGTGTACAGCTTTTATAACAGTGTAAATTTGATGTCCCATCAAAATAACTCCACACACAGCCATTCATGTCTAAACCGCTGGCAACAAAAGTGAGTACACCCCTAAGTGAAAATGTCCAAATTGGCCCCAATTAGCCATTTTTTTCTCCCCCGGTGTCATGTGACTCAGTGTTACAAGGTCTCAGGTGTGAATGGGGAGCAGGTGTGTTAAATTTTGTGTTATCGCTCTCACTCTCTCATACTGGTCACCGGAAGTCCAACATGGCACCTCATGGCAAAGAACTCTCTGAGGACCTGAAAAAAAGAATTGTTGCTCTACATAAAGATGGCCTAGGCTATAAGAAGATTGCCAAGACCCTGAAACTGGGCTGCAGCACGATGGCCAAGACCATACTGTGGTTTAAAAGGACAGGTTCCACTCAGAACCGGCCTCGCCATGGTCGACCAAAGAAGTTGAGTGAACGTGGTCAGCGTCATATCCAGAGGTTGTCTTTGGGAAATAGCCATATTAGTGCTGCCAGCATTGCTGCAGAGGTTGAAGGGGTGGGGGGGCTGGGGTCAGTGCTCAGACCATATGCCGCACACTGCATCAAATTGGTCTGCATGGCTGTCATCCCAGAAGGAAGCCTCTTCTAAAGATGATGCACAAGATTGCTGAAAACAAGCAGACTAAAGACATGAATTACTGGAACCATGTCCTGTGGTCTGATGAGACCAAGATAAACTTATTTAATTCAGATGGTGTCACTCGTGTGTGGTGGCAACCAGGTGAGGAGCACAAAGACAAGTGTGTCTTGCCTACAGTCAAGCATTGGTGGTGGGAGTGTCATGGTCTGAGGCTGCATGAGTGCTGCTGGCACTGGGGAGCTACAGGTCATTGAGGGAACCATGAGGGAAGCCAACATGTACTGTGACATACTGAAGCAGAGCATGATCCCTCCCTTTGAAGACTGGGCCACAGGGCCGTATTCCAACATGATAACGACACCAAACACACCTCCAAGACGACCACTGCCTTGCTAAAGAAGCTGAGGGTAAAGGTGATGGACTGGCCAAGCATGTCTCCAGCCAGACCTAAATCCTATTGAGCATCTGTAGGGCATCCTCAAATGGAAGGTGGAGGAGTGCAAGGTCTCTAACATCCACCAGCTCTGTGATGTCGTCATGGAGGAGGGGAAGAGGACTCCAGTGGTAACCTGTGAAGCTCTGGTGAACTCCATGCCCAAGAGGGTTAAGGCAGTGCTGGAAAATAATGGTGGCCACATAAAATATTGACGTTTTGGGGCCAATGTGGACATTTTCACCTGTACTGACTTTTGTTGCCAGCGGTTTAGACATTAAAGCGTTTGTTAACCCCCCAAAAAAAAACTGATCCTGTTCATTTAAAGCATGTTTTATAGCACAGCGCTTGTGCTGTGTCATTTGGCTTCCTGTTTACCCTAAAAACCCGGCGGATCCTGCCTGGCTATGCCCTCTCCCCTGCAAACAGACCACAATAATCATGGCTGCTAAGCCCCTGACATTGTGGTCTATTTGCCTGATTCTGTCAGATGCAGCTCTCCTGTTCCCAGCTCTCCATGTGTCTGTGTCCTCTGTTTTCCTCCCCCATCCCCTCCCTGCTCATAGCTGCTCCCGCTCTCCCTGCTCCTGCTCTTCTCGTATCTGATCATAAATCTTCGTATGCCCTCTGTAGCATTATAACATCTGTCTCTGTGCCTGTGTGATGTAAAAACTCTGCCGATCTGTACCGGCTCCCGACGCCCAACTGATTATCATCTCTCTCCCCTCCCCCTCCTCCACCGGCTGGCGTCAGCAGGACAGCTTGGCCCCACCCACTTCAACTTTGAGGTGGAGAAACAAGGGAGCTGACATGTCAGCTGAGCGCTCGGAGTGCAGCTTATACAGGTACAGATCAGCAGTTTTTTTTTTTACATTACACAGACACAGGGACAAATGTTATTATGATACAGAGGGGATAACACTATTTTAGTACAGTGGGTTAAAAACCACTTTAATGGCTGTGTGTTGCGTTATTTTGAGGGGACAGCAAATTTACACTGTTATACAAAAGCTGTACACTCACTACTTTACATTGTAGCAAAGTGTCATTTCTTCAGTGTTGTCACATGAAAAGATATAATAAAATATGTACAAAAATGTGAGGGGTGTACTCACTTTTGTGAGATACTGTAATTCCAAATACTTTAAACACACTGCTAGCAGGCTTCAGCTTGAAATTTTGAGTAAAGCCTTCCAGCAACTTGTTTAAAGTTACAGCCACCACTCCCAAGTCAAATCGCAGCCTATTGCCGGAAACGGCACCGTCTGAATTGGTACGATGCCGACTTTGCGGCACCACATTGATTTCCAAAAATAGTTCCTGCTCTACTTTTGGTGACTTCGGGGACAATTTCAATAGAGCAGCTGAACTTGCGTGATTTCAAACCTGCCTCCAATGTGAACGTACACTAAAGCGTTTTTTACGGAAAAACCCTCTCCCCTCCCCACCCCACCCCCTTCCTGATCTCAGCTGAGGATGACTGTCAGTAAGTACAGCAGTCAGGGCTCTTTCAACTATACCACCAGCCTGGAGATTCAAAGTCCTCCCTGCTTTCTCTCTTCCATCCTGCGCTGCCAGGACAGACCAAATGGAATCTAATTGATTCTAATAACCACATAGAGGGCCCTGACCATCAGAATTCATCTGGCGCTTCCTGGCAGCGCAGTATGGAAAATAGAGAGGGAGCAGTGGGGGAATGGACTAGCTGTGAGAGCCTTGACAGCTGAGGATTGCCAGGGATAAGTACAGCAGGGACCCGGAGATGGGGTGGGAGTCGGGTGTTAGGTCACCCTTACATAAAGGTGAACTTTAACCTTAAACTGAGGTAAAGGTTGATTTTTAAATCTTCAGTGAAGTTGCCTGAAGCACGCAATGCTTTGGAAAAATCTTGCTTATACAGGCCAAAGCGCATATGAACAAGGCCTAAAAGAAAAATGCCATTTTGATTAGAAAACAGAATATTGCTTTAAAATATTATACTTTTACCTTTTTTCCCATGGGGGGCATATAAATCAAGCTTGTTGTTATCTAAGATGGTGATGAAGTCACATTATGCAATCTGTTTGACTGCGTCAGTAATGATCACCTTAGGACCTTCTCTTTTCTAGGCTATGCGTAAGCTGAATATCATGCTTGACAGCATGCCCCGTGAAACCAGAAGAAAGCTGATTTTCGCTGATGATATGATGGCTATAATGTAATAATTTTCAGCTTGCTCAGTCTTTGTTTTGTTGAATACATGTATGTTGCCACAGTGGCGTCACTAGGGTTGGTGTCACCCCCCCCCCCTCCTGTCTATCCTGCCCAGTGCCCTTCAAGCAGCACATGGTAATGGGGCGCACCCCCAAACAGCCCCTGTAAATGATAGTATAGGGCAGGCTGTGGTGGTATAGGGCAGGCTGGGGCTGGGGTGGTATAGGGCAGGTTATGGTGGTATAGGTCAGGTTGGGGTGGTGTAGGTCAGGTTGCGGTGGCATAGGGCAGGCTGCAGTGGCATAGAGCAGGTTAGGACTTTATGTAGAGACAGACAGTGTGCAGTAACTTAGCATGCCCGGAGATGAAGTCACTTAAAAAAAAAAAGGTGTTCTCGCCTTTTTTGTCCTCCAGCTGCAGGATCAACCAGAGTGAAGGAGTCTGTGGGAGGAGTGGAGGAGGCAGCCACACCCCCCCAGCTCCGCCCACCAACTTCGGCTTCCTCCAGATATATTGGAGATCCCAGAGGGACAGCTTAAGACGGGGAGTGTTACAGGCAGCCTCCCCGGCACGGCTTGGGCCTTGCTCGCTCTGCTGCAGCTCTGCAAGCAGAAGTAATATAGTACAGCATGTAGCGGTATGAGGCGGCCCCGGTGTCACCCCTCTGGCGGGTGTCACGCGGTGCGGCCCACACCCCCATAGCAATGCCACTGTGTTGCCACAATTTAGAGTACTGCAGTAAGACTCAAGTGATTTGTATGACTGAAGATAATTGTTCTCTTGTAACCTGTGTGTATGTCTGGGCAAAAAAACAAAACAAAAAAAAACCATATGCAATACATGCACCTTTCCCTGTTGTTTTACACAGTTGATATGGTTGAGGTTGAAAAAAGACACGGGTATTAACTAGTTCCCGACTGCGCTGTAGCTGTCTTTTATTCTGTCCAATCACGGGCGATCACAAATGTAAACGCAGCAGGTCTTTGCGGTTTGACAGCTCTTCTTCCCTCACACAGAGATTGTGTGTGAGGAAAGGAGATCGGTTCTGTGCCAAACAGTGAGTCAGTCATTTTTTACATATTTTACACAGTGCTACAGTGCCACACAGTCACATTGATTATCAATGCACCACCATTAGTGCCCTGATATTAGTGCAGACCCATCAGTGTCCAGCAGTGCTGCCTCATTAGTGCCACTTATCAGTGGAGCATCATCAGCACTAATCAGTGCTGCATCCTCAGTGCATATCAGTGTAGTATATCAGTGCCCCCTCTAGTGCCCATCAGTGCAACCTCATCAGCGCCCATTAGGGCAGCCTCATTAACACCCAAAAGAGCAGCCTCATCGGCGCCCATCAGTGCAGCCTCATCAGCACCCATAGGTACCTCCTCATCAGCACCCATAGGTACCTCCTCATCAGCACCCATCAGAGCAGCCTTATCAGTGCCCATCAATGTGACCTAATCAGCACCCATAGGTGCCTCAGAACCCATCAGAGCAGCCTCATCAGTGCCACCTCATCAGCACCCATAGGTGCCTCCTCATCAGCACCCATCAGAGCAGCCTTATCAGTGCCCATCAGCACCCATCAGAGCAGCCTCATCAGCACCCATCAGAGCAGCCTCATCAGCACCCATCAGAGCAGCCTCATCAGTGCCCATCAGTGATAGGTTGTCAGCGAATTAAATGTGTAATTTATTCCCCTAGAATGTCTGAGGGTGCTACATGGATATTGGGCCCCTCATTCGCCAGTATACATGTGCAGTGTGTGAGAAATAAATAGTTAAAGGAGAAGTACAACCAAAGCTTGTTTGGCTGTACTTTTCCAGTGGATCAAAATTCATTCTGCACTCCTGTGACCCATATTCAGCTGATCCAGGTTTGGGCAAGATTGCGACAATGAAGTTGGGATCCGCCCACATGTCTGTACCAGCACCCAACGCAGCATCTCAGCGAGCTGCTGAGAGCCTGAGCCATCCGTTCCCACCGCCTCCGCAGCCCAGCTCTCCAGTGAGTTGTGAGAACCGATTGATCGGCGGTGTTTGATCGCTCAGTTCTCAGTGTTGGAGCTGGCGGCGAACAGATGCAGCATCCGATCAATGCTGCATTCACCTAGGTAAGTGTAAATCTGCAAAAAATAAATAAAATAAATGTGTGCTGGGGAGATAAGCCCACCCAGACACTCTTTATCTCCCCAGCACATATACCACAACCAAGATGGCACTCTGTATGGCCTGAGGAAGGAGCATGCATGCTCCGAATGCGATGCTGCCTCCTTTCACCCTGCATCCGGAAGTGACGTCATCCCCAATCTGCCTGCATTCCCTGCTGATTACACAGGCTGCGAGTGCTGGAAACCACCTTTGCGAGCCACCAGCTGCACCTCGGAGACACTGACATCTAGGACTGGCCATCCCTGGATCATACTGTAGGAAACCATTGATTACAATGCGCACATTCATGCTCCCCTTGTGAGTAGTTTGTCTATTGCTTTTTACTAATAAATGGTTCCTTAATACTGCACTTAGAGGCGCTGTGTCCTTTCCCTTGTTGCTTTGCAGAGATTGCTTCAAGCTCTTCGCACTGACTGCCCTTAGTGCTGGAACATGGATCTCCCTCCTTTCATAGACTGCCACTATGGACCTTGCCCCTCTTATTGAGAGACATTTTTAACCCCTAATCAGAAAATCGCACGATGGTTCCTCGGATGAAAATGTTCAGCCGATTTTCTTATAGAGTGTACGAGCCTTTAGAGTATACAGTTTATTACTGTTACTACCTTTTTATTTTGATGACTTTGTACATTGTGATCATTTCCCTATTTTAAGTGGAACTAACTCATCAATGTAACTGTTTTCTAAAACAGCTACATTCAAGGCATGCCATGAATGTTAATGGTCACAGGTGCTTGTGCTGTGAACCAAATGGTAAAACCATCAAATGGCTGGTGCCATAACCAAATTACATTTGCAGCACCATGGCAACTGCAGATCAAACAAAGGCTAGGTGGGGTGGTTTAGTTCTGATGTCCTAATTTCTGTAATCTTTCCTCGTAGTTGAGGTCTTTCAGCACCCATAAAAATATTATTGTCCTTTTTCTAAACTCTTTTTAGTTCAATGACATCCATCCTTGTTTCTTTTAAAAACACTAAGTATGGAAAATACCTGTTCATCTTAAATACAGTGGGGGAATTCAATAAAGTTGTTGTGCCACTTTAATGGCATTCATCTCTTTTTTGTTAAAGTGGATGTAAACCCAATTTTTTTTTTTTTTTTTTTTTATGACATAATGTAGAGTATAACATTTCCTATCATTTGAGCCCAGTCTTGCCACAAAGAGTTAATCCAGCTCTGAGCAATCATCTTTTATTGTTCAGTGAGATAAATCTTGACAAACAGAGAAAAACTTTGTCAAATCCTCCCCCTTGAGTGACAGGTGATTTACATATCTCCTGCACTAGCCTAAGAGACATGCATTATTTTTTAATTCCCTCCCACTCCCTTCTTCTGCTGCTCTGCCAGGATTGGTACAAACAAACCCAAGGATGAACCGAGGAAAAAACCACCAGCCCACAGACAACCAATTAACCTGTCTAACAATATGCGTTAAAAACAGAGGTTTAGTCTGCACACATTTGCAAATGCATGCATAAGCCACAGAGCCCCGCCAAGGCACCCCGATATCTGTGGTACCTAACACTGACTTGTGAGTGTCCCCACAATGGAGGCACATGCATTTTGATGGATAGGTGAGAGCAGGTGGACTGAAGGGGAGCCACCCCTCCTTAAAGGTACAGGAGTCCACTGAACACCCAGCACAATGGCAACACAGGTGTCAGTGGGATGCCTGACCAAAAACACGACCAGTGACGAAAAAAGACGCCACCCACTCTCACCTATAGCTGGCTATCGCAGTAAGAAACTTGGAAGGCTAACAATAGATACAAACAAACCCAAGGATGAACCGAGGAAAAAACCAAGCTTTGCTTACCACCAGCCCACAGACAACCAATTAACCTGTCTAACAATATGCGTTAAAAACAGGGGTTTAGTCTGCACACATTTGCAAATGCATGCGTAAGCCACAGAGCCCCGCACTAGCCTAAGAGACATGCATTATTTTTTAATTCCCTCCCACTCCCTTCTTCTGCTGCTCTGCCAGGATTGGATGTTCCACACCTCAGCATAATTGAGCATGCTGAAGTCATGTGGTTACTTTCCTGTCGTTTCACTGGATGTTAGAGATCATAGCAGAAGTTCAGTGTAAGAAATACACAGTAGAAAATACACGTTGATAAGGGGAGTGTAGAGGTGGGCGGGGAGTCCACTGACATCACGACTCCACCCACCGAGCCCCAGACAACAGACCCACCCACAGAATCTGCTGTTTTTTGGATCTCATAATAGACAGAGGGGAGACATTTGACAGGTAAAGATACATGCAGGAGGCGTGTATATCCTTATGGATAACCCCTATGGCAGTAGTTTAGAAAGGATGACATTGGTTTACATCCACTTTAATGTATTGCGCCAAATTCATGAAGAATTTGCAGAAATTTTGGTTCTGGCAGCAACTCATGCACCAAAGTGAGATAATTCTTAAATACGTCAAATTTTACATTGTGTTGCATTGAATGCATCAGATATAAAAGAGAAGCTAATTAAGACCAACTCTCTTTTGGTGTAAAGAGAAAAAAAACCTGGCTCAGACAGATTTTGGGAAAGTGTCTCTCATGCATTCTAAAAGTTGCACAGCATGAGCCAAATTCAAGTACAAGTTCTAGACAAATAAAAACATGATTTTGATGCATTCTTCACAAGTTCATCTAGTTATACCAATAAAAGGAAAAACCCATAGTTGATCCAGAGGAAAGCAAAATCCCAGCAAAGCATGATTCAATTTGTTCCAGCAGGGGGAAAAAATCCTTCTTGATCCCCGAGAGGCAATCGGATATTGCCTGGATCAACTTTACCAATAACTGTTAGTACCCAGTTATATTATGTACATTTAGGAACAGATCTAGTCCTTTTTTAAAGCAATCTACTGAGCTGGCCAGAACCACCTCTTGAGGGAGTCTATTCCACATTTTCACAGCTCTTATTGTGAAGAGACCTTTACTTATTTGCAGGGTAAATTTATTTTCCTTCAGACATAAAGTGTGCCCCCTTGTCCTCTGTGATGATCTTAAAGTGAATAACTCATTACCTCATCAACTAGTTCACTATATGGACCCTTTATGTATTTGTACATGTTGATCATATCCCCCCTTAATCTACTCTTCTTAAGAGAATAAATTCAGTTCCTCTAATCTTTCCTCATAGCTGAGCTCCTCCAGGCCTCTTATCAGTTTGGTTGCCCTTCTCTGCACTTTCTCCAGTTCACGATATCCTTTTTGAGAACTGGTGTCCAACATTAAACTGCACTTTCCAGATGAGGTCTTACTAATGATTTGTACAGGGGGGCAAAATGATATCTCTCGCTCTCTCTGGAGTCCATACCTCTCTTAATACAAGAAAGGATTTTGCTTTGGAAACCGCAGTTTGGCATTGCAAGCTATTATTACGTTTCCAAAAGCCCCAGATCCTCCTCCACCATTGATTCCCCCAGTTGTACTCCCCCTAGTATGTATGATGCATGCATGTTTCTAGCCCCCAAGTGCATAACTTTACATTTATCAACAGAGTGCACAGGAAGCTAAGAGCTCAATGGATTTCTGGAGAATCGAAAATCATTTTTATTTTTTTTGTCCAAACATACATTTTAACCACTTTCAGACCGGACCATTTTGCTGGTCAAAGACCAGGCCACTTTTTGCGATTCGGCACTGCGTCGCTTTAACTGACAATTGCGCAGTCGTGCGACGTGGCTCCCAAACAAAATTGAAGTCCTTTTTTTCCCACAAATAGAGCTTTCTTTTGGTGGTATTTGATCACCCCTGCGGTTTTTATTTTTTGCGCTATAAACAAAAATAGAGCGACAATTTTGAAAAAAACGCATTATTTTTTTACTTTTTGTTATAATAAATATCCCCCAAAAATATATAAAAAAACATTTTTTTCCCTCAGTTTAGGCCGATACGTATTCTTCTACATATTTTTGGTAAAAAAAATCGCAATAAGCGATTATTGATTGGTTTGCGCAAAAGTTATAGCGTTTACAAAATAGGGATAGTTTTATAGCATTTTTATTAATAATTTTTTATTATTATTTTTTTTACTAGTAATGGTGGCGATCAGCGATTTTTATTGTGACTGCGACATTGTGGGGGGCCCATCGGACATTTTTGACACATTTTTGGGACCATTGTCATTTATACAGTAATCACTGCTATATAAATGCAGTGATTCCTGTGTAAATGACACTGGCAGTGAAGGGGTTAACCAGTGGGTGGCAGTGTAGGGGTTAAGTGTTCCTAGGGATGTGTTACTAACTGTGGGGGGTTGGGCTTTCATTTAGTGAAAACTGATCTCTGCTCCAATCACATGGAGCAGAGATCAGCGTCACTAGTTGCTAGGCAGAATGGAGAAATGCTGTTTACAACGGCATTTCTTCATTCGGCCGCTCCGTGAGACGATCGCGGGGATGCCCGCGGCGATCAAGTCCGCGGGTCCTGCGACCGGACTCACGGGGGTCCCGACCAGCTCGGGAGCGCGCCTCCGGCGGCGCGCTCCTGATGGTAGGGCGGCAAATTTAAAGGGACGTACATGTACGCCCATTTGCCTGCCCGTGCCATTCTGTCGACGTACATCGTCGTGCGCTGGTCGGCAAGTGGTTAAGGCTCAATGGAACCCTCAGTATTTATAACTGTAGTGCAATCAGGCTGCATATACATATTTATACAGTGGTCAAAATGTACCTCACCCAAACTGAAGACTGCTTCCCTTCAACTGAGAAAAATAATTATTTTGTCTCAGGTGGTCTTGCTGGTAGTAGGGAATAAAATAATTGTGGTGGTCCTCTTGAGGGCATTGTGACTGCAATTAAACATACAGTCTATGTTAAAAGACTATGTCTGCTGTTTGTTTTTAGGTCTGCTATGGGTAAAAGAATCTTAGATGCAGGAGGTAAGGGTTCCTAAATATTAAATGAAAACTATAAAATATGTTTGGTCTGTGGCTTATTTTATACTGTCTATCATGCAGTGCAGCAAGTAATCAGATTTTTGTTAATTTGCCAAATGTCCTTATTATCAAGCTTATTTAAAGTGATTTTAACGGCTCAATGTGTTTACCTTGCCCTCATAGCAAGCTTCTTGCTATTGGGGGCCCTGGCTGATGAGGAGCCATGAGCACCCATGGGAGACCCGAAAAGAGGAGGATTGGGGCTGCTCTGTGCAAAACCATTGCACAGAGCAGGTAATTATAAAAATTTTTTTTAAATGAACCTTTAGGCCCTTATGCGCACTGGATGTTATTACAGCTGCGTTTTGTTTGTTTATTTTTTTTCCTGCCCCTAAACTCCCCTGCATGTTAGCTTGTGTCCATGCATGGATAGGCTTTTAGCAACGTTTAGTAGCAGAAACTTTTAGAGGCAGCTTTTAATGTCACTTTAAGCCAATGTTTTGACAAACAATTACTACTGACTACTGCTGCCAGAGATTTTTTTTCCATACTAATATACATTGAAGATGAACCTGTTTTACAGATTACGATCTACAAGTGGCAATTACAGAAGCTTTGTTCAGAATGACATTGGAGGCTCAGCGAGTGGAGCTAGCCAACCATTGGTTTCCTATGGAATTTATCTCTAACGCATTTAAAAAAATAAAGGCTTCAGAGTTTGAAACCGTATGTTTTACTGCTCATTTACACTTTAAAGCACTCTTATAAGTTCCCTCCTTCTTATTTATTTTGTTTGTATTCACTCAGGATTGTAGAAAATTCCTCAATCTGGTGAATGGTATGTTGGGTGACAAGCGAAGGTAACATTTTTTTTTATACAGGTCATTTCAGATCCTAAAAAGGTTTCTAGTGATTAGTATTAGTTAAAATGGCATTTTTTTTCTTCTTTCAGAGTTTTTACCTTTCCTTGTCTTGCTGCACACCTGGAAAATCACAAGGTATTTTATCACTATTGCAAAAAGACATTTTGACATTTCAAATTGACTAAAAGTGAAAAGTGATGTACAGCATGTATAATACTTTTAATAATGACATTTTCCAGCTCCAGACACCATCTGATGAAAAGCTGGAAGAGTTCTGGATTGATTTTAATGTTGGGACGGAAAGCCTTTCCTTTTATGTTTCTACGGATGATGAGGTGGTGTATTAATTTATTGACCTAATAACATTATCACTGTACCTATTCTCTTGATAGTTTGCATGTGTGTATTGATTATTATATTACCTATCATATCAGGATCATCAGTGGGAGACAGTGTGTGTAACAGAGAATGAAGTGGATTTGTACAATATTGAAGGTACTGCCTCTTACAATAGTGACAAAGGACCAGTTTACCTAAAACAAACATTTAAGAAAACACCATACCTGCAAGGAAAAAAAAAGTGATTTTATTTAGTGTATGCTTAGTGTAACTTTGCTGTAAGAGTTATTGTCCTACTTCAGCTGCCATTCTTAAAATGAACCTGTGCTTTGCCCATACAGAGAAAAGCAATAGATTCACTCTAACCTAGCCCTCCACAGCAGCATTATTTAGCCGCAGGAGCAAAGAAATGGCTCTCTGTATGTGCTGCAGTGCTGTAACATGTAGTAAGTCTTATGCTCCTCCATACCCAACAGTCACCGAATGGTATACCGGGTAGTTCAGGAAAGGTACCTATGTGCTGGGGAGGGGTTAGAGAAAACCCAGTACTATACTTTAAATGGGAAAACATGTTTTTGCTTTAAGAGGCATATTGCTAGCCACTGCCGCTATTCTATGGAATTTTTCAGGGAGGAAGTCTGAAAATATATCGCTCCACTTTATTTCACTTTAAACCTTTTTATTTTTGATATGTTCTGCTGTACTAAAAGAACTATGCTGTAATTTAACAATGACTTTGAACAGTCAGCACCACAAGGTACTTCGACATTTCTGCAAACCTCTTCTCATTGGCACAATTATTTCCCAATGCTATACACAAAATGCCAGTTTTGTGAAAGTCAATATTTGCATAGGTTTAGGCACTGTCCTGTGTGACAGCACTTGGGCCTGACTATAGGCTCCCCAGCCTTCGCTTACTACATTTTAACTACTCTCTGATACTTGAAAGGTCGGAGTATTGATAGAGGCTGGAGGGAAACTTTTGAGCAGAATGCTGTAGGCATGTTCTTGCACATTAGGGTGCCGAGTGCCCTGAGTCATTGTTAACACTGTTGTTAAGTACTGGTTTGCTTTAAGGCTGGTTTCACACCTATGCATTTTTAGTGCTTTTTGCATTTTGCAGATTTGTACTACAGTCCATATAACATGGTTTCCTATGGAACACGTTCTGTTGTGAAAATCTGCAAAATGCAAAAAGCACTAAAAATGCATAGGTGGGAATCCAGCCTAAAGGGATATTTTTTACTTGGAACATATTTTCCATTAATATTGCAGTGCTTTGTGACTTCCTTTTTTAACAGAACTTCCCTTGCATATTTTTGTTATTGTTTCATTAACTATTGAAAACACATACTGTAACATTTAACTATTGAGATTTGTAGCTTAGCCAATACTGGGAGCTTTCAGTGGCTCAATGCACTTCTTTGACAACACTGGAGGGACATTACTAAAACTGGAGCAGACAGAATATGTAGCAGCTGTGCATAATAACAAATATAGCCTCAGCTTGTTCAGTTAAACTTTGAAAAGGAAAGCTAAAAGCTGAATGGTTTACAAGCCCAGCTGCTACAGGCTCTGACTGTCTCAGTGTTAGTACGTTTATCTCATTGTGTCTCTGCATCCCAGTTGTTTTCTTACATTGTCACTGCACATGCTGTCCAATCGGTGACTACAAGCTGTTGTGCCTCCACACATTACCCAGGAATTGCCCACTGTTGTCACCCTCAGGAAATTTGCTCTGTGAAATCACTTGCAGAAGTTGCTGTGGCGCATGTAGACAAAAGGTGGCTGCAAAAAAAGCTACAGAAGATCAGCAGTGCTCATGTGCAACTAAGATTAAAAAAAGGCGAAAACAAAATGTTACTAAAGAAAAACATGGCATTTGTTTTTACTATCAATATTTTTTATTAAAGAAATTCAGGGTACAAAATCACAGAGGCCGGAGCACCAACCAAAATCCTGCGTAAATATGGTGTCAGCATCAACATAACTCTAATGGGGAAATAGCAGGCACATACACACTTGTGTAGCATAGCAAATAAACATATAAACTCTAAAACAAGCTGAGTGGCTTCCAAACCGGTTGACAGGGTGCACATATAAAGCGTAAAAATGGGGTCTAGCCCCAATCATTACAGCAAACAACCCAAAAATTTAAAGGGAAGAAAGTAAAAGACAAAGAGAAGAGAAAGGAGGAACCTAGTTGAAGTAGGTCGAAAAGGGAGAAGAGACAAAATAAAGAAGAGAAAACCCAGAGAGTAAGCCGGCAGGGTTATCTTCGACCGATAACATCCTGAGCAGGATGGAAAAATTATCCTACAGTTTAATATTGACATGACTGGCCCATAGCTCCCATACCTTCCTAAACCGAGGTAGTGTTCATTAAGCTTGGTTGCAAGGTGCTCATTGAGCATAATCCCTGAAACCTTGCTCCTGAACATAGCAACATGAACTGAGGGCTTTTCCAAAATCTGGCTTTGGTAAGTTTGGCAGCTAACAACATAAAATGAATCAACTTTTGTTTGGAGTGAGATATATATCATCAGCCTTTTCATTTAGTAGAGCAATACGGGCTAATTGTGGAACAGCCGTTTCTGTGACCTTTGGAATAATCACAAACCTTGTTCCAGAAACTTTAGATTCTGGGGCATTCCCACCAAATATGAAACATGGTTCCAAGAGAGTGGCAGCCCTGGAAACAGGAGGATGAGGAGGTTGGGAATAGCTTTACAAGACCTGCCAAGACCATGCACCATCTAGTGAGGACCTTAACACCTTTGTAGGCAGAATTAAAGGAAGAATGGCAGTGGTCTAGTTCTTTCTCAGACGCTAAATCCAAGTCCCATTCTTGCATTTAAGGTAGTTTTACAATGGATTCAAGCAAGAGCTGGTAGATAATAGAAATCCCCCCAGACTATCATCTTGTGTATACCAACTCTCATAAGTGCTCACTTTAGAGTCCTTAATTGCCACCAGGCCTAACAACTAAAGGAAATGAGAGATTTGGAAAAATCTGAAGGTTTCCATTGCAGGCATCTTCAGTTGTGACTTACATTGTGTTACTGTAAATGGGCTGCTGGGAGTGAGAAAGTGACCAGTTCAGTACAGAGCCTTGTTAAGCCACCAGCGGAAAGCTTCTAGAGAAAAAGATGAGACCAGGTTGGTATTCTGCCAGACCAGATCCCAAACAGCCAGTGAGTTAAATAATGTAGGGATTAGAATAGGGAGTCTATCCCTCCCAGGTTGCCATTTAAGATAATTAAATGGGATTTTATTAGTTGCTGTCCGCTCCATAGCCACCCATTCAGATTTTTCACCCTGCAAATACACTGCAGATAGTTGCGCTATCTGGGCTGCTTGATAATACAACATGAGATGCGGTAGTCCGAAACCAGCTTTCATTGTATGAGCAAACAACACTTGTTTGGAGACTATGTGGTTTTTACCATGCCACACAAAACGTATAAGCATTGATAGTAAGATCTGACCTGGTAAGATTCCAATCGCTATTGACAAAGAGCGAAAATAGTACAGTAAACATGGCAAAAGTGTCATCTTTACAGGGTGGATTTTGCCCAATCAAGACAGACCATGTGTTATCTACCTTCCCCCCAGGTCCTCTACCAGTTTCTTAGAGAGATGTGGATAAGTCATCTTATATAAGGTTGTCATAGAGGGTGTTAAGCGGACACCTAAGTAGGGGATAAAGCTGGATTTTCTATGAAATGGAAACGCTGCTTGCAGGCCGAACACTAAAAGAGGAAGATTGATGCCCATCGCCACTGATTTATTATCATTAACACGAAGACCTGAGACTCTCCTGAATCTATGCAGCAGGCAAAGCACATTGGGCAGGGAAATTAAAGACGATGTAACACAAAAAATACCTGATCAGCAAACAGGTGAGTATGAGTTTCATTGCCACTGCACACCATGAATATTCGGATCTTATCGCGATCACCAAAGTTTTAATGGCTATGGCGCAAATAAGGGGTGAGTGGACATCCATGTTTCGCTCCTCGAGAGGCATGAATAAAATCTGAATGAAAGCCTTGCATACGCACCTTCGTCATCAACGACGTGAACAGTGACCACAGTACAGTGATAAAATGCTCTCCAAGCAATTCAAACATATACGACTAAAACACTTTTGCAGATCGATAGAAACATGCCCTCCTAATGGGGATCCCCCGACCACCCAGAGTGCTATACTGAGATGACATTAATGGCTCGCCGAAACCAATCCGCTCCCTGCCTGCCGGGAATAAACCCTACCTGATCGTTATGACCATACCTGTTAATAGAGGAAGCTAGTCTATTGGGCAAGATTTTGATCAGAATCTTCAAGTTATTATTGATCAGTGAGATCAGCCTGTAATTTTCAACTTCTCCTCGATCTTTGCCAGGCTTGAGTATTACCGAGATATACGCAATATTTAAGTCAGCATTCAGGAAAAGACCAGCTCGGAGGGAATGAAAAAAAAAATGCTCAAGGTGAGGGGCCAAAGATGTC
Organism: Lithobates pipiens; assembly: GCF_037356315.1. Classification (NCBI taxonomy): domain Eukaryota; kingdom Metazoa; phylum Chordata; class Amphibia; order Anura; family Ranidae; genus Lithobates; species Lithobates pipiens. The sequence continues at coordinate 197,368,622 of NW_027507789.1, read as the reverse complement.
GCAAATGTCTGATAATACTTTGAGAACCCACTGGGCTCTGATGATTGCTTGGACTGTTTATTTACCCCCAGGATTTCTCGAACTGAGATTGGTGTGTCCATAACCTCTCTGTGCCCCACCATCAACTTGAGAAGATCAACTGACTGAAGGAAGGTGTCAGGGCTGGCTTAGCCCTTCCTTCTCTGGGCTGGCTGCTCAGCTGTCAGCTGATTGCCAGCTCTCATCTCTCGCCACAGTTACCAGCTGTTCTTGATCCTGCTCGTCTGACCTGCCTACTTAAAGCTGTCCAGCTCACTTTATCTCTGCCTTCGCCTTGGTCACATCACAAGAAACCATCTCCTGTGGTTCTGTTTAAAGACTGGCTTGCTGACATCCCTTCTGGCTCTTTATCCTGCTTGCTGTTGCTCCACTTGGATCCTTGACTTCTGGCCTGGCTGATTACCCGATCTGGTTATTGAACTGTGGACTGGCTGACTACTTGATCCAGTTACTAGACTGTGGCTATGCTTTGACTATGCTTACTCTATTTACCATTTTATTAATAAACAAGTGTAATTTAATTAATTTAATTCATTAAACTCCGGTAGCATTTTGACTGGGTTTACGTACCATTAGAGCATCGAATTTTAGGAGGTGCCGAGTGCTGGACTTTGGAGTAAGCTTAGCTGCAACATGGTGCCCACTCGGTCCCTCTGCACATAGTTTAGCGGAGGACCAGCGTGGGGCTTTTTCAGCATGTGTCGTAAGTAAAAGGTTCAGGGACAATCTGGATTCTATATGTGCCAACAAGAGGCTACTCGGTCATTGCTTATGTTCTCTGCTCAATGACAAGTTCGTGTTCAAGACATTAGATGTCCACTTCGCATTCACATTTAAGTTGTGTAGAGATTTGGATTAGCTTGCCACGGCCATTGCTTTATGCGCTGCCCAAACTGTGACTGGCGAGAGATTGTCGCTTTGATTCATTTGAGTACTCTACCATATGCTTTTATATTTCCGTGCAACAAATCAGGTCGCTCAAAGGGGATTAATTCAAGTGAAAGTTAAACGGGTGATTACCCGGGGCCGAGTGCATGCATGAAAGGAAAAGGACAGCGTGATCTGACTGAACAGCTTCCCATATACAAACTTTCTAAGTTGAAGACAAGAAGGAAGGGCAAACATGGTCTATCCTGGAGTATATCTGATGTGGATGTGAATAGAGTGTAAAATCTTACGCGGAGGGGTGTTTCTCTCGCCAAGCATCAATTAAGTTAAGCAACTGAAACTGTTTAGCAAAACGTAGGCTGGAAGGACGGCACACTCGCTTACCTAGTGGTGTGGAGGAGTCAACATTGACATCCAGTGCCAAATTGGAATCACCTCCACAAATGACAGTGACCTAAAAATGTTGGGATTGGTAGTCCTGCAATGCTTTCCGACGCTTTCCGACGTTTCACGGGTGAATTAAGACCCTGCATATTATGAGGAATAAGGCTAAGCAAAGGGGATTTAAAGACAGCCATATTGTACAATCAAGGTGGACAGAGATAGTTCAAGCTGGCTCTTGCTTATCGCCACCAAGAACCAGTCATACCGGGGGGTGTGTCCAGGTTATCTACAGGAGAGCCTTCAGTGGCTCTGAGGATGCAGGTGCCTAGGTTTCCTAAGGAAAAAAGACACGGCAGTTGTTTTATACATAAGGCTTTAATAAACTAAAACATATTTGTGGAAACTTTTGTTATCAGTAAACAGCAAAATGATATTGCTGGGAATGCAAGCAATTTGCACACTTTTTCACAAAAGCAGGGATCCAGTTATTTTGGCAGGCAGGGAAATTTTTAGGAAGTCTTGCCAACATTGTCATTATTATGAAGCACTTCTTTTAGCCTTTACTACTTCCTGTGTCATCTGTTGGCTTACTGGACAGCGAATCGATGATGTGGTGTGATCATTGTGTCATGAAAAGGCTTGAAGCGTTTGTAAAGGTTCAGATATTTTATTACATTTTTTTAAATAACAAACATGCCATACTTATCTGCTCTATGTAATGGTTTTGCACCGAGCAGCCCTGATCCTTCTCTTTTTGTGACCCAGCGCCAGGGCTCCTGTTTTCTCCCCCCCTGCTGAGTACCCCATAGCAAGCTGCGCTTGCTCTATAAGACGCAGAGCGTGGATCGGGTGTCACAGTACTACTACAGTGAGCCCACAGGTGAGCAGGTGACACGGGTTCCCCCAGAGCGTGGAGTCTAAGGGTTAGCCGGTATTCTGCCAGGGACCCCCTCACAAGGGTTTGGGCTTAGCTGCGTGCTGACCCCAGGTCACGACCCCCGGGTTCACCTTGCTCATTAGGGGAATACCAGAAGACACTGTCAGACAAGGATGGATGAAGCAAAGGAGAGCCGAATGACAAGCCAAGATCAGGGCGGGCAGCAGACAATCTAATCAGGAGGACTAGCCGAGTCGGTACACGAGATCAGTTCACAAGAGGTCAGGTTGAAACAGGTTACACGAAGGGAGCTCAGAGACAAGCGTTGCTCAAGCAACCGGAAACTGGTCTGAGGGGAATTTAAATAGAGAAGCACATGGGGGACTGGACAGGAAGCAGCAGGAAGGAATGATATATTAAGCAACAGGTGAAGCCAGCGACACCCATAGTTGCAGAGTGCAGCCAGAGCTGAACACAAGCTAGTGGAACAACAGGTGCCAGCTGACCTACAGCAGTAAAAGTAAGACACAGATCAGCTCCGCAGCTGATCTGTGACAATCGGCCCCAACCCCTGCTCCCTTCTCACTGGCTGTGATTGACAGCAGCTGGAGCTAATGGATTCCGCTACTGTGTCTCAGTCAATGAGTAGGGAGAGATCTAGGAGAGCTTCTCCTCTGGTGCACATCGCTGGAACGGGATTGGGCTCAGGGGGGGCTGATGGGGGGGGAGCTGCATATTGAAGGTTTTTTACCTTCATGCATAATGCATGAAGGTAGGAAACCTTTAGCCTTTATAACTACTGTAAGGTAAAAACTGCAAAGCTTAACTAGAAAATGAGTATTCAGCTTCTTAGTTCATTGTAGAACGTGTGTGTGTATCATAAAATAGAAATATAATATTAAACCCTACAGGTTTGAATGCTGAGCAGCAGTAAAAAAAAAAAAACAGCTATCCAGTCCTGTATAACAGATCGAACAGTATACAGTGATTTATTATAGTGATATATTTTTACTGCCCCTATATTTTTTCTGTTTCAGCTGTTGGCAACAAGATTCTGTTAACTGTTACCTTAAATACACCAGCAACAGTTGGTCAGCTAATGGGATCTTGCCTTCGGATATTTTTTGATAGTGCTTTGGATATTACCAATGTCGTTAGGAAAGTGTTTGGAGCACATAAGTTTAAGGTATGTAGTCTCCTTTGTGTGTGGCAAGCTAGCAACTTTGAAGACTAAAATATTTAAAAAATAACTTTTCACTTTTAAATACCTTTAATCAGCTTTAGTTTCTTTAAAATGACCGTTATCCATAAGAACATACTATAAATATTTACTTGCGCTACAGAGGAAAACTCTCCAAATAAAAACACAAGTAGCTGCTTTTATACAAGTGCCCACAAGGGGCCACTCAACTTAAATTCTCACATCCTCTGTGTCCCTGTGTCTGTGCTATGTAAAAAAAAATCTGCCGGATTGTACCTATATGAGCACGGCTCCCAGCGCTCTTCTGACTGTCAGCTCTCTTCTCTCTCCGGCTCACAGCTCCAGTGGGCGGGGTCGAGCCCTTCCGCTGACGTCAGCTGGGGAGTAGGGGAAGAAAGAGAGAGCCAACACTCAGCTGAGCACCGAGAGCCATGCTCATATAAGTACAATAGGGCAGATTTTTTACATAACAGGGGTACTTATTATTATGGTACAGAGGGGATTACAGGATTTAGTAGCAGATATGAGAGCAGCAGGAGTGGGGGGTGGGGGCAGTCACTGCTACGAGCGGACAAGCAGGGAGGGGAGGAGGACAGAGGAGACACAGGGAGCAGGGCTGTGTATGACAGAGGCATGTACTCTGACCACAGTGTCAGGGCTCAGTAGCCCTGATATACCATGGTCAGTTTACAGGGGAGAGGGTATAGCCAGGCAGGATCAGCCAGGTTTTTTTTAGGTGTTACAGGGGGCCAAATGACACAGCCCAAGCACTGTGCTGTATAAAATGCTTTAAGGGGACAGGATCTCTTCTTCTTTCTTCTTCTTCTTGTTTTTTTATAAAATATATTGTGTATTGTTACAACCAATCCTTGTTTTTCTATTTTCTCACCTAAATGGTATTCCTAAATTCTATTCAGAAAAGAATGTATTAATAGTTATTGCACAATTTTTATAGGAATACCATTTAAGTGAAAAAAATAGAAACCCAAGGATCAGTTGTAACAATCCATAAGAACATTCATTTGAAAGTCGAATATTCAGTACACCTCTGCATTACATGCACACCCTCCCATGTTTTGTCTGTTGTTCCTGCCAGAACTCCAGTGAACTGCTAATTTCCATGTGCACTGACGATACTGCTTCTCCTACACTAACTTGCTAAACAGTGGTAGCAGCCATGCCTAAATTCTCCTACATCTTACAAAATTGAAATTAAGGGAAGTTGTTCTGCAGTCCAGCAAGAGGGAACTGCACAGGGCCAAAACCACTGCTTCAGAGCTTGGTGCATCAGATGCAGCATTGCCAGTTCCCTACAGGAAGTTAGGAGCGTACTGGAGTTCTGGCAGATCAGCTATTATTTTTCTGTAATTGCAATTTAAGAGGATGAAAAGTGTATGTGTTGCAGAAATGTTGTTTTGTTTTCTTTAAATCCTGGTTAGATACATTTTACCACTTGATTTGCAGGTGTCATAGTAAACAAGTGCTGGGATAGCGGATGTTTTTAGGATTTTAGAGGGGATATCCTTAAACAGGCATTGTAGGCTGAATGAGAGAGACGGTTTTCTTAGAAAATGGTAACTGTGGCATTAGAACTTTATGCCCTAATTTTGCATTTAAGTGGTTGACAAGATAATTTAAGAGAGATTTCCCAATTGTAACCCTTTTCCAGTGATGGTGATGGAGATTTGACCTTAGACATTTTACCTGTTGGGTATTTGCTTTTGCAGCACTCAGAACTACTTGCCATTTTGTCTTAGAATACAATTAGGCTACTTTTAAATGAGGGTGAGCTGATTGTCAGGGCCAACCTCAGCAGCAAAAGAACTGGGGGGCTTAACATGCTAAGATTAGAAGCCTTCTTTAAACCATTATGCCGCGTACACACGACCGGACTTTTCGACGGACTAGGTCCGGCAGAACGAATCCGGCGGACAGTTTGTGTGTGGGCTTCATCAGACCTTTGCTGTCTAAAAATCAGACAGACTTTAGATTTAAAACATGTTTCAAATCTGTCTGGCAGACTCGAGTCCCGTCGAAAAATCAGTTCATCTGTATGGTAGTCCGACGGAGGAAAATCGACGCTAGGGCAGCTATTGGCTACTGGCTATGAACTTCCTTATTCTAGTCCGGTCGTACGTCATCACGTTCGAATCCGTCGGACTTTGGTGTGCTTTTGTGTGGCCAAGTCCGTTCATTCAGAAAGTCTGTCGGAACTCCGCTGAAAGTCCGTCAGGAAGACCGTCGGACCTAGTCCGTCAAAGTCCGGTCGTGTGTACGCGGCATTAGAATTCTGTGTAATATTGTTTTATGATTACAGGGCTTTATAAAGAAACAAGGCATTTCAGTAGCAAAGACGACCGTGCATGTTATTTTTGATGAAAGTGGATCTCAGGTATTACAAGCTTTGCTTTGGATATTGATTGTGGGAATTTTGTTGCCAGTTCCAGAATTTTTGTGAACAGTATCTGTACTTTTTAAAAAGTGATACTAAATAGAGAAGTGTCAATTGCCATAATTCATTCACATAAATCATATGTAGCAAGGCACTGTTTTTTGTTTTCTTTTAATACTCTAAGTATCTTATTCTTCCAGCACTGTTGCGTGTATACATGATCTTTTCCTATTTATTGGCATCCGCAGGATAGGATCTTTGGGGAGGGCTTCTATTGCTCTGCTAATATATGTTCTTTACTGTGCGAGTCTGTGTCTGGCCAGCCCGGATTGGTGCTTTGCCGGTCACATGTCAAAAAAAAAAAACAGTTTCAGAAGAGCACTTCAAATTAGATTATAAATATCATGCAACTGTTTCACAGCTCCCAGTAAATTTTTTTGAACATTGAATGATTTGATACTTGCTTTCATTTTGTTTAGCTAGCATCTGCATCCAAGGCTTTTTGTTTTGTACTTTACAGGTATTGGCAAATACATCAGATATATGTAATGCTAATTTTTTTTTTAAACTCTCCTTTTTTGTGGGTTTCTTACTGCATGTAATCAATCGGCATACTATATCCCATCCCATAGTGTTTAGCAGTAGGAGGACATGGATGAGGGGGAGGGCTACGGGGGTGGCATATAGTATGCTGATTATTACATTCACTAAGATTGTAAATTTAGAAACAAGCACTCCTATGGCCACATCTGTATAGGGGATTACAACTTAATGAAAATAAAAGGGCAAAGAAATGCCCTGGGTCGGAGTTTAGAGGCACATTGGACGATGTTGGGTAAAAAATATTTCTCTTTCGTTCATTGCTGGACACAGCTCCTTAAATCTTGATATTAGGGTTATATCGCCACCTTCAGGAGAGGACTAGGCAGAACATGTAAAACATGTAAAAACAGCAAAACTGCACAGTACTGCCCAGGGGGCGGTCCCACTGGCTATAACCCCTCACCCTGCTTCCTGCAGCTCAGCTTTTTCTGCCTAGTGTAGGAGAAGGACCTGGCTCCCATGGAGACCATTGGTCCTTAGAATTGTTTATTTTTTTCTGCATTTTTTAACCTGTGATCTACAATCAACAGCCAGGCTGGGTGACAGGCTGGATAATATAGATCCCTGTAGTCCGAGCCTGAGCAGACCCTAGCTACGTGCTGGGTCGGCCATGACATGCCCCATTCTGGTCCAGGGGCGGCCAGTGAGCTATATTCTCCGGGCACACATGACCGGGCTATGACTGTCCGTGTCACAGTGCGCCATGGTTGACAGCCACCCCGTACTGCTCAGGTGTGGGTCTGTGGTGGAATGCATCCAGCAGTCCCGGCAGGAAGGGTAAGTACAGTTCCACCTGTCTCGGCAGGATGGAGCAGCTGGGCATTCCCTGGTAGGTCGACTAGGGGGTTCTCTCGCTCTCCCTTTCTTCTCTCCCTGTCCCTTTCCTTCCTCCCCATGCTATGGGCTGCTGTGTGACTGGGCATATGGGGGTGCGGTGCACATACCTGGTCTGGGGTCCTCCGCGGGGGCTCCGAGCCTTGGCAGGGGGCTGCGCTGGGTGTTGGGGGTCCGCTCATCCTTTTCTTGTTTTTCTGGGCCACGGTGGGGGGTTCAGGGTGTAAGCCATGAGGGGAGGCCACCTCATGGTCCGTAGCCATTTTCCTGAGGCCTTAGTCAGTATTTCTCTTTCAGCCATTTTGTAGAAGGTTCGGCAGCCATTTTCTCTGCGCCTCAGACATTTTTACTAAGATAGCCATTGCCTATGGACGCTTTATCAGCGGGCCTGGAGTCCTTTATTGCCAGGGTGGAAGTGGCATGCGGGCGCAAGGGGGTAAAAAACGCCCCCTCCCCCCACAGTCTTCTGAGGAGAGCTCTGATTCAGACTCAGGCCCCGCTGTGACTGGTGGCCCCTGTTCTGATGGGTCCGACTATGCGGACCAGGACCGTTCAGACAGTGAGGATGACTCTGTGTCTGGGTCAGTGCAGAAAAAAGTGCTGTAGGAGCACTTATTACAGCAGTGCGGGATAACCCTGAAGATACAGGCTACGGCGGGAACATCTGCAGAGGTGGCAGTCCCTTTTGGGTCCCACAAACTGGGCTGCACGGCTAAGTTGTTTCCGTATTTAACTTATTTTGATAAGTTCATTCACAAGGAAAGGAGAAGCCCGCCACGAGCCTTTTCAGTTCCGAGAAGATTGGCGGTGTGTTACCCTTTTGAGGAGGGCCTCCTGAAAAAATTGGCATCTCCTCCGGTCGTTGACACTCCCAGTATCCAGGTTAAATAAGGTAACCACGATTCCAGCAGAAGGGACTCCTGCCTTCAAGGTCCCTGCCAACAGAAGGGCTGAGGCAGTGGCCCGGTCCATGTTTACGGTGGTGGGGCCAGTGTTACGACCAGTGTTGGCCACGGCCTGGGTGTCGCAGACGCTTACTGAATGGGCAAAATTGTTACACCGTGAATTCGAGATGCGACAGGCTTCCCCGGTCTTTGTGGAACTAGGAGACCAGTTGGTGCATGGCTTTAAGTATGTCTGTGATGCGGCCCTGGATACGGCCCCCCTGCTCTCTAGAGAATAAGTATCAGCAGTAGTGCTACGGCGCCTGAATTGGCTGAAATTCTGGTCTGCGGACCAGGCATCTAAGAAAGCACTGGTGGATTTGCCCTTCCATGGTGAGAGGCTATTTGGAGCCTCGCTGGATGACATTATTAAGAATGTTACCGTAGGAACAGTACATTGCTCCCACAGTCCAGGAAGGGTAAGGAGCCACACCATAGGCAAGGGCTCTCTTTTTCTGTTCAGGAGCAAATTCTTCGTCTGCCCGGGTCGGCCGGTAAGCGTTCCCAGTCCGACAAGGCGCCGACTGAGGGACAAAAGCGTCCTTGGTTTCGCAAGCCAAACAAGCCTGCGAGCAAATCTGTTACCACATGAAGGTTTGCCCCCGCCCGACTCTCACGTGGGGGAGTCGCCTTGAAGCTTGGTGGACCACCCTACTTTCCGATCAATGAGTCTGCAAACTGGTTTCATCAGGATACAAGATAAGAGTTTCTTTCTTGTCCACCAAACAGATTCTTTCGCTCCAACCTTCATCTCCTTCCGGCTCATCAGGAGGCCCTGTTTGGGGCAGTACAGGACCTGCTGCTACGTGGGGTGATAGTACCTGTAGCGACGCTGGAAAGGTTTCGGGGTTTCTACTCTAATCTGTTTGTAGTCCCACAGAAGGAAGGGGTCCGTCCGATCCTGGATCTTAAGGCCCTCAACAGCTTTCTGTGAGTACAAAGATTCAGGATGGAATCAGTCGCTCTGTGGTTGCTACACTCCATCAGGCGGACTTCCTGGCGTCCTTGGACATCAAGTACGCATACTTGCATGTACCCATATGCAGCAGGCATCATAGGTTACTGTGCTTTGCAGTCGGGGAAGAGCACTACCAATTTGTGGCTCTCCCTTTTGGCCTAGCGTCAGCACCCTGGTTCTTCACCAAGGTGTTAGCCCCAATTCTGGCATTGTTAAGGCAATATGGGATTGCAATCGTGGGTATTCTGCCTCAGAATTAAGGGAGGATATGATGATCACCATACAGACTCTTCTGGAGCTTGGTGGGGTACTGAACTTCCAGAAGTCGGTATTGGTGCCAACTCAGCGCCTGGAATACCTGGGCTTACTGCTGATCTTCTCAGAAGTGAGAGTCTTCTTCCTTCAAAAAAAGCTACAGACTCTCTTCAAGCTGCAGTGAAGTTGTTGGTGACCGGCAGGGGGTGGTCGCTGCGTTTTTTGCATGAGAGTCCTGGGTCTCATGGTACCCACTTTCAAGGCGGTATCGTATGCTCAATTCCACATTCGAGTCTTGCAGAAGAGATCCTGTCCAAATGGGACAAATCTCCGTTATCCCTGGATTGTCAAATTCGGGTGAGCCAGCTAGTCAGAGAGTCCCTTCTCTGGTGGTTGAGGTCTCTGGCCCTTCGGTCCGGGAAATCATTCTTTCCTCTCCATTGGACGGGGATCACAACGGATGCCAGCCTGACCAGTTGGGGGGGAGTTTTGGGTGTACAGTCAACCCAGGGTCGCTGGATGCAGGAAAAATCCTGCCTGCCAATCCGTGTGCTAGAGCTACGGCGATCAGGCGGTGCCTCTTCACATGGTCAAAGAGGCTACAGGAACGTCCGGTCAGGATCCAGTCGGACAACCCCACTGCGGTGGCGTATGTCAACCATTAAGGAGGAACAAGGAGCTCAGGTGCAGCACGGGAGGTCGCTCACATCCTGCAGTGGACAGATCGGCGCATGCCGGCCCTGTCAGCCATGTACATTCCGGGCATAGAAAACCAGCAGGTGGACTACCTAAATCGTCAGATGCTGGACCAAGGGGAATGTTTGTTGCATCCAGATGTATTCTGGCTCATCTGCGTAAGGTGGGACACACCGGATGTGGATCTCTTGGCCTCTAGGCTCAATCGGAAGGTACAGAGGTTTGTGGCCAGGACAAGAGACCCCTGGGCGGACACGTCAGACGTGTTGGTGGCTCCATGGGGGGCATTATTGGCTGATTTATGCCTTCCCCCCCCCCCCCACTAAATATTCTACCATGCCTGCTATGCAGAGTGGAGCCCGAGGGGATTCCGGTGCTTCTGATTGCCCCAGATTGGCCTTGGTGTCCTTGGTACGCCGACATAGTATGAATGGTGGCGGATGTTCCTTGGCTGCTGCCGACGCGGGAGGACCTTCTGTCTCAAGGTCCAATACTTCATCCTGCCTTACCGTCGCTGGTTTTAAAGGCATGGCTGTGAAAGCCAGGTGCTAAGGGACCGGGGTATGTTGGACTCGGTAATTTCCACTATGCTAAGGGCACGGAAGTCATCTTCTCTGAAGATTTATCATCATACGTGGAAGGCCTACATCTCCATATGTGAGGAGACGGGGTGGCATCCGCGCACATACTCAGTTTCCAGGATCCTGCTGTTTTTACAGCGAGGAGTGGATCAGAAGATTGCATTAAGCACAATTAAGGGGCAGTTATCAGCTTTGGCTGTCTTCTTTCAGCGACCTTTGGCGACTCATTCATTGGTGAGTACGTTTGTGCAAAGGGTTCGACATGCAGCCCCTCGCGGTCGACCAACCCTGCCTCCGTGGGATCTGAATCTGGTGTTATCGATTCTTCAGTTTGAAAATAGGGAGATTCCCTTGTTGACTCTTTCTCAGAAAGTAGCCAGGAGGGTGTCTGAGTTGGCAGCCTTGTCATGCAAGTCTCCCTACTTGGTCCTCCACAAGGATAAGGCGGTGCTGTGTCTGCAGCCTTTTCTTCCCAAAGTGGTTTTGGCCTCTCATCTGAATGAGGACATCGTACTTCTGTCCCGATGTCCTCGGCCGTCACATCCAAAAGAGATTGCTTTGCCTTCACTGGACCTGGTCCAGGCTCTACGGGTGTATCTGTCTGCTACAGCTCCTTTACGGAGATCAGACTCTCTGTTTGTATCGGTGGCTGGTCCGGAAAAAAAGGGCTGGCGGTCTCGTCAACCACCATCTCTCTGTGGATCAGACAGATCGTGGTTCAGGCTTATGCCTTAAAGGGGCAGGCGCCCCACTTTTCTTTCCCGGCACATTCCACCAGGCCAGTTGGAGCCTCCTGGGTTCTTCGACATCAGGTGTCCATCTCCCAGGTGTGTAAGGTGGCGACTTGGTCGTCCGTTCACACTTTCACAAAATTTTACAGAGTTGATGTGAGCTCATCTTGGGATGCTTGCATCGGCCGCAAGGTTTTGCCGGCAGCTGTGTAAGGTTGCAACTCACTCATTTAGGTTACAAGGTTGTTGTGAGAGCATTTTTGGATACACACTTTGGCCGCAGGTTTTGCTGGCGGCCGTTTAAGGTGGCAACTCTTCTGTTGAGGAGTTCCTCTTTGTTGTGGGTGCAGTTATTTTCTTGCTGCTTCCACCCCTGGTTTTTTGACTCTGCTTGGGGACATCCCTAAGGTCAAGATTTAAGGAGCTGTGTCCGTGAATGAACAAAAGAGAAAATAGGATTTTTGTTCTCACCATAAAATCCTTTTCTCTGAAGTTCATTGACGGACACAGCACCCACCCCTCCTATTTATGTTTGCACTGCTTTTTGATGAACTGAGCTGCTGGAAGCAGAGTGAGGGGTTATAGCCAGTGGGACCGTCCCCCTGGGTTGTATTGTACAGTTTTGCTGTTTTTTAAATGTTTTACATGTTCTGCCTAGTCCTCTCCGGAAGGTGGAGATGTAACCCTAAGGTCAAGATTTAAGGAGCGGTGTCCGTCAATGAACTTCAGAGAAAAGGGTTTCACGGTGAGTACAAAAATCCTATTTTTATTGATAACAATTCATTGCACAAACAGAGCAAAAAATGGGCAAAGAGTTAAAAACATATAACACACATAAAACATGAATACATGGTGCAGAGAGAATACATGCACCATAAGAACAACAGTGAGCCCATGTTTCTCACTGTTGTTCTTTCCAATTCAGAAACACTGAGTTGGAAAAAAGATCACCCCTTGTGTCAGTATTGTTGAACCACGTTCTACTTTAATTATAGCCTGTAGTCTGCTTGGAGTTGTCTCTGCTGACTTTGCACATCTAGACTTTGCAATATTTGCCCACTCTTTGTAGAACTGCTCAAGTTCAGTTAAATTTGATGGTGACTGTTTGTGGACTGCAATCTTCAAGTCATGCTACAGATTTTCAATGGAATTCAAGTCAGGGCTCTGACTAGGCCATGCAAGGACATTCACCCTTTTCTCCTTCAACCACTGTGTGCTCATTTTTGCTGTGTCTTTTGGGTCATTGTCATGTTGGAAGGTAAACCTTCCTATTGACAACTTTCTTGCAGAGGGAAGCAGATTTTCCTCAAGAATTTGACAATATTTTGACCCATCATTTTTTTCCTTCTAGCCTGACAAGTGCTCCAGTCCCTGCTGCAGAGAAACACCCCCATAACAGGATATTACCACCCCCATGCTTTACTGTAGGAATGGGGTTATTTGGCTGGTGACCTGTGTTGGATTTCTGCCAGACATATTGTTTGGTGTCGAGGCCAAAAAATAAAATTTTCGTCATATCTGACCATAACACCTTTTTCCATGTGGCCTCTGAATCTTCAAGGTGCGTTTTGGCAAAGCTCAGTGGTGACAGTGTTTCCTTTCTTCAGGAGTGTTTTTTTTTCTTGCACCCCTCCCATACAAGCCATATTTGTGGAGAATTTGTGATCTTGTTGTCACATGCACACAATGACCACTCTGTTATAAATTCCTGCAACTGCTTCAGAGTTGCTGTAGGCCTCTTGGTAGCCTCACTGACCAGTTTTCTCCTGGCTCTTTCATCCAATTTGGAGTGACATCATGATCCAGGGAGGGTCTGTGTTGTACCAAATACCTTCCACTTCTTAGTAATAGACTTCATTGTGTTTCTAGGCATTGATAAAGCCTTTGAAATTGTTTGTATCCATCTCCTGACTCCTGACATCTCCTGCCTGTCCACAACTTTATCCCAGAGATCTTTTGACAGTGTTTTGCCACCCATAGTTGATTGTTTGCTTCAGTTTTACTACCAGGGATTGACATGCTCCAGGAAATAGGATTTTTCTATACAGCTTACCTGTAAAATCTTCTTGAGAGTACATCACGGGACACAGGAGCTTCATTACATAGTGGGTTATATAGGCACCTCTGGTGATTGGACACTGGTTAACCTCCAATTAAGGAGAATTCCTCCCCTATATAACCCCTCCCATATGGGAGGCACCTCAGTTTTGTAGCAAGCAATAGGAAACCACGTAAAACCCAAGAGGGGCAGGAGCCCTGTGTCCCGTGATGTACTCTCAAGAAAAGGATTTTACAGGTAAGCTGTATATAAAAATCCTATTTTCTTGATCATACATCACGGGACACAGGAGCTTCATTACATAGTGGGATGTCCCATGGCAATGCTCAGATTGAGGGGAGGGAGACACAGATCATAATAATAGACCGCCATGGACCGGAGGACCTAAACTGCAGCCTGCAGTACACTGCGCCCAAAGGCGATATCCTCTTGCCCTCTGACATCGACCTGATAGAATCTGGTGTATGTGTGGACTGATGACCAAGTTGCAGCCTTACAGATCTGAGCCAGGGAGGCCTGGTGATGCATTGCCCAAGAAGCACTTACAGCCCTAGTTGAGTGCGCCTTCACTTGAAAAGGAGGGATCTTCCCTTTAACACTATAGTCCTGAGAAATAACCTGTCTAATCCACCTTGAGAGAATGGATTTTGATGCCGCCTGGCCCTTCCTAGGGCCTTCCGGCAAAATAAATAAGCAATCAGTTTTCCTTATCTGAGCAGTTGCCTGAAGATAGATACTGATTGCCCTTACCACATCCAAAGTGTGCAAAGATTCTTCTTCTGCGGACTGTGGGTCCGGAAAAAAGGATGGTAGGATTACATCTTGATTCAAATGGAATCCCGAAACCACCTTAGGCAGAAAGGACCTGTTGGGACGCATTACCACCCGGTCCTTATGAATAATTAGATACGGTTCCTTGCTGGAGAGAGCTGCTAGCTCTGACACTCTCCTAGCCGAGGAAATGGCTACCAAGAAAACCAATTTTTTAGTCAAAAAGGACTAATGAAGCCTGATGCAAAGGTTCAAATGGTTGCCCCTGTAAAGCTGAGAGAACCAAATTCAGATCCCATGGGCATACCGGAGGTTTGACTGGTGGTCTTATCCGCATGGCCCCCTGGATGAAAGCCCGCACCAGGGAATGTGATGCAAGTGGCTACTGAAAAAACACTGACAAGGCCGGAATCTGCACCTTGATAGTGCTTACAGACAAATTAATTTCTAGGCCTGACTGGAGAAAGGCCAAGATCCTGTTAATGACATACTTTCTAGGATGCCATTCCCTGAGTTCACACCAGGAAACATATGCCTTCCAGATCTTGTAGTAAATAAGCCTGGAGGCCGGCTTTCTGGCATTGACCAGAGTAGAAAGGACTGGCCCCGAAAGCCCACGATCCCTCAGAATGTGGGTCTCAGCAGCCAAACCGTCAAATTCAGACTGCGTAAAGCAGGATGGTAAATTGGACCCTGTGAGAGCAGATCTGGCCGGAGAGGAAGGATCCATGGCCTGACTACTGCCAACGTCATGATCTCTGCGTACCAAGGTCGCCTGGGCCAAGCCGGGGCTACCAAAAGAACCGACTTTGTTTCTCTCTTGATTCTTCCCAGGAACCGTGACAGAAGCGGGCATGGGGGGAAGGCATAAATTAGATTGTACTGATCCCAGGGAACTGTCAGAGCATCCGACCCCTGAGCAACAACATCTTTTGTCCTTGACACGAATTTGTCCAGCTTTCTGTTGAATCTGGACGCAAACAGATCTACGTCTGGCGTACCCCACCTGCGACATATGTTCTGAAAACAGGTCAGGGTGCAGAGCCCATTCTCCTGGGCACAACTGCTGGCGGCTCAGAAAATCTGCCTGCCAATTTTCCACTCCTGGAATGAGGACTGCAGAAAGGGATGGAACATGCCTTTCTGCCCAGGCAAGTATGCGATTCACCTCTTTTTGTGCAACCAGCCTCCTGGTACCACCTTGGTGATTGATATAGGCCACTGCTGTGGCATTGTCGGACTGAACCCGAACAGGGAGACCCCGTAGTCTGTAAGACCATTTTATGAGAGCCATATAAACTGCCTGGATTTCCAAGCCATTTATGGGCAATAGCTTCTCGATCGCAGACCATTTCCCCTGCGTGCACGTCTCCTCCAACACTGCTCCCCAGCCCGTCAGGCTGCCATCTTTCGTAATAATCTTCCATGGAAGAGGAAGAAAAGTTTTGCCTTTCAGCAAATTCTAGATTTGTAACCACCAAACGAGACTCTTGCGTGTCCCTGGGGACAGACACATAGGAAGATCCAAGGCCTGGGGCTTCCTGTTCCACGCCACAAGGATGCATCTTTGCAGAGGCCTTGAGTGGAACTGGACGAATTGAACGGCCTCGAAGGAGGCGACCATTTTCCCTAACAGTCTCATGCACAACCGAATGGGGAAGATCTTCTGCCCAGAATTAGGCGCACCAGATCCCCAATGTCCAAGGCCTTTGGCCTTGGTAGAAACACCCCGCCTTGAGCGGTGTCGATGACCATACCCAGGTACTCCAACCTGATAGCAGGCTGTAGGGACAATTTTTCTAGGTTTATAATCCAACCTAGGCGTTCCAGGAGGTCTAGTGTTCTGGTAACACTGTGGTTCAGGAGCGCTACTGTTTTCTCTATGAGAAGCAAATCGTCTAGATACGCCATGACGGCTATACCCTGAGCTCTTAGGTTTGCCAAGAGAGGGTCTAGAATCTTTGTGAAGACTCGAGGAGCCGTAGCGAGCCCGAACGGCAAAGCCACAAATTGAAAGTGGCGGCGCTGTACCATGAACCTTAGATACTTTTGGTGTGCGGAAAATATTGGCACATGAAGATATGCATCCTTGATATCTATTGATGCTATAAACTCTCCCCCTTGCAGGGAGGAGACCACAGCGCGTATTGACTGCATTTGGAAGGACCGGATGCGTAAAAACTGGTTCAGATCCTTCAGATCCAGGATAGGTCTGACAACTCCATTTGGCTTTGGAACGGTGAAGAGATTCGAGTAAAAGCCTGAACCCTGTTATTTTGGGTCCACTTCCACTATCACCCCCTAGGATACTAAGTGATCTAAGGCCAGGAATAGCGGTCTTTGCTTTACTGGATCCCTGGGGATCCTTGACCTTAGAAAGCGAGAAGGTGGAATCTCCTGAAACTCTAGCTTGTAGCCCAGAGATACCGAGGAGACTACCCACTTGTCCCGGATCTCTTCCCGCCAGGCTTCTGCAAACTGCAGGAGCCTTCCCCCCACTCTGCCGAGCGGGGGCGCCCCTTCACAAGGAAGTTTTTGGGCTCTGTTCGGCAGGCTATCAGTTGGATCCTTAAATACCTAAGCATTATCCAAAGGACAGGTCAGGTTTCTATTCACACAAGAAACAGCCGCATCGACAGGTGGGACCCCCCCATTTTTTGGCAAAACTTTCCTCCAGAAGATAAAGCATAGAAAACCTTTTAGGAGGAGCAAACAGTTTATCGGGATGTCCCCAATCCTCATACAACAATTTATCCATTAAGGGATGAATTGGAAAGGAAAAGGCAGTCTGTGGGATTTTCGTGATTCCCAGGGAAGAAACAGAGGGCGTAGCGACCTCAACAGCAGGCATTCTGAATGTGGTACGCACCAATTTAGTATAATACTGCACCTGTTTTCTGAGCGCCTGGGAGGAGGGGACTCTCTCCTCTTCCTCTGATTCATCCGACTGCTCAAGATCCCTGTCCCAAGATAGGGATCTCTCCTCATTTTCAGAAGTGTCATCTGAGAGAGAAATCTCAGCAGAGGGAGGGGATCTACCCCTTTTCCTGCTATCTTTTAGGGAAGCTGAAATAAAATTCATGATTCTCTCTTCAAAACCCTCCAATGTAGCCCTAAGGGAGTCCTCAGTGACATATACTGGGGCTGACACATTAGGAGAGGCTGAAAAACCTGACAGGGGCACTGAATCCTGTGAGGCTGGCTCCAGTCTTGCAGGGGGGGATGGTAACCTACAGGCATTTTTAAAAACCCCTAGACCTAGGCGGTGATTTACCAGTACCTTTGTTACCTCCCCCTGAGACCCTCTTACGGGGAGACATAGTGCTAAGCTACAAAGCAGAGGTACTAGTACAAAGTGCAATCACTGTTGTGCTTAAAGTCTAACAATAAATATATATGCCTAATATTGCACAACCTGATGCTGAGTAAGTGTCTAAGGTTTGCCTGGATCCAATCCCTTGGGATGCTTACTGCCCACAGCTCCTGTGTCTCCACTTACAGCCCCCTGGCGCTCTGGGCTTTTTTAAAATTGCCGCCTGGCGCTTGCGCAGTACGGCGCCGTGCACACCAACGTGCACGGCTCGCAACCACACTCCCCCCCCCCCTCCATTAGCACGGGAGCGTGCTTGGCGCATGTGCACGAGGACCACCGGACGTCCAGGGGGTAAAGGGACCACCATCGTAGCTGCGCGGGACCCCCAGACTACGTGGGACCCCTGTATTACCTTTATTGTGGCAGGGATTGCAGTGGAGACGTGAGTCATCTGGGAGAACCAGGCTTCACTGAGCATGTGTATCTGAAAGGCATGTAAGTGTGCATCAGGCTGCTCTTACTCCCTCTAGTGGTGGAAACCAGGTAAGACATACAACTACTCAATGAAGAAATCCATAGTATACATTTATATAGGATTAACTTCCCTTACCTGTCCTCGCCGCAGGAATTGCTGAAAACAGACAGATTCCAGCCTTCACCCATCACGGCGGGCAGAGTTGTGCCAACCTTCAGATTTTTTTGGGGTTCCTTCTCAGAAGAACCTCCTACCTGGACCTTGTAAAAGACTCTGCCAGAAACTTTCGTGCCACTATGTAAATAGTACACCAAGTCTGGTTTTCCCAGAGCCCAGTCTTCCAATAGGAGAGGACTTACAGGCAAAACCTAGTTTCTTCGGATGACGAGGCCCGGGTACCATACCATCTTGGGAGTCAAAATATCGGCCAGAGATATGGATCTGGTTTGTTGTAGCCCTTAGGCCCCCGCAGGGACCTGCACAGAGCTTTCTTCAGAGCACATGTTTTACGTGACCAACCACCATAGACACTGGCGAAAAAACTGAGGTGCCTCCCATATGGGAGGGGTTATATAGGGGAGGAATTCTCCTTAATTGGGGGTTAACCAGTGTCCAATCTCCAGAGGTGCCTATACAACCCACTATGTAATGAAGCTCCTGTGTCCAGTGATGTATGATCAAGAAAAGCTATTTTCATGCTGAGCTATTCAAAATTACGACAATTAATCACAGTTGAAAGTCAAATGGCTTTGTGTACCATTGACAAGGTGATTAGCTACACCTCATTGAGTTTACAAGTCATTTTTAGGAGAGGGTGATCCCTTTTCCAACTCAGTGATTTCTGTTTTTGATTTTTTTTTCTGACATGTTGGTGTTATATGTTTAACTTGGATGTGGATTTTATAAGTTGCACTGTGTAAATACAGCTGTATAAAATAAAAACCGTGGAGTCTGATGATCATCTCTGTGACCACAGAAGGTCTCTTATCTCATGCTTTTAACCTCTTTTAATCTGGAAGTCAATTACTCTCAGTAAGGAGTGCTCACTGACGGTGGTGGATTTACACTTACAAGTTGTTTTGTAGCATTTGAAGTTGCGGTGGTGAACACGTTGGATTCAAGGATATTAGAAGCTTACATAGTCTATGAACTGATACACATAAGAATCATATCAGAGCACTTTTATTTGTAATTATGTTATTTTTTTTAATATACTTGATTGCTCATCAGAAATTGTTTACGTATGAGTTTGTGAATAGTATTTATAATTGAGCACTTAGACACTTTTTGAATTGGTTGTTTAAAGAGAGCACAACTTTTTGTTTAGAAGGACCAGCTTATACATGACTTGGTGTATTTCTGGTGTTAAGGAAGTTTGTTTTTTAACTTTCTTCTGTAAGACTCTCCGGACAGGTGATAGCTTGTTGGGCTGGAGGGGGAGTCCTGGGAACCTTGTTGGTGCAGGTGACCTGGTCCTTGGAGGACTCGTCTCTCAATCAACATCTTGGAACTGAAGGCAATTTGGGTGCCTCTTCAGTGTTGAACCTAGCTTTTGTAGGGCCAACTGCTTCTGGTTCAGTTGGACACTGCGGCGGTGGCATACATTTCTCATCATTGGGGAACCAGAAAATTTGATCAGGCTAGAGAGGTAAAGTAGATCCTGCCCTGGGCAGAAACTTTGCATTCCAGGCTTGTGTGGCAATTGGCAGGAAGATTTTTTCAGCTGGACCAAGGAGAGTGATCTCTGCATGCAGAGGTGTTCCAGGGCCTGTGTTGGAGGTAGAGGGATTCATATGTGGGCTTTCTGGCCTCCGGGTTCAGCAACAAACTGTACAGGTTTGTATCCAGATGCACTAATTCCCTGGCAGAAGCAGTGGATGCTCTGGTGTGTCTGTGGGATCAGTACACCCTGATCCATGCCTTTCTTCCCTGAAAGTTCCTTATTTTTCTGCTCAGCAGATTTAAGATGCAGGGCATTCTGGTGACCCTCATTGCTGCAGATTGGCCCAGACGGATGTGGACCGGGTAAAACTTTTAGCAAAACTTGACAAAAATGTTAACTTTTTTCATATATTTTTCTAAAAGGAACTTTTAAAAAATATGGCTTTAGTGGGTTTTAAATGTAAGTGCCTAAAACCAAGAATACATATTTTATAGATTGTTGGCTGTATTATTTTTCTTTGTTTAAGCTTTTTTATTTAATTCCACATTCTGATCCTGCCATTTACACAATTCCTGTCCTGGGATGGCAATGCTTGTTCGGTGTATTGTATTTATAGAGGAATAGCCCCCATTGGAAAGAATTACAGAACACCCTCCCCCCATTTCCATTGTCGGATTTGTTTTGCAGTTCACACAGATAAATGGGTTTTATTTAAACAAAAAAGGAATTAAGTGGGGTAATATAAATAGTGCCTATGTTGATGTGTACCATCTTAACCACTTGCTGACCACGCTAAAGCCGAATTACAGCTACAGTGCAGCTGGCTACTTCTGGGACGCTGCTGATCACAGATTGAGGTAAAAAACCAATCAGCGGCTCTTTGCCATGTGATCAGCTGTGTCCTATCACAGCTGATCATGGATGTAAACAGAAGCTGGTCATCGGTCATCACATTTAAAACTGAAACAAAAGGCAAAACATTTGTGTATAGATATAAAAAAAAAACATTATAAATACCTTTCCCCCATTTTTTTATAAGTGATCACATTCCCTTTTGTTCCTTCTGTTCTCAGCTATTTAAGAGCTGGGGGAGGAGAAACAGCAGCACAGTGAAAGGCTGTGCAGGGGGGGCATGCCAGGCCAAGTCTGCTCATTGGAAGAGAGCACACTGAGTTTCCAACACAGTTGGAGAACTGACTATGGTGTGTTCTCCTGCTTAGTGTGGTCCACTTCTAATAGTAAAGCAGAGGGATTCACACAAAGGAAGCTATACAAAGAGAACAGGATACTTTCTCATACAAGGAGCAGGCACATATCAGGAATATGAAATGCTGGTGTAACAAATACTTTAAGCTGTATAGGAAATAATGAATATAGAAATCTTTATTGTTTGTTGCAGATCCTTATACCTGAAAGCCAAGAATCTGTGTCTTCAGCAAAGCATATAACTGTAGTGGAAACCAGTGACGTCAAAACCAAAAAGCAACCTTGTTTAACAACACCAAGTAGCAGTCAACAAAATTGTGAGGAAGACAACTCTCAAAATTGTAAAAAGGTGGTAGTATGAATTATTTATATTATTTGTATGCATGTACCTGTATATAATGTATCTATCTGTCTACATAGTGGAATAAACATGCACAAGTGGCTTTTTGTGGTATACCGTATATACTCGAGTATAGGCCGACCCGAATATAAGCCGAGGCCCCCAATTTACCCCCAAAAAAACTGGCAAACTTATTGACTCGTGTATAAGCCGAGGGTGAGATATGCCTGTCCATCCCTGTGTGTGTGTCCGTCCCTGTGTGTCCGTCCATCCCTGTGTGTGTGTGTGTCCATCCATCCATCCATCCATCCCTGTGTGTGTGTGTGTCCATCCATCCATCCATCCCTGTGTGTGTGTGTGTCCATCCATCCATCCATCCCTGTGTGTGTGTGTCTCCATCCATCCATCCCTGTGTGTGTGTGTCTCCATCCATCCATCCATCCCTGTGTGTGTGTGTCTCCATCCATCCCTGTGTGTGTGTGTCTCCATCCATCCATCCCTGTGTGTGTGTGTCCATGTGTGTGTGTGTGTGTGTGTGTGTGTGTGTGTGTGTGTGTGTGTGTGTGTGTGTGTGTCCAGCCTACCTGTGTCCCGAGCCTCCGTCCCGTGCCTTGCCTCCTTGCCTCCGTCCCGTGCCGTGCCTTGCCTCCTTGCCTCCGTCCCGTGCCTTGCCTCCGTCCCGTGTCGTGCCTTGCCTCCGTCCCGTCCCGTGCCGTGCCTTGCCTTGCCTCCGTCCCGTGCCTTGCCAGGATCGCCTCGGCGGCCATTCTAAAATTCAAAAGCCCCGCCTCCGCCTCCGCCTGTGATAGGCGGAACACTGAATTTCCCAGCAGCCTGTGTTCCGCCTATCACCGATATCGTCTCATCCTCGTACTACGGACGAGGATGAGACGATGTCCGTGATAGGCGGAACACAGGCTGCTGGGAAATTCAGTGTTCCGCCTATCACAGGCGGAGGCGGAGAAGGAGGCGCGGCTTTCAAATTGTAGTATGTCCGCCGTCTGTCTGCTCGATACGCTGATCGAGCAGTCAGACGGCGATGACTCGAGTATAAGCCGAGGGGGGCACTTTCAGCCTCAAAAAAGAGGCTGAAAATCTCGGCTTATACTCGAGTATATACGGTAGTTATGAAGACATGTATTATCTGTATTATATATAGTCTAGTATTGATTATGGGCCTATGATAATGTTTTCATTATTCGTGCATGTCTTCTATCCAGTTTATATCATGTTCAAAATTATCATAGCCTAGCTTCCTATACGTGTCAACAAACAGCATATGTAATATTGTGGTTGATGTGATGTAGCTACAGAATAGACATAACAGCCAGCCGCACACTCAGTCCAGCCATTTTCTGAGTCCACCTTGTATATGTTCTTCTGTGTGCCGCTTGTCACTGTTCACGTAGACAGGCAAGCTGATGGGTTGGAAAACTGTAATGATTGCCGTTTCTTTCTGATAAGCTGGTATCTGCCTCCTTTCTGTGTCCTGTCTGTGGCCAGCTTAAGACATCTATTTAGAACAGTGGTCCCCAAACTGTGGCCTGCAGGCCAGATGTGGCCCTTTGATTACCTTTATCCGGCCCTCTGGGCACTATTCCTCCCACTGATAAAAGGAAGTATTCCTCCCACTGGCAGCAGCAATGGGGCACTATTACTTCCACTGACACCTACAATGGGGCACTATTCCTCCCACTGATACAAGGAAGTATTCTTCCCACTGACAGCAGCGATGGGGCACAATTTCTTTTCACTGACACCAACAATGGGGCATCATTCCTTACACTGACACTAACAATGGGCATTATTCCTTCCATTAACACAAACAATGGGCCTTGTTCTTTCCTTTGACACAGACAATGGGGTATAATTGCTTCCATTGACACCAACAATGGGGCATCATTCCTTCCATTGACATGAACAATGGCCATTATTTCTTCCACTGACACCAACAATGGGTCACTGTTCCTCACACTAAGCCAGCAACGGGCCACTGTTCCCTCCACTCATACCAGCAAGGGGCCACTATTCCTCCCACTCATACCAGCAAGGGGCCACTATTCCTCCCGCTCATACCAGCAAGGGGCCACTATTCCTCCCGCTCATACCAGCAAGGGGCCACTATTCCTCCCGCTCATACCAGCAAGGGGACACTTTTCCTCCCACTCATACCAGCAAGGGGTCACTATTCCTTTCGCTCATACCAGCAAGGGGCCACTTTTCCTCCCACTCATACCAGCAATGGGTCACTAGTCCTCCAACTGATACCAATAATGGGGCACCAATCATTCCTCCCACTAAGGCCAACAATGGGCCACTATTCCTCCCACTCATATAAGCAATGGGTCACTATTCCTGCAACTTCTATTCCTACCCCTGACAAACAATAGGTTATTATCCCTTCCACTGATATCAGGAATAAGGCACTGTTCCTCACACGGATGGTACACTAACCCCCCCCCCCCCCCCCACAATACCAACAATATCAACAATTGGCAATATTCATCCCACCAATATCAATAATAGGGTGCTATTACTCCTCCTACTGACCACAGGTGCTATTTATTTTTCTTACACCTACTGACCCCCCTAAAGTCTTAAGGTGCGTAATCTGGTCCTTTGTTTAGAAAGTTTGGAGACCCCTGGGTTAGATTAAAAAGTTGCTAAGCAGCTGTCATTATAGCCACTGAGTTGTAGGGAATATGACAATTCTTCTTGTGTGGAAATAAGATGCAAGGTGTAAGCTAAGGTGAAAGAATGGGCTGCTAGAGGAGAATGTCCTTTGTACAATACCAGCACAGCAGCTGGTTTCTCCAAAATGTCATTAATCAAACCCTATTTATTTTACAGAAAATACATAATAATACTGAATCTAGAAATTTAATAATCTCAATTTATATTACAATTCATGCTCTTCATAAATAATTTTTGTCTTGTACTGGCATGCTTTTTGTAGTTGGTTACACCAAGTCGACCAAAAGTTTCAGAGCCATCAATCAATATTCTAGTACCTGGTGCTCAGAAGACAGCTAGTGCATCTGTATCAGTAACAACACGTGAGTTACACTTTCTTCTTTGTTAAAGTGCATGAAACAGTAAATTAAAGGCTCAGTCCTCTCTAGGCTGCAGAAATACATTTTTGTAAAAGCTGATCCTCGTTTTTGTACTAAATAAAACTGCAGCTTACGCTGCAAATATTGTCTTCTCTGCAGCACTGTCTGTTGCAGAAAATCCACTCTGCCACGGGGTCTCTTCTGGGTTAAATGAAGGCTGGTATATTTCAGTTCTTTTCTTGTGAGCCCAGGCTGTCTTAAACACACCCCTTCGGGTGTATCACCATGTTTGACATGGCTCACTGTACAAGATTTCAGAGAGTGTGCGTGTCTCTTTGCGCGTGTAATGGAGAGAGTGTTAAAAGAAAAAAAAAACACACTGGAGTTCTGCTAGAATTACAAGGCAACATGTAAAGTATTGACTTCTGCCTTCTTATCAGGAAGATGAGAAAGTTATTATTATGAGAATAATACAATACTTATTCTGTCTGGAGAAGAGATGCTTGAGAGGGGATATGATTTCAATTTACAAATGCCACACTGGTGACCCCACAATTTGGATACAACTTTTCCACGGAAGGGAGTTTAATACCACATGTGGCCACTCATTAAAATTAGAAATGAGGTTTAACCTTGAACTGCTTAGAGGTTTCTTTACTGTAAGAGTGGCAAGGATGTGGAATTCCCTTCCACAGGCGGTGGTTTCAGCGGGGAGCATCGATAGTTAAAAAAAATTATTAGATAAGCACCTGAACGACCACAACATACAGGGATATACAATGTAATACTGACATATAATCACATACATAGGTTGGACTTGATGTACTTGTGTCTTTTTTTCAACCTTACCTACTATGTAACTATGTATGTCAGTTGAAAAGTATGGTCGCACACTATCATCCACAAGAAACTTTATTGGAGACTACGCAGACAGAACACCACGGCAGAACCATGTTCTGTTTGAGTGATCTCAATAAAGTTTCTTGTGGAAGCTACTAGCGGTGTTTAGGCAGAGGGGTGATCACTTTGCCTCTGATCCCACCATCCTACTGCCACTGGAGAAAAATTGAGTTTTCTGACTGCTTGAATTTTTGGATAAAAAGTTTTTAACCATGTGCAGTAATCGTGATGCATAGTGTAATCGAGTCGTGAGACCAGTGAAGATGCACACCCCTATTCATGGTAACAATGATCCAATGACCAGGACTAAGGGACACACCCAAGGAGAAGGCAGCCAATACTATTCGCTGTTAAGGATCCTGTTGTATAGAAAGAGGTACCATAACCCTTTCATCCTGGAAGGACAAACTTGGGACTGCCTCATGTGCCATGTGGCTCACAGAACTACAAGAATACCTGCAGTCAACATCCCTACAAAGGTCAAAGAATCCTTTGAATATAATATCAGATTCTGGATGACTTTTTGAGAGGCTGTATAATTTTCCAAATCTTACACTCAGGCAGTAACACTCTTGTCAGGACCATGTTCAGCACAATGCCCGGGTATTCTGTTCTTTAAAATGGTTCTAGCTGATTCTTCCTGAAGTTCACAATCCAGCCAAAACAAGGCAGGTCTTTAAGCACCACTTCCTTGGCCACTAACAACTAATGTTTGGAGCATGACAGGAGTAGAGATCGTCCAGGCAATGGAAAATGTTCTTGAAACTTAGGAGAGCCTGGATAGGTTAGTATGTGGAGGTAGGTGTCAGCTAAGTTAATCGAGATCAACAAATCGTGCATGACTAACAGAATTGTTTTCAGGGGGCTTCCAGCCAGGGAGAGGGTTAACCTGGTTAGAAGGTCAATAGGAAGAAATCTTCATAGTACTCTTGAAAGAATCTTATAGTGAGTACCAAAATAGTACATTGGGTGTTTTTCAGCATCACTGGGAAAGGCAAGGATGAAACCACCCCTAGAAATGATTAGTTCTGCACAAAGAAAGACATTTGTGGGGCCTAGTCACAAAGAAAATGCAAGCTGCCTGAAAAAGGGGGCCTCTAACAAGGTACTGTATATTTGAAAACTTTATTGCTACCACACTGCTTTCTGTGCAAATGCAAACCTAACTGTCTGTCTTTAGCAAAAGCCTACAGCAGCTGATGTAGAAACTATGCTGACTGATGATATTTTCCCAAATCTTTCAAAGGGAGGCCATGGTTAGTAGCATTTCTTATATTGTTACAATGTTAATACTTTGTCATGCAACTGTCATGTATGTGCCCACATTTTTTTGACAGTTGTTGCTTGAAGGTGTAAGCGATTTTAATTTTTGTGTGTCTGTATAAGATGTCCTGCTTAGGTGACTCTTGCATTGTATTCCCTTTTTTGAATTTCAATAAAAATTATTATACCAAAATAATACTTTTTCAAAATAATACAATTTAACAATTTATTTCCCAGAAGAACAGATGGATATTGTGCCGGACACACAGTTTCCTGTGGGAAAGAATATGCCAATGTAGGTATCCTACCATGGTTAACTTTTTTAAAGAACATGTCATCAAGATAAATACCTAATGGATCATGATCTTCTGATAACTCTCTGATTCACGGGCTCTGTGTTAATTCAAAGATAGCGAATCACCTGTTCAGTATTGCTGCAAGTGAACTAACTGCCTTGCAATTAGTGTGCAGCTCCTAAGTTGGACAATAGCAGTTTCCAGCCGACAGTTATATGGCTTTTAGGTTACTCTGTAGCTAAAACAAAAATTTAAAAAGATGCCAGTAAAATCCATGAATAATACTTACCAGTTCAGTCACTGGTAAATTGCATTTTCACTTTTTCACAGCTACACCAGCCATTGGAAACTTCAGCATCCAACACTTTTAGGTGTGTCAGAGTCCTGCTTATCCCTGTTGCTTCAGAGCTACAAGGACACAATAGTGATGGCCAGTGGGTTGACCATTGCATGCAGCAGGGAGATACAATCATCACTACACACCCAGAAGTGTCAGATGCTAAAATCTCCACAGCTAAGTGCAGCTCTGCAGGAGAACATAGAATCCATTCAACGTTGACAGGACTGGTAAATATTATTAATATACTTTTGACAGTTGTTTCTTTTTAATTATTTGCTGTTTATCTAACTGCTTAAAAAGTGTTGATAGGAGTTTTGCTTTAAATTTGTTAGTCAAGTCTATCTAAGTCAGCTAGTAGTAATGCATCTAAAGCCTCATTCACACGGGTGACCTGATCCATATAGTCTTTCTGCATGCTGATCTATTCATTAGACATCATTGATTTCATCAGGCTGCGCAGAACATCTATTCAATCCCAGGTGCCCAAAGACGGCCCTTTGTATGAGTGCACAGATCGGTGTGCCTGTGTAAATGAGGCCTAACATTATGTTGCTCCTCCACCCAGTGTGGAGACAACCTAAGTTTGGAAATGCATTACCAGATGAAAAAAAGCCTACAAAAAATAACTACTGCGGTTACCACATTTAACGATTGGTAAGCTGCAACAGATTCAGTTTTTGTTTTTTGCTTTGATACCCCTTTAAAGTAATGTTTTTGTTTATAATTTTTTTTACATTTATAATATATAATATATACACACATATAATATACACACACACACAGTGTATTTATTTTATAATATATACACTATCATTGTTCTGTAGGTATACATTTTTGATGAATGATACACGTGTACATTTTTTAAAAACCTTGATGTATAGTAATTCTCTGCTTTTCAGTGTTGCACAGTGCTTTGTTGCTGCTCCTGACAAGGCAGATCTATAAGTCGGCTGACTGCTAGAAAGCCAAAACCTAAAATACTGAGTGGCTGATATTTTGTTTCAGCAAGACATAAGCATTTAGACTGACTATTGTGGGGTATGGTAAATTGAAATATGGAAGACAACACTTGTAAAAATGTAAACATCATATCAAAATTGCTTTAACCACTTGACCTCCAGCAGGTTTAATCCCTTTCATGACCAGGGCATTTTTTTGCTTTTCAGCACTGTGCTACTTTAACTGGCAATTGCGCGGTCATGAAACACTGCACACAAATTTTTTTTTTCCACACAACTAGAGCTTTCTTTTGGTGGTATTTGATCACCACTGTTTATTTTTTATATAAATAAAAAAAATACCGAACATTTTGAAAAAATAAAAACAATATTTTCTTTCAATAAAATCAAAGTTCTTCAAAAAGTTAGCCCAAAATGTATTCTGCTACATGTCTGTGTTTTTGGGGACACTATACTATTAGGGACACTTGTATAGTTATGATCATGATCAAGATATTAGGCTTGATTTACTAAAACTGGAGAGTGCAAAATCTGGTGCAGCTCTGCACAGAAACCAATCCGCCACCAGTTTTTTTGTCAAATCTTAATGAACAAGCTGAAGTTAGATGCTAAGTGGTTACCATGCACAGCATAGATTTTGCACTCTCCAGCTTTAGTAAATCAGCTTCACTGATCTGTACAGACACTGTACTAGTAATGACGGTGATTAGTGACTTATAATGTGACTGTGATAGTGCGGTGGGCAATCTGCCGCCAACAGACACTGGCGTGGAGGGGCTCTAACTGATATCGCTAGTGCTGCTAATACAGCGATCAGTGAGAATACTGTACACTGTACTAATGAGACAGGCTAGGAGGGGGTTAACATCAAGGGGTTAACTGTGTGCCTAAGAAGTGTAATGTATGCTGCTTTTACTAACAGATCTGTTTTTTTCCCCTAAATTCCGAGTTTATTTCAGGGAGAAGAGTCAGACAAATCACTGTCTGTGTACAGAGTGTTTGTCAACATAGAATTCTGTGCTGTGATTGGCCACAGCCAATCAGCAGGTTTCAGCCAAAATCATTGGCTAAAATCTGCTGACAAACTCGTGCTGTAGGTACGTTTTTAATATTGCTCTTAAGCACTACTAGCATTTTTTGATGTTCCCTATACCATAACATATCTTTACTTTTTTGGGTTAAGGTCCACTTTAAAATAAACACTGCAAAAATACCTCAAATATGTGCACAATAAAAATACACTGTAGACTAAAGACTGAGCAAGGCCAGTACGACAGGTAGCAAAGCAAGTTGTGATTCAGCCTTCTACCTCCCACCTAGAACTAATACTTGCTAACTACTTTCTATTTAGTTCTATGCTTGGCGTACAGAGTCTGTATAGGTGACACATGGTACTTTTAATGGCTGTTTGTAGAAATCTAACCAACACTTATCTGGGATATTGATTATAGATTGCCGGGTCTCTCAAATACTAGTTTGAGTTTAACCAAGAAGCCTGAAAAAGCTGTACGTCAAAATGAGAAAGCAAGTGTAACAAATGAATTTCTGTCTAATAAAGGTAAAATTTATCATTTGTCCTTTAGAGACAACAACTTAAAGCCCAGTTAAATGATTACATTTTACTCTGTCCACCAATTTACCTGTTAATAATTTTCATACTCCTTGTTTGCCTTTCTTTTCTAGCAAATATAGGATTTTCTTTTATTATGTCATACTAATTGGAGCCTTGACAGCACTGCCCCCACCCTCCCACCACCACCTATAGATGGTTAGGTCCATATATATTTGGACACAGGCACAATTTTCATACTTTTGGCCCTGTATGCCACCAGAATAAGATGAAAACAAAACAACCAAAATGAATTTGAAGTGCAGATATTCAGCTTTAATTCAAGTGGTAGAATATAATATCAAGTACAAATTTTAGGAACTGCAACCATTTTTATACACAGTCCCCTCATTTTCAGCGGCTCAAATGTAATTGGACAAATTAATATAATCATAAACAAAATGTTAATTTTTTATATTTTTTTGAGAATCCTTTACTGACAACGACTGCCTGAAGTCTGGAACCCATGGACATTACCAAAGACTGGGTTTCCTCCTTTCTGATGCCTTGCCAGGCTCTAACTGCAACTGTCTTCAGTTGTTCTTTCTTTGTGGGTCTTTCTGCCTTTAGTTTTGCCTTTAGCAAGTGAAATGTATGCTCAATTGGGTTGAGATCAGGTGATTGACTCAGCCATTGCAAAATATTCAACATCTTTTCCTTCAAAAGCTCCTGGGTTGCTTTTGCAGTGTGTTTTGGATAATTTCCCATCTGTACTGTGAAGTGCTGTCCAATCAACTTTGGCATTTGGCTGAATCTGGGCTGGCAGTATATCGCTAAACTCTGCAGAATTCATATGGCTGCTTCTGTCACATCATCAATAAACACCAATGGCCCAGTGCCACTGGAAGCCATGTATGCCCATGCCATCATACTGCCTCCACCATGTTTTACAGATGACGAT
Source organism: Lithobates pipiens (assembly GCF_037356315.1). Taxonomy (NCBI): domain Eukaryota; kingdom Metazoa; phylum Chordata; class Amphibia; order Anura; family Ranidae; genus Lithobates; species Lithobates pipiens. Next base: position 197,338,091 of record NW_027507789.1, on the reverse strand, counting down.
GTGTGCTGCGAATCCGGTTCCAAGCCTTCTCCACACTTTTTTTTTCCTGTCATTCTGTACAGATTAATCTTAGTTTCATCAATCCAAAGAATACTTTTCCAGAACTGGTCTGGCTTTTTTAGATTTTTTTTTTTTTGGCAAAGTCTAATCTGGCTTTTCTATTTTTCCGACTTATGAATGGTTTGAACTTTGTGGAGAACCCTCAGTATTTTCTCTCTTGACGCCTTCGTTTGATTGTTGACAATGATACGCCCATCTCCTGGAGAGTGTCCTTCACTTGTCTGGATGTTGTGAATGGGTTTTTCTTTACCATAGAGAGGATTGTGCCATCATCCACCACTGTTGTCTTCTGTGGACGTTCAGGCCTTTTAATGTTGCTGTGCTCACTAGTGCGTTCTTTTTTCCTCAGAATGTACCAAACTGTTGATTTGGTCGCTCCTAATGTTACTATCTCTCTGGTGGATTTGTTTCATTTTTGAAGCGTTACAATGGCCTATTTCACGTGCTTCTTTGAACACGTGATGTAGGTTTACAGCAATAGATTCCAAATACAAATACCACACTTAGAATCAACTCCAGACATCTTCACTGCTTAATTGATTAAGAAATAACAAAGGAGTAACCCATACCTGGCTAACCTTTTGATTCAATTTTCCAATTACTTTTGGTCCCTTGAAAAAGAGGGGATGGCTATTCTTAAGAGCTGTAATTCCTAAACCCTTGCTCCGATTTAGATGTTCATACCCTCAAATTAAACCTGAGAGTGTGCACTTCCATCCCATATCCATTATATAACTATAGATGGAATATGCTTTGGTAAATATCTAAAAAAAAAAAAAAATTGTACCTGTGTCCAAATATATATGGACCTAACTGTAGGTCCAATACACTCTTTTGTTAACAGGATGGTCAGCAAACAGACCACTCTCAGGTATCTAAGTATATGTTAAGTGTACCAAACTGCTTGTGCTGAAGCTGCTGTACCTCTCAATAGGATTCAAAGGTTTCCCATTTTGTTATAAAATAAATAGTGTAGCGCTAGGATAATAAAAACAATTAATGTGGGTGAACAAAAATGAGAAAATTAATAAGTACTGAAAGAATGAGAACACAGTTATTGTGCAATACAGTGCAAACAAAACTAAATATGAGGAATTATTGTGCAATACAGTGCATAATAAAGCTGCATATCATGAACAGTTATTGTGCAACATAGTAACAATGAGTGCTAAAGAGAAACTATTATCAGTTCGTCTCTCTATGAGAATGTCCTCTTATTGTGCTGAATAGGGAAAAAGACCAATCTTCTCATCCAGGTTATAACAAGAGGAGAGGAAGGGACCAACAGCAACAATCTATTTGCCTGAAGCGATGTTCATATGAGAACCTTCTATTAATGTAAGATGGGTACTCTTACCAATGGTGTTGGACCCACCTGTCATACGACAGTGGGTCTAAAAGGCTTATATTCACCGAAGGTTATGCTCTGGCCTCCAATAGGAAGGATCCCGGTGTGTAGTCCTCGTTTGACCGTAGAGGTAGGTATTTGCAAAAACCACCGTCCAGTAGTCTACAAGTTCCAGGAAAGGATAGTATTTCAGGAACCAAGCATATCCAAACTCGGATTTCAGGTAAAAACTCATATGAGTAACATATGGAAAAAGAAAAAACAAGAAGGGGCTCCGGATGGTGCAGATCAAAAAAATTAAAAAGTGATCACAAAATAAAACATATAAAAGCAATGTGGGGTACAAGTAATGCTGACCGGCGCGTTTCGACACCATCGGTCTTCAACAGGGGCATACAACGCGTCGGGCAGCATTACTTGTACCCCACATTGCTTTTATATGTTTTATTTTGTGATCACTTTTTAATTTTGTACATCATATAGTTTTTCAATAAACCTACAGTTTTTTCTTGATCTGCACTATCCCCCTTCTTGTTTTTTCTTTTTCCATATGTTACTCATGTTCGATGTAGTTCGCAGTAGATCGGGTAGGAATGAAGCCAGACTGGTCATGATGGACCAAGTCTGCCACAATCCCTGACAGTCTAGTGGCCAACACCTGTGCTAGTAATTTGACGTCTGTGTTGAGCAGTGAGATAGGCCTATAAGAGTCAGGCTGTAGTGGGTCCTTGGGAAGGAGAAAAAAATGCGCTACTACAGTCCATGTATAATTTGTAGGGCACAAACGGTTCCAAATGGTGATGTATGTAGTTAAAAAACTTCAAGGAATAACACCCTGATGATAAATCACAAATAACTGTACCACCACCTCATAGAAAACACGCTTACCAGATAGTAAGAAAATGTGGGCAGATGGCTTTGACCCAGCCGAGGCCTTTGCTTTCCACGATTCACCAGGATCCTGCATACATGTTGATATGCCCCTCAAATAGATATCATGAAATCGGTGGCTCCGTTGGAGTTGGTATGACAATCAACCCAAAAAGAGAAAATGAATAGACCATAGCGTGATACTGTATTGTATACGGAACACCCTAGTGCAGTGATGGCGAACCTTGGCACTTCAGATGTTTTGGAACTACATTTCCCATGATGCTCAACTACACTGCAGAGTACATGAGTATCATGGGAAATGTAGTTCCGAAACATCTGGGGTGCCAAGGTTCGCCATCACTGCCCTAGTGACTACTAACACAAACTAGTGCACCCCCATCTGACAGAGAACACGGTTACCAGATAGCGCACAACTTGGACATATAGTTTTAACCCAGCCCGGACCTTTACTCAGCAGGGCATCCCAAAGATGACATGGGGAATACGACTCTTGGGTGGATACCATAGACTCCAAAAGCTCTGCCAACAATCAACCCAAAATTGAGACCATAGTGTGATATTGTTTCTATCTTGGTTTATTATATCAAATTTAAAAGGTTGCACTCACATTTACAACATACATAGAACAAATGAAGCCGGCCAGCTATAATACAAGCTCCCGTCCTTCTCAACGAGATGGCGTGGTGACGTCAGCACGTTGCGTGCTAACGTCACCACGCCATCTCGTTGAGAAGGACGGCAGTGCGACCTTTTAAATTTGATATAATAAACCAGAATAGCAACAATATCACGCTATGGTCTATCTTATCTCCATTTTGGGTTGATTGTTGGCGTACTGCTCATGGAGCTTTTGGAGCCTATAGTATCCACCTGAGAGTTGTATTATTCCCCATGTCATCTTTGGGATGCCCTGCTGAGTAAAGGCTCGGGCTGGGTTAAAGCAATATGTCCACGTTGTGCTCTATCTGGTAAGCGTGTTCTCTGTGAGGTTGCGGTGTACTCGTTTGTGTTAATAGTCACTGGGGTGTTCCGTATACAATCAAGTATCACGCTATGCTATATTAATTTTTCTTTTTGGGTTGATTGTTATACCATCTCCTACAGAGCCACTGATTTCATGATATCTATTTGAGGGGCATATCAACATGTATGCAGGATCCTGATGAATCGTGGAAAGCAAAGGCCTGGGCTGGCTTAAAGCCATCTGCCCAAATTTGCTTATTATCTGGTAAGCGTGTTTTCTATGAGGTGGTGGTACATTTATTTGTGATTTATCATCAGAGTGTTCTTTGAAGTTTTTTAATTACATACATCACCATTTGGAACTGTTTGTGCCCTGCAAATTCTATACGGACTGTAGTAGCGCATTTTTTTTTCTCCTTTGCATTATTTTTGTGCTTTATCTCACATTTAATTGCTGCTTCTGAACTGGTCCATCCTTATAATTTTGATCTTTTGTGGTCTATTCTTAGCGCAGTTTTTTCTTTTCTTTGTAGTGGGTCCTTTCCAATCTTTGGGATAACTACTATGATAGCCTCATTCATAGAGGCGGGTAAGCCACCATCCTGAAGGGTATCATTTAGGGTTTTTAGCAGAGTGGGCAGAAGAGTAGTCCCATATTTCCTATATGTTTCCGTGGGTAGGCTGTCAGCTCCCAGTGATTTGTTATTGAAATCTGTGTCAGAAACCATGAATCAGACTGAGACAGAAGTACAGTTAAATCACACTTGTTTAATAATAATAATACAAAAAGGTCAACAGAGTAAACGTGGTCAAAATATAGCCAGAGTTCAGGAACCGGAATGGATAGTAAGACAAGCCAAAACGTCAGGGAGCCAGAGATGAGCGTAGTAGAACAGCAAGCAAAATTTGGAGCCAGAAGGAATGTCAGCCAAGCAAGTCTTTAACAGGAACACAGGAGAGGTTCTCTTGAGATGTGACCAAGGCGAACGCAGAGATCATCTGGACTGGATGACTTAAGTAGGCAGGACTGACGAGCAGGATATCATCAACAGGTGAGTCAATGTGGAGAGTAAGGAGCTGGCACTTAGGCGACAGCTGAGCGGCCAGCTTTGAGAAGGAAGGGCTGAGCCCAGCCCTGGCAGTACCCCCTCCATGACCCATCCCCCTCAGAGGACCACCAGGCTTGGGGGGAACATATGTATGGAAATCGCAGAGGAGGACAGGAGCATGTACTTCAGAGGATGAGACCCAAGTGCATTCCTCCGGACCGTACCCTTTCCAATGCACCAGGTACTGTATGCTCCCACGGAACTTACAGGAGTCAACAATGGACTGTACTTCATACTCCTTATGGTTCTCAACCTATACAGGTTTAGGACGAGGCACCAAGGTGGTAAAGCGGTTGCAGACCAAACATTTTAATAAGGAGACATGAAATACATTTGAAATGCGTAAGCCACTGGGTTAATCCTGCAAAGAATATGGAAAGGCCCAATAAACTGATATGCAAACTTCAGAGAGGGAACACAAAGTCGGAGGTTGCGAGATGACAGCCAGACCCTGTCCCCAACCTGGTAGGAAGGTGCAGGCAGGCAGGCATCTGCGGTCAGCATGGAGTCTGTACCTATCATTAGCATGTCACAAAGCCTCCTGGACTTGTGTCCAAGTGGAACAAAGACAACGGAGATGCTCTACTAATGCAGGAATACTCTGCGGAACAAATAAGTCAGGCACCATGGAAGGTTGGAAACCATAGTACGCCATAAACGGGGACAATCGGGAAGCAGAATTCAAGGCACTTTTGTGAGCAAACTCTGCCCACAGTAAGAGGTCTGACCAGTTGTTCTGATGGCCCCATTAGACTGTGGGTGATACACAGAGGAGAAAGCAAGCTGAATTCCCAAGTGTGCACAAAAGGCTCGCCAGAACCGGGACACAAACTGACTACCCCATCCAAGACAATCACCTTGGGTAGCCCATGTAAGCCAAAGATCTCCTGAGCAAAAATGGAAGCCAGTTCCTTAGAAGTGGGCAACTTCTTAAGTGGAATACAATGGGACATTTTCCAGAACCGGTCAACCAGCATAAGGATAACTGTGTTGCCCTGGGTGTTGGGTAACTCCACAATGAAATCCATAGACAGGTGGGTCCAGGGCCTCTCTCCATTGGGTATGGGTTGTAGGAGGCCCACTGGAAGGTGTCGTGGAGTCTTACTCTGAGCACACACGGAACAGGCAGCTATGAAGGCAGTTACATCAGCACGTAGACTATGACATCAAAATTGTTGGGAAATGGCCCAAAAGCGTTGATTCTTCCCAGGGTGGCCAGCAGCCTTGGGAGAATGGTAAGTCTGGAGCACGGCAGTACAGAGACTCTGGGACAAAGCAGCGGTCACAAGGTTTCTCAGGAGGAGCATGGACCTGAGCAGCAAGAATTTTGTCACCCAAAGGAGAAGTGAGACTGGTGTGAATCGCAGCCAGAATACGATCAGGAGCAATCACAGGAACCGGAACTAACGTGGAAGTGGAGGAAAATTGTCATGACAAAGCGTCAGCCCTTACATTCTAAGTACCAGGTAAGAATGAGACAATGTAATTTAAACTAGACAAGAAAAGAGCCGACGCTTTGGGAGCGCCCTTCTGGGAGAGAGGTGTTTTAGCCTCAGACAAGAATGGGAGATTCTTATGGTCCGTAAGAATGAGAACCGGCACAGTGGTAACTTCAAGGAGATGTCTCCATTCTTTGAGGGCTACAATGATCGCTAACCGCTCTTTGTCACTCTTTGTCACTCTGATTCAAAGGGACTTGCGAATCCAAGTCATTGGTGAAATGTAGTGCAAACAACTTATGTCTTCCTCTCCACCTGAAAGGAAGGATTGAGAAAAGAAAAAAAAAGGGTAATGTGCTCAAATCTACTCCTAGGGTATCCACATTCAGTAGTAGCAGGTAGTAAAAGGTAAAATGCAATTAAGCCATGGGTGCTGGTGCTTTTTTAAAGGTGTGCTTCATACGATCCAGCCAGTTAGACACATTAGCAGGGGTATCAAAAAATTCATCTCGCCATTTGCTGCGATTCTAATCTTGGCAGGATACAACATAGCATATGCGACATCATATTTGCAAAGAAGCCTCTTAATTTCAGTAAACTTGGCTCTGTGGCACTGTAATTCAGCAGAGAAATCAGGGTATAAAGATATGCAAACGTTATCCATCTTCATAAGGGTTTCTCTGGTTCTGGCCTAATATAGTATGGCTTCCCGGTCCTTGAAATTAAGCAATTTAAATAGGAACGGTCGCGGAGGCTCTCCAGGTTTAGGCGGCTTGGGTGGGACTCTGTGAGCCCTTTCCACAGCGAACATATGGGAGAAGGAGTATTTGCCAAATGTGTTAAGGAGCCAGTTTTCCATAAATACCACAGGGTTTTTCCCCTCTGCCTTCTCCGGGAAGCCCACTGCAGGGACATTAATTGCGTCTCTGCCTGTTCTCCATGTCTTCTAAGGAGGCTGAGTGGCCTGTGATAATCGATTGCATATGGCGGACTTCTCTCTGCAATGGCACAACATCATCCTCCACATTTCTCACCCAGGGCTGCGGTGCAGTCACGCTGTTCTGCATATCCTGTCTAACTAGATTCAGCTCTAGTTTCACTCCTTTTATTTCAGTAGTCAGGGTAGCGATAGACATGTTGCAGGGGGTGACTGCTGCAAAAATGTCTCTAAGGGTCGGTTCAGGAGCATGCAGCTCCTGGTCTGCCAGAGCCCTGACAGTGTTATCTGGGGCTGGTGTACTCATTGCGTCCCATAATGAGGTAGACTCTGAGTCCTCTGGCCATGCTGTCTCCGGATCTTCTGGAAGGGGTTCCTGGTCAGTGAGATCCAGGAGAAGGGAAGGCATTTTGGGCAGGTTACCCTTTCCCCTGAGAGCTGCCAAACATCCTCATGGCCACCTTCTTAGCTGAACAATGGGACCAGGCGCCATCTTGCCCGCCACGCTCTGCCGCAGACAGAGAGTCTTTGCCTTCTTTGCGGGACATGTCTGCCACTGGATTGCAGTTATTACAGCACCGCTGGATCGGGGGTGATGAAGGGATCCCTCCAGAGCAGGGTAGGAGTAAATTGGGTGTATCAGGATAGTTGTATCAGGAGAAAAGCTCAGATTCTTGGCAGAGGTAACACTCCACGCTGCCTACTCCATCAGCCGCAAGCCACGCCCCCGTGAATATCTTTAAGAATAGTACTAGCCTCCTTTTCCACTTTAAAGCTCATAACACTGCAGTTGTGCCAGCTTTTTCCTGTTTTAGGAGGAAATGCTGCAATGGTTCATGTTTCCTGCAATTTTTTTCTGGGTTTCTGAAAACCAGAGACTCTAGTGTGAAGTGGAACCACCATTTTACTATAAATTTTCGAGATTTTGGGAATTTGTGATTTAGGAAATAATACTAGCACAATAGCACCCCTCCCAAAGTAGTTGCAAACCCTCCCACACAACTTTACTATATGGTAATCCTCATAAAAAACACTGATTGCTGCTGGCAAATGTCTCCTTACCTGTTTAGTTTTGCTATGATCCATCATGTTAGGTTTACTGATGTTATCAGTGCATGCGCTTCCCTTCCCCTCATGGTCCGCCCATTGACAGGGTGCCGTGAATGGGATTTCTTCCCCCAGCAGCACACCGCTGACTGCCCTCTCCTCGCGAGACTGCAGAGTTTCTCCTGCATCCTGGAACTCCCCAGGTGACCATGTGATGACCACATGGAGAGTAAACCTACTGCATCCGAGAGCACGATCAGGAGAGGAGAGCTGGAGCAGGACTGACAGGCATGCATATACGCAGAACGGGTATATATAAAAGCACAAGAACAATGTAACATGCCGGGTATGAGTGGCGGTGCAGTAATGTCAGATCGCGCATGCAAAGGGCGGAAATTTATATTCTACACAGACTCAAGATGACAGTACTAAAGATGGCCCCGCCTTATCCCGGGAGACAACATTTTTAAAAGTATGAAAATAAAGTAAGTAATAGGCTATTCTGGCTTGATTAGACTATGTAATGCTTGCTAAAAGGTAATCAAATTTAAATAGTGAAAAACACCATAGTGTCAGGGCTGGGCTCAGCCCTTCCTTCTCTGAGCTGGCCACAGTTACCTAGCTGTTGATATCCTGCTTGTCAGACCTGCCTACTTAAGCCGTCCAGCACAGAGGATCTCTGCAATCGCCTTAGTCAACATCACAGAGACGCTCTTCTGCATTCCTGTTAAGACTTGCTTGGCTGACATCCCTTCTAGCTCCAGATCCTGCTTGCTGTTTTACTACACTCTCTCCGGCTCCCTGACATCTGACTATCCATTCCGGTTCCTGAACTCTGGCTATGTTTTAACTACATTTTGTTCTATTTACTTTTATTATTAAACAAGTGTGACTTAACTGTACTTCTGTCTGATTTCATGGTTTCTGACACATAGGGATGGCAGAGTTTACTTCCTCTTTAATATTTTATTTGTTATTGAGTGTAGATTTACACCACAAGGTGGCAGTTTATTCTAACTTATTACAGTCATTTTTTTAATTTAATTATAATATACGTGGTTTGGCACAGGGGTTTACTATACACAATTTTCTGTATGTGTTATATTTCAGATAAATCGGTTGGTGATCTGCTTGCCAAAATGGGAAAGAGTTCAGCCTTTGAGAGTGAAACAAGTGGCCAAAATAAAAAAACCACAGGCGCTAGTTGCCCAAGGACAAAATCACAGGCTCAGGAGAGACGCAAAAACAAAAAAACAGAAAATACAAAAGCTGAGGAACAAGCTAATGAAAGACAAAACTTGAAGAATGTAAAAAAGCCTGACATATCTATGAACACACAAAGCAGGGAGTCTGATGTTCATTCTCATGGTGATGATCCAGCTAAGACATCTGACAATAATAGTAAGAAGGAAAGCGCAAAGGTAGCAAAGTTCAAAAGCTCTGACAACGCAGCGAAGAAGAGAGAATCGTTGAGACCTAAGGTAATATATAAACTTATTTTTTTTAGAAATCTGGAAGAAAAAAGCCTTATATTTCTAAAGGGCAATTGAACTTTCAGTTTACATTATCAATGCATCATAACAAATTGTGTGTGTGTAAATTGTAAAAATTTAGAATAACACTTCTAAGGCCACATCCGTATATACATGAATTTGAAGGAGGAAAGGGATAAAGAGCCACAAGGCCCTAATTCAGATTTTACAGGCAAGATGGACAATAGTATAGTAAAAAAATATATTTTATTATGAATTATATCTAACAGGTCAAGTAGAAAAGAATTAAAACCATATGATAGTTGTAAATATCTAGTGTGAACAAGAGGGTTGACACCAAATGAATGGCAGTGAGCCCCTGTGTGTCAACGCGTTTCGCTATTTTGCTTTGTCGGGACACACTTGGGGGTAGTTCAAAGAAACAGGTCTCACTATCCAAAATAAAACAAATCAATCAGACATTGTATTATAATCACATATAATAAACACTTTCAAACACTGTTATATCCGGAGGACATACCCATGATATGCACTGATAACATGAAGTTGTCTCCACATGGAGAACTCCCTGATGATCACCAGAGAATCACCATGTAAAACAGAAGGCAGTTTCTTATTAGTGCCGGCGCCCGTGTATAAGGCTGCAATAATCAGCATGTTGATCCAAATTAATATCCAAAGAGTAGCCAAATTTAAAATTTTAATTGATGGCGGTATATAAAGAAAGCATACCTGATGCTATAGAGTTGCATAAGTATGAATATAAACTCATATGGTTCACCGGGGGAGGAAAGAAAAAATGTGGATATCCAGATCATAAATGGAGAATAGAAGAGGAAAGGGTAGAGCAAACAACACCTTTCCACCTGTTTTCGGTCCACAACAACGGAGGCTTCCACAGTAATCCATATAGACAAATATATGTTCCTTTGAAGCTGGATATATGAGATTCTTCTACATCTGCCCACGGTGAGTACGGCGACATAAATTCCATCAGTATATTTGAACAGGCTGAAAGGATAGAAATAAAAAGAAAAACGAAAAAAAAAAGGCATCAGCGTATTGCTAAAGCAGCTAATTAAATCAGAGCATTGCAGCATAAGATGAGGGTTGTCTAGCGGCTTACCTATGGTAGCATAAGATTCATTGTCTCCCTCTGGAATGAACAGACCACACTGAGGGTGTGATAGTTTCATGGTTAGTAAGGCTAAATAAAGACACCAGTCCATCCAGTTCAACCTGAGTGTCTACAATTGTCCCTATCCCAGTACATTGCACACTCACTACCCTCAAGGAGCCCACAATCCAAGGTATTCATATACTAGGGCCAATTTTGGACAGAAGCCAATTAACCTGCCTGCATGTCTTTGGATTGGGGGAGGAAACCGGAGTACCTGGAGGAAACCCACGGAGGCACAGGGGGAACATGCAAACTCCAGGCAGGTAGTGGTTGAGATTTGAACCAGTGACCCTTCTTACTGCTAGGTGAGAGTGCTAACCACTACACCACTGTGCCACCCGGAAGTGTCCTTGTGGGACCTATTTATGCTAGCCTGTGCTAATAAGCAACTGAGGATCATTATGGGGCTGATCGTATGTGTCTCGGTGTGGCCGCCGAAGAAATCAGAGCATTGCAGCATAAGATGAGGGTTGTTTAGTGGCTTACCTACGGTAGCATGAGATTCATTGTCTCCCTCGGGAATGAACAGACCACACTGAGGGTGTCCTTGTGGGACCTATTTATGCTAGCCTGTGCTAATAAGCAACTGAGGATCATTATGGGGCTGATCGTATGTGTCTCAGCTTGGCCGCCGAATGATGTCATTAAAGAGCACAGTGATCCCTCTCCTCTGTTCCTTCACCGTGCAACATCATAATGAGGGAGTTGATCGGGAGGGAGGTGCGCACACACCTCCACCTCATCAAGCGTCGCTTAATCATACAGGCGCACACAGAGAAGGGAAGAACCCTCCGGACTATACACACCCAGAAGGAGGGCATGTATTAACCACACATTAACCCACACACCTCCCCTGGTGAACCATATGAGTATATATTCATACTTGTATATCTCTACACCATCAGGTATGCTTTCTTTATATACCGCCATCAATTTCAATTTTAAATTTGGCTACTCTTTGGATATTAATTTGGATCAACATGCTGATTATTGCAGCCTTATACATGGTCACTGGCACTAATAAGAAACTGCCTCTTGTTTTACATGGTGATTCTCTGGTGATCATTTGGGACTTATCCATGTGGAGACAACTTCATGTTGACAAGGTCTGTTGTACGTATGTCCTCCAGATATAACAGTGTTTGAAAGTTTTTATTATATGTTATTATAATACAATGTCTGATTAATTTGTTTTATTTTTGATAGTGAGACCTGTTCCTTTCAACTACCCCCAAGTGTGTCCTCACGAAGAAAAATAGCAAAACGTGTTGACGCACAGGGGCTCACTGCCGTTCATTTGGTCTCAACCCTCTTGTTCACACTAAATATTTACAACTATCATATGTCTATCGTATATTTTTAATTATTTTCTACTTGACCTGTGTGATATGATTCATTGTTAATAAAATATATTTTTTACTATACTATTGTCTATTTTGCCTGTAAAGTCTGAATTAGGGCCTTGCAGCTCTTTATTCCTTTCCTCGTCAAATGGTGTGTAAAGTCTTATCATTTGTTTCCCTTAGACAGCAGTCACAGCCGATGTTGATCCTCTGTAGAGATGCCAGTTTCCACACAGCACAGGAGTCCTTTTCTTCTGCATGTTGGCACAAGATAGACTTTTCTATTTAAAGTGTGGTCATTTCTAAAGAAAAGACTGCACACGTATTGTTGTGACACACTTTGTATACATTTATCTGATTTAAACTGAAAATTCATTTGAGCCTTTAAGTGTTACATGAAGTACATCATTTACTTACTTTTAAAGGAAATCTTATACTTAAGCTTAACCAAAGTTTGCAGTGCAAAAATTGCATTCCAATATTAAAAAACAAAAATCCCCAATTCTCCAGTGGTCTCACTTTCTCCTTGTTGAGTCAGGGTTCTTGGCACTCAGCAAAGCTGACAATCTCTGCTAGTTACAGAGATCTAACTCTACCTCCGTGTTAGGCTGGCCATACATGGAGAAAATTTCTTCGCTCGATTCCCCCATCAACACAGACAGTGTTGATATGGGAATCCCTCCTGCCAGGCCATTGTCCAGGCTGGGAGAAGATAGTGATTATTGCTAGCAGCTAAAGCACCTGCTAGAGATAAACGCAGGTAAAGCCTGGCATGCTGGTTGTACCCAAGCTGATCGATCAACTTGGTACACTTGCCCTGCCCATACACTGTTCGAATCTCAGCTGGTTCAGCAGATTTGCAACGTGTATGGCTTCCTTAGACTGCTTTAAAGAAACCACTGCTTTCATATAGAGAACTTTTGTTTGACGAGGGGTCTTCAAAAAGTTTCCACACTCTCTTTTTTTTAACTCTATTTATTAAGAATTTGAAAAACAAATTACAACGTGAACGTGGTTTGCAGATTTCCAAAAGGGGTGGAGGGGCTTTTATTCACACATATTTGTAGTAAAAAAAAGTCCACAGGAAAATACAGATTGATCCTGAACTTAAGACCCCTGAACCAGTCGATTTCCTACAAGAGGTTCCGGATGGAATCGATCTTTACAGTCAGAGCCTTGCTACCGCAGAACTGTTACATGGTGTCACTAGAGCTCAAGGACGAATACTTCCACATCCCTATCCCGGAGGCTTTCCAGAAGTTTCGCCATCTAGCAGTGAACATAGAAGGAGAAACAATTCATCTACAGTTTCAGGCACTTCCATTTGGCCTATCCTAAAAGTGTGGGATCACAGCCAGAAGTCATTAGACTATGTGTTCCTCCTCAGGTAAAAAGATCCCTTTTGGTGGTGGAGGAAAACGGTAAACCTGTCGCAGGGGCGTCTCATCCCGGTAACCACAGACACAAGCGGCAAAGGCTGGGGCGGGCACGTGGGAACGCTACTGGCACAGGTCACCTGGAGAGACGAGGAGCTCAAAGCGTCATCCAATTGGAAGGAACTAAAAGCCGTCGGTTTGGCACTCGAGGCCTTCAGAAGGGAACTGCAGGGCCACCACATTCAAGTGCGCTCAGACAACCCATCTGTCGTTGCTTATGTAAACAAGCAAGGCAGCATGAGGAGCGGAATCCTGTTAGCCCTAGCAACAGAAGTCCTGAGCTGGGCCGAGGCCAACGCACTCTCCCTATTGGCGGTGTTTCTCTTTTATTAGAGTAAGTTACAGGTCTATCTAATACACAGACAATATCTATAGTCTTAAGCAAGGGAGTAAAATATTAAGTTAAAATACATGAATACAGATTATATTCATTACAATACAAAACAAGACATATGACGAGCAGGTATATCTTTAAGTGCTGGGAGATGATCTGATAATTTACCTATCTTACTGGTCTGGGTCCCCAGTTAGTTTTATTCTACCATCTATCTTTGTGTGAGTCCCACTAATAAAGGGGCATCTCTCATTGACTTGCACAGGACCACCCTGATTGGTTAGCCCTCTCCTTCCCCAGGCGTATCTCTTCCAAGATAGTCAATTTCCTTATAACATAATTTCCCCTCAATAGCACCTCCTCTTTTGGGTTTAATTGGTTAGTGATAATTAGTCTGAAACCAACTTAATTAAAGAGGAAGTCTTCTCTTGAATTGGGCACTTAACTATGCACAGTCATAGCTGGGGTAAATTGTCCATTCCTGAACAGATCAAAGAAATATTTTAAGCATATCAACCACCCTTTGAAATGGATTAATGGTTGATTAGCACGGAAGAATACACAAGCCTTTATCTAGCAAATTAATTTGGCCCCGTACCGACTACACACTCAAATGGTATCTTTTCCTGGGCCTTTGAATACCAAGTTAGGTAAACAGCAGGGCATCTCCCTAACACACACGTAGCATACCTGTAAGCCAAAAGGAACTGGTAATTGAATTACATACTCCAGCCAAAAGTCTGTTCATGTATTTGCTCACATCCAGCCAAGTTAACCTAATACTTACTATAAATCTTCTTTATTTCTTATCCTAATATATACATCTATAATACAAATATTCCCAGTTGCTAATGGAGATTACTCATAAACTCCTCATAAGGCAACAGCATCAAGGGGCAACGCAAAAACCCCCTGTTTTGTTCTCACTAATTAGGTGGGAAAAACACATTGGGGTAGATGCGTTAACGCAGAGCTGGCATTTCAAAAGATGCTATGCCTTCCCGCCCCCGGCTTACTCCCTGTCGTACTGAGAATTTCAGACAGAAACACCTCTCTGATCTTGGTGGCACCACATTGGCTCAAAAGGGCTTAGTTCTTGATCTTTAAACGGTTAGCAGTAGAACCTCCTTGGTTCCTACCAATTCGGGAGGATCTCCTTTCTCCTTTCCTCTGTCCCCAAGTACACCGTTGGAACTTAGCAGCCTGGCTACTGAGGAAAGAATATTAAAAACCAAGGGATTTTCAGAATGGCTGATAGCCACTCTCCTCAATAGCAGAAAGAAGGAGACGCTCCAGATCTACAAAAAGGTCTGGGTTCGCTTTAACGAGTGGTGCATAGACTGATCTGTGCAGTGGGCGGTTCGGAATTGGCTAATGGATACAACCCACCATGAACTGATGGCAACCCACCATGAACTGCAAGGGTTAAATGCTTGTTTGATTCAGAGTGCAACAATTAAGAAAAATAGATAAATTACATTTATTTTAGGACATTTAACATGCCAACTTGCATTGAAAATGCCTGTTTATTACTCTGAAGGAAAAGGCCTTAGATGGATTTTACAGTTCATTGATATACCTTTTGAAAAGTTGTTCTGGTGTTATGTATTCACAGAATGAAAAGGCCAGAAGTCTACATGATGCAACACAGTCACTCCTTGCCAAAATAGGAAGCAAATACTCATGTGATGTTGTCAATAAAAAGCAAACAGCAGTGGTGTGGTATGATAATATATGTAGATTTTATTTTTATTACTGAGGGGGTAAACCTATATACTGTCAGTTCTTAACGAAACAAATTGGTTTTGTATATGTGGACTGAAGTACACATGATTTTCATGATTTTACCAAAGTACACCCTTTATAAGTGTGTACGTATAGCATGTTATCTAAGTACTTTTCATTTCTAAAAACAAAATAAATTAAAAGGTTGACGTAAAACGATAGGAATCAGTAATCGGTGGTCACTGTTAAAGTCTGCCATCCTGGAGACAACCAGATTATATATATATGTCAGGCATTAATAAGAATAAACAGAAGAAAAAATATGGTTCACTAACAAGGTAAGTAGGATAGGAGAAAAAATCGGCATATAGGAGATTCAAGGAAACAGAAAGTGTAGCTGATAGAGAAGTGTATAAAAAACAGACATATGGAGGCCAAGCACATTATCAGTGATGACAAAGCACAGAAAGAAGTGGAAATGGTCTTTCATCACTCATGTACCTAAACCTTTTTTAGGTACATGAGTGATGGAAGGAAAAAATACAATGGGATTACTAAAATTAAAACTGGGCACAACACTTACTGTATGTTGAGGAAAACCTGGATATAGCAAATCATTTAAACAATTACTTCTGTTCAATCGTTTTAGAAAGGAACTGCACTAACATCAACAAGTTTGGGAACCATATTCAGTGTGAAATAAAAACTGGTGCATGTCTGCACCAAATGAACACAGGGAATATGGCAGTTTTCCATATAGTAAGCTGCCTCTGTTTCCCACCAGGCCGTCGTAGGGGATGTGAGCTGTCAGCAGACAGATCACATTATGCTTTCTGCCTGTATATTGATTACACAGCACGAACAGAGACTACCCAGGTTTAACACCCTCTCTCGTTCCCTGTGCTCTGAGCTGGGGGGGGGGGGGGGGGGGCAGGAACAGCTGTAAGATCAGAGCATGCAGCTCCATATCTCCGTTCTATGTGCTGTGCTACAGAAAGGAGAATAAATCTCTCCTAACTAACAGGAGCAACATCTGCTCCATGTTATAAGTTTAGGAGGGTTGTGCATGCTTATGCCCACCATGTCTCTAATGCTGTGAATTTTCACTGCTCCTAGCATTTGGAAACCAGATGATCTAGGCACTTAGGCTTTTTGCCACATGATGTAGGTCAGGAGCAGTAGCCTTTATGTGCAATATTAAATTATTTATAGTGTAAATTTTAATGATAGATTCGCCCTAAAATCAATGGACATTATTGCAAATTATTGATCCATGAATGTGCCGTTTTAAAAACTTTACATTTAGGAAATTTGTAATGTATTCTCCTTATATTTCAGGCAAAATGTAAATGATCATAGCACACAAAAAAACAAGGTAAGTCGATTGTTTTGTGCCTTTGTGGTTAATAATAGTAAAAACTTGGATGGATTCTGTATTAAAGAGTTTGATCCTGAAAAAGAAGAGTCCTCAGGAAGAAACACTCTGACAGCAGACATGTCTAGGAGCAGACTCAGATCCTTCAAGTAACAAGTTGTTCCAGCAAGGTCAAAGAAAATGTGTCCATCCTCCTAGGCAACTAGCAAAAACTGAGGCAGGCTTGTAGTAGGAGGGGTATTCCAGTATCCAATCCTCCTGTAGCATTATAGAAGGTTTGAGACTTCCTGTGAGCCTCAGCAAAAGCGATACAAAACCACATTCCCTTGCCTTTCCTATAAAAAAGCTACCTGACATCCCCTGTACTCCAGCATGGTATTGTATTAGCCGACCTCTAGATTTGCTTCATAGCAGCCTTTATGTATCAGAGCTTGGCAGGAGTTATTTATTGCCTAGAGCTTTTGGGAGTCCAAAACTATATGTAAAATTGCATTCGATTTTTTTTTGCGTTTTTTTTTTTATTCATATATAAAATGTGTGTATCTGTTTTGTTGTATCAAGGAGAAAAGGCAAAGTAAGGTTAAATTAAAAGAAAAGGGAGAATTGAACAAGATTAGAAAAGGAGAGCCATGGTAAGTACAGTTTAAAAAAAAAAAAATATTTGTAAATTTGTTGACATACATGAAAAAATGTTTCCCCTGATATTCACTAGCGGCAAAAGTATTGTACAGTAAAAAATATTTTTTCTTGGCAGGGATGATATTTACAGCTTTCAGTCTGCAGAAGGTGATAACCCTAGAATAGAGCTTGGGGTAAGTCAAGAAGGTAAAATCAAGGTAGAGAATAATGTTTGAAAGTCCAACTCCTGGAATTACAAAAATACTTCCCTTGCATTGCCCCTCCCCCCTGCTGCAAGGGTTAACTATAAGGGAGTGAGGAGTAAGGTGTAAAACGTACTCTATTCTTTGCTTCCACAGACTTCAAGGTTGGATTGTCTGTTAACTCAGCAAATCCTGCGGCTGATGTCGCTATTGTTGGTGCCTGCTGCTGGATGGGTCTCTGCCTTCCCTCCAACTCACCCCCTCGTGTTGGTGGGAACATTTTTAAATGTAAAAAGGGGCAAAATTTACATTTTTAAATGTAAAAATGGGCGGGACACAGGAGCTGTGGGACACGTGAGGGTTGCAAACTGGCATTCCTGATACAGGAAGGACACCTTCTTCCCAGCACTAGGCTGCACCACTAGGCACACCACAAAAACCAAAAAAGTAAAGGTTTCACCCCCAGGCGTTAGGATCTCGAGTCGCATTTCCACGCTGTCATCTTCGCCTGAATTACCAGTTATGGCAAGCCAGGGTGAGCTATTGGAACAAATTGATGGTGCAGCTGCTTCTCACATCTCAGCCCCTGTATATGTGACTGAAGATGTCCTTTCCTCCTCCCTGCAGGGTCTAGAAGGAAGATTAGCAGTTTTAATTGCATCCTTCATTCAAATGGATAGGAAGCGTGCTAGATCCCCCTCCCCCACTTCAGAACCTTTGCAAGGGAAACAGTGGGCTCAGGATGAGGTGTTACCCTCAGTCGATCAGGAGGAAAAACAAACTGATGATTCCACTGCGGAGGAAACAACGGTAGATGAACCTTTTTCAGCCTCACAATCTGAGAAATTGCTGATACAAACTCTTATGGAGATGGTTCGTTCCACTTTCATGCTGCCCCTAACGCAGTCTCCTGAAAGCTTGGTTTCTTACTTGGGTCCCTTAAAACCTTCTCAGCCTTTGCATGCGTTTCCTGCACATGCATTACTAGAACAGCTTATTTTTGCTGAATGGGATCACCTGGTTAAGCATTTTCTCCCTCCTAAGAGATCCTCAATTCTTTATCCCCTGGAGAAGAAATTCTCCAAAAAATGGAAGGTACCAGCAGTTGACACTGCGATTTCCAGTGTGAATAAAGTCCTAACTTGTCCTGTAGACAATCCACAAATGCTTAAGGATCCAACAGATACGCAGTTGGAATCCCTGTTAAAATCGACTTTTTCCTTGGCAGGTGCTGTTACTCAGCTTGCAGTCGCTGCAATAGGCGTCTGTCAATCACTAAAGGACCAATTTAAATAGATAATAGAGATTCCTGCACAACAAGCTTAGGAATTGGCTGAACTACCAAAAGCATTATGCTTTGCCATAGATGCCATTAAAGATCCAATTCACCAGGCATCCTGCCTTACGCTTTTGCTTGTGCATATGCATAGAATCCTGTGGTTAAAAAATTGGTCAGCTGAAGCACCATGTAAAAACCTCCTAACTGGGTTCCCTTTTCATGGGGAAGTGACTATTTGGAAAAGATTTGGAGAAATATATCCAACCAATTTCTAGTGGGAAAAGTACTCTTTTGGCAGTCAAAAGAAAGTACAAACGCCCTTCATTTAACCAGCCCCGGAAGAATTTACCCCCTTCCTGACCAGAGCACTTTTTGCGATTCGGCACTGCTTCACTTTTTATTTTTTATTTAACAAACACAGGTTTATTGATCAATTGAAAAAATACAAAAAACAGTAGATACATACACATGGCTTAGAGTATAAACACCATCAGGGGTTCACGCCTAATACTTAAAGGATATACACTGTGAGGAGCAGAATAGCATTACAATATCATCATCCCACCTCCCCTGGCAAAAGCCCGCCACCACACCCCCCAAGGCACACTCCTAGAGCCTCAAGCCGTAACCATTCTAAACTATACAGGTTTCCAAGGCATCCAGCCACCTATCCCACACCTTGTTGTATTTGGCAGGGCAACTGCGGTGCCTATATACTGATTTTATGTATGGCAATTTACTGTTGATTTCTATGATCCAATCTCGGACTAGAGGAGGAGCCGGGCGCATCCAATTTTTCGCTATCAGTTTCCTTGCAATAAACAACGTTGAATGTAGAAATATTGTCAGGTATGGGTCCAGAGTAATGTCCGGAAACATCCCCAGCACACACACTTTTGGGTCCAGTTGGAGGGGTGATCCCATATGGTCATGTAGGAAATTGATTATTTGTGCCCAATATGATTGGATCTCAGGGCATGCCCATATTAAGTGGTAGAATGTTCCAGTGGGGCTGGGGCACATAGTGCACCCCGGACTGTAACCAGGCCGGAATTTCGCCAACCTGGCAGGGGTAAGATATGATTTGTGGATTATATACAATTGCGTAAGACGATCAGGCAATTTCAATGATACTTGCTTAATATTCTCAAGCATCTCGTCCCAATCCGACCCCTCCAACGGACCCAAATCCTCCCATCTGACCCTGGCTCTCTCAGAGATCGGCATCACCGCCCTTGACCTTAATAGATTATACATATTGGAGATCAATTGAGCCGAGTTGTCACCCAATAGTAAATCAACCATGGACAATGTCTGGACGTTTGGGAGGCCTTCAGCAAACTGGGATCTAAGTGCGTGTCGTAGCTGTAAGTATCGCAATTGCATATAGTGGGGCAGGTCAAACTCCGCCTGTAACGAGGAAAAAGCACGTATTCCGAGTGGGGATATGACTTGGTGTAGAAAAATAATACCCCTAGAGGCCCATAGTTCATACTCAGGGATATCCAGTAGCTCCTGCAACAGGGGGTTGCACCACAGGGGGGTATGTGAGTTGTGAAAGTCTGCGCCGACAACTCCCAGCGCTAACTTCCAAATCTTTAGGTGGTATGATAAAAATTGAGTTTGGGTGTCTCCCGCCCTCCCTCCCCGAAAAAGCATCTGAATGGGAGTATGAGTGTGGAGACCCTCCCCTCTACCCACCAGCGTCTGATATCTCTCCCCATCCGATCTGTGCAGGTGGTAAAAATATAGTAATATAGCCGCCATATAGTAAGCACGGAAGTCTGGGAGGGCTGCCCCCCCTGAACAGGACGGATTCTTAAGGGTATTCCAAGCCAGCTTATGTCTAGATGAGCCCCAAATAAACGCGTTAAGAATGTTGTCTAGCGATTAAAAAATTCGGAGTGGGATCATAACCGGGGAGTGCCAGAGCGCATAAAGGATCTTAGGCAACAAAATCATTTTAGTCAAATTAACCCTGCCCATAACCCCAAGAGGGAGACGGGACCAGGCCTGGGTGCGTGCTTTTAAAAATAAAAATAGGGGTTCGATATTATGTATGATGTAATCCCGTGGTTCCCTTGTAATGCGTATCCCCAGGTACTGGATCTCGGACACCCTGGATAGTGGGAGGGAGGTCGCACAACGGTCTGGCACAGACACGTCCAGGGGCAGAACCTGCTATTTGGACCAGTTTATTCTTAAGCCCGAGTGGTTGCCAAACTCCTCTATCACCTCCAAGGCAGTCTGCAGCGACGGCCCTTCATCCTCCAAGTACAAAAGAGTGTCGTCCGCATACATACTCACTGATTCCACCAGAGTGCCACTGCGAAGGCCGACCACTCCCGGGTGTTGCCGGAGCCTGGCCGCCAGGGGTTCTGCCACAAGGGCATACAAAAGAGGAGAAAGCGGGCATCCCTGGCGGGTACCCCGCCCAAGGGGGAAAGGGTCCGACACCCAGCCGTTAACCGCGACCCTAGCCATCGGCCGATAATAGAGTAATGTAACCCATTTTACAAAATTGGGGCCAAAGCCAAATCGTCCCAGACATTCCCAAAGGTATTCCCACTCGATGGAGTCGAAGGCCTTGGCCGCATCCAAGGACACCACTGCCCTCGACCCCACCGAGTCATGCCCCGCCTGAATGTTCATATATAAACGACGGATATTCATGGCCGTGTTTTTCCCCGGCATAAACCCCATTTTATCGGGGTGGATAAGTGACAATATTATCTTGTTAAGTCTGCTGGCCAAAATTTTAGCTAGTATTTTAATATCGGTCTGAAGTAGGGAAATGGGGCGGTAAGATTCAGGGAGGTGGGGGTTCTTACCTGGCTTGGGCAACACTATAATGGTGGCTTGTCGTAGAGTCTCGGGAAGGGCTTCTGATTCAAATATATATTTAGATAACTTCAATAGTTCCGGTACAATTATGTTAGAGTATTGGGCGTAGAAGTCTAACGGAATGCCGTCCTGTCCAGGGGCCTTAGCTGAAGCCAGAGATGCTATCGCCAAGGCAATATCATCCGTATTCAAGGGGGCTTCAAGGTCCACGACCTGTTCCATTGACAGCCGGGGATGGGAAATCCCCCCCAGGTAAGTCTCGGTCTCCGTCCTCGGTGTATTCACCTGGGAGGCGTATACCGCCGCGTAAAACTCACGAAACATCTCTGCCACCACCGGTGGATCAGTCACCTCCACTCCCCGTCGGTCAGTCAAAGAGACCACCACCGGAGGCCTGGAGTCCTGATGCGCCAGATAGGCCAAGAGCTTCCCCGCGCGTTCCCCTTGCTTGAACACCCGCTGTCTGGTGAAAAAGAGCTTCTGTTTGGCTTGTTCGTACTGGAGATGCTCAATTGCGTGTGTGTGATGCCTAAGTAACTGCCTTGGTCGGAGTGGGGTTAGTGCTCAAGTCAGCAGTCGCCGACTCCACACGGTCGGAGATTCTGCCAACCAAATCCGTCGGATTTGGTCCGTCGGATTTAGTCCGAAGGAATGTGTCCGAAACTGTTGCATACACACGGTTTGACTAAGTTGTCGAAAAATCCGATCTTTCAGAACGCGATGACGTAATTTCGTTACGATGGGACTATATTCAGACTAGTAGCCAATAGCTTTGATGTAGGAATTTGATCTGAGCATGCGTGGCACTTGGTCCGATCAAAATTCGCTACACATGATCGGAGTATGTCCGATCGAACCAGTTGGTCTGGAAATATTTCCAACATGTTGGAAAATTGGGTCCGACGAATATTCGGACGGAATCAGTCCGATGCATACCACACACAGTCGGATTATCCGATAGGACACATCCTGACGGATTCTCCGACCGCATGTACAAGGGCTTAGAAGACTTCTTTAACCGGTTGATGCGCCTCGAGAGAGTGGAGCGGACATGTAGTTTGAAGGCCAGTTTGAAGGCCTCCCAAACATCCGGGCCGTGTCGCGGTTGGTGTCAAAAAAAGAACTGCCATTCCTTCTCTATGTCCTCGCATTCGCCCAGTGCTGATAGCCAAAAGGGGTGCAATCTCCACGGCCTCGGACCCGCCGGCCGTGCCAGCTCAAATGTAGCCCAACAGGGGGCGTGGTCCGAGAGCGATCGGGCACAGTATCCTGCGTCCAGCAATCTGGGCAGCAGACCCTTTGAAATCATAAAGTAGTCTATGCGGGACATAGAGGAGTGGGCCGCCGAGAAGCACAAATATACCCGCTTCTCTGACCCATGTCGCCATGCGTCAATGAGAGAGAACTCTCTGAAAGTGCGGCCCAGTCTAGTCTCACCATGGATTTGACCACCCCTATCTAGGCGCATCCTGTCTGCTTCCTGGTCTAGAACCATGTTAAAATCCCCAAGCCATATTGCTGGGGTTGTGGGGTGCTGGGCCATGTATGAGAGCCCTTCAGTAATAACCTTAGAGTTATAAGGCGGGGGTACATAAAAAGCCAACACAAGATATTGTTCCCCATATAGAACACAATGTAAAAACAAGTATCTGCCCTGGAGATCCGTCCGTATTGAGATCAGCTCAAAGTGGGTAATTTTAGTTACTAGAATGGAGACCCCATGGGAAAATGGTGTATAGGTGGCATGATATGCCCAGCCTATCCAGGGGTGCTTCAGTGCCAACTGCAGTTGTCCGGTGATATGAGTTTCCACCAGAATTATAATATCCGCCCTATAAGATTTATGGCAGCTAAATACCGCTGTGCGTTTTAATTTGTCACGGAGCCCCCGGACATTCCAGGACAGTAATTTCAACTCACCCATGGGGGAAACTTTTCAGGTGTATTCAAAGGAGGAAGGCGGACGGTCCCCAGAGCAGTGACTCTCCCAGACCAGTAAAGGTCGCATACTATATAATAAAGCGAACATAGTGTGAATAGCATTCTAGCATTTCTTGTGCCATAGTGCATAGTTAAGACCATAATATATACATAAAACCTAAAACCATAACCAGAACATAAACATCCCAACTCCCCCCTCCCAGCTCTCAGCCACCCCAACCTTGCCGGAGCATACATCCCTGAACGAATCCTAACTTTGCTTAAACCACAGCAAGCCATGGGGGTGAAGATTCGCTGGGTGTGTTCCCAGCGATGGAGTTTAAAACATACACACCGTATACCGGTGCTTTAACCAGCAACATGTAAGTGAACTTAATGCTCAGCACCATAGTTATAATGTGCCCACTCCTGCACACTGTCATGGAGACACATAGCATAGGCTGTCAGTTTGGATATCACGGCCAAGGCGCCGTGAGCCTCAGGAGAATTCTGCCACTTGTAAAGTCCCGTCTCCTGACTGCGCACACAGGCGTATCAATTACCTAGTGCTATACAAAAAATGTACTCCCTCCAAGAAAACCATGGCCATGGGGAAAGAGGAAGGGGGGAAAGCAGAGCAGGAGAGAATGAGAGGGGGTGGAGGGGAAGGGGGATAGAATAAGAGAGGTAAAAAGGGGGGAGGAGAGAAGGTAAATGGGAGAGAAGGGGGTACAAAGGGGGGGAGAGTGGGTATGAAAAGAGGGGAGGAGAAGAAGTGACGAGAAAAGAAACATTAGAAAGGTTAGTGACAGGGGGGGGAAAAAAGAAAGGGGGGAAAAGGGAGGGAAGGGGGAAAAAGGGAGGGGAGGGGGGGAAGCTAAGAGGCCATCGTAGGAGTATTGTTAAACCCGGAGCCCAATATAGTTCCTTGATTCATGGATGAGCCACTCGACGTGGCTTTCTCATGCCGAGCAGCAGTCCGCAAAGTAAGGAGCTGATAAAAAAGGGGAAAAGGGCGAGCAACAAAAAGAAAAAAGGAAAAACACAAGGGGGAGAAAATATCCATATAGGAAGGGGGACAACGGGGGGAAACATAAGCCCCCCTTACATCCACATAAAAAACTGGGGAAAAGGTCCCATGCACCGAGACATACAATAATCTTAGTAGTGGTAGTAGGTCCTGGCCCACGGTTCCCCGTCCGCTGGGGCAGCAAGGTTCGAACAGAACATGTCTCAGGTAGCTTACTCACAAGCCCGCGATGTGTTCAGTCCCGTGGCGGCCGATTCCGGGCCGCTTCCCTCTGGTCCAGCCAGGCCACCGCCGCCGCCGGGTCTTCAAAAAAATGGGCACGATCCTCCCCTGCAATGCGGAGTCTAGCCGGGAACAGCATTGCGTACTTTATGTGGTGGGCCCTGAGGCGCCTCTTGATTTCCACTAAGCGGGAGCGCTGCTTCTGGACCTCCGCTGAGAAGTCCAGAAAAACTGATACTTGGCCATTCTGGAAGGGGATATTTCCCCTCTCCCGGGTGAGACGCAGGATGGTGTCCCTATCCCGGTAATTTAGAATTTTGGCAATAAATGTACGCGGTGGGGCTCCTTCAGGTGGTGGGCACGCCGGCATCCTATGGGCCCGTTCCACTACGAATGAGGCAGAGAAGGCCTCCCTGCTGTACGATTTGATTAGGAGGTTTTCCAAAAACGTAGCCGGGTCTGCACCTTCCGAGCCCTCCGGGAGGCCAACAAACCGTAGGTTGGACCTTCGGGCTCTGTTTTCCAAATCGTCCTGCTTCTGGGCCATCTGTTGCAGCCTCCTCTGCATATCCTCTTGCGCGTGCTGCATCGGGAACAGGACATCTTCGGCCTGACTGATCCTGGTCTCCGTCTCCTTCACCCTATCCCTTAACTTGGACAGGTCCTGGCGGATCAGGGAGATGTCTACCTTGACCTCTTCGATCTTGCAAGTAAGGGCGGATTGACCAGAAGAGATCACCTCGAGAACTTTCGCTGTGTCCGGTGCAGCAGGCTCCGCTTGTGAAGGGGCCGGGCCGCCATGTTTGTCCTCGTGGTCCCGCTCCTGCCTCCGGCATTTATCGAGTGCTGCAGCCGCTGCGGTGCTTCTTTTTGGCGGAGACATGTCCACAAACTCGCCGGACACCTTCGGGTACGGTGGTATATTATGTAGTGGCCGGTGGGCACTCAGGATATATGCCGAGGATAACGGTTGGAACGGAGCTCAGCTCACATGCGTCTCATTCCATCGCCGGCCGGGCCACGCCCCGGCACTGCTTCACTTTAACTGACAATTGCGCGGTCGTGCAATGTGGTTCCCAAACCACATTGACGCCTATTTTTTTCCCACATATAGAGCTTTCTTTTGGTGGTGTTTGATCACCTCTGGGGTTTTTATTTTTTGTGTTATAAACAAAAAAATAGAGACAATTTTGGAAAAAAAACACATTATTTTTTACTTTTTGCTATAATAAATATCCCCAAAAAATATTTTTTTTCCTCAGTTTAGCTCGATGCGTATTATTCTTCTACATATTTTTGGGGGAAAAAATCGCAATAAGCATTTATTGATTGGTTTGCGCAAAAGTTATAGCATCTACAAAATAGGGGATAGTTTTATGGCATTTATATTGATAATTTGCATTGATTTGATTTGATTTGCATTGATTACTAAAAAAAATATTGTGACTGGCAGTGAAGGGGTTACCACTAGATGGCGCTGTAGGGGTTAAGTGTGTCCTAGGGAGTGATTCTAATTGTAGGGGGGCTGTGTGCGACACGTCACTGATCAGCGCTCCCAATTACAGGTACCCGCGATCACGGTCACAGAACTCCCAGCGGGCGCGCCCGCGAACCTCCTCTTAAAGGGTAACATCTAGGTACGTTAATCTGCCTGTACGTGCCCTTCTGACGCAGTATTTATCAGCCGGGAAGTGGTTAAACAGGCTCTTTCCCCTGTGCCAGGGGCTTCCGCCTCTAAGTAGTGGCGCCGGCCTCCGCCGTCAGACTCTAGAGGAAAACCTCAGGGTCAAGCCCAGGCTTAAAAGAAGATTCCTGGAGTCGGAAACCTGCAATTCAGAATCCTAAAGTCTCATCATGAAGAGACAACCCCCCTCACCAAGGTGGGGGAAGACTTCTGCAGTTTTCAGAATTCTGGAAAGAGGAAATTCAGGACAGGCGAGGTCATCTCAACGGTAACGCTAGATACAAGCTGGAATTTTGGGACTTTCCACCGTCTCGCTTCCTGAGATCAAGCTTTCTGAAAGATCCAGAGAAAAGACAATCTCTGTTTCAGGCACTAGACCAATTAGTATCTCAAGGGGTGATCATACAGATCCCCACAAAAAAACAAGATCTGGGGTTTTATTCAAATATTTTTATGGTACCAAAACCAAATGGAGATGTCAGACCCGTTCTAGATGTAAAAATTTGAAATCAGTTCCTGAAGATCCGCTCCTTTCGCATGGAGACGATCAGGTCAGTAGTTTCTATCCTTCTAAAAGGAGAACTTCTGGCATCGACATTAGGGATGCATATCTGCATGTCCCTTTATTTCCTGTTCACCAAAGGTTTCCTGCGATTCGAGTTAGAACAGCAGCATTTTCAGTTTGTAGCCCTACCCTTCGGGCTAGCCACACCACCCCGGGCATTCACAAAAGGGCACAGGTCATAACAGTCGTAGCGTACATAGACAATCATTTACTAATAGATCAGTCGTGGCTCGTTTGGAGCAAAGAGTACGCACTACAACAATTATCTGGAAAGTTTGGGTTGGATTCTCAATCTAGAGAAATATTCCTTAATACCGTTCAAAATGCTGGAGTACCTGGGTCTGATCATAGACACAGCCCAAGAAAAGGTGTTCTTGCTTCAGGCAAAAATAAACTCCATAAGAGAGCTGGTGCGGATGGTCAGGTCAAAAGGCGATACCTCCATTCGCCTTTGCATGAGGTTGCTAGCCATGGTGGCTTCATTCAAAGCAGTTCCCTATGCCCAGTTTCATTCAAGACTGTTGCAATACAGTATCCTGTCTGCTTGGAACAAAACAATTCAAGCTTTAGATTTGCCAATGCGGCTGTCCCCAAGAATGTGCCAAAGCCTCACTTGGTGGTTACTAACCCAGAATCTGTTGAAAGAAAAATCCTTCAGATCATTCATCTGGAAAGTGGTAGGGATGGATGCCAACCTTTCAGGCTGGGGAGCAGTCCAGGGACAGTGGTCAAGAACCAAAAGAAACTTGCCCATCAAAATCCTAGAGATTCGGGCAGTGCGTCTGTCTCCAAAGGCCTGGACTTTCAGGCTATGGGATTGTCCTGTCGGGATTCAATCAGACAATGCCACAGCTGTGGCCTATATCAATCACCAAGGGGGCACCAAAAATCTCTTAGCGCAGAGAGAGGTGAACCATATTCTAACTCGGGCAGAAAGGAATTTTCCATGCCTATCGGCAGTCTTCATTCCGGGAGTAGAGAATTGGCAGGCGGACTACTTGAGTGACCCGCAATTATTCCCAGGGGAATGGTCTCTTCACCCCAACATATTTTGGGCTGGTTGCCAAAGATGGGGGACTCTGGACATAGATCTTCTAGCGTCCAGGTTCAACATGAAGTTAGTCAACTTTGTGGACAGAACAATGGATCCACTCGCATGCGGAACGGATGCGTTGGTGACCCCATGGGATCAGTTCTCACTGATCTATGCATTCCCCCCTATTCAGTTGCCGCCTTGACTTCTTTGCAGGATCAAGCTGTAAAGAAAGGCGGTAATTCTGGTGGCACCAACAGGGCCCAGAAGGTCATGGTATGCAGAAATCATAAAGATGGCAGTGGAGGGCCCATGGTCCCTCCCACTACAGCCAGATCTGCTCTCACAAGGACCGATATTCCATCCTTCCTTACGGTCTCTAAATGTAATGGCTTGGCTATTGAAACCCACATTCTGAAGAAACGTGGGCTTTTCGGGTCAGTTATCTCTACCCTGATTAGCGCAAGGAAGCCAACTTCCAGAACTATATATTATAGAGTCTGGAAGGCTTATGTTTCCTGGTGTGAATCCAAGGGTTGGCACCCTTGGAAATATATCATAGGCAACATTTTTGCCTTCCTACAATTAGGGGTAGAAATGAAATTGGCCTTGAGTACTATTAAAGGCCAAGTCTCAGCTTTATCGGTCTTATTTCAAAGACCACTTGCTAAACATTCTTTAGTCCAGGGTTTTATGCAAAGGGTAATGCGGCTTTATCTGCCCGTCAAACCTCCCTTGAACCCTTGGGACTTGAATTTAATTTTGTCTGTGTTACAAAAACAGCCATTTGAACCAATACAACATATTCCCTTAGTCATTCTGACAAGGAAATTGGAATTTTTGGTTGCTATATCCTCAGCAAGGAGGGTTTCGTAATTGGCTACCCTTTGTTGTAAAGAGCTATATTTGATTTTTAACGAGGACAGAGTGGTGTTGCGCCCTCGTCCAGGTTTTTTACCAAAAGTGGTCTTAGGTTTTCACCTGAACCAAAATATTGTCCTGCGATCGTTTTTTCCAAAACCATGTTCCAGGGACAAAAAGTCACTACATTGTCTTGATGTGGTGAGAGCAGTAAAAATCTATTTAAAGGCAACTTCTGAGATTCGTACGACTTATGTCTTATTTATTCTGCCAGAGGGTCCTAAGAAAGGACAGGCAGCGTCGAAATCCACTGTTGCTAAGTGGATTCGGTAAGCGATAATTCAAACTTATGATTTAAGGGGTAGGATTCGCCCTTTTCAAGTTAAGACGCACTCTACCAGGGCGGTTAGTGCTTTTTGGGCCGTGCGTCACCAGGTTTCCATGGCTCAGATCGGTAAAGCCGCAACTTGGTCTTCAGTGCATACATTCACAAAATGTTATCAGCTGGATGTAAGGAGGTATGAGGATATCGCCTTTGGGCGCAATGTGCTGCAGGCAGCAGTATAGGTCCTCAAGTCTGGGGGAACCCTCCGGGTTGTGTCTCCCTCCCCTCAAGTAGCATTCCTATGGGACGTCCATTAAGTAATTAATTAAGACTCTGTATCTTATGATGTACGATAAAGAAAATAGAATTTTTATGACAGCTTTCCTGTAAAATCCTTTTCTTGGGGTACATTATGGGACACAGAGGTCCCTCCCCTCTTTTTTGGAAATTTAAGTATATTGCTTTGCTACAAAAACTGATGTGCTCCTGGAAGGAGGAGGGGTTATATAAGGAGTGAACTTCCTGGATTGTGTATACCAGTGTCCATCACCTGAAGGTGGCCTATAACTCATTAAGTAATTAAGGCTCTGTGTCCCATGATGTACTCCAAGAAAAGGATTTTACAGGTAAGCTGTTCTAAAAATCCTATTATTCCACTGCGCTGGTAGTTTATTTTTGTAATTCCCAAAGCTGGCCTTTTAATTTGTCAGATTATTGCTGTGATGGAACAGTAAACAAATGAACAATATGGAAATTGCTAACATAGGGATTTTCTTTTTTTATTTAAGGTTGCATCAACTTTTTTACCAAAGCCAACATCCAGTGTATCAATGGGTAGCAATGAGTAAGCGTTTTAATTTTTCATTTCGCCAGATCTGGTGTTAAGGATCTAAAATGTATTGTTTACTTTTAAGGCCTTTGAGCTTTTTAGCAGGGGCCAATCCTTAGTAAGAAACCCTATTCAGACCATCTAAAGATGAACTGAATATCTTTCTAGGGCTAGTACTCCATCAGCAAAATTCCATTTGCGCTGCACATTTTTTTACATTGTGTGATTCCACACAGTGCATGGGCTTTACCCATAGACTAAGTAGAACTGTAACCACTGCAGGCTGCTATTGGACTATAAAATCTAAATGTATGTGAGGATCACACAATAAAGTATCATTATGAATATGTAAATTGAACAATCCTGTAATCTTTTAAAACTCCTGTTTACTGTCTGAAACAAGTTTTAATTACAAAGTAAATTAAAGTTTTTTTTTGTTTTTTTTTCTTGTGGTGACCCTAAGGTCCCTTTCACACATGCGGACAGTATGTCCGTATTTCATCCATCCGTTTGCGGATGAAATACGGACATACATGCATTCCTATGGGATAGCGGGTGTCTGGGGATGAACATCTGCAGACACCTGATATCATCTGTCTCCGCTATTGTCCGATTCTGCAGACGGAGGAAAATCCTATTTTTCTATCCGTCTGCAGAGTGAATCTGATGAACACGGACAGACGGTCCGTGTTCATCCGTTCCCCTGTAGCGGAGAGCAGAAAGCTAACAGGGCGGTCCCTGCACACTATCATCCGCCGGCTCAGCGGGGACAAACGGAGCGATCCCCGCTGAGCAAGCGAATCATCACGGGGCGGATCATTACGGATCTGTCCCGTGTGAAAGGGGCCTTAACTGCAGCTTCTTTTTTTTGCACTCATTTCACTTCTCTCTCCCTCCACTTTATTTAAAGTTAAATCTTTAGACATACCATAAATCCTTAAGTCTTCAGGCCATTCCTCTTCCTCATTCCTCCTCATAAATCCTGAAGTCAGAGGCTCTTCCTCTTTTCTTCCAACAGTGGCAGGAGGCAGTCCTTACTGCATATAATGAATTGTCACTGCCTCTTTATCCAGTGGTACAGTCAGCCCAGGCCAATATATTGATGCACCCCTAGTGGGTGTTTTCATGACGTCCTGGGCTTACAGGAAATGGTTGGATGATACTGGGTGTCATTCAGCACAGAAGAGTACTGGTACTGGATCACAGAGAAGTACATGAGTATTAAAAATAAGCTGTTTTTTTTTTAATTTTATAAAGCAGTATTTGGGATTTACAGACATGGTCACTAAGGTAAAGTTTGTATCCCAAGACTTTAATTTGGTTTTAGTTTCTTAGAACTTGGCCAAGATGGATGTTGGATTGATAAACATGTACTTTTGTGTTGTGCACTGTAAAGTATTAAATAATTCACATAATTAATATAAATGTTGCTTTTGTTTAGGAGCACAGCTGAAATAAAACAGAAAAGTACTACAGTGACTAAGCAAAAGGTAAATGTTGTGCCTGTTTTACTATTAAAGCAGGAAGGTATATTAATTAAAGCAGTGATGTGTTCATTAACAAAATCATTTGAATGCGATTGATGCAAGTACCTGAATCTGTCTTAATTTCAGTCTCCTGTATTGCCCTGTACAGCATTATTATAGGAAGGAGAACCAGCATCCAAGCTCTGCTACAGTCCACAATACTGTCAGAGTGCTCTTATTACATCATTGCCTGAAAATAGTGTGCACTACATGAAATAGAAGATTAAAAGCTTTATTAATTTAATGTATTTTTATAGCGCTTACCATTTATCCATAGTACTTTACAGTGAACATTTTAATGACCTGAAGGCATTTATAACTTAATGTCCCTACCTAATAAATAAATGTACACATCCATTGTATAGCCAGTTTTGGGTGAAATCTATACGACCCACTGTTTTAATGGTTATAAAATCTGGTAGAATAAAAACTGCCTAGAACAGACTGATGCAGCCATGGAAGAACTTGCATAAACCCTATTAAATTGGTGTCCTTTGCTGGGACTGAACGTAGCATTCTAGCGGTATAGGCAAAGATTGATATCCCTGGGTTCATCATAGCCATATAAATATTTTATAATCCTAGAGCAACTTTACCTAAAAAATTCAAAACTGAAAGTTGTTTTTCTTTTGCTAGGCCAAAAGCTCACACAAGCATCTGTTTAGTGACACGGATACTGACAGAGGAGGCGATGATACCAAAACAGATCATAGCTGGTTAAGGAACACTGCCAGCAAAAAGAAACCCAAGATTGTTGGCTACAGCAGACAAAAGCAAACCAAACCTCCAAAGCCGACTATGGCATGTGAGTATATATCTGTCATTTGTTCTGACCTTTCTTTTCGCACCAATAAATTCAAGCTGTGGGTGTTGTGTTTGATCTCTTTGTTTACAGGCAGAGCAGAGGAAATTCCTAAACAAAATAGGAAAAGGAAGGCATCTTCTAAGGTAATATTAAGAGGGGGATTCCAGCTTATACCTTGTTGTTAAAGTGCCAAAATGCTGTCTTAATATATATGTTTTTTTAAGCAATTGAGCCTTTAAAGTGACCCAAAAGTGTTGATTGCGGAGGAGTATTCGTCTGGTGTAGCTGTGAAACAGAGCAAAAAAAAAAAAAAAAAAACAATGGAGGCATGAACTGTAGGATATTAAAATATTATTCCTCCTGTTACTGTATATCAAAGCAGCTTGTATAATAAAATTATCTCACAAAACTGAGCACACCCCTCACATTCTTGTAAATATTTTATTATATCTTTTCAGTGACAACACTGAAGAAATTAAATTTTTGCTACAATGTAAAGTAGTGAGTTTACTCCTTGTATAACAGAGTAAATTTGCTGTCCCCTAAAAATAACTCAACACACAGTCATTAATGTCTAGTCTTTTGGCAACAAAATCGAGTGCACCCCCTAAGTATAAAATTCCAGATTGGGCCTAAAGTGTAAATATTTTGTGTGGCCACCATTATTTTTCAGCACTGCCTTGACCCTCTTGGGCGTGGAGTTCACCAGAGTTTCACAGGTTGCCACTGGAGTCCTCTTCAACTCACTTCTGTAGCCAGTGGTTTAGACATTAATAGCTGTGTGTTGAGTTATTTTGAGGGGACAGCAAATTTACACTGTTATGCAAGCTATACGCTCACTACTTTACATTGTAGCAAAGTGTCATTTCTTCAGTGTTGTCACATGAAAAGGTATAAAGTATTTACAAAAATGTGAGCGATGTACTAACTTTTGTGAGAGAGTGTGTGTGTGTATATAATATATATATATATAATATGCATGCAAAACTTTTTTTAGTTTTAGATACAGTGGAGAGGGAAAAGGACATTAGTCAGATTTTTTTTTATTTTTTTTACAGCTGCCTGTGTTCCTGTTAGGGAGCTTCACCCTCACTATTTGTCTTGTTAAGCATTGTCATATATATAAGAAAATCCAATAATCCAATATTTTTTGTTGCCCCCAGAACAGGAATGGAGGGCAAAACTTCAACTCTAGTTCTGGTGACCCTGGAGCAACCAGTGATTTCTCTCACTTTAGAGAGATTTTCTTTCACATCCTGTTTTGGTTATGGAACAGGAAGTGAAGAGAAATAACCCCAATGGGACACAGGTTGCAAAAAATAAAACTGACGTGGGTTATAACCCTTCCTTACTGTATCTAAAATGGGGAAAAAAATGTTTTGCCTTTTATGCCGCTTACACACGTAGCCGACTATCCGGTGGACTTAGTCCGACGGACTTTCCGAACAGGCTACTTGCCCACACACGGCACTTTTTCAGTGGACTAATACGTACTTTTGAAATGAACGGACTCGCCCACACACGCGGAGGAAAGTCTGCTCGTTTTGAGCGCGACTCCAGGTAGGCAGGGCCTGCACGCGGCCCCCCACCCCAAAGCACCTTGTCCCCATGTTGATGAGGACAAGGGCCTCTTCCCGACAACCCTGGCTGTTGGTTGCCGGGGTCTGCGGACGGGGGGCTTATCGGAATTCGGGAGCCCCCTTTAATAAGGGGGCCCCTGGATCCCAGCCCCCCACCCTATGTGAATGAGTATGGGGTACAATGTACCCCTACCCATTCACCTGTAAAAAAAGTAAAAAAAAAACACAACACACAAGGGTTAAAATAGTTTATTGCACAGCTCCGGGGGCCTTCCGTCTTCGGGGGTCTTCTCGCCGGACTCCTCCGCTATCTTCTTCTAGTTCTTTTACTAGCGGAGGAGCTCGGCTTTCTTCCTCACCGCCGCCCTCTTCTTCCGACTTCGGGGGTCTTGTCCCCCTCTTCAGGGGTCTTGTCCCCCTCTTCGGTTCTTCTTGCCGGGCCACCGCTCCTTCTTCTAGCTCTTTTACAGGCGGTGGCCCGGTCTTCTGTCGCCGCCTTCTGTTCTTCTCTTCAGATGTTGCCTCGTCGCATCCTCCACTCACAATGGCACGGACACGACGCGTGGCGACTTATATAGGGGCATCACCGGATGATGTCCCCACCTATTATGATGTTACAGTCCCACCGCCTGTAAAAGAGCTAGAAGAAGGCGCGAAAGCCCTAATGCTGGCCATACACGAAATGAAAAATCGGCCGAACCCATTTTTGAAAAACGAACATTTGGCCCTGAGAGCAAACGATAGTGCCATCATGTAATGACTGATAAATCGTTCAGTGGACATAAATGAATCAATTTATTGTTCGGTTTTTTTTACGTATACCTAGTACAAACAGTTCAGACGGGAAACACATTAACCTTTATATTTATCGTTCGTTCGGTAGAAAATTTCCAAACTTGTCCTTCGTTTTTTCCGCTCAAAAACTTCCCAAACATTACCGATTTTGTGCCCATTAACCATTTCCGGACCGGCTCACAACGATATACGTCGGCACTATTTGAAGAGGAATATCATTGTTATGGCAGCAGCTAGCTGCCATAACCCTGGTATCCTCCTCTTCAGTGAGCGGTCCGGTTTCAGATAAAAGTGGTCTCTGTGGCAGATTTGCCGCAAGATCACTTTTATCGGTGGCGGGAGAGAGCACCCTCCCGCCGCACTCCAGTGCCCTCTGCTGCTTACTGGAGCCGCCAGCAGTGCCTCTCTGTGATTTGAAGCTGAGTGAGGGGAAGTTGGCCACCACCCGGCTCCAAAACATTGCAGGGTGGAAGCAAAATCAAAACGTCACTTCCGCCCATAGCTTTTAAAGGGACTTTTTTTTTTCTTTCAAACAATATTTTTTTAGTGCATTTTAGTGTAAATATGAGATGTGAGGTCTTTTTGACCCCGGATCTCATATTTAAGAGGTCCTGTCATGTTTTTTTTTTCTATTACAAGGGATGTTTACGAGTCCATGAGAGTACAAGCACCCACAGCATCTTGTAACCCCCATTCAGAAGGCACATATGCAAAATGACAATGCTAAGACAGATCTGCATCCGTGTTTAGTAGAGTCAATATCACTAGGTGTGCTAGTGTTTTTTAATGTACCTAAAAAAGTAACAAAATACATAGGTACCCACTCCCACCTCTGCTGGAATTGCCTAGGCAATTCTAATGGAAGTTCTCCCCCCCCCCCCCCCACCCACAACCTTCGGGTCCCAGGTGACTGCGGGACCATTCACATAGCGCAGCACGGCTCGGACATGCGCAGTGGGAAGCTTGCTGTGAAGCTACAAGCAGTCACAGCTGGCTTCACTAAACCAAAGACCTGTTAGGACAGCGCTGGATCCCTATTGGGGTCACAGTCTCAAGTGGAATTGAAGTCAGGTGGATTTTAAATCTCAAAATAATATGCTTATTCTGTTACTTCTACTGGAATAATTGGGGCTGATATTGGATACTAACTAGGCCAAGATCTTCCTTCTATCATCCAAGATAGTCGGCACTTGACAGGATCTTAGCAAAATATGAAGCTTTATTAATGTATACAGCCCTGCACAAGCTCTATTATCACCCAATTTATTCACATCACAAACTTCTGAAAGTATGTGCTGGCTCTCCACTGTGTGATCACACAAATTTGGTACAAACACTTCGTTATTGCTAGGTACGTTTTAAAACGAAAGAAAAAATTACTTAGTTTTCCATATGGCATTACCATATTTACAACATTAACAATCTCATATACACGATCCAATGCATAGTCTGTGTGTTTGAATATATTGTATGTAGAAATAAACCCACTTAAAGTTGGGTTAGTGGACAACTGGCCAAACAATTGTCATCTGTCTCTAAACATTTTAAAGATGTGCATTCTGGGGATATGTCTAGTTTTCAGTTTGATGATGTAGAAAGGGTTAATAGACCAATCAGAGAAAAAGACGTACACAGACATCTGTTGGGGAGTTAGGCTTGGTGGATCCCAAAACTTTCTACAAAAACATCACAAGGTCTAAATCCAAGGTGGGCTATTCATTTGTTTGTAAAGTAATATATGTGAACTGAGCACTAGGGATATTGATCATTGTTTTTTTTTCCAACACTGTTTGCTTTGATTTTTTTTTTTGAATCAGCTATTTTTCAGATTTCGAAATGTATCCGCCTAAGGTATCAAATGAGAAGGTGAGGTCTATGTATTTTAAATTGTCATCTCAGTTGGTAGCCAGCTATGGTTAGGGCTGAAACACATAATCAGGGCTATGTTAATGTTTTTTAAGCCTTTGAATCAATAATGCTTCATATTTTTGTCTAAGATCCTGTCATGTGCTGACTATCTTGGATGATTGAATATTTTCTGACTAACAGGAGCCTGAGTCAGAGCACTGAAACTCTTTTATTAGTCTAAATGGGACATTGAGTAGAATGTGGTAAGTTGGTTATTTAAGGTCTTCCTTTTGTTGGAGACTAAGAAAGGTAAAACTTCAGGTCCACATAATGCTTACTAACTGGCGGTAATCTATGTGCCTATTCATGAAAGTGTTGCTCTCATGGCAGCATCATTTGAGGTGATTTCTTATGCACAGCACCACACCAGAATGTCGCAGCACAAGATCCTGGCACACCGTCTCCTTGTCTCTGGACAGCAAGATCAAGATAAGCCATCTTGGGTATGGGAAGTTGTTTCTCCTTTTACGCTGAAAAACAGGTAACGACAGATGCCAGCCTGCATGGTTGGGAAGGAGTTATTGGTCTCCAGTCAATCCAGGGTACTTAGAGCCTCTTCATTTGTTTAAAGTCCAGGATTTTTAAATCTTGTCTGAGCATTCAGAAAAAAGGGGGCAGAGAGCTGAAGTGATACTGCAGTTCAGTGAAGAGAGCTCTGAGAGCTGATTGAAGGGAAGGAACACCCCCCCCCCCCCTCCCCTTCACACAGCACACAGGAACAGAGCTGAGGCTGTCACCCAGCTGGAGATCCCTTCCCTGTCACCTTTCTTCTCTTGGTGTGAGGAAAACTACTCAGAAGTGATTCATGCTGATATCAGCGGAACAAAGCAACAGACATAATTTACAAACATGTTCTTAATTGAGACAAGTGCACACTATAGAGGGTTGTGCTTTATTCATATTTAATGTCTGAGGTTTACAACCACTTTAAAAGCATTGGTGATTAAAGAGGTGATTTGGCAGCTCTGCTTACTGGTAAATTATACTAGTTAGGGTATGTTTTTAAACTGCAGGTGTTTTCTTTATTTACTTCAAGGAAACAATTCAGCAGAGTACTAACAAAGAAGTTGAACCATTGAACAAAGTTATGGAACATAAACGCCCTCAGAGAGGAGGGGCTGTCAAGAGGAAATGCTATAAAGAAGTATCCGATTCGGAGTCAGAATCCGAGGATCCCATACCACCTGTTAGACAGGAAACTCCCAGAGATCAGGTACCAGTTACTAATAACTAAAAATACGATATTCCTCTGCTCAAATCCCAATTGTTCATACATATATATATATATATATATATATATATATATATATATATATATATATATATATATATATAAGAGATCAGGTGCTAAAGAGGTATGGGAGAGAAAAGAGGGTGCACCAGCCTTGCGCATTATCCTTTGGATATGTATTTATTAGAAACATAAAAAGAAAACTACTCACAGACAAATATATAATATCTTGCAATAAGAGTATTCATCGAATAGCATCTAGTAACAGACGAACAGGACTCTTCCAGAGGTCACAGAGGAGCTCACGCAACTCACTACCAGCTCCCTTCTTCCTCAGAGCTCAGCAATGGGAACTCCTTCAGCAGTCCCTATTCAATATTTTCTACTCTTATTGCAAGATATTATATAATTGTTTGTGATTAGTTTTCTTTTTATGTTTCTAATATATACATATCCAAAGGATAATGCGCAAGGCTGCTGCGCCCTCTTTTGTCTTTTCTCTCTTTGACTTTTAGGGTTCCCCACTCTTGAGGGCAGCAAGGCCAGCGTGTGTTGTTTCATAGCCAGTCTGGTGGTCCACTTATGCGCAGAAGTGCTTTTGTTTTGTCTTGGTAATAGCTAAAGCGGTATGACCACATGTTAACGCACAAAATTCTGGATGAACACTCTGCACATAAACCCTTTCTAGCAAACTGTTCACAAAAACAGGGATTTTTAGTTTACATACATTGCAGCACATGTTTAAGCCGGCCAACTATGTCAAAGTAATCCCTCTCTGGCCAGTCCCTACATTGCTCTACAAAATGCAAATGCTCCAGTGGGTATAGTGCCAATACGGGGCAAACAGAAACAAGTTGTAGGAGAGCAGAGGTATATCTTGTTTTTGTTGCATTGCAGGTCAATGACCAGACCTCATCCTGAACTTCCTACAATATGTGTCTGCTCCATATGGGCACTTTATCCACTGGAGCATTTGTATTTTGCAGAGTAGGGACTGGCCAGAGAGGGATTACTTTGACACAGTTGGCGAACATGTTTTCGGAATGTATTTGAACAAAATATCCCTGTTTTTGCGCAAGGACCGCCTGTACCCGTGTCCCCCAAGTTACAAACATCTGACTTACAAATGACTCCTACTTACAAATGGAGGAAGTGAAAGGGGAAATCTATCCCTAGGAAGGGAAATTCCCTCCTGTAGCAGTTATGGGAAAAATGTGTCACCACTGAAAATTTAGCACCAATCCTTGTTTCCACAATAACCCAAAGTTTTAAAAATCCAATTGTCATAGGGACAGAAAGTGAGGTGAAATCTTCTGAACAGAGGCACAGACAGCAAAACAAACGTTACAGGGGTGCTTAAAAATATTTTTTTTTGGCTGGAGCTACATTTAAAAAATGTACCTGTTCCAACTTACAAACAAATTAAACTTAAGAACAAACCTACGGAACCTATCTTGTTTGTAACCCAGGGATATAGCAGTGTGCAGAGGGTAACTGACACAAATACTTATGGAGAGGCATTACTAGGGAATCCCCTGAAGAAGATGCGGAAATCCCTGTATTGACACGCATTGGGGAGGGGACAGGACGGCACGTTAGGCAGGTGATCTGCTAAGGAGGAACTACATACCATCCCGATATCGGTCCGGTATTTTATCCATTTTCCACTTGATGTTGAGTGGTGAACTGGCGCACCTGATCTGTGTGAGTACCCCAGATGGGGGGGTTTTGTTTTGATTCAATAAATCGTTTAAACTCTATTACACTATCACGTTTTTATTTACTACTTACCAAGGTATAACACTGACGAGTCAAGGATTCCGGTATAGCTGCAAGAACCCAGAGGTGGTTCACAGGCGTGTACTGACTGCACTTAATTGCAAAGTCATATGCTCGGAGGTGAGCATTTAATACCTAAGGGGAGCACCAGAGTGAAAAACACTGTGGCATGCTTTGGATCACCTAGCAGTTTCAGAATTGCATGGACTTTAAGCACACTTAAATAGATTGAGCTGAATTTCTCGTATAGGCACAGGAGCACTTTTGATTTAGTAGTGGGGTCATTGTCAAAGAAAAAACATGATCCTTTGTACACAGTCAGAAGTGGTATAATTGTTAACCACTTGTATGCACAGAAGCACTTTTTCATCATTTTGTCTTTTATTTTTATTTTTCATTTACATGTTTATTTATTTTATATATCGTGGTGCACTAGTGTCACTTCACAGTCATTAGAGACAAATTGATTTACCACTGTAAGCCCTTGTACACACGGTCGGAGATTCCTTCGGAATGTGTCCGATCGGATTGTTTTATCGGATATTCCGACTGTGTGTGGTATGCATCGGACTGTTTCCATCGGAATATCCGTCGGACCAAATTTTCCAACTTGCTGGAAATATTTTCGGACAAACTATTCCGATCGGACATACTCCGATCATGTGTAGAGAATTTCGATCGGACAAAGTGCCACGCATGCTCAGATCAAATTCCTACATCAAAGCTATTGGCTACTAGCCTGAACGTAGTCCCATCGTAACGAAATTACGTCATCATGTTCTGAAAGATCGGATTTTCCGACAACTTTGTCCGACCGTGTGTATGCAACAGTTTCGGACAAAATTCGACGGATTTGGTTGTCGGAATCTCCGACCATGTGTACAAGGGCTAAGGCCGCGTACACACGCGCGGACTGTTCGCCCATCTTTGTCCGTCCAACAGTTTCAGCAAACAGTCCGCTCAAAATTAGCATGGACGGACATGCCCACACACGACGAACGAACAGTTTGCTGAAACCGTGCGCGATGACGTGAACAGCACGTACGACGGGACGAAAAATACGACGTCCTATACACTGCATTATAGCTTTCGGCGTGAAAATCCTTTCTGAGCATGCGCGCAACTTTGTTTGACGAACAAGCCTACACACGAGCGGGCTGTTCGCTGAAACAAGGTTTCAGCGGACAGTTTTTCGGAAATTCCGAAAAACCTTGTCCGTCCAACTGTCCGCTGAAACTGTCCGCTGAAAGCCCACACACGAGCGGACTGTTCGCCCAAACACTGTTCAGCGGACAAAGTTGGGCGAACAGTCCGCCCGTGTGTACGCGGCCTAAGACTTTCACATAAATCTGTATGCACTTTATTTTTCTCATTAGTATGGTGCTTAGTCTATTTTCGAAGAGCAGCGTATATATTTAATTACTATTTTTTGTTATTATTTGTTGCTTAAAACAAACCAAATGCTTCCTATCCTTTACAGCCAAGGAAGCTGCTATCTCAGTATATTTATCTGCAGTTGCCAAGGTGCTGCACATGTGTTGAGCTATGACACCAGCCATTTGATGGCTTGACAGCTCAGTTGAAAGCACAAGCAAATGTGACCCTTATCCTTCACGGTATACTTTAAGGCCTTGTTCACACCAGTGTGCAGAGACAGTTTTTCTGCACATGCTCTGCAAAAGCCAAAAGAAAACTCTATGTTCCCTATGTGCCCTGTTCACACGACAGCATTAATATCACATGCAGATTTTTTTTCTGGCTCGAATCTGCAACATGGATAAAACTCACTGAAACGCACATGAAAACTGATGTAAACGTGTCTCTGCAAATAAAATCTGTGCGATTTTACCATCAGGTTTTCTGCACTACGCTGTGAACATGTCCCTAATGTAACTGTTTGAGAAACTGTTAAATCAGTGGGTTTCACTTTAATTTATCATTCCATCATTTGTGACAGTTTTCTTTTTTTTTCTTGTTTAGGCTTACTGGACTTTAACATGTAGCAAGGCAATGGTTAATGTACTAAAATTGGAAAGTACAAAATCTGGTGCAGCTGTGCATGGTAGCCAATCAGCTTAAAAAAAAAAACTGTAATGATTAGGTTCTATGCAGATCTGCCCCAGATTTTGCGCTCCAGTTTTAGTAAATCAACCCCATTGCTTTATATTATGTTCTGCTATGCATAAATAAAGCAGCACTTATTTGCAAGCTGGATGTGCTGGCGATATACACTCACCGGCCACTTTATTAGGTACACCTTGCTATTACCGTATCCAGACGCCCTTTTGCCTTCAGAAAGCAAAAGAATTGTCAAAGGATCTGCGGGAAAAGGTAGTTGAACTGTATAAAACAGGAAAGGGATATAAAAAGATATCCAAGGAAATGAGAATGCCAATCAGCAGTGTTCAAACTCTAATCAATAAGTGAAAAATTAGGGGTTCTGTTGAAACCAAACCACGGTCAGGTAAACTAACTAAAATTTTAGGCATAACTGCCAGGAAAATTGTTTGGGATGCAAAGAACAACCCACAAATAGCTTCAGGTGAAATACAGAACTCTCTGAAAACATGTGGTGTGGCCATTTTCAGATGCACAATAAGGAGGCACTTGAAGAAAGATGGGCTGCATGGTCGAATCACCAGAAGAAAGCCATTACTACACAAATGCCACAAAGTATCCCTCTTGCAATACGCCAAACAGAACAGAGACAAGCCTCAAACCTTCTGGCACAAAGTCATTTGGATTGATCAGTCAACAAGGCCTGTGATGAAAGGTTCACCATTCTTACTGTGAAACACGGAGGTGGATCGGTGATGTTTTGGGGATGAGTGAGCTACAAAGGCACAGGAAATCTGGTCAAAATTGATGACAAGATGAATGCAGTATGTTATCAAAAAATACCGGAGGAACATTTGCATTCATCAGCCAGGAAGCTGCACATGAGATGTACTTGGACATTCCAACATGACAATGATCCAAAACACAAGGCCACGTCGCCCTGTAATTGGCTACAGCAGACTAAAGTGAAGGTTCTGGAGTGGCCATCTCTGTCTCCTGACCTCAATATCATTGAGCCACTCTGGGGAGATCTCAAACGTGCCGTTCATACAACACAGCCCAAGAATTTCCAGGAACCGGAGGCTTTTTGCGAAGAGGAATGGGCAACTTTACCATCTGAGAGGATAAAGAGCCTCATCCACAAATACCACAAAAGACTTCGAGCTGTCATTGATGTTAAAGGGGGCAATACACGGTATTAAGGACTGGGGTATGTAAACTTTTGATCAGGGTCATTTGGGTAGTTTCTGTTGTCATTATTATTTAAAAAGAGTAAACACAGTTGATTTATAATTAATGGCTTCAGCCAAACACTAAAACCAAGAAAATGTTTGTGCTATCATTCATATTCTCTGAAAAATGGCCAAGAAATCATAAATTCTGAAAGGGTATGTAAACTTATGAGCACAACTGTACATGATACAAATACAAATACAAATCTATTGGATTGAGATCTGGTGACTGTGGTGTACAGTGACCTCATTGTCATGTTCAAGAAACTAGTTAGATATTTGAGCTTTGTGACATGGTGCATTATCCTGCTGGAAGTAGCCATCAGAAGATTGGTAAACTTTAGTCATAGGATGGTCAAGGGCTGGACATGATCCGCAGCAATACTCAGGCTGTGGCATTTAAATGATGGTCAATTGGTACTAACGGACCCAAAGTGTGCCAAGAAAATATCACCCACACCATTACAGCACCACTACCAGCCTAAACCATTCATACAAGGCAGGATGGATCCATGCTTTCATGTTATTTACACCAAATTCTGATCCTACCATCTGAATGTCGCAGCTGAAATCGAGACTCATCAGACCAGGCAACGTTTTTTTTTTCAGTCTTATAGCTGCCCTGGTTTGGTGAGCCTGTGTGAATTGTAGCCTCAGGTTCCTGTTCTTAGCTGACAGGAGTGGCACCTGGTGTGGTCTTCTGCTGCTGTAGCCCATCTGCTTCAAGGTTTGAGGTGTTGTGCATTCAGAGATGGTATTCTGCATACTTTGGTTGTAAGGAGTGGTTATTTGAGTTACTGTTACCTTTCTATCATCTTGAACCAGCCTGCCCATTCTCCTCTGACATCAACAAGGCATTTTCATCCATACAACTGCCGCTCACTGGATATTTTCTCTTTTTCTGACCATTCTCTGTAAACCCTAGAGATGGCCGTGCATGAAAATCCCAGTAGATCAGCAGTTTTTTAAATACTCAG
Source organism: Lithobates pipiens (assembly GCF_037356315.1). Taxonomy (NCBI): domain Eukaryota; kingdom Metazoa; phylum Chordata; class Amphibia; order Anura; family Ranidae; genus Lithobates; species Lithobates pipiens. The sequence goes on along the minus strand of NW_027507789.1, from coordinate 197,294,104 downwards.
ACCATCCTGCCTGGCACCAACAACAATGCCACATTCAAAGTCACTTAAATTTCCCTTTGTTCTCCATTCTGATGCTCAGTTGGAGTTTCAGCAAGTCGTCTTCACTACGTCTAGATGCCTAAAATGCACTGAGTTTCTGCCATGTGGTTGGCTGATTAGCAATTTGTGTTACCAAGTGTTTGAACAGGTGTACCTAATAAAGTGGCCGGTGAGTGTATTATACTTTTGTTTTACACAATGCCAGTCAGGAATTGTTTAAAGCATTTTAATCAGCTTGATCAAATCCAGTTTGGTGTGTGATTGGAAAACAATATCCATTAGTAAAGAGAACATTCAAATTTGCAAATGCTGTCTGTCTTTTTTTTTTCGTTTATAGCTTATAAAGGTTCTCATTTTGAAATTGCAACTACACCACCATCTAGTGGCTATATTGTAAACCTCATGTACAAATTTGTTGTTAAAGTGGATGTAAACACTCTCCTACAGCTAGTGAAGTGAACAGCCTCAGATGATACACAAAGATTAAACAAATATCAAAATCAAAAATTACAGTTCTGTTTTTTCCAAACACATGCATGTACGTGTCAGTATGCCTTCTGCAACGTATATCTATTGTTCTGTCTGGGGAAACCTTTAACCCTGATAATGTGTGGTGGGTGGCCTGCCTGTGACCTCTGGGGCCAAGGTTCGATTCGCAGTTTCTCCTCGTATAAATTTGCTAAGAGGGCTCTATGTTCATTTGTAAAATAGTGGAACACCAGGGGCCTAAACTCAAAAATAAAACGATCGCTGGTGTTTCAGTTCCTGCAGCGACAGTCTCCCCATATCTGTATACTCCAGGAGATTCGCCTGACTGAGGGGAGCATTTTGAGTCTTAGGAGGCCCTGGGTGGGCCACTCATATCACTCCACCTCCACCTATTCCAATCTCTTGCGAGGAGTTGGTATATTGATACGCAAGTCTTTGCCCTTTTGTCTGTTGGCACTAGAAGTAGATTCTGGGGGTTGCTATGTCATCATTTATGCCAATATAATGAAGTTGTTGTTGTGGGATTGTATGTACCCCCTCCTGCCTCAGTTTCCTTCCTCTACGAGTTAGTGTCCAGACTTCTGCAGTATGACACTGATAATATCTTGTTATTTGGGGACTTCAATATGGTCCCAGACCCTGGGATGGACAGACTATCCCAGACATCCGGCTCTGCTACTGAATTGAGGGCCTGGGCATAAGATCTGACATTCCGCCAGCAAAAGTCCGATGTGAGCTTTTGGTCGGAAATTCCAACCGTGTGTATGCTTGATTGGACTTTTGCTGGCCGAATTCCCATCAGCAAAAGATTGATAGCAGGTTCTCAATTTTTCAGTCGGAAAAAGTTCCAACTGGAAATTCTGATCGCCTGTACCAATTCTGAAAAAATTCCTACGCATGCTCGGAAACAATTCAACGAATGCTCTGAATCATTGAACTTTATTTTCTTGGCTCGTTGTGGTGTTGAACGTCACCGCGTTCTTGATGGTCGAAATTTCAGCAAACTTTTGTTTGACCGTGTGTAAGCTTGAGCCGAATTCCGTCGTAAAAACCATCCAAGATTTTTCAGACGGAAATTCCACTCATGTGTACGGGGCATTAGTTTCATCTCCTATACTGGGCTGGGTGGACTATGGTCTGAATGTCGTCTACCCACCTCCCTTATCATTCTCTTCTTCCACCCTGCTCCCTGCCTGCCCCCCCCCCAGAACTACCCTGCCCCCTCTCCCCTCCTTCTTCACATCCCCCCCCCCCCTTGGGGATCTTATAATAATATTTATCCAAGACTCACTGGTCTGGGTGAGAGTGCGCTCCTGGTAAAGGTCTGATAATCTCTTTTTCCAATTACCCTGTTGAATACGATTGACTGGTGTTCCATACAGATATATGTAAATAATGTATACTATAGATATATTTGCACCATTTTTTATTCTGCAATGTTTTGTGATACTGACATGTGAACATTGACTTTGAATAAAGTTCTTACTTTGTAAAAAAAACAAAAAACTAATCGGATAGTGGGGTGGAGGGGTGGATAGACATATCCCAGTTATTTCCTAAATGTTTATTGGAGAGCAACGGCATTCCATGAACAATAGAAATTAAAACAATAGTCAAAAGCTTCAAATAATTGTCTTCTTGGCAGGGGTGCCTTACCAAATACACCAATGCTTGCATGCTTTCTGATCTGTAAAGAATAAAGCCTTGTACACACGGTCGGCGAATCCGTCGGAATGTGTCCTACCGGACCATGTCGTCGGATAATCTGACTGTGTGTGGTATGCATCGGACTGATCCCGTCCGAATCTCCGTCGGACCCAATTTTCCAACATGTTGGAAATATTTCCCGACCAACTGGGCCGGTCGGACGTAATCCGATCATGTGTAGAGCATTTTGATCGGACCAAGTGCCACGTATGCTCAGATCAAATTCCTACATCAAAGCTATTGGCTACTAGCCTGAATGTAGTCCCATCGTAACGAAATTACGTCATCACGTTCTGAAAGATCGGATTTTTCGCCAACTTTGTCCAACCGTGTGTATGCAACAGTTTAGGACAAGATCCGACGGACAAAATCCGACTGATTTGGTTGGCAAAATCTCCGACCGTGTGTACAGGGGCTAAGTATGACGCCAGCACACCTTGTATCTCGCAGATTGCATATTATGTTCTGATATGCATAAATAAAGCTGCACTTCTTTTCAAGCTGTGTGTGCTGGGGATATATTGTACTTTTGTTTAACACAATGACAGTAGGAATTGTTAAAGCATATTTATCAACTTGGTCAAATCCAGTTTGGTATGTCATTGTAAAACAATATCAATTAGTAAAGAGAACATTCACATTTACAAATGCTGTCTTTGTTTCTTTATAGCTTATAAAGGTCCTCATTTTGATGAATTGCAACTACACCACCATCTAGTGGCTATATTGTAAACCTCATGTACAAATTTGTTGTTAAAGATGATCTTTGGTCATATTATCAAAAATTAAAAGTCAGCTGATTTAGCAGAGGGGAGGAGTAGTGGATAGGATGGAAGTCCTTCATGGGGGTGAAGATCCGCTTTAATGAATAACATTATTACTTTTATCTTTGCTATTGTTTAATATTATGCCACAATAAGTATTTCCTCCCAATGCAGGTTTATAATCAACACGGTTACGGAAAATGTGTGTACTTTCTTTTCTTTAAGCTTGGTTGTTCCATATATGATTAGTAAAATGATATTACTATTATAGAACAACAAATATCTAAACGTGATTTTATGTTCATAGTCTGGATTCCAATCAATTAAGAAAAAGGTGTTACCCGAGAATCTTACTAGAAAAAATCTGAAACCTGAGGATAGTATGGTTTCTAGCAAATTGGACAAAACCCCATACAAGATGCCAGCAATATCTCCTATCTCATCAAGTCCTGAATCTATCGAGCAGGTTAGAGGTTAGTATAGTAACAACTTGTCTATAGTCTACAATTCATGACACCCTGCATGTCTGAGGTACCAAGCTTTCTGTTTTATTTTGTACAAACAATCTATTGATCAACTTGTGTACAACCAGCCTGTGGGGTTTTTCTAGAACAATCAGAACACCGATTATGTTTTTGTATCTCTAGTCCAAGTTATTGTAGAGTGCACTGTAAGTAGCAGCTTACATGTGGGGATGAAAGTATGTTCCCCTTACTTAAAGCGTAACTCCACTTTTGTTGAGAAAAAAAAATCCCCCCTGGTTGATCTATGTACATTGCAAGGATTATTACAACCTTTGTTGCAGACCTTTTGTTGTTCTGAAGAAGTCCATGTATGTTCCTCTGTGCTGAGTGGGTCTAATTTGAGTGGTTTGATAATTATTTATCAGCTGTGCATCTGCACACCACTAATGACGAATTCTGCTGGACCTGCATCCCTTTAGACATGATTTTCTATTGGGAGAATCTCACCAAAAATTACATTTTTCTTGCAGGGGATGCCTGAAATCTGACTTGTATCTTAGGAAGATGTCTGGGAAAATTGGTGAGCGAATCACACAAGCAGGAAATTGTTTCTTGGGGGTGGTCAGTACACACGAAAGTGAAGTTACCCTTTAAAGGTTTAAATGACCTTAATTCTACCAGATCCCTTTTGTTAAACTTTGAGGAATAAAATTAACTTTTTAAACACTATGATATAATGCGCTGTAATGTCAGTTTGCCAGGCATAATAAAATCTTACTTTGATATAAGGATTAGTAAAAAATACTATTTACCTATCCATTGAGGGACTCGTGAATTCTTAAAATTCTTTGGTTGTCGAGTTAAAATGCTGCCTACAGGAGAAATGGACACTGGTAATTAAAAAAAGGCAGTTGGATGGCACAGGATAACTCTGCCCACAACATCATGCCCTAGTTTTTTTTTTTTTCTAGTGTCCTCAGGAGAGTGTCTTCTTCAGCTCTGCTGTTCTCTATTCATTCGGTAAATCAACAGTTGCTGGTAAATTTGTGCAAAAGTCTCTCCTGCCAGCCAGCAAGTACTGGTAGATCCATGCTGGATAACCTAAATAGCTATTAGTGTATTCAGCCCAGATATAAAAAAAATCTGGAAATCTGTTCCGTTAGCCAAGCAGATTAGGTTCCCAATTAATTTTCTATATTAATGTTTCATCTGTGTCAGGCTTGCAGTCAGTATTGACTGATGTTTGCGCTCCAGTTTACACAGGACTCCACTTTTCAGTCAGATCAAGGGGTTTGATTTACTAAAACTGGAGAGTGCAAAATCTGGTGCAACTCTGCATAGAAACCAATCGGCTACCAGGTTTTTTTGTCAAAGCTTAAAGTGGATGTAAACCCAATCTCATCCTTTCTAAACGACTGCAATATTGGTTATCTAGAAGGATATATACGCCTCCTGCATGTATACTTATATACTTATCTGTCAAATGTCTACCCTCTGTCTGCTATGAGACCAGAAAAACTGAAGATTTTGTGGGTGGGTCTGTTTTCCAGGGCTCAGTGGGTGGAGTCGTGATGTCAGTAGACTCCCTGCCCACCTCTACACTACCCTTGTCAACATGCATTTTCTCCTGTGTATTTCTTACAGTGAACTTCTGCTATGATCATTAACATCCAGTCAAAACCCAGAAATGTCCCCACATGAATTCAGCATGCCAAATCATGCTGAGGTGTGGAACAGGCAATCCTTGCAGAGCAGCAGAAGAAAGGAGAGGGAGGGAATTCAAAAATAATGCATGTCTCTTAGGCTAGTGCACAAGATATGTAAATCACCTGTCACTCACAGCAAGTTTTTCTCTGTCAAGATTTATCTCACTGGATCGTACGTGAGGGACGTCATGCGGCGTACGTGAGAGGGGAGGGGCCTAGCTGCGGCTTCCACGCGAAGGGATGGAGGAGGACTCGCCGTACCATCCGGAGCTGAGCGCAGTGAGAGAGCGCGGCGCTCCTAAATGATTCCTGCTCCAGCCCCAGCGCCCACACTCGAACGCCCGCTCGCTTGGGCCAGAGAGCACTCCCAGCGTGACCCGGAGGGACACCAGTAGACGGCACGGAGGACCTCGCTGGAGCGAGCGGAGCCCTCGGCTCTACCCCCCCCCCCCCATACTCTTCCACCAGATGCTGCGGAGCGAGTACAGCCCCTGTGAGCTGAAGAGCCAAAATAGCGAAGAAGACTACAAACAGGTCAGACCCAACCAAATCGTTTTTTCCTGGACTGTTATATTTTCTCCAGTTAAGTATAGAGCAGTAGCAACTAAGGAGCAAGCTGACGGATTTAAATACCATTTAGATCCTCTGAATAGCAACACTCTGAATACACATATTAATACTCATATGCTATTCTATGCCCTGAAAAGTACAGCCCTGGACACTGATTATACATGGCAATTTTTACATGTTATTTAAGCCTTGAAAAGTACAGCATTGGACTCTGATACACTTTTGATTGGTGGGTCTTTTTTTTCTTTCCTCCGTCCCTTTCTTTGCTGCCCCGGCTTGAGCTGACCTAAACTAAAGACAGCCCAGTTTAAGGGTCCCCTCTGTGTTTAAGGCCGTTACGGGCCAGATCATATGCCCCCGCTTTGAATGAGTGGAGAAGCCGGGGACGACAAAGACTGAGAGTCGCATCAGGATTCCCCTATTGCAGGAGGGACCAAAGATCCCAAATATAGCGTCTGGTAATCCCTCAGTATTAGAAGATCACACTTTCAGTCCCTTTTTTTTGCTGGGAGAATACACCTGAGTGTAAAGTGTAAAGGGATAAAAGGGGACCTCTTGTGGTTCGTTTGGTATTATCTTTTTTTTTTTTTTGGCCCCTACCGCTCAAGACTTGGACATTTAAGGGAGATATTCTGGCCCACGGAGAAGTGCAGTAGATCTCTCCCTTTGCTTACCGTGATCAGAGAGCCCCATTGGCTGATTATTTGTGAAGAGCTTGCTGTCTCATAGACAGGCCAATAGCCAGCTCAAAGGAAAGGATTTAACTATCTTATTTTTATTCTTCTCTGCACCCTTTTTGGTATTTTCTCTGCAACTCCGTAGTCTTTTTCCAAGGTGTCACCAAACGAAAGGGAACCCTGGGGAGGAGAAAGCCAAAGAGGGACAACATGAGGGGTAGAAACCCAAAAGTTAATGACTCTAAAACCCCTAAAGAGAGCCTAAATACAAGCTCGATCCAGAAATATCTTAAAGAGACAAGCCAAAAAAGTCCAGGCCTAGAAAAAAAACAACTGGGCAAGCGAGAGAGGAGGAAGGAGGTTGGAAAACCAACTGGGACCCAGGGCGATTCCTCTGGCGAAGAGACAGAGTCAGACCTTGATGGTAAAAATAGAGAGCAGACAGATATCTCCCAAATACCTACAAAAGGTGAAATACAAGAAATGTTTTTGAAACTGGAAAATATAATTAAGTCAGAGATCTTAACCGTTAGGGCGGATATGGGTCACCTGTTAAGGAGGATAGAAGAAACGGAGGACCTAATGGGTAAACAGGCTCAGGAAATACTAGACTTAAAAGCGCAGTCTAGAAAAATGCAAGAGGCTCACAGGGACATCTTATACAGACTGGAGGAACAGGAAAACCAGAGCAGACGTCAGAACCTGAGGATTAGAGCCCTACCTGAACAACAAGGAGAAGACCTTGGTGTAAAAATGAGGAAGTTATTCAACCCTTTATTAGGAAGAGCGGAAGGTGAAGAACCAAAGATAGATCGTGTCCATAGAGTGAGGAAACCTCCAGGACTAAGGGTAGAGGTACCTCGAGACGTGATTGTAAAATTTCATCTTTATGAGGACAAAACCAAGATTTGGAGTAAACTAAGAGGATCGCCCTCATTACAATATGAAGGGACAACTCTACAAGTTTTTGCAGATCTTTCCGCAGGGACCCTGGCACGGAGAAGACAACTTAAACCCCTACTGGAACAATTGAGAAGTGCCAATATAAGATACAGCTGGGGGTTTCCGACAGCTCTGATAGTCCAGAGAGAGGGAAGGACTTTCAAGTTAAAGTTCCTAGATGAACTTGAGGACTTTTGTAATAACTTGGGAATCCCACCCCTTAAGATCCCCCGAGACTCTCGTGAAAATTAATGTTAATGGTAGTGGGTCTATTAGGAGGGGAGGAGGGGGTTGCCAGTGCTTCTCGCTCTGGCCCTTTGGTTATTCGATTGTCTCTGGTTGTTTTTGTTTTTTTTCTTTCTGTCTGGTTTTTTTAGGGTGGGGGCGGGGGGGGGGAGTCTGGGGGGGGGGTGCGGGGGTGGGTTGGATAGGAAGATGGATAGGTAGGGCGGATCCGGGCTCCACCACTCCTTGTCCGGAGACGTTGTCTCTTCTCCCCTAGGGTTGGGGGGACAGGGGGTGTTGAAGTGGAAGACCGCAGTTGGAGTCACACCCTGGAAGGTATTACTTGCAGAGGGGAGCTGTGCCACCCAATGTCAAGTATAGGCCAGGATCGGGCCAGTGGTGGGGGAGGGGGGTGGGTGAAGGGACGGGGGGGGGGGAGGGGTGGGTGGAGAATTGCCTTGCAGAGTGGGGGACCGAAAGAGACATGAAAATCATGGGTTGGATAAATAGGTACAGATTAAGCATGCCAGTAGCCAGTTCAGGACGACTGAGGTAAATTTTATATCCTACAACGTAAAAGGATTAAATGCCCCAAACAAAAGGTATAAACTTTTAAAGGAACTGCATCAATGCAGAGCTGAAGTGGTATTCTTGCAGGAGACCCACCTATCCCAGGATTCGAATATTAAGTTATATTCAGACAGCTTCCCGACCTGGTTTTACGGAGATTCCCCAATTAGGAGGGCTAAGGGGGTGGCAATTGGATTCGAGAAACATACACGATTCACTCTGCTCGACAGACTGACTGACCCCGAGGGCCGATACCTGTTCCTCAAAGGAGAGCTAGGAAACAGGGTGTTTACTCTTGCTAATGTATATTGTCCAAATAACAATCCCTTAGGATACATGAAACTGATCTTACGAAGATTAGCAGATTTTAAATCTGGTGATGTAATCCTAGCAGGGGATTTTAATTTTTGTATGGATCCCACCATGGATAGTACGTCCCGCGCAAGGGGGACGAATGAGAGGACTCTGAAAATATTTAAACATCGTCTGAAACAACATCAAATGGTGGACGCATGGCGGACACAACATGAAAAAACGAAGGACTATTCTTTCTATTCCCCAGTGCACGGGACGTATTCCAGGTTGGATTACATATTGGTGGACCACAGGTTGTTAGAGGACGTCGCAGAGACAGGGATAGGAATAGTCTCCCTGTCAGATCATTCTCCCGTGACAATGAAGATGAGGATACCAGGGCTGTACAGACAACCCTTTACTTGGCGATTAAATGAAAATCTTGTACAGGACAACGATACCATCGAGATAATCCGGAAAGAATTAGAATTCTACTTCTCGACGAACGATACAGGGGACACTTCGGGTGCCTCCCTATGGGAAGGACATAAAGCATATATTAGGGGTATCCTCATCTCCATTGGCGCAAATAAAAAAAAAGTTAAAATACAGAGAAGGGAGAATTTGATTAAAGAAGTCCATAGATTAGAACAAGAGCATAAAAAACAAAAGGTCCAACAGCAGGAACTTTTTCACCTTTTGATTAATAAAAGGGAGGAACTTAAGGACCTTATGGATCAGGAAGCAAGGAGGTCACATGATGGGAGAGTCAGAGAGAGACACTATGGGAAAAATAAAACTGGCAAATATTTAGCGAGACAGTTAAAAGGGAGGAGGGGGACTAACTTTATTGATAAAATCCAGGACAATAACGGGAAGATGGTCCATACCACTAAGGAAATTGCGGAGGTATTTAGACAATACTACAATGCCCTATATAATGTAGGCCAAAAAGGGAGGTGTGTTAAAGGGGATAAGGAAATTATCAAAGAATTTTTGTATGATACCAACTTACCCCAATTACAAGAGAGCGAAAGAGATAGTATAGACAGACCTATTACTGAGGAGGAAATCTATAGAGCATTAAAGGAGACGGAATTGGGCAAAAGTCCAGGGCCGGACGGGTACACGATTATTTACTATAAAAAATTTAAGGAAATCCTAGTCCCAAGATTATGTAATTATATAAACGGGCTCGGCACAAAATACGATATGAAAGCTGAAGCTTTGCGGGCCTCAATTACGGTAATACCGAAGGAAGGGAAGGATCATTTACTTTGCTCAAGCTATAGGCCAATAGCATTATTGAACGCGGATACAAAATTATTCGCCAAAATACTGGCATCTAGGCTGAAGAATAAGATGAGCGAACTAGTGCACCCAGATCAGGTCGGATTTATACCCGAGAGAGAAGGCAGGGATAATGGGGTGAGGGCACTACTCCTCCTCCAGGCCCTAAAAAACAGTGGGTCCCCAGCTCTATTCCTGTCTATAGATGCTGAGAAAGCATTTGACAGGGTAGACTGGGGACTTATGATAGAAACGTTAGAAGTTATGGGTATAGGCCCGAGAATGATCCAATGGATCCAGGTCCTCTATAACCATCCGCAGGCCTCGGTCAAAATTAATGGAGAATCCTCCTCTCAATTCCAAATGGGAAACGGTACCAGACAGGGGTGCCCACTGTCCCCACTTCTCTTTGCTTTATCTCTGGAGCCGTTATTGACTCATATCCGAAAAAATCAGGACATAACGGGGATCAAGCTGGGAGGGGACGAACATAAATTAGCCGCTTATGCGGATGACATGCTATTCTTCATCACTAAGCCTAGGATTACGATCCCGAACTTGCTGAGGGTGTTGGAAAAATTCGGCAAAATATTGAATTTGAAAATAAACCTCGGCAAGTCCGAAGTTATGAATGTCAATATCAGTATCCAGGAAGAGGAGAAGCTTCGGGCAGAATTCCGTTTCCCCTGGCGTAAGGAGATCAGATACTTGGGAATTTATCTATCGGACACCATAAGGAAAATATTTACGAATAATTATATCCCCTTACTCGATGAAATTAAAAGAGAAATAAAAAAAATTTCAACATGCTCTCTCTCTTGGTTAGGGCGTATCAATGCAGTTAAAATGATACTGATCCTGAAGATTATATATAAGTTTCAAATGCTGCCCATTCCGCTCTCTTCGGCCTATTTTAGATTAATGAAAAATTTCATTTCGAAGTATATATGGCAACATAAAAAACCGAGAATTGCTATGGCGGTGTTAGGCAGGGGGAAAAGACAAGGGGGATTGGCTGTCCCGGATCTAAAAAGATACTACAATGCAGTGGTTCTGTCTCGAGTAGTTGAATGGGCGAAAGAGGCAAATGAAAAGAGATGGGTGAGTGTAGAGAACACAATGAGTCAAGCACTTTTAGGACGCACGATATGGAATCCCCCACAGTTCAGGTCCATCGGACCACAGGCACACGAGATAACACGCTTAGCTTTAAAGATTTGGGATCGAACACATTCACAAAATAAGTGGGGATACAATTCACCCTTGATTTTTCTTAAAGAAAACGATTATTTCACACCGGGTAAACAGGAGGTGGGGGGCAATTGGATAAGGAAAGACACCGCACAATTAAAAGACATACTAGTTAATGGTAAAATAGCTTCATTTCAAGCACTATGTTCGGACACAGATCTTATGAAGATTGATGTGTGGCGGTTCCTCCAGCTAAGCCACTTCATTTCAAACTTACCTCAGCCAATTCGTAGTGAAGAGGAACTGAGACCTTTGGAGCGGCTATGCCTGAGAGAAAAATCAAAAAAAAACATAACGCATTTATATAAGATTCTCTCAGAGGGTGACGAGTTGGAGGACCCGCCATACATCCAAAAGTGGGAAACAGAGTTGGGGTCACAATGTAGCACACAAACCCGTAATAAGATTTTTAAATTAATTCACTCGGGGGTAGTAGATAATAAACTGATAGAAACGAACTACAAGTGCCTTGCAAGGTGGTACGCGACACCCGATAAAATGGCCAAATATGTATTAGAGCAATCTTCGGATTGCTGGCGCGGGTGTAAAAAAACTGGGACTATGGCCCACATTTGGTGGGACTGCCCCATTATTAAAATATACTGGAGAAAAATCTTAGAGATAATTAAAGTTGTAACTAAAAAGGAAATAAGAGAAGATCCGTGGACGGTCCTATTTCATGGGACAGACGAACCCATAAAGCAATATAAAACCTCGTTAATTCCAATCCTGCTAGACACCGCCAAAAACTTAATCCCAAAAAAATGGAGAGAAAATGAGAGCCCTAAAATATCGGATTGGATTTTCCGTATAAATGAAATACAAAAAATAGAAAATCATAACGAAGGGGATGTTGACCTAATAGTAGAGGAGGGAGGCTCAAATAAATGGGCATCGTGGGAAGAATTTAAATTGTCCTGGAGATATGTGGAGGAAATTACACAATAAACTTCAGAAGAAAACAATACCCGGTTAGAAACAACGGTTACAAAGAGGAAACCCACCAGTTATCCTGCAAGGAAAGGGGGGGGTGGGCAGGGGGGCGGGGAGGGGGATAGCAGAGGGGTATTTAATACTATGATGGTGTAGGTTTAAACCACTAAGAAATTAAGGATTGAAAGCATACATGTGTTATAAGGTTTTTTTTCTTCTTTTTGTTTCTTGGTGGAACATGTATTAAATACACTGTTCTGATAAATAAAGAATATAAAAAAAAAAAGAATTGTATTGCATTACTTGTATAATTTGCAATTTGGAAGTTAACTTATCTCCTGGTTTCAATATATTGAAATAAAATGTCAGTAGTAACCTCTTGCTAACCATTTGGATATACTGTATTGTGTGGGAGAGGATCCGTGGCATAGAATCGAAATGTCACTACAATGCAATTTTAATTGTATTTCTTTCTTTTCTGTGAAAATCTTAATAAACATCATTGATAAAAAAAAAAAAAAAAAAAAAAAAAAAAAAGATTTATCTCACTGAACTATAAGAGGATTGCTCAGAGCTGGATTAACTCTTTGTGGCAAGACTGGGCTCAAATGATAGTAAATCTTATACTCTACATTATGACATCAAAAATGTTTTTTTTTTTCGGGTTTACATCCACTTTGATTGAACAAGCTGAAGTTAGCTGATTGGTTACCATGCAGAGCTACACCAGATTTTGCACTCTCTCCGGTTTTAGAAAACCAACTCTTAATAAGGGGGCCCGCGGATAGCGGCCCCTCACCCTATGTGAATGAGTATGGGGTACAATGTACCCCTACCCATTCACTTGTGAAAAAAAGGAAAAAAAACACAACACACAAGGGTTAAAATAGTTTATTGCACAGCTCCGGGGTCTTCCATCTTCAGGGGTCTTCTTGCCGGACTCCTCCGCTATCTTCTGCTAGCTCTTTTACTAGCGGAGGAGCCTGGCTTTCTTCTTCGCCGCCGCCCTCTTCTTCCGACTTCGGGGGTCTTGTCCCCCTCTTGCCGGGCCACTGCGCCTTCTTCTAGCTCTTTTGCAAGCGGTGGCCCGGTCTTCTGTCGCCGTCTTCGGTTCTTCTCTTCTTCTCTTCTGGAGATGTTGCCTCGTCGCTGCCTCCGGTCACAATGGCAGGGACGCGGCGTGCAGCGACTTATATAGGGACATCACCGGATGATGTCCCCGCCCATTATGATGTCACAGTCCCAGCATCCTCTGTTGCAATTTTTTTACCCTTTTTCTGACAAACCGAGCGGGATCTGGGAAAGGTAGGGGTTTTAGGGTGGGGGAGTCATAAAGTGGAGATACACTTAGAGTCAGAGTTAAAGTTCATATGTCAAAGGTTATTTGGCTAGAGTTAAGACTTAGGGTTAGGGCCATTGTAACCGGAGGCAGCGACGAGGCAACATCTCCAGAAGAGAACAGAAGAAGAGAAGAACAGAAGACAGTGGCAGTGGTGACAGAGCACCGGGCCACCATTTGTAAAAGAGCTAGAAGAAGGCGCGGTGGCTCGGCAAGAAGAACTGAAGAGGGGGACAAGACCCCCGAAGTCGGAAGAAGAGGGCGGCGGCGAAGAAGAAAGCCGGGCTCCTCTGCTAGTAAAGGAGCTAGCAGAAGATAGCAGAGGAGTCCGGCGAGAAGACGGAAGAAGACCCCCGGAGCTGTGCAATAAACTATTTTAACCCTTGTGTGTTGTGTTTTTTTTTTTTTTACTTTTTTTCACAGGTTAATGGGTAGGGGTACATTGTACCCCATACTCATTCACTTAGGGTGGGGGGCTACTATCCGGGGGCCCCCTTATTAAAGGGGGCTCCCGGATTCCGATAAGCCCCCCGCCCGCAGACCCTGAAACCAACGGCCAGGGTTGTCGGGAAGAGGCCCTTGTCCTCATCAACATGGGGACAAGGTGCTTTGGGGTGGGTGGGCCGCGCGCCCCACCCTTCCCCAAGGCACCCCCCCATGTTGAGGGCACGCGGCCTGGTACGGCTCAGGAGGGGGGGCGCTTGCTCGTCCCCACCCCCTTTCCTGGCCGGCCGGGTAGCGTGCTCGGATAAGGGTTTGATATGGACCTGGGGGGGGGGGACGCCCACGCCGATTTTTCTGCATAGGGATTCCCCTTTAAGTCCATACCAAGTGACGAAGGAGGCGTCGCTGGCCCCGGCTACCTGGAGACGCGCTCAAAATGAGCGGACTTTCCTCCGCGTGTGTGGGCGAGTCCGTTCATTTTAAAAGTACGGCGGATAGTCTGGCGGACTTAGTACGCCGTATTAGTCCGCTGAAAAAGTGCCGTGTGTGGGCAAGTAGCTCGTTCGGAAAGTCCGGCGGACAGTCCGGAGGAAAGTCCGCCAGACTAAGTCCGCCGGATAGTCCGCTGCGTGTGTACGCGGCATTAGGGTTACAAACTGGAGGTTTGCTCCCTGCCCCCTCTTTGGTTTCTCAGCTCCAACCTTCCTGTGTCACCCCACAGAATAGCATATCTCTATCAAGCCTTCTTGGGTAACTGGATCAGGGAATGTTTCCTCCAACTTCTTTACCATTTCCATACACAGAGAAGGCATTTGCTGCATCTTGGATGTAAGCTTCTGATTGTCTTCTGATTGTCTTCGCTTGAATCCAGAATTTATGCAATAACTACACCATTTCTGTCATTGTCTTCCTTCACCAGGGAAACTCTCTGACTGTGTCTCCACTACCAGTTGATAACCCCTTCAGTTGGCTTCCTGTTGAGGGGACACTCAGTAAAGACTTCTATTGGAAAGAAATTGCAGCAGTTCGGGTGGCTCCTGCACCTTCAGAAATTGTCACTATAACCAACAAATCATTTGGAGTATCTGAGTCTAGTCCTAAACACAGCTCAGGAGAAATGTCAGACTTTCTGGTCTGGGACTCAAACTTTCTAGTCCAGGAGACTCATTACTCTTCGCTTTTGCATGATAGTCCTGGGCTTGATGGTAGCCTCAATTTAAAGCGGTTGTATAGTCAAACTTTTGACTTTCACTATAATAAGGCTTATCTGTAGGTAAAAGAATATCTCCTAAACCTGTATGGTTTAGGAGATATTCCCCTCGCAATGAGCCGAGCAGCTGACTTCAGCCGCACATGCACGCCAGGGATTCTCGGCTCAAAGTCTGTCAGACGCCAGACCTTACCGGGAAGAAAACTCCCGCGCGTATGCGCGGGAGTGACGACATCGCAGCCCCAGCCACTCATAGCGCCAGAGCCGCGATACCCAGAAGACAGGCTGAGGGAACATGTCAGCTCCCTCGGCATGGACCGAGTGAGATGCCGGCGCCTCGTTCTAAGGTAAGTATTTCATAATGAGTTAGTATGTGATGCATACTAGCTCATTATGCCTTTCCCTTACAGGTGTTAAAAAAATAAAATAAAATAAAAGTCAGTGGGTTTACTTCCGCTTTAAGTCATTTTCATTTGCCCAATTTCAGTCCATGCCTCTATCTCGTTATGCAGTCATTGGATAAGTCAGTCAGGTCCCTGCACAAATCAATTTGTTTGGTACAAAGGACAAGATTGTCCCATGCCTGGTGGCTCAAGAAACCGTCTCTAAATTCAGGGAATCTCTTTCATTCCCATATTCTGGAAGATTTTCATGACAAATGCCAGCCAGTCGGACTGGGGAGGAGTCGTGGGCACCCAGTTGCTGCAGGTAACCTTGGACATTACTGGAGCCTTATCATATAATTGCCATTCTGAAACTTCCACTCTGCAGCGTTAGACTATCCTGCTGGAAGGTCATCCGATCTGGATTCAGTCAGGCAATACCATGGTGGTGGCATATATCAACCATCAGGAGAAATCAGAAATCTCATCCCACCAGGACAAGTAGTTTGAATTCTTTCCTGGAAAGAATTTCATATTTCCTCTTTTTCCGCATATGCACAGACAATTAGCTGACAGACTTCCTCGGGTGGCAACTCCTGGACCCAGGAGAGTGGTCCCTACACCCAGAGATGTTTCAGGAACCTTGTCGAAGGCGGGAAACACTGAATGTGGATCTTCTGACTTCCAGGTTGAACAATAAATTGGCAGATTTGTCTCCAGGTACACAGATTCTCGTGCAAACGCAGTGGATACTCTAGTGACTCAGTAGGATTAAAACATTTGAATCTATATACAATACTGTATCTGAAGCACCTTGCTATCTGCTCTCGTAAGCTAATCCAGCAGCTACAGTTAATAAAATGCATAAAGCAACCCAGTAACCTCAAATCATGGAACAAAATCTGTAACAATCCTGACCCATGCATTTCTATCTCTGAAATTTCTTTACTTTTGAGGCTAGCCTGCAATGTGACCTTTAGCACTGGGCACTGCTTGTAGCACTGTCCAGACTTTTGTATACTGTTAGCTGCACAACACTTTACCAGGTCCACAGCTGTGGCACAGCCTCTGGTGTTACCTAATCTCTAAAGACTTACTTCATGAATAGGCTCTTGAGGCTGAAGCACATTGGTATTTTTTTCAGCATAGCTTTGGAAGTCCTACCCACACCGCTGGGCTGGTAAGTTGCAGGTTAGACTAAATATGACATTCACTCACTGGGTTCTGCATTATGGCGCCTCCCAGACTTCGTGTGATGTGTTAGTTAGCCACCAAGCACTTTCCAAGTCCAGAGATGTGGCGCATGCTCTGGTTTGACCCTGTCTACAGGCTCCCCCTGTGCTTAAGCCTTCAGACTGAAGTATTTTTAATTTCCTCAGCTTTGCTTTTGAAAGTAAATTGGAATTTCCTCGGTTTTGCTTTTTCAAACCCTACCTGCACCTGCTGCGCTGATAAATTGCAGACTGACCTGCACTGGCACCCTCAATGGGCTGTGCATTGTGGCTCTTTTTCAGACCTCTGTTTACCATCCTATTTGCCAGGAAGGCATTTTCCAGGTCCAGAGATTTGGCTCAGCATCTGATGTGACCCAGTCTGTGCAAACTCATTTGGTATGCAAGGCCATCTGTCCTGAACAACTTTGGCATTTCCTCAGCCGCACATGACTACCTTTTGATCTATCAATGTATGTGACTTTCATGCCCTGGGCTTTGCTTATGGCATTTCCCAAACTTGGGTGCCCTGTTTTAGCTGTAATTTACAGGTTCAGAGTCACCCCTATTCCACCTGATCCTGCGAGTGCTAATGTGTTCAACTCCATCTAGAGCCTATTCATAGAATGGGGATCTTGGGGTGGACCATATGATCTAAAAGGTATTGAAGCAGATAGTTTAGAGTGATGGCATGCATTAATGCACACTTGCACAGATATAGACTTGTTTACCTGTAAATAATATCACGTGTCCCATTGAAATAAAGAATTTGATTATTGTAATTAAATATGCATTGAATGAGCGCACAGAGATCAGTATTGTGTAGCGCTCAAAAGTTGAGACTGGGACTGAGCCCTTTTGGCATCTGGGTGATTTAGATGTAATAAACTCTCATTTTGCAACATATTATGCCGCGTACACACGATCAATCGGGTGGAAAAGTCCGGCAAACTCAAGTCCGCTGGACAATCCCCCCGTGTGTAGCCTCCGGGGGACTTTTTTTACCCGAAAGTACGGCGGACTTAGAAAGTAGTTTTGCACTCCAATCTTCCCGCCGGACTTGCATTTCGGCGGACAATCCGGGCGTGCGTATGCCAGTCCGCCGTACTTTTGAAATAAACGGACTTTTCCTGCCCGGAGAAAAGTCCGCTCATTTTGAGCACGTCCCCAGGTAGGCGGGGCCCGCGAAGGATGCGTCGCTGACCCTCCACCTGGTATGGACTTAAAGGGGAAGGCCGCGTGCCCTCAACATGGGGGGTGCCTTGGGGAAGGGGGGCCGCACCCTAAAGCACCTTGTCCCCATGTTGATGAGGACAAGGGCCTCTTCCCGACAACCCTGGCCGTTGGTTGTCGGGGTCTGCGGGCGGGGGGCTTATCGGAATCCAGGAGCCCCCTTTAACCACTTACAGACCGGACCATTTTGCTGGTCAAAGACCAGACCACTTTTTGCGATTCGGCACTGCATCGCTTTAACTGACAATTGCGCGGTCGTGCGACATGGCTCCCAAACAAAATTGACGTCCTTTTTTTTTTTTTTTGCCACAAATAGAGCTTTCTTTTGGTGGTATTTGATCACCCCTGCGGTTTTTATTTTTTGCGCTATAAACAAAAATAGAGCGACAATTTTGAAAAAAAAGCATTATTTTTTACTTTTTGTTATAATAAATATCCCCCAAAAATATATAAAAAAACATTTTTTTCCCTCAGTTTAGGCCGATACGTATTCTTCTACATATTTTTGGTAAAAAATTTTGCAATAAGCGATTAATTGGTTTGCGCAAAAGTTATAGCGTTTACAAAATAGGGATAGTTTTATAGCATTTTTATTAATAATTTTTTATTATTTTTTTTTACTAGTAATGGCGGCGATCAGCAATTTTTATTGTGACTGCGACATTGTGGGGGACCCATCGGACATTTTTGACACATTTTTGGGACCATTGTCATTTATACCGTAATCACTGCTATATAAATGCAGTGATTCCTGTGTAAATGACACTGGCAGTGAAGGGGTTAACCAGTGGGTGTAGGGGTTAAGTGTTCCTAGGGGTGTGTTACTAATTGTGGGGGGGTTGGGCTTTCATTTAGTGAACACTGATCTCTGCTCCAATCACATGGAGCAGAGATCAGCGTCACTAGTTGCTAGGCAGAATGGAGAAATGCTGTTTACACGGCATTTCCTCCATTCAGCCGTCCCGTGAGACGATCGCGGGTATGCCCGCGGCGATCGAGTCCACGGGTCCCGCGACCGGACTCACGGGGGTCCCGACCAGCGCGGGAGTGCGCCGGCGGCGGCGCGCTCCTGATGGCAGGGCGGCATTGAAGATTGGACGTACCTGTACGCCAATATGCCTGCCCGTGCCATTCTGTCGACGTACATCGTCGTGCGCTGGTCGGGAACCGGTTATTAAGGGGGCCCCCGGATACTGGCCCCCCACCCTATGTTAATGAGTATGGGGTACAATGTACCCCTACCCATTCACCTGTAAAATAAAGTAAAAAAAAAACACAACACACTAGATAAAATAGTTTATTGCACAGCTCTGGGGGTCTAGAAGAAGGTGCGGTGGCCCGGCAAGAAGAACCGAAGAGGGGGACAAGACCCCCGAAGTCGGAAGAAGAGGGCGGCGGCGAGGAAGAAAGCCGGGCTCCTCCGCTAGTATAAGAGCTAGCAGAAGATAGATAGATAGAGTCTGGCAAGAAGACCCCCGAAGACGGAAGATCCCCGGAGCTGTGCAATAAACTATTTTAACCCTTGTGTGTTGTGTTTTTTTTAACTTTTTTTTACAGGTGAATGGGTAGGGGTACATTGTACCCCATACTCATTCACATAGGGTGGGGGGCCGGTATCTGGGGGCCCCCTTATTACATAAGCCCCGCGTCAGCAGACACCGACAACCAACGGCCAGGGTTGGCGGAAAGAGGCCCTTGTCCTCATCAACATGGGGACAAAGTACTTTGGGGTGGGGGGGTCATGCGATCCCCCCTTCCCCAAGGCACCCCTCCATGTTGAGGGCACGCGGCCTGGTACAGCTCAGGAGGGGGGGCGCTCGCTCGTCCCCCCCTTTCCTGGCCGGCCGGGTAGTGTGCTCAGACAAGGGTCTGATGTGGACCTGGGGGGGACCCCATGCCGATTTTTTTTTTTTTAGCGTTGGGGTTCCCCTTTAAGTCCATACCAGGTGGCGGGGCCAGCGATGTCTCCTTCGCGGGCCCCGCCTACCTGGAGACGCGCTCAAAATGAGCGGACTTTCCTCCGCGTGTGTGGGCGTTCATTTCAAAAGTACGGCGGATAGTCCGGCGGACTTAGTACGCCGTATTAGTCCGCTGAAAAAGTGCCGTGTGTGGGCAAGTAGCCCGTTCGGAAAGTCCGGCGGACAGTCCGGCGGGAAGTCCGCCAGACTAAGTCCGCCAGATAGTCCGCTACGTGTGTACGCGGCATAAGAGATACTTGTAACATAATGTTCTCATTAAATTCAGCCATCAGCCTGTCAGTATCTTTTAAGTTACAGGTATATGTTGTTAAGCCTTGATATAACATATGATCCTCACTGTATGAATAAGCTCTGGATGGAGTGAAATGCGTTAGTCTTGTAAGATCAAAGGGAAATTATGTTTCAAAAAAATACTCCCTATGTTGCTTGTTCTACTTTAAGCCCTATCCTTCTCTGTAAAGATTATGTGACATTTGGGATCAGTTTTCCACTGTTTTCCACTGTTTCCAGACTTTTCATTGCACTCCAGTAGCATTTTACTCACATCCCATGACCCGGAATATTATGACCTCCCTAGTGCCCCCCATTTCTTCATTCTTCTTCTTGCTAAAGTGAACAAATAATAACAAATCATATGAAGCAACATATTTGTGCATTAATAAACAATAACATGCAATAAGAATATTAACCACTTGGCGCCCGCGCTATAGCCAAAAGATGGCTACAGCGCGTACGCTAACTGCCGGGAGGGCATCCCTGGACGTCCTGTCTACTTCCGCAATGCGCGCTTCTGCTAGCGGGCATCGGGGAAGTTCTTTGCTGGCCGTATGCCTTGGACACAGATTGCTGTAAATGGCCAATCGCAGCGGCCGTTTACAGCGCGATCAGCATGTCCAATGAGAGATGATCTCATATGTAAACATATGAGATCATCTCTCATTGCCGGCTCTCCCTCCTCACACAGAGACAGTGTGAGGAGGGGAGAGATGAACCACTTAGTCAGAGATGCAGCGGTTAGTGGGAAAAGAACAATAATAAAAAATGAAAATAAAGTGGCCCATCTGTCCCCACTGCCATCTACCCACAGTGCCACCTGTCAGTGTCATCTGCCCCCAGTGCCACCTGTCAGTGTCATCTGCCCCCAGTGCCACCTGTCAGTGCCATCTGCCCCAGGTGCCACCTGTCGTCAGTGCCACCTGTTGTCCGTGCCATCTGTCATCAGTGCCACGTATAAGTGCCATCTGTCATCAGTGCCATATGTCATCAGTGCCACATAGTGGCATCTGTCATCAGTGCCACATCAGTGCCATTTGTCATCTGTGCCACATAGTGCCATCTGTCATTAGTGCCATATCGGTGTCACGTGTTCTCAGTGCCACATATTAGTGCCATCTGTCATCAGTGCCACGTATCAGTGCCATTTGTCATCAGTGCCATCTGTTATCAGTGTCACGTGACATCAATGCCAGGTATCAGTGCCATCTGTCATCAGTGCCACGTATTAGTGCCATCTGTCAGTGCCACGTATTAGTGCAATGTGTCATCAGTGCCACATATAAGTGCCATCTGTCATCAGTGCCACATATTAGTGCCATCTGTCATCAGTGTCACGTGTCATCAGTGCCACGTATTAGTGGCATCTGTCATCAGTGCCACATCAGTGTCACGTGTCATCAGTGCCACGTATCAGTGCCATCTGTCATCAGTGCCACGTCAGTGTCATGTCATTGTCCTGGTGCTCCAGGGCCTTCAAAAGTGTAATAGGTAGTCAACAAGTTAGATGTGTAATTTATGCTCCTAGAACACCTGATGGTGCTCCCTGCATGTTGGGCCTCTCTAAGTGGCCAGGCTGTGGACAAGTCCCATTATGGGGCATTATTTGTGGTATACACATGCCAAGTGAGAGAAATAACCTATTGCAATGACAATTTTGTGGAAAAAAAATAAAATAAAAAAATCTTCATTTTGCAAAGAATTGTGGGGAAAAATAACAACATCAAAAATCTCACCATGTCTCTTACTAAATACCTTTGAATGTCTACTTTCAAAAAAGGGGTCATTTGGGGGGTATTTGTACTTTCCTGACTTGTTCAGGTCTCAAGAAATGAGATAGGCCACCAGTACATCAGATGTGATCAATTTTGTATGATTTGCACCTCAGCTTGTAGACTCTCTAACTTTCACAAAGACCAAATAATATCCACTAATTTGGGTTATTTTTTACCAAAGATATGTAACAGTATAAATAGTGGCCAAAATTTATGAAGAAAAATTCATAATTTGCAAAATTTTATCACATTTCATTTATAGCGCAAAAAATAAAAAACCCAGAGGTTATCAAATACATCTAAAAGAAAGCTCTATTTTTGGGAAAAAAGGACAAAAAATGCATTTGGGTACAGTATTACATGACTGAGTAATTGTCATTCAAAGTGTGAGAGCACCGAAAGCTGAAAATTGGTCTGGGTAATAGAGGGGTTTAAGTGCCCTTAGGCCAGTGGTTAATAATAGCACCACTATGTGATTGATGCTAAATGTGCAAGAAGTTAATTACTCCTACGTGACAAAAAAAAAACACAAATAAAAAATTCTAGCCCATCAATTGTTGACAAGTGTACCAACCAAAAAATATAAAGTGTACCACTAAAAATATTAGGTGTACCAGCCAAACATGTATAGATAAAGAAAAACTATAATGTTAGAAAGTTAGTGAGGCTCTAAAATGACCAAGTGCTCAACGAAACAAGTGACTCTTGTGCTCAGATCAGGTGACTCTTGTGCTCCCCCTCAAGGGTCCCCACTCACCAACTCCTGCTACCCTTCAGAGGTAATAGGCACAAAAATTACTTGTTTAGTTGAGCACTTGATCCTTTTGGAGCCTCACTAACTTTATAACAACATTATAGTTTTTCTTGGATTTCTTTAATTTTATTTTTATGTAATTTTTATTTTATTTTATTTATACATGTTTGGCTGGTACACCTAATATTTTTGGTTGTACACTTGTCAACAATTGATGGACTAGAATTTTTAGTTATTCGTGTTTTTTTCATCACGTAGGAGTAAATAACTTCTTGCACATTTACCATCAATCACATAGTGGTGCTATCATTAATACTTTTATTGCGTGTTATGGTTTATTAATGCACATATATGTCATGTTATATGATTTGTTATTATTTGTTCACTTTAGCACTGTAGTGTGATAGAGTGTACGATTGGTCGTGGGACTAGGTTCTGTTCCCCATAGCGCCACTTACCCCACCTGCTTTACTTTTTAATGCTCTACATCAGTGTAGACCTTCTGATCTTCAAGGAATCTCTGGCATAGTTTTTAAACACCTTTCCCTAATAGTTTCCCATTTTGTGATTCCTCTCTGTCCCTTCTGAATCTCCAGTTTGAGTACGGAGAGAGGAGCACTTGGTGTCCAGTATTAGGAAACGCTTGATGTTGAGGATAATTGTTTATTGAAGGTAAAACATGTACAGATAGAGCCAAAATGTTTTAGGGGAATTGACTCCCTCTTCTTCAGGGCTGTTAGTAATTTCTAATGGTGACATGTATGCTCCATGGTTGTACCTTTCTTATGAAAGCTGATGACATCTCATAAGCATCTCTGCCACTATGAATGCAGTGATTTATGGTCACAGAGTCTCACCACTGAATATTACTACTCTGTTTCCAACCAAGTTTCTCAACCACCAAGAATCATTACTTGGTTATGGACCTGCTTGGTAGACAAGCAGAGCCACAAATGGCCATGATGAAATCATGGTTCTACTTGTGAAGTAGTACCATGAGGTGGAGGTTTTTTTCACACCACTTTATTGGGCAGGTCTGGGAGTGGAGGTAGTAGAGTGTGAGGTGCTGATATAGTGTGTTTAGCCCTGGACTCCAGCCACCATTTTCCCTTTGCTTCTTTGCTTAACAGTACAGAACCAATACTGCACGATAAGCTGCAGGAAAGGGGAAACTGTCGTGCGCACAGTATATTTACACAAAATGTTAATCTAATCCAAAGTGTTATTAAAAGTCCAAGGTGTAAAAAACTGGGTAAGTAATGAAAAGGAAAAAATTGGGTATTTGTGGAATAATATTCGAGAAGCTTGAAAAGTATTGTGAACTTACTGTATATGTATATTAAGTAAGAAGTTTTAGGAGCATCTTTAATTTTCCTCTTAAAGACGCCTGGTCTCGCTATCCTATTTGTTTTTTTTTTTTTCTGTAGTTCTAATTTTAAAAAATACATGCCCTAGGAAATTTGTGATTAAAATGAATCCAAACCTGTATAATTATTTAACTTTAACCACTTCAGCCCCGGAAGGATTTACCCCCTTAATGACCAGAACATTTTTTGAGATACACCACTGTATTACTTTAACTGACAATTGCCTGGGCGTGCAACGCTGTACCCAAATAAAATTGATATCCTTTTTTTCCCACAAATAGAGCTTTCTTTTGGTGGTATTTTACCACCTCTGTGGTTTTAGTTTTTTTGCTATATAAACAAAAAAAAAAGACTAACAATTAAAAAAAACACACACACACATATATATATATATATATATATATATATATATATATATATATATATAATATATTTTTTTTTCTTTAACTTTTTGCACATCCAATAAAAAAAATTTATGAAAACAAATGTATTCATTAGTTTGGGCCAATATGTATTCTTTGTGTTTTTGGTAGCATAAAATTGCAATAAGCGTATATTGATTGGTTTGCACAAAAGTTATAGCATCTACTAAATGGGGGATAGATGTATGCCATTTTTATAATTTTTTTTTTCTTTACTAGTGA
Source organism: Lithobates pipiens (assembly GCF_037356315.1). Taxonomy (NCBI): domain Eukaryota; kingdom Metazoa; phylum Chordata; class Amphibia; order Anura; family Ranidae; genus Lithobates; species Lithobates pipiens. The sequence continues at coordinate 197,269,571 of NW_027507789.1, read as the reverse complement.
TCAGCGATTTTTAGTGGGACTGCAACATTGCGGCAAACAGATCGGACAATTTTAACACTTTTTTGGGTGCAGTGACATTATTACAGTGATTAGAGCTAAAAATATGCACTGATCACTGTATAAATGACACTGACAGGTGAGGGGTTAACACTAGGGGGCAATCAAAAGGTTAAGGGTGTCCTAGGAAGGTGCTTTCTAACTGTGGGGGAGTGGACTGACTGGGAGTACAGAGAGATCGCTGTTCCTGATCACAGACAATCTCTCTGTACTCCCCTGTCAGGATGGGGATCTGCTTTGTTTACAAAGGCAGATCCCCGTTCTGCCTTTCTGTGGAGCGATTGCGGGTGGCGGACATCATGGCCTCCAGACCTCTGCATTGTCTCCCCCCGCCGTGCACATGCCCGCAGTGTCTCCTGCACAAAACAATGTACAGGTACGTCGTTTCGTGCAATAGGGCGCCCTGCCACAGTATATATGCGGTAGGCGCTACTTAAGTGGTTGAAGGGTAACTCCACTTTTGTGGGGGGGGAAAAATAGCAAATAAAAAAAAATAATAATATAGCATATACAGTTATGGCTCAAGTCATATTGTAATTGAATGTTATTAAAAATTAGCTTTCACGGCATTTGGGTTGCACATCTTGCAGCATTTGCCTTAATGAGATAGATATATATATATATATTAGGGATGCACCAAATGCTTTTGTTTTTTTGTACCGATGCCAAAAATAAAAAAATACACTAGGCCGAAAACCAAAATGACCGAAACGTATTTAAAAAAAATTATTTTATATACAGGAGAGGGTCATAGACTGGGGACATGGTACAGGAGATGGAGAGAGACTGGGGACATGGTACAGGAGATGGACAGAGACTGGGGACATGGTACAGGAGGTGGTCAGAGACTGGGGACATGGTACAGGAGGTGGTCAGAGACTGGGGACATGGTACAGAAGGTGGTCAGAGACTGGGGACATGGTACAGGAGGTGGTCAGAGACTGGGGACATGGTACAGAAGGTGGTCAGACTGGGGACATGGTACAGGAGGTGGTCAGAGACTGGGGGCATGGTACAGGAGATGGTCAGGGACTGGGGACATGGCACAGGAGATGGTCAGAGACTGGGGACATGGTACAGGAGATGGTCAGAGACTGGGGACATGGTACAGGAGATGGTCAGAGACTGGGGACATGGTACAGGAGATGGTCAGAGACTGGCGACATGGTACAGGAGATGGTCAGAGACTGGCGACATGGTACAGGAGATGGTCAGAGACTGCGGACATGATAAAAGAGTTAAGTGCAGCCAGTGTGTCCCCAGTAGTGCAGCCAGTGTGTCCCCATTGCCGCCAGTGTGTCCCCATTGCCGCCAGTGTGTCCCCATTGCCGCCAGTGCGTCCCCATTGAAGCCAGTGTGTCCCAATTGCAGCCTGTGAAGGGAACAGAGAGGAGAGCCGCCTCCGCCGCCTGGTTGAATAGAGCGCCGGGAACATCACATCTTTCATTTCAATAGCTGTGTGTTCCCCGTCACGCGCCGTTATATACAGCCCCTCCCCCTTCCCAATCCTAGGATGGGTGATCTGTCTATCAAAGTTCCCCCGGACAAGGGGGAGGGTCTGTATGTGACGGCGTGCGACAGGGAACACACAGCTATTAAAATTAAAGCTGTGATGTTCCAGGCGCTCTATTCAACGCGGAGGCAGCTCTCCTGCGCTATACACCCCCCATGATCGCCGGCACCCAGGCCCCACCCCATTTTCAGCTCCATTATCGGCCGTTTTTTTCTTTCAGCAAATTGCCGAAAAGGACATTTTCGGCCGATATGTTTCGGCGGCCTAAATTTTGGTGCATCCCTAATATATATATATATATATACATATATCTATATATTATACTTTTTTCATATCCGTTGCATGTCTACTGTTATCTGGAATGTTTTGTATGTTTTTCTACAAAACCCAATAAAGATGTATTGAAAGAAAAAACATGTACCTTTTCATTTTCAATCTGCAGCTCTGTAATTTTCTGTAAAATGCAATGCAATATGGCTACCTTGTGGCGTTCTGTACGTGGAATGTGTACAGCATGCCCCCCCCCCCCCCCCCCCCCAGAAACATTTCCTTCTTTTGTGATTGGCTCACTAATTTTCCCAGAAGTTTACACTAAGATACAAGTAAGATTTCAGGCATTCCATGCAACAAAAATTTCATTTAATTTTTGGTGAGATACTCCCAATAGAAAATCATGTCTAAAGGATTGCAGACCCTGCTATTTTCCTCATTAGAGCCCTGCAGATGCAGCAGTTGACTGATAATTAAGAAACCACTCCCATTAGATTCACTTTCCACATGGACACAAACACACAGGGATTTCTTCAGAATAACAAAAGGTAGGAATCTGCAACTAAGTTCTTGCAAAGTACATAGATCACATGATTTTTTTCTCACCAATTACAATATACATGGGTCCCTTCAAGTTCTAGTTAATTTTTGGAAGTCTTGGTATTGAGGCACTCTGGTAAGATCAGAAGCCCCCTCCCAGGGAAGTTTGAACATTTCAAAGTTGAGCCAATGATTTCTGCTAAGTTGTTTAATTAAAATATTTTCACATTACAGCTCAGCACCTTGACTTGGACACAGGGTTACCAGTTAAGAATGCAACTTTCACCCTGTTGCCTTCCTTGCCTTCGCCGTGTTCCTCACCTTTAGCTAGCCCCAATCCAGTGAAGTCACTTAGCATTGCAACAGCTGTAAAAAACGTGAGCAAGAACTGGGCTAGTACTACTGACAAGACTGGAAATAAACTTGGTGCATGTGAAACTGTCCAGGAAAACCTGTCTCCAGCCATCAGTAACACATCAATGGTAAAGAGTAATTGGTTTCTTTGTTATTTTATTATTATTAATATAAATTTATATTTCTATAACTTATTTCTCCCTGGCAACACAAAGTGGTTGATTAATTAAAGGCAAATAGACTGTGAACTTTGCAAGGGCAGTTGCTTCAGAGCTTAGTAAATGAGGCAAACCTTAATTTTACAAACACATGCAAGGACAATTATTGCACATGATTGGATGATGGAAGGTCAGCAGAGCTTCCCTCATTTACGTAGCTCAGAGGCAACTGCACTTCCAAAATGCATAGTCTACCCTTAGTAAATCCACCCCATAGTGCTTGTATCAGCATTTGGGGGCAGGTGGTGAGGCAGCCATCTTGGATAAACTCAGCAGAACATATTATCTTTAAAGCTGTAGAAGTATGTTTTTTTGTGATGGAATACTGGTACTGCAGGATATCAGCGTGGGACTTCTTCTTGTCAATGAAGAGGCTCCTGGTGTAGGATGAGGTGAGTATGCAGCAGATTAGGGGTTAGTATTAGGGATGGTTCACACCAGCCACTGCACTGCAGCTCAGCGTCTGGTGAGCAGCGTGATTCAGCTGAGATCAGTGCAGTGATGATCCCCTGAGTTTGGCGGATCTTGCTGCTTATTTTTGTTCAACAAACTTTATTGAGATGTCACACAGACATCTCATTAAGTTAAATTTCTGGCTGTGCTGTGTGAGGCAGTGGATTGCCTCGCACTGCGTTGTGCTGAAAAAAAAATACTGGTTTCTGTACAATGATTTAAAGTGCCCTGATAGGTTGTTTGCTTTTCCTAAGCACTGGCCTCGTATCCGTTTGGTGATGATATTGTTCAGAAGTTGTCTGTTACCTCTGTGGATCCAGCCATGTCTCGTCTTAAGGTGACTAACATACCAGCTAAGGGTGTACCTGCTTTTAAGGACCCAACCGATGTGTGGTTGGAAGCCCTTTTTTAAACTATGTTCTCATTGATGGGTCCAGACTTATTCTGGTCATGACTGTACTTTGTCAAGCCACGTGATACTATATTTTCACTGTGATGGGTTACTTGATGCCTCCAACTTTATTTCTCGCCTGTGTCTCCTGTTGGTACATGTGCACATATGGATAGGGTAAATTAGCTAATGTGCTGGACTACAGAATTCTCGTGTAAGAAGTGTTTGATCTACATGGTATTCAAGGGACAAAACCTCTTCTGATTAGCTGTTCTCATCAAGGATGGTACTGGAGAACACTCCTCCCTTTCAGCTGAGGAAGCCTAGGAAGAAGACTTCAAAGTTTTCTCCCTCTTTGAGCATTAAGAAGTGTCTCTTTTAAATCTCCACTGCCTTAACTTCAGCTTCAAGGACCTCCAAGCTTGCCCCCCAATTCACCTGCAAAGTCTGGCACTAGAAGTTTGCCAAATCCTAGCACAAGCTTTTATCTACATGAAGGTGTGCCTTTCATTTCCAGGAAAATCTTACCTGCCTGATCTACATCATTGAGACAGAAGGCATTGTAGTGATTCTCATTTCCCCAGATTAGCCCAAGGAAATATAGTATGCCAACCTGGTAAGACTTCTAGCTTACGCATTGTGGGCTTTGCCAAACCTTCCAGATCTACTGTCTCATGGGTTGATTTGTTATCTTGCTGATCCCTGGCTTTAATGGCATATCTGCTGAACCCCAGTTTCTAAAGGACAGGTGGATCTCTGAGTCTTACACTTCCTGCTGTGTCTGGTTTTGGGCTAGGCAGACATACTTCACTTGGTGTGCAGGAATATCTTCATTCTTTCCATCTTGCAGTTTGGTCTGGATCAACATTTGGCTCAAGCTCTGGTCTTGGCTCTTTCCATTCTGTTCACAGGCAGTTAGCCACTTACTCTTAGGCCCCTTTCACACTGAGGCGCTTCTAAACCACCGGTATAACACTGAGTGCTTTGAAGAGCTTTTCAGCTGCTTTTGAAGAGCTTTTCAGGCGCTTTTGAAGAGTTCTTTATTCATTTCAATGGAGAGGGGTGTTTTTTCACCACCCCGCCAGCGCACTGCCCCAGTGTGAAAGCATTCATTGATTTTAATGGAAATAGTTTTTCGTGAGCTTTTCAGGCGCTTTTTTTTAGCGTGAATGCGCCTGAAAAGCACCTCAGTGTGAAAGGGGTCTTAAGGTAGGTTAAGACTTTCGTGCTGAGGGTTCTTCATGTAGCTCCCACTGTTTGTTTCCACTGGAGCGGTGCGCTTGCAGGACGTTAAAAAAAACTCTGCAAGCAGCATCTGTGGAGCGGTGTGTACACCGCTGCTTCACTGCTCCTGCCCATTGAAATCAATGGGGCAGCACGGCTAAACCACTGACTTAGCGCTGCTGCAGCAGCGCTTTGCGGTGGTTTTAACCCTTTCTCGGCCGCTAGCAGAGGGTAAAAGCGCCCTGCTAGCGGCCGAATAGCATGGCGAAATTGACGGTAAAGCGCCACTTTACCGCCGATGCACCCACCGCCCCAGTGTGAAAGGGGCCTTAGAAGCTCTAGTTTGAACTCATTAGAGACATTCCTTTCTCTACTTAATCCCACAAGATGTTTTTTCTTGTAGCTATAACCTCTATGAGGCAAGTTTCTGAACTGGTGGCCTTTTCTTGCAAAGAACCCTTTGTGGTCTTGCTTAGGAACCATGGGATGTTGAGTTCCTGGACCTCCTTATTGCCTAAGTCTGTGACCTTTCCTCTTAACCGGGAAATTCTTCTGTCCCTTTGTCTCACTCCAGTTCATCACAAGGAAATTTCTCTCCATTGCCTGGATGTGGTTTAGGTCGTGCGAGTCTGACTTTCAGCCACTTCTATTTTCAGACAGATTGATTCCCTTTTTGTCATCCTAGATGGGCCCTGGAACAGATAGACCATTGTTCATGCTTAGCTTCAACGACTAGGTGCCCCGCTTTCCTGTTAACCACTTCAGCCCCGGAAGAATTTACCCCCTTCCTGACCAGAGCACTTTTTGCGATTCGGCACTGCATCGTTTAACTGACAATTGCGCGGTTGTGTGACGTGGCTCCCAAGCAAAATTTACGTCCTTTTTTTCCCTCAGAGCTTTCTTTTGGTGGTATTTGCTCATCTCTGCGTTTTTTTTTTTTTTGCGCTATAAACAAAAAAAAAGCGTAAATTTGGAAAAAAACACATTATATTTTTACTTTTTGCTATAATAAATATCCCCCAAAAATATATTAAAAAAAATTTTTTTTCCTCAGTTTAGGCCGATACGTATTCTTCTACATATTTTTGGTAAAAAAAAAATCACAATAAGCGATTATTGATTGGTTTAGTGGAAAGTTATAGCGTTTAGAAAATAGGGGATAGTTTTATGGCATTTTTATAAAAAAAAAATTATTTTTTGTAAATGGCTGCGATCATCGATTTTTATCGTGACTGCAACAGGCGGACACATTGGACATTTTTGACACATTTTTGGGACCATTGTCTTTTATACAGCAATCAGTGCTATACAAATGCACCGATTCCTGTGTAAATACACTGGCAGTGAAGGGGTTAACCAGGAGGTGGCAGTGTAGGGGTTAAGTGTGTCCTAGGGGCGTGTTACTAACTGTGGTGTTGTGCACATCACTGATCTCTGCTCCAATCACAGGGAGCAGAGATCAGTGTCACTTGTTGCTAGGTAGAACGGGGAGATGCTTGTTTACTATAGCATCTCCCTGGGTCGATCGCGGGTATCCCCGTGGTGATCGAGTCCGCGGGACACGCGACCGGACTCACGGAGCTTCCCACGAGCGCGCACGCAGCCTCTTAAAGGGCAACGTACAGGTACGTGATTCTGCCTGTACGTGCCCTTTTTCCGACGTATATTGGCGTGAGGCGGTTGGGAAGCGGTTAAAGCTTAGGCCGCGTACACACGCGGGGACTGTTCGCCCAACTTTGTCCGCTGAACAGTGTTTCGGCGGACAGTCTGCCCGTGTGTGGGCTTTCAGCGGACAGTTTCAGCGAACAGTCTGCTGAACAAAGTTTTTCGGAAATTCCGAAAAACTGTCCGCTGAAACTTGGTTTCAGCGAACAGTCCCCTCGTGTGTAGGCTTGTTTGTCAAACTAAGTTCCGCGCATGCTCAGAAAGGATTTACACGCCGAAAGTTGTAATGCAGTGTATAGGACGTCGTATTTTCCGTCCCGTCGTACGTGCCGTTCACGTCATCGCGCACGGTTTCAGCAAACTGTTCGTTCGTCGTGTGTGGGCAAGTCCGTCCATGCTAATTTTGAGCGGACTGTTCGCTGAAACTGTTTGACGGACAGAGTTGAGCGAACAGTCCCCGCGTGTGTACGCGGCCTTACTCTACTAAGGCCGCGTACACACGCGCGGACTGTTTGCCCAACCTTGTTCGGCAAACAGTTTCGGCAAACAGTCCGCTCAAAATTTGCATGAGCGGACTTGCCCACACACGAGCGGACTGTTTCAGCGAACTGTTTGCCAAACAGTTCGCTCAACTTTTGAAATGAACGGACTCGCCCACGTAAGGAGGAGGCAAATCCGCCCATTTCGAGCGCGTGTACAGGTAGGCGGGGCCCGCGAAGGAGACGTCGCGGGCTCCGCCGCCTGGAATGGGCTTAAAGGGGAACCCCAACGCCGAAAAAAATCGGCGTGGGGGTTCCCCCAAAGTCCACACCAGACCCTTGTCCGAGCACGCTACCCGGCCGGCCAGGAAAGGGGGGCGAGCGAGCGCGCCCCCCCTCCTGAGCCGTACCAGGCCGCGTGCCCTCAACATGGGGGGGTGCCTTGGGGAAGGGGGGGCCGCGCGGCCCCCCCCACCCCAAAGCACCTTGTCCTCATGTTGATGAGGACAAGGGCCTCTTCCCGACAACCCTGGCCGTTGGTTGTCGGGGTCTGCGGGCGGGGGGCTTATCGGAATCCGGGAGCCCCCTTTAAGAAGGGGGCCCCCGGATACCGGCCCCCCACCCTATGTGAATGAGTATGGGGTACAATGTACCCCTACCCATTCACCTGTAAAATAAAAGTACAAAAAAAAACACAACACAGGGAAAAAATATTTTATTGCACAGCTCCGGGGGTCTTCCGTCTTCGGGGGTCTTCTCGCCGGACTCCTCCGCTATCTGTGTGTAGCTCTTTTACTAGCGGAGGAGTCCGGCTTTCTTCCTCCCCGCCGCCGGCCTCTTCTCCCGACTTCGGGGGTCTTGTCCCCCTCTTCGGTTCTTCTGCCGGGCCACCGCGCCTTCTTGTAGCTCTTTTACAGGCGGTGGCCCGGTCTTCTGTCGCCGCTGCCTTCCGTTCTTCTGTCGCCGCCTTCGGTTCTTCTGCCGGGCCACCGCGCCTTCTTGTAGCTCTTTTACAGGCGGTGGCCCAGTCTTCTGTCGCCGCTGTCGTCGCCGCCGCCGCCGCCTTCCGTTCTTGTTCTTCTTCTTGTTCTTCTTCTTCTTCTCCTGGAGATGTTGACTCGACGAGCTCTCCGGCCGGAATGCCAGAGCCGCGCTGTGCGGTCACTTATATAGTGACAATGGGGCGGTGTCACATGGTATATGTCACATGGGTTGGTCACATGGGTTGATGTCACATGGGGACTATGACATCGTAAGGGGGCGGGGTCACCATGTGACCAACCCATGTGACCAACCCATGTGACATATACCATGTGACACCGCCCCATTGTCACTATATAAGTGACCGCACAGCGCGGCTCTGGCATTCCGGCCGGAGAGCTCGTCGAGTCAACATCTCCAGGAGAAGAAGAAGAAGAACAAGAAGAAGAACAAGAACGGAAGGCGGCGGCGGCGGCGACGACAGCGGCGACAGAAGACCGGGCCACCGCCTGTAAAAGAGCTACAAGAAGGCGCGGTGGCCCGGCAGAAGAACCGAAGGCGGCGACAGAAGAACGGAAGGCAGCGGCGACAGAAGACCGGGCCACCGCCTGTAAAAGAGCTACAAGAAGGCGCGGTGGCCCGGCAGAAGAACCGAAGAGGGGGACAAGACCCCCGAAGTCGGGAGAAGAGGCCGGCGGCGGGGAGGAAGAAAGCCGGACTCCTCCGCTAGTAAAAGAGCTACACACAGATAGCGGAGGAGTCCGGCGAGAAGACCCCCGAAGACGGAAGACCCCCCGGAGCTGTGCAATAAAATATTTTTTCCCTGTGTTGTGTTTTTTTTTGTACTTTATTTCACAGGTGAATGGGTAGGGGTACATTGTACCCCATACTCATTCACATAGGGTGGGGGGCCGGTATCCGGGGGCCCCCTTCTTAAAGGGGGCTCCCGGATTCCGATAAGCCCCCCGCCCGCAGACCCCGACAACCAACGGCCAGGGTTGTCGGAAAGAGGCCCTTGTCCTCATCAACATGGGGACAAGGTGCTTTGGGGTGGGGGGGCCGCGCGGCCCCCCCTTCCCCAAGGCACCCCCCCATGTTGAGGGCACGCGGCCTGGTACGGCTCAGGAGGGGGGGCGCGCTCGCTCGCCCCCCTTTCCTGGCCGGCCGGGTAGCGTGCTCGGACAAGGGTCTGGTGTGGACTTTGGGGGAACCCCCACGCCGATTTTTTTCGGCGTTGGGGTTCCCCTTTAAGCCCATTCCAGGCGGCGGAGCCCGCGATGTTTCCTTCGCGGGCCCCGCCTACCTGTACACGCGCTCGAAATGGGCGTACTTTCCGAGCGGGAACAGTCCGCTCATTTCGAAAGTACAGCGGACAGGCCCACACACGGGCGGACTGTTCGCTCAAACACAGTTTCAGCGGACAGTTTTTCGGAATTTCCGAAAGACTTTGTCCGTCCAACTGTCCGCTGAAACTGTCCGCTGAAAGCCCACACACGAGCGGACTGTCCTCCCAAACACTGTTCAGCGGACAAGGTTGGGCGAACAGTCCGCCCGTGTGTACGCGGCCTAAGTCTGCAAGCACCTCTTGGGTTTTTCAGCATCAGACAACTATTTCTCAGATCTGTAACGCTGCCACCTGGTCTTCTGTTTATGCGTTCTCTAAGTTCTTCCAGGTAGACATTTCTGTCTCATCTGATGCCAGCTTTGGGCGTAAGAGCCTTCAGCCATCTCTTTAAAGGATAAGTTCACCTTAGGGAACATGTTACATGTTCCCATTGCAAATGTTCCTTGTAAAGACTGTAGGATACTTGGTGCTGCAGCAACCACCAGCTGGATACTGGATCATAAGTGTCACAATAAAGCACACCGCGGATCTTCAAGTTGAGTTCAAACATTTTTTTATTACAGCATGATCACATCACAAGAAAGAGAGTGCAGTGTTTCAGAGCCACGCAGGACATGTGATCAGTGTAAAGCAGTAGTGCAAAATATTTAAATACGCATACATCAATCAGAGAAAAGCAAAGAGCCATGTACCACTCACTATAACATAACAAGTATAGGCACAAAACAAGTGATTGTTTGTTTATTTTTATTTATTTGGTACCATTTCACGTGGTGGGCATTTTTCACAAATGTTTTTTATGCACATTTAGTTTTAAACGCTGCATATAATCTTTTTTGTCTGTTCATATGCTGCTGGCTTAATTCTATTTCTACACAGCGTGGTTTATCCTGTTTATCACTTTCTGATCACATGGTACAGACAGAGCCAATCACAGCCCATCTGTACCATGTGATTAGCTCTGGCCAATCACAGCTAATCAAAACAAATGGAATGAATCAGTTTAATTTAGTAAAATGCTTGCTTATAGAAATGAAATAAAATGCTATAAACAATCATAATTAAAAAAAAAAAAATCCTGATCACTTCTCCAGAGTAGTACAATGTTACTATGATAACAAATATATTGCTCTGGTCACAATGTGTTAAAAATAAAAATCATAAAAAAACGTTGTTTTTTTTTTTGTACTGTCACCAGTCAGTGTCTCTGATCACTGCTACATCAGTTACAGTATCTCACAAAAGTGAGTCCCTCACATTTTTGTAAATATTTTATTATATCTTTTCATGTGATAACACTGAAGAAATGACACTTTGCTACAATGTAATGTAGTGAGTGTACAGCTTGTATAACAGTGTAAATTTGTTGTCCCCTAAAAATAACTCAACACACAGCCATTAATGTCTAAACCGCTGGCAATGTCCAAATTGGGTCCAAAGTGTCAACATTTTGTGTGGCCACCATTATTTTTCAGCAATGCCTTAACCCTCTTGGGCATGGAGTTCACCAGAGAGATATTAAAATATTTACAAAAATGTGAGGAGTGTACTCACTTTTTTGAGATACTGTATATGATAATGCTGTAATGCACTGGTGTGACAGTATGTAAAAAACAATTAAAAATCTGTTACAATTTTTATTTTTTTATTTCTTCATTTTCCAAAAAATTATGACAAAAAAATTACAAATCAAATAAAACTTCAAAAAAACTTGCCATGCCTCTTTCTAAATGCCTTGGTCTGCTCGAACCATTAATGGGCAGGCTGAATGTACCAAGTTGATCAATCGATTAACTTAAGTACAACCAGCCTGCCGGATTAGTTTGTGAATATCTTCTCCTGGTTGGTTTCCCCCGCCTTCAATTCCTGTCCAGGCACAAAAGTATGATGTGAGGGGGAATCTTCTTTTATAGAGGCTGCATTTTTAAATCTGCCAGAAAGTCTCAGTCGGGGAATGCAGAAAAATTGAGACATAGATTTTAAATCTTTTGCACTGTGCCCAATTCTAAACAGAATTGTTGATTTGGGGCTTTAGGAATTAGAGGAACCATGCAAGAACATGTATTTTATTTCGGATTTTACAAATACAGATTCTCTACAGATCAGGTGTCAAATTAACCTTCTAAAATAATTCCCCTATATTTTAGGTGAGTTTACCCCTGGATACCTCAACTGTTAGTGGTATCAATTTCCTAGATGTCCGAGATCCTGACTATAATGAAAAGTGTGTGAGCACACCTCCTGTCACTGTTAAAGCATGTCTTCAGTCACACACGCTGACACTAAAGGTTAGTGCTCTTTTTAAAGACTTGTGCAATTTACCAGATAATTTTTTTTATAATGTTACGTATTTTATGTGAATGCTACCTCTCTATTACAGATTTGTTAACAACTCAAACAAATTGCACCTTTTGAAAAAAAATCCTTTTTTTTGGGGATTCCTAGAACACAAAGGAAGGCTGAGAGGGCTGAGAGGGCTGAGATCCTTTACAGTCTTACCATCCAGGCTTGCTATTCTAAAATATATGAGTCCAGCTTATACTAGCAAATACAGGAGCACTTGACACTAGAAAATAAAAAAAGCATAAACTGGCCTAGGATAACCCTCATCTACTGCCAGCATGCAGTTTTTCTAGTGTCCTAGGAGGATGGTCATCATTTCTTCAGCTCTGCTACTGAAAGGATTAAACTGTTATTTTACTAGCACATCATGAAGAATACTACTGGTGGCAAGACACCCATCTTCCCAAGGAAAAAGCCCAAGAAGCGTGAAACTGATTCCCTCTTTGACCATCAAGAAACATCTCTTTCATTTCGCCACACTCTTAATGTCTAGACTCTCCCAAGCTTGTCTCCCACTTCACCTGCAAAGTCTGACATTTCATGTCTGCCTAATCCTCAGACAAGACTATCCACATGAAGGTGTACCCCGGCTTTCCAGTGAGGAGACATCTTGACCTTCGTGGACACTTGGACAGCTTGCAGGATGTGGTGTCCCATATCTACAAAGTCAGATTTTACTCCCATCCCCCCTCATCATTTCCTTACTAAGGAGCTCAGGCATGTTCGTAAACAGCATGTGCTGAGCTCGCCAGGAAGTCGGCACTGCGGAGCACTAATCACAAGCAGTAAGACATTGTCCCGATGCGAGGCTGCAGAAATCGGGAAATGTCTCACTGCTTGTGATTAGTGCTCCACAGTGCCGACTTCCTGGTGGGCTCAGCACGTGCTGTTTGGGAACATGCCTGAGCTCATCCTTGCTTGTTCCTTACTTCACACCTTCCTATGTCTCCACACCAACTAGCAGATGTTCATCAAGCTCTCTTTGGTCTTCTGGATTAAGATGTCTGAGGCAGAATGGTTCCATGAGTTTTATTCCAACCTGTTTACTGTTTCCAATGGTGGTATTTGCCCCATCTCTAATTTCAAGGCTCAGAATGTTTACATTCAAGTCCAAAAATTCTGTATGGAATCCACCAAATATGTCATCAGCTCCCTCTGAGTCTTCCTGGCTTTTATGGACATAAGAGATGCATACTAGATTATGCAAATCTTTACAGCACACCATACATTTTTACACTTTGTTGTTGGGCCTCTACATTACCAGCTTGTGACCCTGTCCTTCTACCTCTGCTCTGCACCTCGGGTGTTTACGAAGGTGCTGCCTCCATTGTTATTCCTGTTGAGTTGTCATGATATACCCATTGTGGGAGACTTTGATGACCTCCTATTCAGGGAACAGTCGGGGAAGGTTCTGTTGGACAGCAGAGATTCAGGCAGATCCTAAACTTCAGATTCTCCAATCTCAGGTTCATATTTTTCACTCTCGAACCTGTCTCTACTTCTGTATGGGAGTCTTAGGGCTCATGGTAGCCTCTTTGAGGCAGTTCCCTTTGCCCAATTTAACTCCAGACATCTATAATGCAATACTCTTGTCATAGTGCTACGACTCAATTCTGTCTCTGGACAGGCCGATGTTATTGACCCCAATGACCAGGCTTTTCCTGGTTTCTACCATCTTTTGGTAAATTCTTACACCAGCCTGCCAGGCTTCGAAAGAGTCCTGTTGTCAGGGCCGGGCTCAGTCCTTCCTTCTCTGAGCTGGCCACTCAGCTCTCGGCTAATTGCCAGCTCCCATCTCTCCACAGTTACCTGTTGATTATAACCTGATCGTTAGTCCTGCCTACTTAAGCCATTCAGCCCAGATGATCTGTGCCTTCACCTTGGTCACAGCTCTAGAGATGCTCTCCTGTTAAAGACTTGCTTGGCTGACATTCCTTCTGGCTCCAGATCCTGCTTGCTGTTCTACTATGCTCATCTTGGCTCTCTGACGTTTTGGCTTGTCTGACTATTCATTCCTGTTCCTGAACTCTGACTATGTTTTGACTACATTTACTCTGTTTACCTTTTTTTTTATTATTATTAAACACATATGATTTAACTGTACTTCTGTCTTGGCCTTGAAATGGATATTTTGATGATGGGCAACTCCTATCCTCATATTGATTAGTGGTTCCAAATTAATAACTACTGCAGTAGGGAACAGACACAAAAGATACGCTCAGCATCTTTCCAAATAACTGTTCTCCTTTATTATGACGCATGTGAAGGTTTTTATACACATGATTACGTAGGTATCACATTAATATTACAATTGTACGTTTATGGTAACAAGGGGCGTTACATAGGCAGGCTAATTCTAATCAGGACTTGAAAGAATGCAAAACATGTACTGAAAACATTGTTAGTGCCGTGTGGACAGTGAGGGCATCGTGCAATACATATAAAATAGAATACAATTATATACAGAACCTACAAATTTCCATTACAGTTTCCTCTCTTTTGATCAATATTTTGATCACTAAACATACCTGCTATCACCTTTAACCTGTAACCTCCAAACGCTTAGGTGGAGGTAGTCCTGGCCAAAGAGGCAAAAACTCCATTGTGGAGAAAATAATAGCTGAGCAGCTTTTTTTCATTACAAAATGACTTTTCACTGTGAAAAACAAATGATTGATAAGACATATTTACAGAGTACTGGCTGTACACTCCTGTGGCCAGAATGGCCTTCTAGCTTAATTGCTGGTATGCTGACTTATCAGCATATGTAAACACAGACAATTCTACATAAAATGGAAGAGGTACAAAAGACAAAAATGACTTCAACATGGCTAAACTACTTTTCAAATATATGTATCACTTACAATTAAAGTAATTGAATCAAAAAGTACCCCAGACTGTTATTGCAAGAGGGAAACAAATCAAACACAGAGATTTCTTTAATTTAGACATTTTTGCAGTGTCTGGTGTGGATCCAGGTGACTTTTCCTTCAAGTTTTGCAAAACTGTACATGAAATAGATGCTGTATTGAGTCTCCAAACATTTCCTTATATATAAATGTCTCTTAACAATCCACAAGTCACCTGGCTTTAGTTTTATATCCTTCCAAACTTTTAGGATCTGGATTTGGGGAGAAAACACATAAATAAGTTTGTCAAAAACCTTAAAAAATCAGCAACATTCTCTGTGAGATCCGAATGGAGGACTTCAGCTGCTGAGACAAAATATAAGCAAATTAGTAACACACTCCCTACCCAAATCCCAAAGGGAGAGAGTCCAACATCCACTTAGGGGCTTGATAAAATATAATAAAACATTCAGGCAAAAGTTTTCTAGTTTCTTACTCTTTGTCAGCTACATTGTAGACAGTAGGGGGTATAAAAATAAAACCTCAAAACTTCTAGTAAGGACTCTCCTATAAAAATAATTTCCTCTGCTACTCTCTGTAGATTCTGTACTCTATACTTACAAACTACTTCTGATAACACTTTTTTACTGTGGCCTTTGCAGTAGCATTTGCCACTGGACATCTAGAAAACATGTCCATACAAACAAAATACATACTAGATCCTGACTTGGGCATCTGGATATATCTTTTTGTTATCTCTGGAAGGGATGTTCAGCTTTTGGTAACACCTTTGGTAACAGGTAAAACAAGAAGTGGTATGTTATAAAAACAACTGTGGAGAACCCTGGCTCTATCCCATGCTCATTTACTAAGGCAGCCATAACTACTTGTGACTGATGACACAGTCCACGTGTCAAGCTGAAGGGAAAAGAGTGTCTGGCAGACATAAATGATCACCTTTTCCAAAGTCTTGTTTCGTAAGAAGTTGCCCTCTGTGGACCACATGTGCTTCTCGTTCTGGGGTCCTTAAAGTTGAATTATTAATCCCAGCTATACTGGGCCAGAACTAGGGTGGAATCTGAGTTGCACAGACACAGCAAGTGTCCAGGGCTGTAAATGCAGCATCCTAAGAGTATCCTGGTCTGCTTCCATATGTGAGTTTTACTGTTAGTATGGCTACCTCAGCAAGAACCTGGAAGGCTGAAAACAGCCAATTAAATTAACTTGGCATGCTTGATTGGTTTACCCGCCGAAGTAAAAACAAACTTCTGGCCCTTCAAATGGAACCAAAAGCTCTCTATATCTTGACTATCTATATAAATATATACTCTTTTTATAGCTCATGGGCTTTGCTGAAACATGGAGCTCTGCTTCTTGAGCTGGGGAAAAAGGATCCAATGACTCTGAATACAGGGAATCCTTCTGGGTGATAAACTTCATCCTCGGTATAAAACCAGGAATAACACTACAAAAAAGTAAATACTCTGGTCTTCAGGGAGTGTGTCCTGCACAGGGCTCACAGCAGCTGAATCCCACGCCATCAATTTAACACATGTGCTTTTTCTTTGTCTCCAACCTCCTCCAATAGAGGCAATAAGGTGGCTGGATTCAAATGTACACATTTTTCATTGTTAGATTTGTACATAAACAAACAAAACAAATTCATATTTTGAACCTTTCATTAGACAAACATTTAGTTAGCTATATATTTACTGCTCAGAATATCGGACCATTAAAAATGTAATATTCGACCAAAATAATATCTGTAACTTTGTCTAATAGCAACTTTGCATAAAGCTACAGCTCTGATACATCGAAGTGAACCCTTGATTACTGGGTCCAGCTTGCATAAATATAACAATGGCTTGTTTTCTATCATGCTGTTTGTGTAAGAACTCCAGTTTCATGTTTCAAAAAGACAACTTTTTCCTGGTAATATTATAATAAATGATAAGAATACCCTGCAGTCATGCAGAGATGTGCATAAATCCAAAATATTCTTCTACTTATACCCACTGCACTTACAAGGAAAAAGCGCACATCATTTCACAATCCACACATTTCTGCTTTGGATTTCAAAAATAAAAATACATAAAAACAAAAGGACCAACAAATATGTATGACGGACCAGAAAGCACTTGGCCATCAAAAACTATAAACCAACTGCCTGCAGGCAGCAGCTATCCTAACAGGGTGTGTGGACTTGATGTGATGGGTCTGTTATATTTAAATGTTATTACACTCACATCATGGACCGCACATTAACCACTTTCAGACCCGACCATTTTGCTGGTAAATGACCAGAGGTCTTTTTACAATTTGGCACTGCGCTGCTTTAACTGGTAATTGCGCGGTCATGCAATGTTGTACCCAAACAAAATTTGCGTCCTTTTCTTCCCACAAATAGAGCTTTCTTTTGATGGTATTTGATTGCCTCTGCGATTTTTATTTTTTGCGATATAAATGGAAAAAGACCGCAAATTTTGAAAAAAAATGACATTTTCTACTTTTTGTTATTAGAAAAATCCAATAAACTCAATTTTAGTCATACATTTAGGCCAAAATGTATTCAGCCACATGTCTTTGGTAAAAAAAAAGTCAATAACTGTATATTTATTGGTTTGCGCAAAAGTTGTCACATCTACAAACTAAGGTACGTTTTCTGGAATTTACGCAGCTTTTAGTTTACGACTGCCTATCTCATTTCTTGAGGTGCTAAAATGGCAGGGCAGTACAAAACCCCCCCAAATGACCCCATTTTAGAAAGTAGACACCCCAAGCTATTTGCTGAGAGGCATGTTGAGTCCATGGAATATTTTATATTTTGCCACAAGTTGCGGGAAAATTACAAACTTTAATTTTTTTTTTTTTTTTTCACAAAGTTGTCACTAAATGATATATTGCTCACACATGCCATGGGCATATGTGAAATGACACCCCAAAATAAATTCTGCTGCTTCTCCTGAGTACGGGGATACCACATGTGTGGGATTTTTTGGGAGCCTAGCCGCGTACGGGGCCCCGAAAGCCAAGAACCGCCTTCAGGTTTTCTAAGGGCGTAAATATTTGACTTCACTCCTCACTACCTATTACAGTTTTGAAGGCCATAAAATGCCAAGATGGCACAAAACCCCCACAAATGACCCCATTTTAGAAAGTAGACACCCCAAGCTATTTGCTGAGAGGCATGTTGAGTCCATGGAATATTTTATATTTTGCCACAAGTTGCGGGAAAATTACAAACTTTTTTTTTTTTTTTTTTTTAACAAAGTTGTCACTAAATGATATATTGCTCACGCATGCCATGGGCATATGTGAAATGACACCCCAAAATAAATTCTGCTGCTTCTCCTGAGTACGGGGATACCACATATGTGGGACTTTTTGGGAGCCTAGCCGCGTACGGGGCCCCGAAAACCAAGCACCGCCTTCAGGCTTTCTAAGGGCGTTACAGTTTTGAAGGCCATAAAATGCCAAGATGGCACAAACGCCCCCCAAATGACCCCATTTTGGAAAGTAGACACCCCTAAATTTAGGGGTACACTAGTGAGACTAGGTAATAAATGGCGGGTGCCCTGAAACTATAAAAAAATAACTAACCAACCAGCGTCACCTGTAACAGTTATATGGTGATCACTGGTGAAAGGGTTAACTAGGGGGCAATCAGGGGGCTTTATGCGGTAGTATATGGGGGTCCCTGGCGCTATAAAAAGCTGCGGCGAACCTAAATACCTACCTGCCTAACTAGCCTCACCTGTGACACTAATACAGCGATCAGAAAAACGATCGCTTATTAGGCTGGGTTCACACTGGAGCGATGCAGGAACGCCACAAATCCGCGGCGGGTTCCCGCATCGCATGCCTCCCGGCGGCAGTTCACACTGCCCTAGGCGAACTGCTGGGAGTGTCAGTGAAATGTTAATGACACCCCCAGATCAGTTCGCATATCGCAGGCGATCCGATTCTGCTGCGGACCAAAAAAAGGGTCCCGTGCGAGTTTGCGGCGGGTGCGACACGAATTCAGCCATACTATCTGTATGGCTGAACTCGAATCGCACAGAGATCGGATGTGATTTGCACTGCAGTGCGGTGCGAATCACATCCGTTCTCAAACCGCTGCAATGTGAACCCAGCCTTAGTGACACTGGCGACGGGGGGTGATCACGGGGTTAAACCTTTATTGGGGGGGTTAGGGGGGTACCTTAGAACTAAAGGGGGCTAACCCTAACTGCCCTAACAGTTATTACAGTCACAAATGACACCAATGCAAAAAAAAATAAAAAAATGCATTGGTGTCACTGTGACTGGGGGGGCAGGGGTAATTGGGGGGGTGATCGGGGGGTAAAGGGGGGTAGTGAGTGTGCCTGGCATGTTCTACTGTACGTGTGGTGTGTTGGTGCAACTCACCGATCCTCTCTCCTCGGTGCCGGAACGGAAAATACCGACACGGAGGAGAGATTACATCACTTCCTCTCCTGTGAGGAGAGGAAGTGATGTCAGGGAGCATTTCTATTCGTCGGGAGCGATCGCGAGGGGGTGGCCATGAATGAATGGCTGCCCCCTCATCCCGGATCGCTCCCGAACGAATGCCGACTGCCGCAGGCACCGGGGGGGGGCCCGATCAGGCCCCCCACCTGCGGGAAGGCAGGGACTTATATATACGCCCATATGCCTGCCCGTGCCATTCTGCCGACGTATATCGTCGTGCGGCGGTCGGCAAGTGGTTAAGTTATTATTAGACTTTAAGATTTCATTTCTGTAGAAAAACTTCCTTATGTATCCCATCCATCTTGGCTTTGTTAAACATTATTGCAGCTGTATTCAAATTAACAACCTCATCTTAATCTTTTTTTTTCTTTCCACTCAATAAATGTAAAATTACAAAATTGTTATCTTAATCTAAACTAATTCCATTTTTACCAATTTCCCTATTAACCTGGATTTCATTTCCAACCAAAGTTGGAAACCAGTTTCAATATATGTATATTTATTAATAAAATTGTTAAACTCATATTAGAAATTAATACTCATATGATAATTTCAATATCACACACTAATATATATGCACAGATAAATGTCCTTAAAGGGGGACATATTTCTTAATTTAACTTAATTTTCCTTTTTTAAATGCACGGTTTCCACTATCAAAGGATATTAAATCTGAGTAAGATACGGTTAACTGTAACCTTAATTTCACCATGTTTGGAAAACAGATTCAAAAATAATTGTGATCACATTGTTTATCATTAGATTCCTTAACCCGGCACATTTTGTTATACCGTAAATGTTTTGTCTAAAAAACTGAAATTGGCATGGTGTCCTTCCAGCTTATCACCAACCTCTCATGCCAGCCACATTCTTTCAGGAGAGCACAAAGGAGGGGGTCACATCTGCGTACATGACACAAGCGATAGAACTAAAGGTTCCAGCATTCACAAACATACTCAAATATATCTCTAAAATCGCTTACATTATTCCCATTTGCACACAACACATGCATATCATTCTCTCACTTTATTTTAACGCTTTTTAATACTTCCTTGCTTACATTTCTGCTTTCTTTATTTTGTTCTGATATCCTTTGCATCCAATGTATTGTAATACCATACTTCACATACTGTACCTTCTATGATCAGACGGGCAGCTATAGTGCTCATCCCATCTTCCCTCTCTGACAACATATAAAGGATTCTGTTTTAACTCTCATTACTGTTTTTTGACTTTACTAGTTGTAGTGCCTGACCCCAAATTCATCCCACAACTTAACATCAAAATGTCCCTTTCTGTCTCGTGTTAATGTCACTCTTGATCCATCCTGCTCACATAAATAGCCATTTCTCTAGCTGTATACTCTGCATGATTCTTTGTCCCTGTGGACTTTGGTGGTAACCCAGTTACCCTTTGTGGATCCCTGTCCTCTTTAACCATTAATCTAGGGGCTCAGTATAGGCGGAACCGCACCTTCGGTTCATATATAGCGTTCCTCTTGCGCTGGGCATTTTTGAGGGTCTCTTACCCTTCATTCCCTTACTTAATTTAATGCCCATAATGACTGGCCAGTCTTCTCTACGTGCGCCTATACCCTCTTGCCTCTAAACTACTTTTTCTAGCAGATGTACTACATATACCTGTGAACAGCACTATTCTTCCCTTTCTCTATAACACTCCAATGGACAGTAGACAGTTACAACATAACATATAACCACTAATCAATACAGTTTGATTAAGGGGAGTAAAATAGGTACCCTTTGTCCCAAAAATGCCTTACCGATCAAGGAAGTCTGATAACTCAAAATGTAAGCAAAAGGCTTACCTCAGCCGGCTGATTATCAGAAATTCCCGGATCGTCTCAAGCTCCTCGTTTCGGATACTCAGGGTCACCTGATAACCCCTCCTGGCTGACTCGCCACCTGAAATGGATTTTTTGATGATGGGCAACTCCTATCCTCATATTGATTAGTGGTTCCAAATTAATAACTACTGCAGTAGGGAACAGACACAAAAGATACGCTCAGCATCTTTGCAAATAACCGTTCTCCTTTATTATGACGCATGTGAAGGTTTTTATACACACGATTACGTAGGTATCACATAAATATTACAATTGTACGTTTATGGTAACAAGGGGCGTTACATAGGCAGGCTAATTCTAATCAGGACTTGAAAGAATGAAAAACATGTACTGAAAACAATGTTAGTGCCGTGTGCACAGTGAGGGCTTCGTGCAATACATATAAAATAGAATACAATTATATACAAAACCTACAAATTTTCATTACAGTCTGATTCATGATTTTTTTTTTTTGCAAATATCAACTTTATTAGTTTTGTGAAGAATAAGAACACACATACAGGGAAGACCCCCAAACAGATAACAAGAAATAAAACAAAAAGAAGAGAAAAGAGGTCGCAGCCTCACAAACTCACTATACGTGTACAGGCATGGCAACATATAATCCATCAATCTAACATGTCCTGTCCACTGTCTTCGCAGGTAAAACCCATCTGGTCAGTACCGGTACTGACATCTGTGCCATGCTCCATAAGGCAGATACGCCAAAGCCTCATTTCGAGCCTTGACATAAGAATCTCATGAGCAGGTTTGGGACCGCTGCCCAGAAAGGGAGTGAGGACAGAGATAAAAGCAAGAGAGTAATAGAAAAGAAGGAGGGATGGGGAAGAGGGGTGGGGGGGGGGGGGGGGCGGAGAGGCAAAGGAAGGCGGTAGCGGGCGCGGAGGGAGGGGGAAGGAAGGGGTGGGATCAGCGTCGCCCATTCGGCATGCCTCAGAGAAATAGCAAGATAATTAGTTGCCAAACAGGAGTTTGCCCTCATCTGAGTATATAAACGTATTCCAAAGAGACCAAGTCTTACGATACACCTCCTGACGATCTTGGGCTGTAAGCACCAGATCCTCCAACTTGTTTATATCTTCCACCTTCCGCAGCCACATCGCCGCGGAAGGCGGTGTCTGTTGTTTCCAAAGCAAGGGGATACAGGACTTGGCTGCATTCGTTAGGTGACGTAGTATCGATCGTGTGAATTTCCTAGGGGGATGATTCATGATTTTTGACACCTGTGCACTTTTTAGATTATGGGGACTTGGTCCATGGAAGAATATCATTTCATTCTAAGCATCCTGAAGCTTTGGGCAATTTGGCTGTCACAGTGGAAGAGTTGTTCAATCTGTATTCAACCAATGCTATGACATGCCATGCATCAACTCAGGGAGGAATCGGAATTCTTGCAGCAAAGAGGTGGATTAGATCCTGTCCTGGTTAGAGCTTTATGTTCCAGTCTTGTCAGTTGTATACATTCCAGGCCTAGGCAATTGGCAGACAGATTTCTTCAGCCATTAATATACAAAAAGAAGTGCCAGACGAAAACCAGATAAAAGAGACCAAGATTTTAATTGTTGTCAAAAAAGTCATATAAAACAGTCAATGCATTTAGAGGGCAACACCACTTCCCTTTCTTCGGGACTCAACACAAGATAAAACTTGGATGGACTCTGACAACAGAAAACAGTGATTTTACACATCTATATTAGAAACCAGTATTAAACTCTCCACAAGGAGTAACAACTTGACAGGCGTTTATGAGCAACAAAGTATTCTTCAGCCTGCAGCATCTGGACCTGCCAGAGGAGGTGTTTGATGACATGTGCTGCAGGTTGGAGATACAGACAATTTCTCTCTGGTGGTTCTATGCGATCAGTATCCCCTGATCTATGTATTTCCTCCCCTGAAACATATTCCTTGACTGCACTGCAGGATCAGAATGAAAGACATACCAGTGATCTTCATTGCTTTGGACAGGTCCAGGTAAATGTGGCACACCAACCTTGTAAGCCTTCTGGTGGACTTTCCATAAACACTGCCGGTTCATCTGGATCTTCTGTGGTTGCTGGCTTAAACGGCATGGCTGTTGAAGCCCAGGTTGCAAGGGACAAGGGCATGTTTGAGTGTGTGATTCCTACAGTGGTTAAAGCTAGTAAGTCTACTTCCTGCACGGTTTATATTCAGATTGTGAAGGCATACTTTTGTGTGCATCTCGAGGGTTGCACCCCTGGAGCTTCTTTGTGGGATGACTCCTCCCCTTCCTGCAGCTGGGCTTGGACCAGTATTGGCTTTAAATAGACCGGTTTCTGTCCTTTACAAGCTTTTTTAGAGAATTTGGTGTCTTACTCTTTGATTAAGGCAGTCCAGGGAGTCTATTATGTAGCTTCCATGTTTGTTCATAAGTGACTGTGGGATCTGGTTCTCTCTGCACTTCAGAAAACTTAGGAGATATTCTTCTCTTTATTATTATCCACAAGGTCGTTTTTCTTGTAGCCATTCAGCT
Source organism: Lithobates pipiens (assembly GCF_037356315.1). Taxonomy (NCBI): domain Eukaryota; kingdom Metazoa; phylum Chordata; class Amphibia; order Anura; family Ranidae; genus Lithobates; species Lithobates pipiens. Next base: position 197,246,046 of record NW_027507789.1, on the reverse strand, counting down.
TTTTTAGGCAAATGACTGAACTGGCCAGCTTCTTTCCTCAAAGAACCTTTTTCTGTCCCTCTGGTCGGCCGCTCATCACATGGAAAAATCCCTCCATTGTCTGGCTGTGGTTTGTGCTGTGTCTATCTCTCACCCGCTGCTTCTTTCAGAAAATTTTTGTATTTTATTCCATTTTGAATGTATCATGGAAGGGTGCCCTTGTTTCTCATTCCACCATCTCTAGATGGTTTAGGCAGAAAATTATTCAAGTTTTATTGTGATACCAAATGCAGGTATCCAGCATCAGCAACGGTGACCAGTTCAGTGTAGCTGTATTTAGGTATGTGTAATCAGACTAAGATTAAAATAAGTTTATTTATGCACACAACACCAATCCAACAGCAACAGACCATAAGTAACGCAAAAGTGAATAAATGTGTGTCAATGAAGCAAAACAAACCAACAACCGAACTATAATACACTATGGAGGGAAGCTAACATAAACAGAGCATGGCCAGGACTAGGAACGAGGAGAGCAGAGATGGAGTAATAGGATACAGGGACCTAAATACAAGGGATAATGAAGGGAGGGGTTATATATCTACTCAGCAGCCAGCATCAGATGGGAGACACCTGCTGGTGGTGACTGGAACTGCACCCTCCTGCTCTGGGAACTACAGTGCCACCAGCAGGTAATTCTGGTCCTGACACCTATGGTCACAAGGATCTGATTCCACCCTCACCTTTAAAGGTGAACTCTGCTAGATCTGTTCACTTCTTTGGCTTTTTGACATTAAGCAGCTATTTGCCAGTTTGTCTGTGAAGGTTCTCATTTATCCAGATCATGGTATAGCTAGCCGTAACTAGTCACATTCAACATGTTTTGTAATGTTGAATACATTTGGTAGCTTATCCAATCCAATTCTTAATTTGCCAAGAGTGATAGGAATATACATAGTCTCTTTTCCTCCAGACGTAAAGAGTGCCCCATTACCCAACATTACAGTGGCTTGCAAAAGTATTCACCCCCCTTGACATTTTTCGTGTTTTGTTGACTCACAACCTGGCATTAACCAATGAAGCCCGGACCAATTTTCAGCCTAAGGACCAGAGGTCTTTTTACAATTTCGCACTGCACTGCTTTAACTGGTAATTGCACGGTCATGCAATGTTGTACCCAAACGAAATTTGCGTCCTTTTCTTCCCACAAATAGAGCTTCTTTTGTTGGTATTTGATTGCCTCTGCGATTTTTATTTTTTGCGATATAAATGGAAAAAGACCGAAAATTTTGAGAAAAAAGTATATTTTCTACTTTTTGTTATAAGAAAAATCGAATAAACTCCATTTTAGTCATACATTTAGGGCAAAATTTATTCAGCCACATGTCTTTAGTAAAAAAAAGTCAATAAGCGTATATTTATTGGTTTGCGCAAAAGTTATAGCGTCTACAAACTAGAGTACATTTTCTGGAATTTACACAGCTTTTAATTTACGACTGCCTATCTCATTTCTTGAGGTGCTAAAATGGCAGGGCAGTACAACCCCCCCCCCCCCCAAATGACCCCATTTTGGAAAGTAGACACCCCAAGGAAACTGCTGAGGGGCATGTTGAGCCCATTGAATATTTTTTTTTTGTCCCAAGTGATTGAATAATTAGTAATACAAGTGACACCAAAAAAAAAAAAAAGTTTACAAAAAGTTGTCACTAAATGATATATTGCTCACACATGCCATAGTTATATGTGGAATTGCACCCCAAAATATATCCTGCTGCTTCTCCTGAGTACGAGGATACCACATATGTGGGACTTTTTGGGAGTCTAGCTGCGTACGGGACCCCGAAAACCAAGCACTGCCTTCCGGATTTAAATATATAACGCTACCAAAAAAAACTGTTAGCGATCGCAGGGATCAGGCCTGACTCTGCGATCGCTGCAGTTATGTGTTAAGTGTTTTGTAAGTGACAGTAATCGATCGATACTGCACTTGGGTGGGCAGGGCGGAGGGGCAAAACGCAGGTGCTAGCAGGTATCTGGGCTGATCCTGCTAACAATGCGTTTTTTTGGAACCCTAAACTGCTGGGGACGCTAGTATAGATCTGATCAGATCAGATATTGATCTGTTCAGATTCGATACCACTACGGGAGGTTTATGCTTTGCGCGTGGGTGTTAGTGGTACTGGCACTAACCTAGCGCTGCCTGGGGCGACGCAGACCCTGACCCTAAAACCTAATTGATATCACCCGCCGGGTGATCAGGGGGTTAAACCTTTATTGGGTAATAAATGGTGGGTGCCCTGATGCTATAAAAAGCAAACTAACCAGAGTCACCCGTAACACTTATACGGTGATCACTGGTGAAAGAGTTAACTAGGGGCAATCAGGGGGTTCAAATTTTTATTAGGTAGTATATGGGGGTCCCTGGCGCTATATAAAAACCTGACAGGGAACCTAAATAACTAACTGGCTAACCAGCATCACCAGTGACACTTATACTGTGATCACTGGTGAAAGGGTTAACTAGGGGCAATCAGGGGGTTAAAACCATTATTGGGTAGTATATGGGGGAACCTAGCGCTATAAAAACCTGGCGGTGAACCTAAAAAAATAACTAGCTACCTAGCGACACTAATGCAGCGATCAGAAAAATGATCGCTTAGTGACACTGGCAAAAGGGGGTGAAAGGGTTAACTAGGGGCAATCAGGGGGTTAAAACCATTATTGGGTAGTATATCGGGGTACCTAGCGCTATAAAAACCTGGCGGTGAACCTAAAAAAATAACTAGCTACCTAGCGACACTAGGGACACTAATGCAGCGATCAGAAAAATGATCGCTTAGTGACACTGGCAAAAGGGGGTGAAAGGGTTAACTCTAGGGGCCATCAGGGGGTTAAACCTTTATTGGGGGGTGGTAGGGGGCTACCCTGGACCTAACACTAACTGCCCTGACAGTTTTTACTGTCACAACTGACACTGAATGCAGTGATCAGTAAATAAATGATCACTGCAATCAGTGACACTGTGACTGGGGGGGAGGGGGGGTGGGGGGACATCGTGGGGGGGGGGGGTTGTGTGCCTATGTGTTAGTGTAGTGTTGGTGCACACTTACTTTCACTTCTCCTCGTAGTCCGGTCAAAAAGACTGCTGCCTGTGTATACAATACACAGTGGGAGGAAGGTCATTCGCCAGGAGCGATCGAGAGGGGATGGCCAGAAACCAACGGCCATCCCCTCATCCCGGATCGCTCCTGAAGCGAACCAGACCGCCGCATCCAGCGGGAGGGGGTCCGATCGGACCCCCCACCCGCTGGAAGGCAAGCACGTACATGTAAGTGCTTGTGCCTGTACATGCCATTGTGATGACATACATTGGCATGCGGCGGTCCTTAAGTGGTTAACATGGACTGTTTAAGGATTTATATAATTTAATTTACAGAAAATGCCCACAACTTTGAAGATGCTTTTTTTATTGTAACGCAAATAACAAACAGGACAAAATAACAGAAAAGGTCAATGTGCGTAACTATTCACCCCCCTAAAGTCAATACTTTGTAGAGCCACCTTTTGTAGCTTTGGATAAGTCTCTATGAGCTTGCCACATCTTACCACTGGGATTTTTTTTCCCTTTCCTCCTTAAAATGGTTCCAGCTCCTTCAAGTTGGGTGGTTTGCACTTTTGTGAACAGCAATCTTCTAAGTCTGACCACAGATTTTCTATTGGATTGAGGTCTGGACTTTGACTAGGCCATTCCAACACATTCACATGTTTCCCCTTAAACCACTCAAGTGTTGCTTTAGCATTGCGTTTGGGGTCATTGTCCTGCTGCAAGTTGAACCTCCGTCCTAGCCTTAAATCACACACAGAGTGGTACAGGTTTTGCTCAAGAATATCCCTGTGTTTAGGAGCATCCATCTTTCCCTCAACTCTGACCAGTTCCCCAATCCTGACTGCTGAATGTGTTGGGTTTGCGCCAGACATAGCGATTTCTTTTACCAAAAAGTTACATTTTAGACTCATCAGACCAGAGCATCTTCCTACATATAATTTGTCAATGGATAACTCCCACGCTGTCTAAAAACTAGCCAAGGTCGCACTGCTACAAACACCTTAAAATCTGAAAAAAGTGATAAATGAATAAATGGTGATCTTTGCGCTGTGTGAAAAAAAAGTGTGACGAGGGAACAAAATGAATTGATACTATGTGTATATAAAGTGTAAATGAACTAAAAATAAAGAAATATATCAAACAAAAAAACTACATAAATAAATGTGGTAAAATCCTGGAGTAAAATGTGGCAAACACAATTTACATAATCAAGTGAAAAAGTCTGATTATAGCTTGATACAATGATGAGTGAAACAAATCCAATGAAGATCCGTGTGAAGTATAATCAATATAAAATATAATCGAGTCCCACCACCAATAAAACACATGAGTGCTGGAAAGGACGCAAATCTTCAATGATGACACCTGTGTATCTGCAAGCAGCACACCTTACTGCAGTAAGGTATACAGCATGGGTTAATCACAGATGCAAAGTCAATTTGCCCTGATGAAGGGGAAATCTGATGAAAGGAATTTTCCCTGATGAAGTCACATGACGACACGTGTTGGGATTGGGGCACTAGGTACTATTCATATCTGGCTGAAGGAGACAAGCTTGGCGCTCGTGGTTGGCTGCATCTTTTGTCATTCCAAATGTGAGTTTGTTATTATAATAAATCGTTTTTAAATATGGGATCACGCTATGGGCATCTCTTTTTTCCAATTTTAAAACCATATATCGAGCTTCACTGAAAGGGTTTTGGAGCAAGGGCAGAGCCAGGATTTCATGCAGAGGCTTACAAACACAGCTTTCGAGGATTGACATCTATGCTTTGTATTTTAAAAGTGAGTGTATCACTTTTTTGATCTGCTTTTACCCATCCCCCTTTGTTTATCTCACAAAATTATCTTATGAGTATTTTGTTTGTTTTCCAATATGCCTTAACCTGCCATTGGGAGCATTCAAGAAAAAATACAGTCAGGAGGGAATCATCTACTGTGCATCTGTGATTAACACATGCTGTATACCTTACGGCTGTAAGGTGAGCTGCTTGCAGACATACAGGTGTCATCACTGAAGATTTGCCTCCTTTCCAGCACTCATGTGTTTTATTGGTGGTGGGACTCATTGATTATACTTTATATTGATTATACTTCACACGGATCTTCGTTAGATTTGTTTCACTCATCACTGTATCAAGCTATAAACTGACTTTTTCACTTGATTACGTAATTTGTGTTTGTCACGTTTTACTCCAGGATTTTACCATATTTATTTATGTAGTTTTTTATTTGATATATTTCTTGATTTTTAGTTCATTCACACTTCATATACACATAGTATCAAGTCATTTTGTTCCCTCTTCACACTTTTTTTTCACACAGTGCAAATACCACCATTTATTCACCTTCCTACATAAATTTTAGGAATCTCCCACATGCCTTTTCGCAAACTAAAAACGTGCCATTTTGTTTTTTTGCTGAGAGTAATGGCTTTCTTCTGGCCACTCTGCCATAAAGCCCAACTCTATGGAATGTACGGCTTATTGTCATCCTATGTACAGATACTCCAGTCTCTGCAGTGGAACTCTGCAGCTCCTCCAGGTTTACCTTAGGTCTCTGTGCTGCCTCTCTGATTAATGCCCTCCTTGCCCAGTCTGTGAGTTTTGGTGTGCGGCCATCTCTTGGCAGGTTTGCTGTTGTGCCATGGTCTTTCCATTTGGTTATGATAGATTTGATGGTGCTCCTAGGGATCATCAAAGATTTGGATATTTTTTTATAACCTAACCCTGACTTGTACTTCTGAACAACATTGTCCCTTACTTGTTTGGAGAGTTCCTTGGTCTTCATGGCAGTGTTTGATTTGTGGTGCCTCTTGCTTAGGTGTTGCAGCCTCTGGGGCCTTTCAAAAAGGTGTGTATATGTAATGACAGATCATGTGACACTTAAATTGCACACAGGTGGACATCATTTCACTAATTATGTGACTTCTGAAGGTAATTGGTTGCACCAGAGCTTTTATGGGCTTTATAACAAAGGGGGTGAATAAAATTACCAGTTTTTTATTCCTGAAAAATTGTTTTATGAATTGTGTTCTGATCCATTACATAGAATTCAGATTAAAAAAAAATTGAACGAAAGGCTATAATATAACAAAATATGTAAAAAGCCAAGGGGGTGAACACTTTTGCAGGGCACTGTATATCCACACAGGTAGCATTAACACCTTAAGCCAATCACCATGGAATCTACCAAGGCAGATGTTGATTGTTTCCCCAGATTTGCAAGGCTGACACCTGGGCTTCTCTAACTTCTGCCAGATAGATGTTTTGGACTCACGTTCTCTAAATTCTAATAAGTAAATTATTTCATCCTCGCAAGTTCTGTAAGTTTTACCAGGTGGACATTTTGGCTTCCTCCGATGCCAGCTTCAGGCTTTCTTCAGACAGCTCTTTGAGCTGCAGGCACCCCCCACTTCTCTCTTGTTTTCATAGGCCTGTGAGTGATTGTTGTTTTGCCCACCTCTCAGTTGGACTACTTCTTGACTTTTCTTCTTTTTTTTTTTTTTTTTTGGTGTTTGTTGACCCCTCATCATTTATGATTCTGCTTTATGTACAGCTTGTACATTTTGTTTGCCAGTGTCCAATCCTTCTGTAGACCTTATCCTCAGTATTTCACTATTAAAGACTTCTTGTGCCCCTCAATGGACTTCAAGAAATAGATTTCATGGTGAAAACAAAAATCCTATTTTGCCCTGTGACTAGCTGTGTTTTCATAACTATTTTGACAGAACAAAAAAATGAAACATGAAAAGCCTGGTGTCCTACTTGCAGAATGCAGTTTCAAGCTTGGTGGCTTTCAGTAATATGAGATATGTGCCACAGCTAAAGGCACTTACCGTATTTATCGGCGTATAACACGCACCCCAAGTTTAGGAGGGAATTTTAAGGAAAAAAACTTTTAGGAGGGAAGTTTAAGGAAAAAAATCTTACATTTAAATGCCCATCAATGCAGCCTTGTCAGTGTACATCTGCAGCCTTGTCCATCATTGCACCCTTGTCAGTGTCATTTGCAGCCTTGTCCATCATTTGCAGCCTTGTCATGCAGCTTTGTCCATCATATGCATCCTTGTCCATCGTTGCACCCTTGTCAGTTTTTTTTGCAGCTTTTCCTTTTAAAAATGGTGCCGCCAAGATACAAAGCCGGATGTCCTGTGTATCTCGGCGGCACTCGGTAGTTCTCGTGGCTTTTGGCCGCCGAGAAGACCCGAAGGTGGCTGAAAGCTGCCCAGAGGCTCACAACGGCGGGGGATTGGCGTATAACACTAGGGCTGAAACAACTAATCGATTAATCGACAACTAATTGATTATGAAATGAATCGATTACTATTTTCATAATCGATTAATTGGCCAGTAACATAATGGGGTTAAAAAAAATAAATAAAATGAGCCCTTTATAGTAGAAAAAGAGCAACTAATCGCTACTGTAAATATTACTTTCACTGTTCTACAGTAAAAAAAAATGAACCCCTTACAGTAGTGATTATCTGCTTTTTTCTACTATAAAGGGCTAATTTTTTTTAACTCCATTATGTTACTAAACGTCTTAGACCTGGTTCACATCTATGTGTTTATTGGTGCTTTTTGAAGAAATGCACTACAGTTCATTTACATGGTTTCCTATGGGACACGTTCACATCTGAAAGGGTCAGGGACTTTTAACGTAAAATTGTGCTTTATTGGTTCGATATACTTCAATGGAGAAGCTGCAGAAAAGCATGTAATGCGTTTTTGTGGCAATTTGTGTTTTTTAATCTGCCCAAAGAAAAGGCAAAAATGCAAACTGTAGTAAAATCACGTGTGCAAAAATCAAAACGTACAGAAAAAAGCACTGCAGAAACAGATCAAAAGCAAACTGCATAGGTGTGTACCGAGCCTTATGCTGGCCACACAGATCAATTTTCAGATGAGAATATTCAGACGAAAAATCTTTGTACATTCGCTGAATGAAAGAATTTTGTTTGAAATTTTCACTTGTTTTTAACATTCAGTTTTTAAAATTAATGTAATTTCTGAACGAAAACCACAAACCCCTTTCTAAAAATTCCTTTGACTAAGAAGTTTTCTATTATTTCTAAATTTTCCTGTCACTGTGATTGAAAATGAATGTCAATTTGACCCACTTTTTTTTTAAAGGTTATTAACCGATTAATCGAAACAATAATCGGGCAACTAATCGATTATGAAAATAATCGTTAGTTGCAGCCCTATATAACACACACCCGCGATTTCCCCCTGATTTTAAGGGGAAAAAGTGCGTGTTATACTAATTATTAGTATTCATATTTAATATTATTTAATATTTAAAATTTTATATTTAATATTTAGTAATTATTTTTTTTCCTTTCAGAAAAACAGTTGTGCTTCTTACCGCTCTGGCTCAGTTGTAAAAAAAACAACAAATGTTACACACACAACTTTTCATGAATCCGGTATGTATCATAGGCTACTTCAACCGATGATTCAGTCATGCAATACTGTATGCAAATTGAATTTATAGCATTTTTTATCGCGCAAATAGTTTTATTTTGGTGGTATTTGATCAACACTGAGTTTTTTCATTTCTTATTATGTAAATGAAAAATAGCCAAACATTTTGGAATTTTTTTTTTTACCTTCTGCTATAAAACATATCCAATAAAAAAATTCACAAAATTAGGCCAAAATGTATTTTGCTACATGCCTTTGGTAAATAAAAATCTCAATAAGTCTACATTGATTGGTTTGTGTGAAAGTTATAGCATTTACAAATTATGGTACATATGCTGGAAATTTTTTTTATACATGTAATGGCGGTAATCAGTGACTTATAGTGGGACTGTGATAGTGCGGCAATCAATCTGACACTGACATCACCAGTGAGACTAATACAGTGATCAGTAATAATACTATACACTGTCACTGTACTAATGAGACTGGCTGGGAAGGGGTTAACATCTAGGGACAATCAAAGGGTTAACTGTGTGCCTAACAGCGTGCAATGTGTGCTACTTTTTACCAAATACCATTTTTTTCCTTCTCCCTGCTTTTCAAGAAACAAACAGATCATTCCCTCCATATAGAGTCCTCTGTTGTTTTTCAACACAAGTGTAGCACCCTCTACCAATAGGTAGGTGCTAGTAATAGGATTTTTACTAAATAGAATGTCAGCACAGGTAAATTTAGGCAGGCCTATGCTGCAAGCTAGGCCTGTCTTTTTTGATCTGGGGGCTGGGCGTGGTTAGTGTAGCAGTGGGTGTGACCACCTGTGCTCTGGATCTAAGGTGCCTCTCCTGCTTCCAGGGAGAATGTTCTGGAAGAGGGGCAGGGCCTGGGACTGGAATGACAGGCAGCTCATGTGGGAGCCCTGACCAATCCCCAACTGATATTGGCAGGGGGCTGGCCTCCTATATATGCTGAGGTAACATGCCACTGGGGGGAGGGGGGGAGTTGTCAACTGAGTGAAGTGTAGAATGGAATACTAGACAGCAGCAGGAGGGCACCCCCATCTGGGGGGTGCACCGATCGCAGGAGGAGGCCCAGGGAGAACTGTGAGGGAACTTTGCCTTTACATGGTCATTGGCAATGTCTTTATCATTACACGGTCAATGATAAGAAACTCCTGGAGCAGAGGGGCAGGTGAAGCTGTCGGAACGTATGGTCCAGTCAAGTTCTCCATCAAGTCCTCAGGAAGGTCGGCGAGTGTACCACAGTGGAGGGTTGGATGTGCCAGGGAAGTTACACGGTCAATGATGAGGAGTCCTAGATCAGAGGAGAGACTGGGGGGAATTGTGACAAATCGATGTGGCCTGAGGAAACAGGATTTGCAAGCTGCGCTAGCTGGGAACAGTAGTCCACCACTCAACATTTGCTTTTAAACTACTAGGCCTCCGAGGAGAGGTGCTGCAGGCCAGCGCCAGCTCGAGGAACTATTTAGAGTGGGTGCTTCTTGTTTACAGAAGAAGATGTGACATACTTTACACTGACAATCACAGGATAAGTTTGTGCAAGAGGAAAAAGTTTCTGGGAACATCTCCCTTGCACGGTAATGGGTGAGGAAACTCTGGAAGCAATAGTCTGCGGGAGTTAAGCAGAAGAGGAGTAATATTGTGATGCAGGGAAAAATAGACTGTTAAACATGCGCATCTTTTCTTCAGGCTCATATTAAGTGTTAATTTACAAAACGCTTTAAAATATGATGGCAAAGTAACCTGTTCTATGGGCATCCCATATACCCCTTTCCCCAACCAAGTTGTACCCCCCAATAAACAAAAACAAAACACAGAAAATTACTTTTCATTGTCTCTGCAAGTGATGTATGGGAGTCTGGCAGCGGGATGATATGATGGATGTTTGTTACTAGTGGCAACTACACCGCTACAGATGGTTTTGGGCTGTGATTGGACAATCAGCTGGCCCTGGCCATGAATCATTGGCTGGCACCTGCCTAAAAAATCCTGCTGTGTGTCACAGCGCAAGTTGGGAGGCATGCCTTGAACCCAGAAACAGACAGAGACATACAGGTACATTTTTGTGCATGTACGGGTCACCCGTTCGCAGTATAGTGTGGACGGGCATTTCTGAAGAGTTTAATCATAGGTCAATGAACTTAAAAAAGAATTCCAGATATGGCGTTTTTACACAGTCATAAAATTGTGGGATCGCTCAGAACTTTGAAAACACTTTAGTCGACACGGCTAATCCAGTGGTCTCCACTAGCTTCCTTGTGAATGCAGGAAGTTGGGCGCTCGGCATAGGGGCCAATCCAGAGAATGCTTTTCTCACTGAATGCAAAGCATTCTCTTATTGGATGAGGTGAAGAGCATGATATCACTGCCCCACCTTTGTACCTTGTCCAATCAAAAAATACTTTGAATTAACTGAGAAGGTACAAAAGATTCTCTGAATAGGGCTCAAGCCGAGCAGCCAACCTACTTTGTTTACAGCACAACTGGCCGCTTCTTGGCACCCGGAAGCTAGTAGAATGTCCGGTCCCAGGTCTGAACCTGCAGCCTCTGCTGTGTCTGTGTCTGAACAGCAGCCTGGACAATTCCTTGAACCTTGTTTCTCTTGAACCTTGAACCCTTTGCTCCTCCCATGAATTTCCTATTTTGGCCGTGCCTTTGCACTTCCTGTTTGCCATGTTATTGTGCTCTCTCCAGCAATATCTCACTGTTTTCACTCCTGTGCCGTTCATATCTTTGCTACTACTTGATACTGGTGACACGATCCTGAGGACCGTGACCTGGTACTGGCATGCAGCAATGCCTATCTCCACCATCAGGAGCTCTGGTGGGCAGCGTTTTGAGGTCACCTGAGAAAGGAGGACATGTCTCTGAAACGCGTTGTCATTGCAACTGTGTGATGTCCTCTTTACCCCTGTATCCCACTTGTGTGGGTTTGTATGTCCTCAGAGAGTAACGCCAGCTGGACCGGGCGCATGAGCATTAGGATCTGCACGCCGAGCGTGGGGGTCGATAGTTTCAGTTGTGCTACCAGGATCCAGGCAGCTAGGTTAAATGTCCACAGCTCCCCCTTCCCCTGTCGGGATTTTGAGGTGATTTTAGGAGTGTGGCTCCAGTAGAAGCCTTATGCTGAATCTTCACACAATGTGAGTTTGACCATTGCAGAATTTTTACATTTTTTACCATATTATAGCCGAGTTGCACTAGGGCGGCTTAGCGCTCTCTTGTTTTGTGTTTTGTCTAGATGTGTTCCTGCCACCCAGAGGATCCATAGAGATCAGCAGCAACCCTTGACTTGCCTAATTATCACCAATAGCCAGCTGCAGGGCTATACTAAACTGTTGATCAGTACACCTGCTAGTTTTTTCTGTTGTGTGTATTTTCTGAGCATCGGTTAGTGCTTAGACTCCATTTGTGAGCCTGTGTCATTTGACCTGCTTCTGTGCTTATCCAACTGGTCAGTGGGAGTCTCTCTACTGCTTTAGCTACTGGTCTTCTAACTGTAGTAGACACTGAAACAGCAGTGTCTACTACAGTATAGTGATTTCCAGCTTCTATAGGGATCCCAGGGACATGGTATATGCATAGTTTAATTGGTCCAGTCCGGTCTAATGTAACTCTGTAAAAAAAAATGCCATACCTGGAATTCTTCTTTAAAAGAGAAGTATGGGATTCATTTTTATTTTGGAATCATACTTACCTAGGGGGATGCAGCAGCGGTCTGCTGCTGCATCTGTTCCCCACCAGCTCTAACACTGAGAACTGATCGATCAAACACCACTGATCGCTCAGTTCTTACAGCTCCCTGAGCAGAGAGCTGGTGACTGTTATGAATTATGAAGCTCTAAATGCTGGCAAGTTGAACATCTGTACACCAGCTTGCAGTTCCTACTGGGATTGCACATCCTATGGAAGCAATGCTTCTTCTGCTTAGGAAACTGTTTAGAGAGCATTGTCACCTTGAAAGAGAAAGTTGTACTCGAAAGGAACATGTGCATGGATAACTCAACACTGAAAGAACTGCATTCCTTTTATCAATAGGAGAGGTAGGGTTAAAAAAGCTTTGGCTATACTTCTTTAAACTCTCAGGCCATCATTCTCCTTCCCACCCTCCTTTACCCCCCTTTCTCCTGATTATGTGTATAAAAAAGCCAAGATATGTGAACCATCTGAACTTCTGTAGTGCTAACTAAATCGCCAGATGTGAGCAATTTCTCTAATGTATCATGATGATTCTTTGAAACGTGTACAAATCAATATCATTAATTGACTATATGTTATGTTACCCTTTGGAATAAATAAGAAAAACAATTGAATGAAAAATGCAGGAGGCAAATGGCTTTTTTAAAATGTGGTCGCATCAGCCTATGCTTTGTTTTCTACCTGCAGGGACAGTAGGTGGGCACTTATGGCACTCAAGTCAGTGTGAGGAAGTGCCTTCCTTAATACTACGGTAGGTCTCGTTTGAGGCCTGTGGAAGATACAAAATACTGGCATGACTATGTAACCCAGCTGTCCTATGGGGAGGTGCTGTGGAGGGGGGAAGGGATGGGATGAATACACTCCTTCAGATTGAGAAGTGCAGCATTGTCATACTTCCAAAGGAAGTGGTGAAAAAAGGGGCATACCTTCAGGATCAGTTGGGGATAGTTGCAGAACTAAGTACTAAGGATTGAATGAAAGTAAGCTTTAAGGAATGTATAGTGCACAGTGAAAAAAATAGATTTTGCTTGGATGCTGTAAGTAAGAGGTTACTTTATAGGAATGATAAGGTAGATTAGAAGGAAAGCCAGTGTAGAATAAGGATTTGGAACAGGGATGTTGTCCTAAAATGCTAGACTTTAGAGGGAGGCCAGCATTTTCTGTGTATAACATTTTTAGGATTTAAAGTGCAGGGCTTTCAGTTAATTTTTTATAATTAAAGGGGATGGTTTTCATATATAATACTGTCCATTACAGGCCCTGCAAAACATAAAGCAGTGTCGGATCTTAGGCACAATAAATATGAGAGCAGCCATTTTGCTGACTACAGTACAGAAGAAAGTGTCCAAGGGACAAAACACAGAAAGATAAGGCTGCTTCCACGGAGGCTTTTTCCGGCTACAGGAGAAAAAGAGCACAGAGGTTAGTAGAAGTGGAGACTGTAAAGCTTAGTATACACCACTATTTTTTCATTCAACCCAGCAGGGTTGAACAAAAAAGAACCTGACAGCTCCGGTCGGAGCTGCTGCACTAACAATGTTAGTACAGCGATCTCCCCCACTGTGCTATTGTGTTCTGATTCCCCCCCACCAGAACACTTCACTCATCGCTCTCAGACACTGGGGTCTTCCAGCATGCTCATCCCACAGTAGCTTCTGTTGGAGCGGCTGCCATACACACGGGCCGGATGTCATGTGGCTTTTATTGAACCGCCTGATGTCGCCCAACATTTGGCATGTGTGTACTAGGCTTAAGGTTCCAGGACCATATTAACCTCTTTGACGGGTCATATATAGCCCTTCAGGACCGTGAGTATTTTACTTGAGTCTGAAGCAGGAACTTTTCACTCCTTTGTGTCATTTGAGGCACCCCTTAGGCCGCGTACACACGAGAGGATTGTCCGCCCAACTAAGTCCGTCAGACAATCCGACAGACAGTTCGTCCTACTTTTGAATGAACGGACTTGACCACACACGATGAACAGACAGTCCGCTGAAAGCTTGCGCGATGACGTGTACAGCACGTACGACGGGACTAGAAATACGACGTCCAATACACTGCAATGCAACCTTCGGCCGTGTAAATCCTTTCTGAGCATGCGCCATACTTAGTCCGTCCAACTTGCCTACTCACGAGCGGACTGTCCGCTGAAACCAAGTTTGGACGGACAATATTACGGAAATTCCGAAAGACTTAGTCCGTCAGACTGTCCGCTGAAAAAGTCCGCTGAAGCCCACACACGAGCGGATTGTCCGCTGAAACACGTTTCAGCGGACTAAGTTGGATGGACAATCCTCTCGTGTGTACGCGGCCTTAATCGTATCGACAGTATTTAGTACATATGAAAGGATCATATAGATTCCTTCAATTTCTCCTTTAGCAGGAGGATGCCAAACTCTCCATGTCTGCTACCTTAGATATATTGCCCTTAACTGTATTTCTTTGAATTTGAAGTTTTTTAGTCTACCTGTAGAACATAATTATACAAAATCAAAAATTGCATTGCCCCTCAATCTGCAAAATAGGGTTCTCTTTCCAGTTTTTCTTCCTGCCAATATACCATTTCCTGGGATACTACTAGCCATTTATCCCATCATACTTACACTGCAACTGGGCTTTGCAACTTCCTGAATGCTGTGGAAGGAGAGCTGTAATTTAGGCAGTTGCTTTCACAGTCCACGTTACCTTTTCTTTGTACTTAAACAGGCCCATCAAACTATTCAGATTAGAACTCTAAAGCCCCGTACACACGAGCGGACTTTTCAACATCCAGAGTCCGTCAGACTATCCGATCGTGTGTGGGCTGCAACGGACTTTAGCTTCGCAAAAGTCTGACGGACTTTAGAAATGAAGCATGCTTCAAATTTTCCCGACGGAACTCCGCCGGACCCGGTCCCCTTCGAAAAATCCGCTCGTGTGTATGCTACTCCGACGGACTAAAACCGACGCTAGGGCAGCTATTGGCTACTGGCTATGAACTTCCTTATTCGAGTCGGGTCGTACGTCATCACGTTCGAATCCGTCGGAGTTTAGTGTGATCGTGTGTGGCCAAGTCCGTTCGGCCGAAAAGTCTGTCAGAACTCCGTCGGAACTCCGGCGGAACTCCTTTGGAAGTCTGTCGGACATAAGTCCTCTCGTGTGTACGGGGCATTAGGCCGCGTACACACGGGCGGACTGTTCGCCCAACTAAGTTCGTCAGACAAACAGTCCGTTCAAAATTTGCATGAACGGACTTGACCACACACGATGAGCAGACAGTCCGCTGAAAGCGTGCGCAATGACGTGAACGGCACGTACGACGGGACGAGAAATTCGACGTCCAATACACTGCAATGCAACCTTCGCTGTGTAAATCCTTTCTGAGCATGCGCCAAACTTAGTCTGTCGAACTAGCCTACACACGAGCGGACTGTCCGCTGAAACCAAGTTTGGACGGACTGTCTTACGGAAATTCCGTAAGACTTTGTTCGTCAGACTGTCCGCTGAAATAGTCCGCTGAAGCCCACACACGAGCGGATTGTCCGCTGAAACACTGTTCAGCGGACTAAGTTGGGCGAACAGTCCGCCCGTGTGTACGCGGCCTTAGTGTAATCGACTTATTATAGTTTATACAATTAAAAAGCAGTAACTGTTGTTTGGTTTTAGGGAGTCAGTCAATTTCCTCTGGGAAAGATGAGTCCATTGGAGGTCTAGACCCTTGTGACAGAAGTGATCCTGATGTTGGGCTGATCTGCCAAAAAGTTGGCAAGGAGTATACCCGGAAAATTCAGGTACATCTGTATGGCCATGTAAGTTATGTGACACTAAAAAATATAAACCGGTGGTTCCCTACCCACCCTACAACATCAGGTGCAATCATCGCGAATGAAAAGAATTTTGTAGGAAACAATTACCATCTCCAGTCTGCTGTTGCATAAGAACATTATCATATAATAATTCCAAAAATATTACGTTTACTTGTAAACTTTACTGCTACATGGAGGGAGTGTGGGGGTTCCAAAATGAATGCATGTGCTTTATATGCTCTTTTTTTATGCTTGGCAGCTTACTTAAACAAATTATTTTTGTGAAAATGTTGCATCCTGCCAGTGACAGCACTTCCTGTTGCAAGATAACCATGCCAGATCACTACCTTTGAAAAAGGGCAGCTTTCTCAGCCTATGCAGACTCCTTTAGTTGGCCATTTGGCTGCTTATTTAACTTGATGGGATAGCCCAACAGATCAAATAAGTTTGCAAGGCAGGCTGACAGTGCTGTTGCTAATTGAGAAGTGATTTGGGTTGCTGTGCAATGTGAACATCTGTGTGCTGCCAGCCACTGAACAGTAGACATGTGCATTCGTTTTCGTCCGAATGCATTTTCGTCCGAATTTCAGCTATTTTCGTTTTCGTTTTGACAAACGATAACGAAAGCACAAAATCCGAAAAACGAAAGATCCGACATAAATAAATGCTTTATTTTCGTTTTCATTGTTACAACAGTTCGATATAGAATAGGAGATTCGACATGACTCTGACAACAATCTGTGTCTATAGAACCTGTGGTCGAATGTGCTTAACCTTACCTCTATTAGTCCAAGATTATATAGAGAAAATATTCGACAGAGAAAAAAGATTTGACAGAGAGAAAAGATTCTGCAAGTTACTGTCCTAAAAAGTGTTTGGGGACCCGGGCCCTGCCCCAGGGGACATGTATCAATGCAAAAAAAAGTTTTAAAAACGGCCGTTTTTTCGGGAGCAGTGATTTTAATAATGATTAAAGTGAAACAATAAAAGTGTAATATTCCTTTAAATTTCGTAGGGGGGGGTTGTCTATAGTATGCCTGTGAAGGGGCGCATGTTTCCCGTGCTTAGAATTGTCCCTGCACAAAGTGTCATTTATGCAGGAAAAAAAGTCCTTTAAAATCACTCGCAGCTATTATGAATTGTCGGCTCCGTAATACAGAGAACACTCATTGAAAGTCATTGATAAAAAAAAAAAAAAGCGTGGGGGTCCCCTAAATTCAATTAACTGGCCCTTCAGGTCTGGTATGGATATTAAGGGGAACCCTGCCTCAAATTTAAGAAAAAATTTGACGTGGGGTTCCCCCTAAATATCCATAACCAGACCCTTCAGGTCTGGTATGGATATTAAGGGGAACCCCGCATCAAATTAAAAAAAAAATTGACGTGGGGTTCCCCCTAAAAATCCATACCAGACCCTTTATCCGAGCACGCAACCTGGCAGGCCGCAGGAAAAGAGGGGGGGACGAGAGAGCGGCCCCCCCTCCCTCCTGAACCGTACCAGGCCACATGCCCTCAACATTGGGAGGATGCTTTGGGGGTCTGTGACCCCTCAAAGCACCTTGTCCCCATGTTGATGAGGACAAGGGCCTCATCCCCACAACCCTGGCCGGTGGTTGTGGAGGTCTGCGGGCGGGGGGCTTATCAGAATCTGGAAGCCCCCTTTAACAAGGGGACCCCCAGATCCCGGCCCCCCCCTGTTTGAAATGGTAAGGGGGTACAAAAGTACCCCTACCATTTCACAAAGAAAGTGTAAAAAATGGTTAAATAAAACAAACACACTTTTGAAAAATTCCTTTATTAAAAAAAAAAAAAAAAAAAAAAAGATTCCAGCGGTGGTAATCCACTCTTGCTATCCAGCGACGGACGGTCATCTCTCCAGCGATGTCTCATGTCATCCAGCGCAGCGAATACATCCTTCTTCTGTCTCCTCCACGGAGACACTGCAGGCATTCCGGCGGCTGACGTTTCTTATATACGGAGGGCGGGCCACTCGTCACCTGACCCCGCCCCCCTCTGACGCAAAAGGGAAACCCGGGGTTCCCTGTGACGTAGGGGTGACCCGCACCCCTCTGATGTAACACAGGCAGGTTTCCGTTACATCAGAGGGGGGCGGGGTCACCCATACGTCACGGGGAGCCCCGGGTTTCCCCTTGCGTCGGAGGGGGGCGGGGTCAGGTGACGGGTGGCCCCGCCCTCCGTATATAAGAAACGTCAGCCGCCGGAATGCCTGCAGTGTGGAGGAGACAGAAGAAGGATGGAGGATCGCTGCGCTGGATGAGATGAGACATCGCTGGAGAGATGATCGTCCGTCGCTGGATAGCAAGAGTGGATTACCGCCGCTGGAATCTTTTTTTTTTATTTTTTTATTTTTAATAAAGGAATTTTTCAAAAGTGTGTTTGTTTTATTTAACCATTTTTTACACTTTCTTTGTGAAATGGTAGGGGTACTTTTGTACCCCCTTACCATTTCAAACAGGGGGGGGGGCCGGGATCTGGGGGTCCCCTTGTTAAAGGGGGCTTCCAGATTCTGATAAGCCCCCCGCCCGCAGACCTCCACAACCACCGGCCAGGGTTGTGGGGATGAGGCCCTTGTCCTCATCAACATGGGGACAAGGTGCTTTGAGGTGTCACAGACCCCGAAAGCATCCTCCCAATGTTGAGGGCATGTGGCCTGGTACGGTTCAGGAGGGAGGGGGGGGGCGCTCTCTCGTCCCCCCCTCTTTTCCTGCGGCCTGCCAGGTTGCGTGCTCGGATAAAGGGTCTGGTATGGATTTTTAGGGGGAACCCCACGTCAATTTTTTTTTAAATTTGACGCGGGGTTCCCCTTAATATCCATACCAGACCTGAAGGGCCTGGTAATTGAATTTGGGGGACCCCCACGCTTTTTTATTTATTTATTTTTTTATCAATGACTTTCAATGAGTGTTCTCTGTATTACGGAGCCGACAATTCATAATAGCTGCGAGTTATTTTAAAGGACTATTTTTCCTGCATAAATGACACTTTGTGCAGGGACAATTCTAAGCACGGGAAACATGCGCCCCTTCACAGGCATACTATAGACAACCCCCCCCCTACGAAATTTAAAGGAATATTAAACTTTTATTGTTTCACTTTAATCATTATTAAAATCACTGCTCCCGAAAAAACGGCCGTTTTTAAAACTTTTTTTTGCATTGATACATGTCCCCTGGGGCAGGACCCGGGTCCCCAAACACTTTTTAGGACAGTAACTTGCAAATTAGCCTTTAAAATTAGCACTTTAGATTTTGAAAGTTGGAGTCCCATAGACTTTAATAGGGTTCTAAAGTATGCTATATAGTTAGCTCCGTCAAATCTTCTTTATACATTCGAAAGACACCATAAGCCTTCCAATACAGATTTGACCGTAATTCATGTGGATTTTCAGACGAATGCAATTTTTGAACGAAAAATGAAATAAATAAAAACGAATTTCGGGAGTAACTAAATAAATTAAGTTTTCGGACGAAAACGAAATTCCGAAACGAAATATTTTACTCTGCACATGTCTACTGAACAGTAGTGAAGAGCTCTGAGCACTTCCAGGTCAAAGCTGTCTGAATTCCAGTGAAGTAACTTGGCAAGCAGTAGACCAGGGAATGTGTCTCTGTTCCAAGTACAGTACAGGCGGAGGAAGTCTCCACGAACGTTGCTAATCAGAGAAGCATACCATCCACATACAGATCTTCTAGCATCTGGCCAAAGGTTAAACCTTTTACTACAAGGTTCCATCTTAGATTTACTGCACATGCTTCACCAGCCACTGCATAGAGTAGCAGAAAAATGTAGTGGAAATTGCTCAGAGTCCTTTGTTAAGGCATGTACATGCTTTAGGGGAACAATAAAGATGCTAAATCTTCTCAATAATAACAGATCCAAATGTGAATTTCTTAACCATGCAGTATGTTTGGGTCTGTTGATATACTAGATTGAACTTTATTGTATAAGAGAATATAGGTATTTAGTTGTAGAGTGAGGATTTTTTACCCCAATTCTGACATCCTGGTTGTAGGAGATTTGTAAGTGCTGCTCTGATTAATGTGTGTAAATTTATAAAAAATAAGCATGTTGTGTTCTGTACTCTCTAACATTAATTCACAATGTCAATGATATTCTATAGACTTTATAGCATTCGATTACGTTTCTGGGAATTAGAAGCCTCATTAGGGGATATTAGAACATAACACAAAGTTATTTGAGTGTACCCTATCCTGGAGAAACAAGATAAAAATAACATTGGAGCAAAAACATAGCACTTGTGACAAGAGCATCTTACGTCTGCTTTTCAGGCCTTAACTAATGTTCTTTTCATGTCAATTAACATGCTTTTAATCAGACATACAGTGCTGCTACATTGCCAGGTCTGGCCTAAAACACAGCTCTTAGCAATGTACGTAATTCTGTGCCCAGAGAGCACAAACTGTTACAGCAACTTGGAGCAGAGACAGTATGAAGCAACTGCAGGCCAGGGTTCACAGCACCTAACAGAGATGGCAAATTTCAGCGACGGCATTTGAAGGACAGATAAATCAGAACAATGTATTCTAGCTTATTGAAAAGGCAGATCTGTTCCTGATATGCATATTTAAATGTGTTCTGTTATTATGGTGATGCTGACAAATTAGATGGGTTACAGAGATACATGTATTTTTTTTTCTAATTACATCACAGGGAAGTAAGATATGTTCCAGTGATAGAAACTGAAACATGTTGACGTTCTTTTAATTAAGAGAGAGCTGCCCTGGGGGAATTCCCTGCCTATATTGTTAGGATAATTTGCATTCTAAGCACAGGCTGCAAGTCCGCACATAACATGAACAATGGTATTACAACACCTTTAACTGTTTCACTGCAATTTGGACCACACTATAGATCCGATGAAATAATTTTAGGGTTGAGCTGCACAAAGACATTGGAAAATAAATTTCCAGCCAAACATTTGTACAAAATATCTGTAGTCGAATGTTCCTGAAAAACTGATCTGCAGAGCTGGAACATTTCAGCTGTTCTCAGACAGGCTAACATTTTTTCATATGTCTATTTTTCCTGTAAATGTGAGTGAAGGATTATTTCATTACAAAGGATCATCCCTAAAGAACATCTTTTACAAATCTGGCAAACCTTGTCAAACATGTGTGGCTGCTTGTGTCGGCAAGCTTTGTGCTTGTGTTGATGGCATTTGTTTGAGATGCTTCTGAGATTGTTCAGAATTCATTGACTTGCACAGTTTCCCTGCAGTTGACCTTCTTACCTGCATTTGACCTGCTCCAAGTGGTTTTGCATTGAATTATAATGCAAAACCCATTTGAAGCAAACAAAAGCTCCTTGACACAGGCTTTAAGCACTTGATGGCTGCCCACTGTAAATATACAGTGGATATAAAAAGTCTACACACCCCTGTTAAAATGTCAGGTTTCTGTGATGTAAAAAATGAGACAAAGATAAATAATTTCAGAACTTTTGAACTTCAATTGAAATACAAACTGAAATCTTTTAGGATGGGAAGTAAAAAAAAAAAAATACCGTATATACTCGAGTATAGGCCGACCCGAATATAAGCCGAGGCCCCCAATTTACCCCCAAAAAAACTGGCAAACTTATTGACTCGTGTATAAGCCGAGGGTGAGACATGCCTGTCCATCCCTGTGTGTGTGTCCGTCCATCCCTGTGTGTCCGTCCATCCCTGTGTGTCCGTCCATCCCTGTGTGTCCGTCCATCCATCCCTGTGTGTGTGTGTGTCCATCCATCCATCCATCCCTGTGTGTGTGTGTGTCCATCCATCCATCCATCCCTGTGTGTGTGTGTGTCCATCCATCCATCCATCCCTGTGTGTGTGTGTCTCCATCCATCCATCCATCCCTGTGTGTGTGTGTCTCCATCCATCCATCCCTGTGTGTGTGTGTCTCCATCCATCCATCCATCCATCCCTGTGTGTGTGTGTCCATGTGTGTGTGTGTGTGTGTGTGTGTGTGTGTGTGTGTGTGTCCAGCCTACCTGTGTCCCGAGCCTGTGTCCCGAGCCTCCGTCCCGTGCCTTGCCTCCTTGCCTCCGTCCCGTGCCGTGCCTTGCCTCCTTGCCTCCGTCCCGTGCCGTGCCTTGCCTCCGTCCCGTGTCGTGCCTTGCCTCCGTCCCGTCCCGTGCCGTGCCTTGCCTTGCCTCCGTCCCGTGCCTTGCCAGGATCGCCGCTCTTCGTCGGCGCCTCGGCGGCCATTCTAAAATTCAAAAGCCGCGCCTCCGCCTTCGCCTGTGATAGGCGGAACACTGAATTTCCCAGCAGCATGTGTTCCGCCTATCACGGACATCGTCTCATCCTCGTCCGTAGTACGAGGATGAGACGATGTCCGTGATAGGCGGAACACAGGCTGCTGGGAAATTCAGTGTTCCGCCTATCACAGGCGAAGGCGGAGGCGCGGCGTTTGAAGGGTAGAATGTCCACTGTCTGTCTGCTCGACACGCTGATCGAGCAGGCAGACAGCGACGACTCGAGTATAAGCCGAGGGGGGCACTTTCAGCCTCAAAAAAGAGGCTGAAAATCTCGGCTTATACTCGAGTATATACGGTAATGTGGTTGCATAAGTGTGCACACCCTCTTAGAACTGGGGATGTAACTGTGTTCAGAATTAAGCAATCACATCCAAACTCATGTTATATGGGAGCCAGTACACACCTGCCATCATTTAAAGTGCCTCTGATTAATAAAGTTCAGCTGTTCTAGTAGGTCTTTTGTGACATTTTCTTAGTTGCATCCTACAGCAAAAGTCATGGTCCGCAGAGAGCTTCCAAAGCATCAGAGGAATCTCATTGTTAAAATGTATCAGTCAGGAGAAGGGTACAAAAGAATTTTCAAGGCATTAGATATACCATGGAACACAGAGAAGTCATCATCAAGTGGAGAAAATATGGCACAAGAGTGACATTATCAAGAACTGGACGTCATTCCAAAATTTATGAAAAGATGAGAAGAAAACTGGTCAGGGAGGCTGCCAAGAAGCCTACAGAAACATTAAAGGAGCAGCAGGAATATCTTGCAAATACTGGCTATGTGGTACATGTGACAACAATCTCCTGTATTCTACATATGTCTGGGCTATGGGATAGAGTGCTGATGTGGAAATGTGAGGCCTATGATTTTTACCTTCAGCATTAAAAAATGGAAATACAATATGGCTTAAAAATTGTGTCAGAAAACTACCTGGACATTCTGCGAACAGCTGACATCATAAAACAGTTCCTGTATGTTATCTAGAGTTTAGGATCTAGGAAGCTCTGTTTATAGTGTCCAATATACTACCTGGTTCATACAGGGCAAGGAACCCCTTTCCCGGAGGGAATCACTTTGGGTCTGTGAGGGATTTTATTTTCTAAATAGGTTCCTTTTAAGCTAGTGCATTGTTGGTTCACTTACCTTTTCCTTCGATTTCCCTTCTAAATGTTTTTTTCCTTTGTTTTCTTTGTCTGCATTTCTCACTTCCTGTTCCTCCTCAGTAAGCTGTTCTGGCTGAATAAACACCGCTCGGATGATGGTGTGAAGTTTACTGAGGAGAAACAGGAAGTGGGAAATTCAGACAAAGAAAAAAAACATTTAGAAGGGAAATCGAAGGAAAAGGTAAGTGAACCAACAATGCACTAGCCTAAAGGAACCTATTTAGAAAATAAAAAACAAACCTTTACAACCCCTTTAAATGGGGTTGGGCAGAGAGGGGATATAGCAGAAAGCCAAGCTCTCTTGTTTTTTTGACATGTAATGACCTCCACTTGACCAAGTGTGGCCACCAGGCTTATGTGAGGGAATAGGAATCTCTTCAACCCCCGCCTTCAGAGGTGTATTGTCACATAAATGGATATGCAGTCTTTCCAGTCTTTCCATAGTGTAGATAAATCAAACATTAGTACAAAAATAATGTAATACAGAGAATTATTACTTGTTCATTAGAATTGCATATAAGACCCTAAATTGTCATGCTAAACCACCATTTGTAGAGACAGAACAATGTACCAGATACTTACCAGTGCTCACAAAAGCAGATCGGCCAACAGTAAACGCACACTAGAGGTCGGAGGGCATGTGTGCGCCCAACGGGTCAGGCTGCGAGGAGGGCCCGGAAGAAGATGGAATTGTGGCCACTCAAACCAATGCAGTGGCACCAACGGGGAGATGATATATTTGCTGCAAGAGTACCCATTAAGTGCTACGACATGTACTGCTTCGCTCAAATAGATACCCTGATTCCTTGTTCCAGTTCACTTTGGCCTCTCTTGAGTTTATAGTTTCTTTCAATTACTCCTACTACCTCCAGGTACAGGGCTTTGCCATGGGGACCTGTTGTGCCCCGGCATACGCCAACCTGTACCTGGGGGAGTGGGAGAAATTACTGTTGCTAGACTGTGCTACTTATTCTCCTTTTTCAGGATACATCACAGCATGGTATCGTTATATAGATGACGTCATCATGCTGTGGAAAGGCCCTTTTGCTGTCCTTTGTCAGTTTTTGGAACATATTAATACAACCAATACATTCAATTTAAATTTCACCATGACTTACGATCCTCACAAAATTTCCTTTTTGGATTTAACAATTACCAAACGCTCAAATGGCTCATTGCAGAGCGAATTATACAGAAAACCCACAGCCGGTAACACGATCTTAGCTGCTTCTAGTTTTCATCCTAAACCTTTGCTAGCGTTGACACCATTTGGACAGTGTATCAGGGCTAGATGCAATTGTTCTAGCGATGGTCTATTTGAAAAGGAAGCCCAACTATTGAGAACTAGATTGCGAGCACATGGGTACACTAATGATATCCTTATAAGAGTATACAAAAAGGCAAAAATTAAAATTTGCAATGAACTTTTGTTCCATAAAAAATCAAGCAAGGAGTCAATCCCTACACGTGTGATTACCAAATATTGCCAACAACATGGGCAGATTAAAGCCGTTTTGTAAAAATATTGGCATCTGCTCAGTATGGATGCCATATTGGCGTCATTTGTTCCCACACAACTATTAACCACTTACCGCAAAGCTTCTTCTTTATGTGACAAACTTGTTCATAGTGAACACAAAAACATTAAACAAGTTAGTACCAAATTGGTGGGAGCATTCAAATGTGGCTCCTGTAATTATTGTCAATATATGGACACTGGAAAAAACATATACCTACCCAATGCACAAAAATTTAAAGCAAAACATTTCACCAATTGCCGCACTGCAGGGATAGTATATCTTCTGCAGTGCGAATGCAATTGCTACTA
Source organism: Lithobates pipiens (assembly GCF_037356315.1). Taxonomy (NCBI): domain Eukaryota; kingdom Metazoa; phylum Chordata; class Amphibia; order Anura; family Ranidae; genus Lithobates; species Lithobates pipiens. The sequence continues at coordinate 197,220,757 of NW_027507789.1, read as the reverse complement.
CACGGGGAAAATAAAATTAGAATTCTGGCGAAGAATCTATAGACATGTTGTTAGCATCAAAAATGAAGCTCTACAAACAGGGAGGGCAAGCAAGCGCTACTTCGTTTGGATGCGGAAAAGGCGTTCGATCGCCTGGGTTGGCCCTTCCTGTTTGCCACGCTGGGCCACATGGGATTCCAGGGACCTTTCTACAGGGCCATTCAGCACCTGTATTGAGACCCTTCATCTCAAGTGAAGACCCCTTTTGCAGTATCTACCCCGATACCAGTGAGAAATGGTACCAGACAGGGGTGCCCTCTCTCGCCCCTACTTTTTGCCCTGTGTATTGAACCCCTAGCAGCCACTATCCGGCGGAACCCGGACATTAAGGGTGTGATGGTCCGAGATAGGGAATTTAAAATCTCCCTCTTTGCGGACGATATCATTCTCACGCTGACGCAGCCTAGGATCTCTTTGCCAGTTCTTCATGGGGAATTGGAACGCTACGGAGCCTTATCAGGGTATAAAATCAACAAATCTAAATCGTAACCCTCCCTATAAACACACTAGAGGAAGAGGTAGAAAACCTGAAAGCTAACTTCCCCTATTGCTGGAAAACTGTGGCTTTAAAATATCTGGGGCTCAAACTCACTCCGCAATACTCTACCCTCTTTCAGGAAAACTACCCACCCCTTTTCCACACTATTAGAGGCCTCCTACAACAGTGGAAAAAACACCACATCCCGTTACTGGGGCGGATAGCATCGGTGAAGATGACAATCCTTCCGAAAATTACTATTATCTTTTCCAAACCCTACCCGTCCCTGTCCCTTATGGCCAATTAAAGCTCTTACAGGCAGAGCTTTTACAGTTTACCTGGAATTATAAAAGTCATAGGATCCTGCGCTCGGTACTACAGGCAGCTCGGACAGATGGGGGACTAGCGTTCCCCAACCTTATTAAATACCATAAGGTGGCGCAACTGAAGGCGATCGCCTCCTGGTTTACACTTTGCTCCTATAATAAATGGGCAGAGATAGAGAAACTATGGCTGGCCCCCATACACCCAAACAGCTTATTATGGAGTGAGGGTGCGGAGGTGGACTCCTCACGGCTGCTTGGCCCAATGGCGCAGCTCAGGAAACTATAGCACACATTGGCGCAGCAGCATAATCTTTCCTCCACTAGTTCACGCTCCTGACTTCCTTTGCTTGTAACCCCCGCGCTGCCAGACAGCCTGACCCACCAGATGTCTTCCCCCTGGACCACCAGAGATCGGTTCCACTATGGAAGTTTGGTGGATCCCTGCACATGTAAACTGAAATCTTTCCTAGAACTACAGGCCAAATTTGATCTGCCGAAGCAAGCATTCTATGGGTATCTCCAAATCCGACATTACACCCTGACTTTTGCACCACACCTGCAATTCTCCCCACCTGCAATTCTCCCCACCTACTCCATTTGAAAATCTTGTCCTAGCAGGATCCGCCCAAAGAGGCCTGATCTCTGACATTTATAAAATTCTTAACGAAAGATCTCTACATTGCTGGGCAAGCATGCTTACATGCTTAAATGGGAAAAGGCTCTGGGTGAGGAGATACCCATGGATCAGTGGAGGATTATATGGACTCAGGCGGCCAAGAGCTCGATCTGCACGCTATATAAAGAAAACACCTACAAAATCCTATACTTCTGGTACATGACCCCAGATGTACTTCATGCTATCTATCCAGCTAGCTCAGGCCGCTGCTGGCGCTGCTTAGGAGCCAAGGGGACACTGTTCCATATCTACTGGGAGTGCCCACAGATAGTCCCTTTTTGGACTATGGTCCAGCAGCTCTTGGCACGCCTCCTTGGAAGGATAGTCCCCAATACTCCTAAGTTTTTTTCTGCTAGGACTGTCCCCATTGAAAACATTGGCCCCGCAGAGGAAACTAGTTAGACACGTCCTAACATTGGCACGCTGTCTGGTAGCGCTGAATTGAAAGTGCAGCTCCCCCCCCCCCCCCCCCCGACTGAGGGAGCTCTATATGCTAGGGTAAAGGATATAGAATTAATGGAGAAAATGACGGCGAAGATCCTTGACCATCTGGATGCTTATAATGTGATCTGGGAGTTGTGGCACCGCTGGGAGGAACGAAGAGACCCAGACAGTGGCACAGGCTGACGATGACCCACCCTATTCCCCCCCCCCCCTTTCTCTATTCTACTCTTTCTTTTTTCCTACTACTGGGAGTCCTTATTCTCCTACAAATGTTATAAGTTAAAAGTTTTGGTTATTGACTATTTGAGATGGAATATGGATAACCGGTTGCTAGTGATATGGATCTTGTTCTCCAGATAGAGAAGAACTCAGCGTTCAGGATATGTAACAGCTGTGTATGCCAAGAAAGCAAGTACTTGATGTGTACATGTATGATCACTGCATTGGAAATGTATCCGGAATAATACTAAATAAAATCGTTATTGGTAAAAAAGAAAAAAAAAGCCCTAAAGTGCGATTTTTGGCTCTTGATCATATCCCAAACAATCCTAGGGGGGGAGATTCTAACAAATTATTACTACAGAGTGAATCGAGGTGGATATTTTGCCTGGATGCTACTGTATTTCCAGGCCTTAATGAAATATTCAGCTTCAAACCATACCTTGAGGGTTTCCAATCAGGCAAATGTGAACTTGACATATAGTAAATCAACATTTCCCTAATTCATCTATTCACTAGAATGTCCAGGGACTTTATGTAATGTTTCTGTATATCACACTGTAAATAAAGTTAGAGTAATTGTCTCTCTGTTATTGGACATCTCTATTGCACTGTTTACTGTTTATGTTAATATCCAGTTTATTTTTTATTATGTGTGTATTCGTGTTGTGTTTACTATTTAAACCAAACCATGCTTGATGTATTGCAGGGCTTGGCCCATTTGTAAGCATTTGCGGTACTTTGACCCCATGATGTCGCTGTTACCATCGAGCCTGTATGTAGCCCAGGTTTACCATCTTCCTACGGGGTTAATTATACCATGGGCTCCCTCTCTGTGTCATTGGCTACCTCTTATGGGGGGTTGATTTGCTGCCTGGTGCACGGGAGGCTCCCTGGCGTGATCCAGTCATTGGCCATGTCTGGGGTACCTCAGCTCACACTCTCTATGTGGATAATGACCGAATTCTGGACGGCCGCACTCAGCTATGAGTAAGCACTAGCCTTAGTGCGAAACGCGTCAGCTGTTAGCATCTTTTGCCGTGATGTCATTTGCTGTGTCCTAAATATTATTTGAATAAAGCATCGTTTTAGCTTTGGAGTGCGGCCGTCCAGAGTTCTGTCATTATCTGCATGTTGTGGCTCGCACCTGGATCCCTTCACCTGGAGTAATTATCTCTGAGTTCCCAGGACCTGCCTTTGAGCGGTGGTGTATATCTCTCTCACTCTCTATGTGTCGGATGATTCCCTTCCTGTTTGCGTCTCATTGTGAAGTGCTTGGGATTCTCTCGCACCATTGACGTCACGATGGTGCTGCTTCGTCTGGGAGCACCCAATGACGCAGCTGCGCATACTGCTCAGTGTGCACAGCGTCATTTGGCCTCAGCTGATTCTGATCGTTGATCAGTGATCTGAATCAGCTGTATTTATTTGTTCTTATTTAAACAGTAAGAGCTGGTTCACACAGGGGCGACTCAGATCCGACTTCAGGTCGCCAACATGGGGGGGTGCCTTGCCTCCCCACCCCAAAGCACCTTGTCCCCATGTTGATGAGGACAAGGGCCTCTTCCCAACAACCCTGGCTGTTGATTGTCGGGGCCTGCGGGCGGGGGGCTTATCGGAATCCGGGAGCCCCCTTTAATAAGGGGGCACCCAGATCCCGGCCCCCCACCCTATGTGAATGAGTATGGGGTACAATGTACCCCTACCCATTCACCTGTGAAAATAAATGTACAAAAAAAACACAACACACAAGGGTTAAAATAGTTTATTGCACAGCTCCGGGGGTCTTCTGTCCGTCTTCGGGGGTCTTCTCGCCGGACTCCTCCGCTATCTTCTGCTAGCTCTTTTACTAGCGGAGGAGCCCGGCTTTCTTCTTCATCGCCGCCCTCTTCTTCCGACTTTGGGGGTCTTGTCCCCCTCTTCGGTTCTTGCCGGGCCACCGCGCCTTCTTCTAGCTCTTTTACAGGCCTTCTGTCGCAGTCTTCTTCTGTACTTTTCTTCAGATGTTGCCTCGTCGCCGTCTCTGCTCACAATGACGGGGACGCGGCGCGCGGCGACTTATATAGGGACATTACCGAATGATGTCCCCACCCATTATGATGTCACAGTCCCCGTCATTGTGAGCAGAGACAGCGACGAGGCAACATCTGAAGAGAAGAACAGAAGACGGCGACAGAAGACCGGGCCACCGCCTGTAAAAGAGCTAGAAGAAGGCGCGGTGGCCCGGCAAGAAGAACCGAAGAGGGGGACAAGACCGGAGCTGTGCAATAAACTATTTTAACCCATGTGTGTTGTGTTTTTTTTGTACATTTTTTTTACAGGTGAATGGGTAGGTGTACATTGTACCCCATACTCATTCACATAGGGTGGGGGGCCGGGATCTGGGGGACCCCTTATTAAAGGGGGCTCCCGGATTCCGATAAGCCCCCCGCCCGCAGACCCCGACAACCAATGGCCAGGGTTGTCGGCAAGAGGCCCTTGTCCTCATCAACATGGGGACAAGGTGCTTTGGGGTGGGGGGGCCGCGCGGCCCCCCTTCCCAAAGGCACCCCCCCATGTTGAGGGCACACGGCCTGGTATGGCTCAGGAGGGGGAGGGCTCGCTTGTCCCCACCCCCTTTCCTGCCCGGCCGGGCAGCGTGCTCAGATAAGGGTCTGGTATGGATCTGGGGGGACCCCCACGCCATTTGTTCAGCGTAGGGGGTTCCCCTTAGAATCCATACCAGACCTAAGGGCCAGGTATGCTCTCGGAGGGGGAACCCACGCCAATTCTTTTTTAATAAATTTGGCGTGGAGTTCCCTCTTCAGAGCTCATTCTCTGATTGGCCACGGCAAAAGTCGCCTGGCCTGGGGTGACTTAAAGTCGTCTTGTAAGTCGCCCCAGGTCGTGTTCAAGTCATCTCCAAGTTGCCTTACAAAGTCGTCCTAGAAGTTGTGTCGCCCCTGTGTGAACCGGCTCTAAGTCTGCGGTACTTGGCCATTCAGATGTGCCAGGATGCTGCAGAGACATCTTACTTTCATACCTCAGGTATTACCCTTCTGACCATGCTTTTTATTTTTTACTATTGTTATCTGGTCAGGTCGTTTCCAGGTTTGTATACTGACTGCCCTATACATTCAATACAATTTTGTGCTATATATTGGACTTATACTTCATTTTGTATTTTTGGTGCTCTCATTCACAGATGCACACCAATACCATTACATGACATTTCTATGTTGCTGTCAGTGGGGCTTTCTTAATTCCATCACTCTTAGGTATGATATTTATAGACATATTACTTCATTTTACTGTTCAGGATAGGTCGATCCCAAAATGGGATATCAACTGATCTGACTTATTTTTAGTTTTTTGTACACTTAAAACCATGTCATATTCATCATAATTAGTTATTGTTTTATGTTTATATCCACAGACTCACATCAAGTGCAACTGTGGGCTATAACTTTGTACTGGCCGACCAGCTAGTGTTGATTATCTCTCAGCACTGACTGGGTGCTCTTGCAGCAAATATATCATCTCCCCATTGGTACCACTGCATTGGTTTGAGTAGCCACAATTCCATCTTCCTCCGGGCCCTCCTCGCAGCCTGACCCTTTGGGCGCACACAGGCCCCCCAGCCTCTAGTGTGCATTTACTGTTGGCCGATCTGCTTTTGTATGTATATCTGGTATATTGTTCTGTCTCTACAAATGGTGGTTTAGCATGACAATTTAGGGTCTTGTATGCAATTCTAATGAGCAAGTAATAATTCTCTGTATTACATTATTTTTGTACTAATGTTTGATTTATCTACACTATAGAAAGACTGCTTATCAATTTATGTGACAATACACCTCTGAAGAAGGACATTCCTGTCCGAAACATGTCAGGCGTCATTCATGACATTTATCTATGCTAGCCCATCATGTGTGTCCAGGGCAGCAAAGTTTCATGTTCATTACGGTTTTTAACTCTTTGATAATTTTTTGATATTTGTATGTTTTTGTACTAACTGTTACATTGTGTATAATAAATATTTACATTTCTACTCCACATTTGGTCCGTCATTTAAAATCCTGAGGGGTTATACCATGCCTTGTGCACTAGGTCTTTTTTTCTGTTTACTTTAATGGATTGGACCGACCAAATGCTTCTGCACTGATTGTCAATCCTTATTATATTAGGATATGTGAGAGGGGGTGTTTCTACCTGGAAGGAGTTAAGGAGAGGTGGACTTTTGCAAGTGTATACATTGCAACACAGATCGCTGACCTTTCACTTAGCCTTGTGGTCTCGACGAAGCATAGTGCCGGAGGCGCCAGTTCCCTTGGCACCCGTAAACTGTCTTGCACGGCAAAAAAAAGCATTCCTTTCACCTTCCTATTTGGGATATTTGTAATGACTGGGAGTGTCCAAAGCGTCTCTAGGGTGCGCAAGGCGACCATGATTCTGGGAAGAGTCTCTGGCTTTTAAGGATGCGACTGACATACCTGGAGGGGGAGCATATTCCCTCTGCTTTCTCTGCATTGGTGGACCAGTTGGTCTGGGGGCTGCAGTTTGTATGCGTTGCCTCTTGGACGTAGTTCCCTATGTTGCTAATCTCTCTGTTTCTACAGTGGTGCTTAGACATGTATTGGGGCTTAAGTATTGGTCTGCGGACTAGGCTTCTAAAAAAAAAAAAGCTCTGACTAGGTTAACATTTGAAGGCAATTGTCTGTTTGGGGCTACCCTGGATGACATCAGTACGAGTCTGACAGGAGGGAAGTGTAAATGTCTTCCACAGTCTGAAATGGGGAAAAGGGCCTTGTAGTGGATGTGGTCCTCCTTCTTGGCACACAATGGACCTGGTCTGGTGAGCCGAGAGTGGGGCTCCCTTGGCCCACAGACAAGGCCCCTTAAGCATGAAGGTGCGCCCTCACCTATGTCCTTGTGTTCAGGCTTTGAACCCCGAAAAGAGTTTCTTCCTTCCAATTGGCATGTCACCGGACTGTTGGCAGTTCTCCTTGGGGCTGCGCAAGCCCTGTTGCTTCAGGGTGTGCTTGTCTCGGTTCCAGTGGGTACCAAAAATGGCAGGCGGTTCCCTAAATTGGCCAGTGTTGGTCCACAAGGTGGTAATTTCACCAGGATTTCATTGGATATGTTTCCAATTGGGCACTCCTGAGGTAGACCTGTTGGGTCCCGGCTTAACAGAACGGTACTGAGGTTTCTGGCAAGGTCACAGGCTCCTTTGGTGGACGCTGCAGACGCTCTGGTGGCCCAGTGGGGCCGGTATAGTCAGATCTACGCATTTCCTCCTCTCAAGATTCTGCTGCAGCTTTTGCGCAGGATCAAGGCCTAAGGGATTCCGGTGGTCTTGTCGATCTTAGTATGCCGACCTGGTGCGCTTGGTCGCTGACGTCTCTTGCTGACTCTCAGGGATGTTCTACTGTCCCAAGGGCCGATCTACCATCCTGCTTCATTCTCTGGTTTTTGAAGGCCTGGCTGTTACTTTTTACCTGGTGATCCACAAAGATGAAGTGGTTCTTCGCCCTTGTCTGTGGTTCCCTCCTCTGATTCCTTTTGATTAAGCATGTTGTATTGCCTTCCCTGTGTCCGCGGTCAAAATGTCCTAAGGGATTTACCTTACATGTCCTGGATGTGTTTGTGCGATTCAGGTGTATTTGGCAGTCACAGGGCCTTTTGGGAGATCAGACTCACTGTTTGTGATCACGGACGGGCCAAAAAGGGGGCTGTCTGCTTCTTCTGCGACCATTCTAGATGGCTCAGACAGACAATGACTCTGGTCTATTCTATCAGGGGTTGGGTTCCTCCTTTCCCTGTTATGGTGCATTCTACTTTGCTGCGTATTGCTTCTGGGGCCTTCCATCATCAGGCGTCATCTGCGCTGGTTTGCAAGGCAGCCACATGGTCGTGCACTTTCACAAAATTCTACAACATGGCTGTGCTGGCATCTGAGGATGCTTCTTTTGGCCGCAAGGTGTGGCAGGCTGCTGTTTAGTGGGTCTATTCCCTATTGAAGGGATATTGTTCAGGTTGGGCTCCAGTTTGTTTCTGTGTCGATCTCCTGTTACCTGGTTGGCTCTTGTGTTAGCCTTGGGATTTTTCGTTGTCCCACCCCTCATGTTCGGCACTGTTTTAGGATGTCCGTGTGTCTGTCAATGAACAAATGAGAAAATAGGATTTTTGACTTACCATAAAATCCGTTTCTCTGGGTTTCTTGACAGACACAGCACCCACCCCTCTATGGAGTTTTTAATGCTTCTGACACTGCTTGGGACAAAACTGAAGGCCTATAGCAGAGAGGTGTATATCACCTAGGACTGCCCATGGTAATAGCCAAGTCCTTTTTCTGCCTAGTGTCCTACTCCTGTAGGGGGCGATATAACCCTATGGTTCTGAATAAGGAAGCGCTGTGTCTGTCAATTAACTCAGAGAAACTGATTTTACGGTAAGTCAAAAATCCTATTTTTAGTATTAATTATCTTTGTCCACTGGCAACACTGTATTTGTATTATCTACGTTATACATGGTAATATCTGATTATTCTAACGTTTCTTTTGTGTATAATTAAATTTGATTGTTATTCTTTTCGCACAGTTATCATTCGTTTTAATTCTATCCGTAGTAGCTGCAACCGCTTTGGTCGATTCTTATATAGACAAAAGGTTTGAATCACTTATTTTATGGATCATTAAACGTATAAGTGAGGTAGGTAGAAATTGCCACAACCGTGGCAAGACAGAAGCCTTTTCGTACAAAGAAAAACATCCAAGCCCAGCTAAACTTTGCAAAAACACATCTGAAGTCTCCCAAAAGCATTTGGGAAAATGTGTTATGTCTGAATAAACCAAGGTTGAACTTTTTGGCCATGATTACAAAAGATATGTTTGGTGCAAAAACAACACTGTACTTCACCAAAAGAACACCACACCCACAGTGTAGCATGGTGGTGGCAGCATCATGCTTTGGGGCTGTTTTTCTTCAGCTGGAACAGGGGCCTTAGTCAAGGTAGAGGGAATTAAGAACAGTTCCAAATACCAGTCAATATTGGCACAAAACCTTCAGGCTTCTGCTAGAAAGCTGAACGTGAACTTTCAGCATGACAATGACCCAAAGCATACAGCCAAATCAACAAAGGAATGGCTTCACCAGAAGAAGATTAAAGTTTTGGGATGGCCCAGCCAGAGCCCAGACCTGAATCCGTGGGGTGATCTGAGGACTGTGCACAGGAGATGCCCTCGCAATCTGATGGATTTGGATTTTGCAAAGAAGAGTGGGCAAATATTGGCAAGTCAAGATGTGCCATACTGTTAGGCTCATACCCAAAAAGACTGATTGCAAAATCAAAAGGTGCTTCAACAAAGTATTAGTTTAAGGGTGTGCACAATTATGCAACCATATTATTTTAATTTTTTACTTTTACTTCCCTCCACCTAAAAGATTTCAGTTTGTTGTTTAATTGAGTTGTACAGTTTATAGGTCACATTAAAGGTGGAAAAAGTTCTGAAATTATTTATCTTTGTATAATTTTTTTTAAATCACAGAAACCTGACATTTTAACGGGCGTGTAGACTTTTTATATCCACTGTATGTCATTACTTTGACGGTAAATACCAGGGTTATGGCAGCAGCTATCTGCAATAACCCCCGGTATTGTTTTTTTTTACTGTGTGCGAATCGGCGTCAGATAAAATTGGTCCCGTGTTTGGATTCACCACAGGATCGCTTTTAGAGGTGGTGGCAGGAGAGGCGTCGCCTGTGGAGATTTTTAGGTACTGCAATTTGGCGCCTAACCACGAGCGTGCGCAATTTTAAAGCATGACATGTTAGGCATCTACTCAGCGTCATCTTTCACCTATAACGTGATCCCAAAACCCTTGTGTTTTTTTTTTTTAAATAACAAACCTGTCATACTTACCTCCACTGTGCAGAAGGCTTTCCTAAGGTGGGCGTGTTCCCGAGTCCTGCATCTGTGTCCATTCACACAGAATGCAGGACTCAACCCTGCCCCCTGGGGCCATGTCATTTGGTTTGATTGACAGCAGCGGGAGCCAATCGCTGCCCTGCTATCAATCTATCCAGTCAGGACACGAGACACCAACTAGAGCTGGTGTGCTCGTTTCCGGAGGGAAGATCACAGCTACAGGTAAGTAAAACAGGCATAGAATGCATTAAGGGGAAAAACCATGAGGGTTTAGAACCATATCCAATGAGAATTATCAATGTGTAGCAATGTCCCCGTGGGGTCCCTGCATGTTTCAACAGCCACACATTTCACCCTGCTGGTCAGACATGAAAGGGGGTTCCCTCGGTCCACGACAGTAACACTTCATCATTCAGTTCATCCACCCGAAAACTCCTCACACAGCAGACTGACCATGTGTATATGTAGGAGGCCTGTTCCCTGCCAATCCTAGTTGGTATTTGGTCAGGGCTTCCACATGCAACCCATGTCACTCCAGCTCTCTGCCCTGACCCTTTTCCAGAACCATCTCCCTGGAAACAGAGGTGCTTTCACACTGCAGGGGTGCACTTGCAGGACGGTAAAAAAAAGTCCTGCAAGCAGCATCTTTGCAGCGCTATAGGAGCGGTGTATACATCGCTCCTAAATCGCCCCTGCCCATTGAAATCAATGGGCAGCACCGCCGAACTGCTGGCAAAGCGCTGCTGCTAGCAGACGAATAGCACAGCTAAAACGACGGTATAGCAGCGCTTTACTGCTACGCCCCCCAATGCTTCAGCATGAAAGCACCTTAAAGGATCAAGCTATGTAAGTACTCTAGCATAGTCCTTAATAGGAAAGTACACTTAACAGTGTTCAGTTTCTGCTACATGTTTTTGGTAAAAAAAATTCTGTTAAGTGTATAATAATTGGTTTGTGTGATCACGGACATATGTACGCAAAAAAGGATCATGTACAGATGTGCGCACGTGATCACGTACATATGTGTGCAGATAATCATTGGGACATGTGATTTTAGTGGGACATGTGTTTTTTTTATTTGGGGACATGTCTTTTTATTATTTGGGGACATGTGTGTTAACACTGTAGGTTTACACTAGACTAGTGATCAGTGAGTAAAAAGCTGTAAAAACAGCTCATACTCACTGATCACCAGCCAGCTGCAGTGATCTGCTCTCCTCTCCTCAGCGACGACTTCCATGTGAGGAGAGGAGAGCCGATTGCCTAGCAACCGGCTGTTTGTTTTGATCACATGACGGCTGTGATTGGACACGGCCGTCATGTGATCAGGAGGGCCAATCACAGAGCCCTCCTGCCGATCCGGGATGCGCCGTGTCCGCGTGACAGGAGCGCATCGGGATCGTGCCACTGCGCAGGCACCTGCGCGCAATCCCCCTCCTTCTGAAGGACCTTCCTGAACGTCCAGTCAGAAGGAGGCGGCTCCCACCCGGCCGTATATGTACATTGGCCGGGTGGGAAGTAGTTAAATTGTATTTTTTTCCCCAAAAAAATTGCACTTGATAGACCACTGCACAAATACAGTGTGAGACAAATATGTAATGTTTTGGGGTTCAAAGTCATTTTCAATCAAAAATTACTGATTTAAACTTGTAAACAAAAAGTTCCAGAAAAGGCCTGGCCAGCAAGTGATAATGCTGGCCATATACATGGCAACTTGATAGAGCAGGCCAGCTTTTTTCTAATCCTAAAGCAATTGAAGACATCAAATGGTGGTTTTGATTGATTGCAAGGAGGTGAAATTGAAATTGCCCCAACTTTACTCAAAAATGTGACAGTCTTCTACAAAATTGCAATAGCGCCTTTGTTTTAAAATTTTCAATAAACTGTATTGACAGTGTCAATTTATTTCCCAGTTTTGACTTCACAATTGACATAATGCTTGTGGTCAGTAGTACTCCAGGAGGTAGATTGCCTAGTTTCTGGTGATTACTCTGGTTTTTATGTGCAAATCCCTGTGGATGGAAAGTGGTTGCAAGGGAGTTGAAATTGTACGTGTATGACCAGCTTTACTTTTTAAAATAGTGTAGAGCAAAGAGCCTAGCCCTTAGCAGGCAATCAAAACCTGTCTTGTACTGGCAAGAGTCAAATTTAATTGGCGAGTCATCAGGTTGTCGCTCTTTGTACCACGTCTGCTTTTTTAAATAAGGTTTATTATGTGTTATGGAATTAGAAAGTCAAAATGCTAGTGAGAAATGTATTAGAATAATACTGTATAAAGCAATCTGCCAGCATCTTTTCCAGTGGTGGGCTGGTGAAGTTTTAGGATGGGGGATGCAAAACCCCACCCTTCCTTTTTGACCCCTTACACTTCTCATAAGAATCCACCCACTCCATCCCCTGTATTCCCATAGTGACAGGATTATACAGCTCCAGCATGACAGGACAGAGTATACATTCCCAGCATAACAGGACAGAGTATACATCCTCAGCATGACAGGACAGAGTATACATCCTCAGCATGACAGGACAGAGTATACAGCCCCAGCATGACTGGACAGAGTATACAGCCCCAGCATGACTGGACAGAGTATACAGCCCCAGCATGACAGGACAGAGTATACAGTTCAGCATCACAGGGCTGATTATACAGCCCCAGCACCACAGGGCGGAGTGTACAGCCCCAGCACCACAGGGCGGAGTGTACAGCCCCAGCACCACAGGGCGGAGTGTACAGCCCCAGCACCACAGGGCGTAGTGTACAGCCCCAGCACCACAGGGCGGAGTGTACAGCCCCAGCGTCACAGGGCAGAGTGTACAGCCCCAGTATCACAGGACAGAGTATGTAGCTCAGCCTCACAGATCAGGGTATATAGCTCAGCCTCACGGATCCGGGTATACAGCTCAGCCTCACGGATCAGGGTATACAGCTCAGCCTCACGGATCTGGGTATACAGCTCAGCCTCAAGGATTAGGGTATACAGCTCAGCCTCAGGGATTAGGGTATACAGCTCAGCCTCAGGGATCAGGGTATACAGCTCAGCCTCAGGGATCAGGGTATACAGCTCAGCCTCACAGATCAGGGTATACAGCTCAGCATTACAGATCAGGGTATACAGCTCAGCATTACAGATCAGGGAAATCTTGACCAGACTTTGCTGCTGCAGTGAAGTTCAAAGATCAGATAGTACTGCCTGCCAGAGGTGGCTGTATATCAAGATTGGCTATATAGGACTGTAGTGACAGTTGTGTGTGACACATTTCACAGCAATTGCACACATATTTAGCCAATCTTGTGATACAGAGGACAGACAGTCAGCCTGGCACCCCAGAGGTGAAGACAGAGGGTGAGCCTGGCACCTTAAAAGCGAGGGCAGAGGGTGAGTCTGGTGCCTTTAGAGGTGAGGACAGAGGGAGAGATTGTCACCTTATGAGTTAGGACTGAGGGTGAGCCTGGCACCCCAGAGGTGAGGATAGAGGGTGAGCCTGGTGCCTTAAAGGTCAGGACTAAAAATAAGCCTGGTGCCCCAGAAGTAAGGACAGAGGGTGAGCCTGGGACCCAGAGGTGATGATAGAGGGTGAGCCTGGTGCCCAGAGCTGAGGACAGAGGGTGACCCTGGTGTCTCAAAGGTTAGGACTGAGAGTGAGCCTGGTGCCCCAGAAGAACAGGGTGAACCTGATGCCCCAGAGGTGACAATGGGAGAGCCTGATGCCCCAGAAGTGACAGTGGGAGAGCCTGGTGCCCCAGAGGTGGGAGAGCTCGGTGTCCCAGAGGTGACAGTGGGAAAGCCTGGTGCCTGATTGGCTGGGAGGAACGTTAGCTCGAAAATAGCAAAAATGTATTCGCTACCATCACACAACATGGTGGGAGCACTGCGCCCCGAGCCCGCCCTATTTTGAAGCCTATTAGAGCCTCTGGCTCTAATCACATGTTTCAAAATACATGCCCCACTCCTATCTGCGCCATAGTAATTCATCCGCCTGGCATCCTGAAAGGGGCCTGGTGCATGGATAAGGAGGGCGGAGGTGTAAGGAGGAGCTGCGTCTGTGCGCCCACAATGCACAGACCGCAACTGATCTTTTCCTTTTATAATAACAAATGATCCTTTATAATGTCTGATGTTTGTTGAGTATACCTTTTGAGCATGCCTTTTAAAATAAAGGGCCCCTAAAGTCTGTAAATAAATTGCCATTTCCCCCAAATGATAAACCTATACAGTACATGTTAGTTTGTATTCTTGTGAAATTTGTGACTATATGTTATTACCCTGACATGACTTCTATAGAGTAAAATCTGATTGGCAGTAGGCTGTTGGCCTTTGCATTTAACCCTTTGCACTTTGTGCTGTTTATTAATCAGCCTGTTTGTGTTGCAAATTGAGCGAGGCAAAGTTCCAATGCAATGTTGTGACAGAAAAAGAGGTATAGAAAGAGAAAAAGAGGTATGGGAAAGCTGGTACGTGTAATTTGCCAGTACCTCTTTACATTTATATAGGTGCCAAAAGCATGGAAATTTCCTGTTGGATTTTATTTGGTGATGTCCTACACAAAGTCCTATGAATCTGTCAGTAATACCCTAGAGCAGGTGTAGGCAACTTTCCAGAGGCTGAGATCTAACTGCACCCCCCCCCCCCCACACACACACACTCACAGTAGTGTCCTATGCCCCCCATAGCAGTGTCCTCTGCCATCCTCCCACCCAGTAGTGTCCGCTACCCCCCCCCCCCCTCCATAGCAGTATCCTCTGCCACCACCCCCCACACACCCAGTAGTGTCCTCTACCCCCCATAGCAGTATCCTCAGACACCCCCCCCCCCCCACACACACACACACACAGTAGTGTCCTCTACCCCCCTATAGCAGTGTCCTCTGCCATCCCCCTACCCAGTAATGTCCTCTACCCCCACTATAGCAGTGTCCTCTGCCACCCCCCCCAGTAGTGTCCTGTGCACCCCCTCTGTAGTGCCCCCCATAGCAGTGTCCTTTGTACCCCCACCCCCACACAGTAGTGTCCTCTACACCCCCGGCCCTAAAGGATATGCAAAGAACTGTTAAACATACTGATAAACTTGCCATATTGGCACCTAATACCGTCAGTCCTGACAGGTTTTGGTGGGTACTGAAATGTCTGTGGATTTTATACATCCCCAAACATCCCCAACCAGGCCACGATAACTGTGACTCAGCTGCAAACCAGAGACTAGAAAGGGAAGAGAAAGACAAATCTATCTGTGGCTCTGAACAGCAGTGCAGACCTGGTGGAAGACACCTCTGCCCCACGTTTGCTCAAATTACAAAATATATTTTGTGTGTTTATTGAAGTTGTGATAAAAAGACGCAAGGCAGTTTATATGTTTTGCTTTACTGTTGCCCTAGTATTTTTTTCTGCAGTTTTGATACCATGATTTTATCTGGAATAAAAATCTTGATTTTTTTTTTCCTAGCCAATGAAAGAGCAAGAGAATGCACAAAAAGTTGTTCAAACACATGCTGTTACTGAATATTTAAGGATTGCCTTTGTTCTCTGTTGGAATACTTTAGGATCGTTCCCGAAAAATGGATTACTTTACTGAACAGTCAGTGAAGTCTGCACAAAAACATCTGACGACGGTGGAGGTACAAGTACAGCAATACCGGTAAGTGTGGGAACAGTGGTTTGTGTAGAATCTGTACAGAACGGCATGGTCATTCAGTCTAATTCTCCCTGTCCTAGAATGAAACATTTGGAAAAGTTCCAGCAGACCATTCTGGAAGAGATTGAAAACTTTGAGAAAGATTCCACGGCGTTAAAGCAAATGGAAAAAGAATTTACTGTAAGACTGTAGTTAATAGAAATTTTCTGCTTGTTTTCACCTGCATGTGTTGGTGGAAAAGTTGGCAGTGTAATAATTTCCTGCTTGTTCTTATAAGGGATGATATTATAGATAACTGGGTTCTTATCATCTCAATGGTTATGTAGTACAATAATCAGATCTCTAGTCATGTACTTTTCAACACCCTCATCCCTCATCCTCCATAGTATTATATTGTGCATCCCACAGTGATAAAATGACATCTCAGATCATATCAGCTGCTTCTCATACTTTCCATATGTCTTTTAGAATTTCTGGAGCCAGCAGATGCAAGTGCTGAGTGTCTATCACAGCAATGAACAAAAAAGGTCAGTTTTACTCTTGCGGGGCAAAGGTTTTAGTCCTTCTGATTATTAAATCTGCTGTTTCTAATTTTAGGATTCATTGCCTAAAGACGTCATTTGAAAAGAATGTATCACACTGCACAAATTTTGAAGGAAAGATTTTTACTTCTGAAGTATGTAACTACAACATACAAAAGTATTGCATAAATTTTATATATATATATATATATATATATATATATATATATATATATATATATATATATATATATACACACTATATTTATATGTTCATTTGTACAATTTTGCTGAAAGATGCACCAGTTCCAAAGCATAGAAAAATGCAACTTATCTTATTATGATTCATTTCTATAAACATTTACGCAGGATTTTTTTTATTAAAATATTCTGTTCAAAAACTAGTGTGATATGCTTTCAGATCATATATTAACCTCTCATAGAAGCTAATTAAAAAGTTTTAGTTAGATGGTATATGGTTCCAATGAGGTTGGCCTCTTATGTTCTTGGAGCCTCATTAAGCTGTTTCAGAGGTTGTGGGCAAGAAGGCTTGTTTCTCCACATTTGGTGAGAATGCCCAAAAGTCTGCAGATTTTGGATCAGGGTCTACAGTTTCCTAAATTTCCAGACGGATACAAATCTTAAAAAATCCCATAACAGGCTTTATTGGACCAACCTTTTCTTTTTTTTTTTGAGGCTTCAGGGCATGTGAGAAGGTCTATCTCTTTTGTACATCTACCAGCCCATATTGCGATAGGTCGTAGAGGCCTCCAATTTAGAGGTGCACCAAATGGAAATTTTGGTGCCGAAACCAAAAATGCAGGAAACCAAAACTGAAAATAACATTAAAAAAAATATATATATATTTTAATATATAATTGTGTTGTATTCAACTTTTAAATTAATATGAATTTAACCACTTCAGCCCCGGAAGGATTTGCCCCCTTCCTGACCGGGCCATTTTTTGCAATACGGCACTGCATCACTTTAACTTACAATTGTGCGGCGTTGTACCCAAACAAAATTGACTTCCTTTTTTCCCCACAAATAGAGCTTTCTTTTGGTGGTATTTGATCACCTCTGCAGTTGTTATTTTTTGCGCTATAAACAAAAAAAGAGCACCAATTTAGAAAAAAACTATAATTTTTACTTTTTGCTATAATAAATAGCCCCAAATTTAAAAAAAAAACAAAAAAAAAAAATTTCTTCTTCAGTTATTTAGGCCGATATATATTCTTCTACATATTTTTGGTAAAAAAAAATCACAAAAGCGTATTTTAAATTTGGTTTGCGCAAAAGTTATAGTGTCTACAAAATAGAGGATAGATTCATGGCATTTTTATTTTTTACTAGTAATGGCGGCAATCTGCAATTTTTATCGAGGTTGCAGGGGACAGATCGGACTCTTTTGACACTTTTTGTGACCACTGACATTTATACAGCAATCAGAGCTAAAAATAGCCACTGATACTGTATAAATGTCAGCGGCAGGGAAGGGGTTAACACTAGGGGGCAATCAAGGGGTTAAATGTGTTCCCACAGCATGCTCTAACCGTAGGGAGTATGGGACAGCCTGGAGGAGGAGACTGATCGGTGTTCCTATATACTAGCACAATAACACATGATCTGTCTCCTCTCCCCTGCCAGAACGTGTATTTGTGTGTTTACACACACAAATCCTTATTCTGGCTCTGTCAGGAACAATCGCAGGTGCCTGACGGACTCACCGGGCACGTGCATTGGCTCTTTAGTACCAGTAAAGGTACCGATAATGGCAGACAATAAATTCATGTTAATTTAACCGCTTGCCAAACACCCGTTGTCATTTGACGGCAGCAGAATGACTCCCCTGCGCGAAACGCCGTAGCTACATTTTGCCGCCATCAAACGACAACGGATGTTCGGCAAGCGGTTAGATTAACATGAATTTATTGTCTGCCATTATCGGTACCTTTAGTGCAAGAAAAGCTTCTTAAAGAAATGAATCCCTTAATTTTATGTATGTCTTCAAACCAGTCCATTGCGCGTCCGTTGTGGTGTTAAAAAATTAGCTTGCTGCATTTTTGGTCAGTTAAAAAAAAATGCACCTCCCCGTGGAAATGCATTGAAAGCACAGCAAGGAGATGCATCAATAACGCACCAGTGTTACGTTTTTTTGGTGTGGTTTTTGAGTCACATGACCTATGAAAAACCCACCTATAAGACACTGTAAAATTTGCAGTAAAATATTTGCAAAATCACATGCATTTTCTGTTTTTGACAGGTACCTCTTCCTTCCTCCGCCGCCGGACCAATTAGAAAGCGCAGCACGCTTTGCGCATGCACAAAAGGGAACCTCTTTAAAGCGGTTGTATACCCTCAGCAAAAAAAAAAAAAAACCCCTGTAAGGCAAAGGCATAATGAGGTAGTATACATCGGACCACATACTAGCTCTTTATGAAATACGCATACTAGCTCATTATGAAATACGCAGACTCTGCTCATACTAGCCGCAAACCCTCTGCGGGTCTTCCGGGTTTGCGGCTATGGTGCTGTGAGTGGCCAGAGCCGCGATGACATCATTCCCGTGCATATGCTTGGGAGTCTTCTTCCCAGCATGGTTAGCGTCTGGCATCTACCGAACCTTCAGCCGGGTATTCACAGCGCATGCACCGCTGATGTCAGAATTGCAAAATGAATATCTCCTAAACTGTACACATTTAGGAGAGATGAATTTTATAGGTAGGTAAAAATTAAAAAAGTGGGTATACAACCACTTTAAGTAGCCAGGAAAGTGATCAAATAGGTTGTAAGGGACACCAGAGTTTCCAGACAAGATCTTTTTTGTTTGTCCAGTCCTGAAGGAAAACCAGCATTCAATCAGCGCTTATAGCCAATTGCTGCAAGTTCTAATCTAAGTATTCTGACAGGGGGTAGTGAGGAAAGGACCCCTCCCCCTCCTATCAGAATACAATAGAAAAGTGGGAGAGATCCCTGCATAAACATCATTTGTGTTCATGCGGAGAGCTGTCTTTTTTTTTTTTTTCATTCAACCCACTGGTTGAACAAAAACAAAAAAAAAAAACTATACATGTATACTTGTCTTTAGTCCCATGGCATATGAGAACTTTTTCAACAGCTTCCAACATCACATCACAGTGGTATTTTGTAGAAATGCTATTTGCTCTGGGTAAGTGACTAAGAGCAGTCATGGATCGGTATGACAGGGAACTGGTATTTCCAGAAGAATGTGTCAGCAATAGTACCCTTGATACTTTCTCAACACACATCACTTGCTTGCTGCAGTGTTGGCTGGCCATGTGTCAAAGGTAGAATGTCCTGTCTGACTTCGCAGCTAGTGTTTTATGGCACATAGGAAGATGGGACAAAGTTCTACACTTTCTTTTCCCCCATCAGGAACTAAATTAAGAAAATAGTATTCTTGATTATTGATATACCAGGAAAGAATATGCAGCAAGTAAGTGTGAAGACATCCCCTATATGTTTATTTTTAGTCAATGACTCACTGGGGAAGATAAGTAACTAATCAACATCTAGGTTTTATTTTTAAAGCCTAATTGAACAGGCTAAAGTTATGCCCCATACACATGATGAGATTATCGGACGAATGATCGTCCGTTTTTTTATTGCATGCTAATCTCAGATCGAATCTGATGAGTTTACTAAAGTCACAAAAATTCCCGCACGACAGAAAAAAAATTCGGAAGTGATGTCATGTGTTGTAATGCATTTGTATTGCATTTTCCAACGATAGCTGTACTGATTAAACGAAAATCGTACGATCTGGCATCGTACGAAACAAATTTCCGTGCATGTCCGATAGAATAATATCGGATGAACTGTCCTAATCGGCTCTCGAAAGCTCTGTACTAACGATCCGATTATCGTACGATCGCTTTGAAAGCGGTATTTTCCGTACGATTTTCGGATCGTGTGTACGGGGCATAAGAAACTAATTGATTACTATGCACAACTGCACCAGATTCTGTGTTCACCATTTTTAGTAAACCCTCCCTGCCACCTGTGTATATTAAAATCAGAATTACATTTTTTTCCAGTGGGTTTCCTAGGCTGGCCTGAATTGTGCTGGAAAATACAGCTCCAGGCATGGGGAAAAGCCCTGGAGCTGTATTTTCCCAAAAGCAGTGGTTCTCAACCTGAGGGTTAGATGACGATTTGCCAGGGGTCACCGAATCCTGGGCTGTTCCTAAAGCCCACATTGCTCTCCCAGCCTTTTCTCAGCCGCCCAGCTGGGCTGTTCCTGCTGTAGCCCGCGACCGCCCACTCAGCCTCTTTGCAGCCGCCCGTTCAGTTCACGGCATGGCTGGAGGGGGCAGAGACTAGAGGTCAGCTGACTGGTGAGGAATGAGAAGTGGGAGGGGCTGAAGGAGACCTTATCTCCTGATTTTGGCATAGGTGTCACTGCTGCGAGACACCACAAAGTCAGAGACACAGTAGCACGACCTGTGATTATAATTGCCATTAAAACTAAAGTTCTCAAATCAGCAGATGACCTTGATCAAGAGCACCTAAGTTGGCTGATCAGAACTCCCCCCAGGACTGCCACTCATCCCATTCCCCCCACCAGCACCGCCACTCATCCCCCCCCCCCCGCCCCCCGCCAATGAGTAATAGAAGGAATAAAAATAGAGAATACATGGAAGGAAGAGGAAAAGATGGGGAGGAACAAAGAAAAAGGGAGAGAAAGAATAAGAGAAAGCACAAGAAAGACAGCAAGAGAGAGCACTGGAGGGAAAAAAAAGAAGAAATTAGAGAAATTAGGATAGATAAAAGAAAAGGGAAAGTAAGGAGAACAAAGAGAGAGTGGTTCATCCTAAAATGTACAATACGGGGTTTTAATATTGTAGTGGAAGGGACTCAGGGAACACTAAATGTTCATGGGCTAGGGGCACAAATTACTTGTCTTGCCTTGGGTGCTGACAATCCACGCTACACAAATAATTTTACTGTTAGGGGTCCCCACAACTTGGGAAATGTTATCAAGGGGTCATGGCACTAGGACGGTTGAGAACCACTGGCCTAAAGGCTAATCCAAATGTTAAATTGGTGCAACTATGCTGGTTATTATAAGCACTGGGGGAATATTCCTCTTTTTGAGCTTGAAGTGGAATACCTCTTAAGAAGACCATACCAATGCCACATGTTTTTAAACACAGTCTGAAACAAAATGTGCAGAAACTGAAGATATGTTGTATTTCTTAAAAATAATGTATTGACAGGAATATGGAATATATTTTCTCTATTTATAGATGCATGTTATGAAAGAAGACATGAAGAATGTTCAAGAATTGCTTCTCAAAAAAATGGTAATTTCAACACGTTCCAGTTTTTCCTATGTTTAATAAGAATATATAGAGAAAATATCTTACTATCTTACAGTGGCTGCCTGCAGATTAAATAGGAATGTAAACGGAAACTATTGTAGTTCTAGAAATATGACACGCTCTATTTAAACCGCCCACTCATATTTCTTACCATATTTAGTAAAAGAAAATAGAATATTGCAGTGTTGATATGATGTCTTTCCTGTAGGTGGCACCAAGTAGATTCCATCGGATTACATTCCCATGTGAGCTTGTGCTAAATAGTGTGCCAATCTCTCACTAAAAGGTGATAAATGCTTGTCTGCATGGAGTTTAAATGTATGGCTGGGGGAAAAAAAAACCCACAGTACATCTCTGCAATATATTAACATTCCCCCAAGTTTTGGCCCTGTAAATACACAAGACACAAAAATACTAGTTTATCTTCTAAAAATCCAGTGTTCTTCTATTTTCCTGTGCACTCTGCCTTTTCTGCACTAAAATCCCAAGCATTGGTAAGAGCTCTGCCTGATTCTCCTCCATGGACTACAGAAACTCCTGTTATAAAGCTATGAAGAGGAGGAAGTGTTCAGGTCTCAGGGGAACCCTTGCTAAAATCAATTAATTTGTGGTCAAGAAAAAAAAAAGAAGAATCCTTACATTGATGGTCAGTAGAAAGAATGCAACCCCTACAGTCAGCTAAAAGGTTCTTGGCTTCATGCAACTGGGTTCACCATGTCGTGTTGACCCTGGGACTATGCAGGCACCATCAAATGGTAAGTCAATCAGACACAGTTCAAGGAACCCCTAGCAACCTCTGGAGGAACCCTGATTGAGAATGGCTGCCATAGCAATATCCCCATAAGCTTGGAATTGCATGGGTGCCAGCACGGTCTGCAGCCGTAGTCATTATGAAAAAATCTTGAATTTGGTGGCACTCCAAATCGAATAAAATCGTAACTGCTTTATTGAAAATGTCCATGTTAAAATACAGGAAACGCACACTATCCCAGGATAGCCAAGAGTAGATGTGTTTCACACATCAGTGCTTAATCGTTACTGAGGGATGATTAAGCACTGATGTGTAAAACTTGACTATTAATGGCTGTCCTAGGATAGTGTGTGTTTTTTCTGTATTTTAATTTTGAGGTTTTCAGTAAAGCAGGGCAGACAAAAGTGCTTGGGATTTCAGTGCAGCAGAAGCTGTGTTGTCATCTCAGACAGGAAGTTAGAAGCTCGCTGGATTGCTGACAGATCAACAGTTTTTTTTCTGTACTCCTTTTTTAAGAGATAAAACATGGGAAATTGTTCATGTATTGCAGAGATGTGCTGCATTTTTTTTTTTTGCCAAGACCTACACTTTTTAAACTTTGTTTACACTACCAAAAAATAGGATTCCACATTAGGGTTGAGGTTATGTAATTGCTCTATCATGAAATAGATTTATACATTTAATTGTACAGTAGTCATGAATAAATACTTAGATCAAAAAAATAAATTTGTTCACATATATGGAATTATGTAGAAAACATTTGACATTTTGAAAGATTAAAAAAATTCCTTGTTTTTTCAAACAGCACGAAGAAGATCTTCTCAGTGTACGAAGAGGACTAGAGTCCCTCTTTATGGCAGGATCAGGTCCCTTTTAGCTTCCAGTACCTTTTGCCAGGCATGTCATTTTATGTCTTACAGAATGTGTGTGCCGATAGATTTAGTTCACTAGTTTAATTACTTGTTTGTTTTGGTTAGGTTGTTGAGTTGTACCAGTGGTTTCTAGAGAATGCATGCAGAAAATGGGCAAAAAAACAAGAATGTAAATGTTATGAAAGACTGAGTTATTCAGACTTTTATATATATAACTTCAGAAGTATGATAGAAATAATTGAATTGAATTGCCAATGCTGTACACCAGCATATATTTTCCTGCTAAACAAATCACACATTTGTTTTACTAAATGCAGTGCTGCTGTGCAAAGTGCAGTAACCCAGAACAAGCAAAAAATAAGCCCCAATTCTAATTATAGCCCAAACTTTTGTGTAGGGTAGATCAGTAAGGCAGTTAGAACCTCTTTTCAGCTTTTCAGTCTTATGTGTCCCATTAGGGAAGCTTTTTCCCTCATTCTGTGTGGTCCTCAGAACCAGGAGTCTCCCTAACTGGGTCACAGACAACGTCTTACAAAGGAAAGGTTCTAATCTTCCCTGTTCTAACCAGAATTGGCTAGAGTTAGGCTATGGGGGTTATTTACTAAAGGCAAATCCACTTTGCACTGAAAGTGCACTTGGAAGTGCAGTCCCTGTAGATCTGAGGGGGAAAATAAAAAACAGCATTTTAGCTAGCGCATGATTGGATGGTAAAATCAGCAGAGCTTCCCCTCGCTTCCGATCTGTCCCTTAGATCTACAGTGACTGCACTTCCAAGTGCACTTGTAGTGCAAAGTGGATTTGCCTTTAGTAAATAACCCCCTATGCCACTTGCTGGTTTACTATACTTTGCCTTGTTAACTTGCAAAACCAGAACTCTTTCACCATAGTGATCCTTTAGCTTGTAGCTGCTCATTACTTGTGACTTTTGTACACTTCTTCATTTGTTTTATCTTGTTATAATATGTCTTTGCTTTGCTAATTGCATTTAAGTGATTTAAAAGTAAAATTTTAAAGTTTGTAGTTTGACATGTAAGGGGTAATAAATAGTAAAGATTTATTTTCATGTTCCCAAGATGCCTATTCTTTCAGTTATACATTGGTAGGAGAATATAGGGCACACTACCGTATTGCATTTCTGTGCCGAGCAAGCAAACCATGAATAGCTGGTATTTATTAAACAAATGAACTGTTCTTCCATCTGAAAAAAATCACGCATCAGCATTTGTGATACAAAATTCTTATTAGATTTCCTGGTTTAAAACTAGAGGAAAGGTAAAGTGTCAGTGGCAACAGCAGATGAAAATGACAGCTGCAAGTGGGTGCTTGTGGGCAACGCAGATACTTATATGTCCCTTATGCACAAGCCAGCTGTAACTACTAAAGGAGTAAATGGTCACTGTGGTGGCAGACCTGCAGAGCAAGAGTTTTATTCCTATCTGAAATAAGGAACTGATTAACGTGATTTTGAATGCAAAAAATGCACACGTTATACTTAGCTGCTTTGTGCAATAATTTTTTACAGAGCAGCCCCAGTCCTCCTCTTCTGGGGGTTCCCAGGTGGCACCTTAGGCTCCTCCCCCATGTCGAGTTCCCCCCATAGTTTGCTGCCTGCTATGGGGTCACTCATGCGTGCTTGCTCTAAAGGCGGCTCTGTATGTCCATTGACACACACAGCATGACTCAGCCCCACTCACTGAATGTGATTGACAGCAGCAGGAGCCCATGGCTCCCCCTGTTAACTCTCTCTCTAATGAGGAGAGAGAGCGGCTGCTCTCATCATGCACATCACTGGATCAAGATTATGCTCAGGTAATGCGGGGGGGGCATATGGGGGAGCTGCATACAAAGGTATTTTACCCTAATGCATAGAAAAAATCCTTGTACCTATAGAACCACTTTAATGTGCTTTTGCTGGTAACATCGAAGTGATCATTTTCATTGTACCCCTCATTTAAGACAATTTGTGTCTTGGATATAGTAGGTGCTTTTGTTACCCAGTGTTGAACACAGCTCATATTTAGCAGTCTCACCCTTTGGTAAGCATGGTCATTAACTGTTTGTTGTATTTTTGCTGTTAGGCTGCTTACTTTAGAGAACAGTACTATAGACAATGTTAGGAATTTGGGGGATAACATTTACCAAGCAATTTATTGCTTTTCCCTTCAAAGTTACCAACAGAGGACACTGACAGAAAATAAGCATACATCCTCCCCTCATCCTTTACTGCTGAGGGCCCTCACTTACACTAGGCCCTTCATTGCCACATTACATGTACAGTAGGTACAGGGCTGGCCCAAAAATTGTTTTGCCTGAGCCCAAGAATGAAATGCTGCCCCTCCCCCCAAAAAAAATCATGTCCACCAAAAGGCCCCCACATTCATCATTTTATATCATGATAACTAAAATTAATGTATCAGAGAATCCGATTAAAAATGCCATAAAACTATTCCCTATTTTGTAGACACTATAACTTTTCCACAAACCAATCAATATACGCTTATTGCAATTTTTTTTTTTTAACCAAAAACATGTAGCAGAATACATACATATTGGCCTAAACTGATGAAGACATTTTTTATAGCCAATATCTATAGGAGGGGTTTCCTCCATCCCTGCTAAGTTTCATTTTATACAGTATGTCTTATTTTCAGTTTGATGTGTATTATATGTGAAGTTGCGTATCAGTGACCGGTCGTAATAGTGAAGTCTATTGAGATTTCCATATATTAGAGGATTCCACCATTATTAAGTTATTGATCAGTAATTTATCGCTGCGCTTTTTTTTTTTCATGGTGTGGGAACACATAACAGTGCTTAGTGGCAGGCCTTTTACTGACACTTTTTTTATTTTACCCTACAGTAGTTTATTGTAAATAGTAGTGTGGTGATTACCTATTATAATAAAGATTGGCAGGTGGAATTAATAAACATCAACAGATTTCAGTTGTGCCCTACCAGGCTGCCCCCCCCCCAATGGACAATGTGCCTGGCCACTGAGTTCATCGCCCCATCCCTGCACTCAGTGCACTGACAGGCAACAATGATTGCCACTAATAGAAAGCACTGATTGGCAGTCCTGATGGGCCCTGGTTGGCACTGATTGGCAGCACTAATAGGTATTACTGATTGGCAGCATTTAGTGGTACTGATTGGCAGCACTGATGGCCACTAATTGGCAGCACTGATGGGCGCCGATAGGTGGCACTGATTGGAAGCACTGGTAGGTGGCACTGATTGGAAATACTAATTGGCACTGATAGGTGGCATTGGTTGGCACTGATATTAAGCGGCACTGATTGAAAACACTGGCACTGACAGGTGGCACCAATTGGCACTGACAGGTGACATTGATTGAAAGCACTGGTTGGAAACACTAATTGGAAGCACTGGTAGGTGGCACTGATAGAGGAGAGAGAGTTTCACACTGAGCCGATACTGACACTTAGTGAAACTATGTGTTAAACTAACATTTAATGTCAGCAGAGAAAGAGACCAGCTGTAAAAAATTTAGATGTCGGGGGGTGGGCGGGACCCAGCAGCTATCAAACACCAGCCAATGATTGGGCTGCTTAAGAAAGGGAGCAGGGCCACATACACGTAGCAGCCCTCCAAGACCCCATCCCATTGGCTGGTGTTTGATAGCTGTTGGGTCCCTGGGCCCACAGGGTCCCATGGTAGCACTGACCCTGAGTAGGTGGTATCTATGTCCCGGCTTTCAGGAGGTCATTGCTTATGGAATTTGTGAGCTCTGGAGGGTCAGATAGTAAAATAGAAGGTATTAAGTGCATCAGTGGTGCTTTCTGCTATGTGCATGTGTTGGTTTCTGGTGTTTTTTTTTAACCACAGGTTTACTTTAGATATAATTTATAAAAACTCTCACTGCCTCTATTATGGTAAACACAAACAATCATATTCTGTGTGAGGACCACCAACAGGAGACCTTTTCTAAATTTGCAGGTAAGTGTACTTAACAGGCATTTTTTAATCATTATTAGGCTATAAAATACTATTTGGCATAAGAAGAGATCTAGAAAACTTATTTTGTTAGCATTAAAAAAAAAATATATATATATATATTAATTAAGAAGAAAGTGTGTTACTCCCAGCTCTGATATTCCAGCTCACGCTTATTATAACATTGGCCTTATGCCCCATACACACTATCAGATTTTATTTAGATTTTTTTTCCTTCAGGTTCACCACAACCATATAGTGCAAGGGCCTGCCTAATTACAAACTCCTAAGGTTTGAGCTCATATTATGTTTAGGTTTTGGTAAATCTGAAGGAAAAACTCAGCAGAAAAAAAGTGTGTATGGGGCTTTAGGATATAGCTAGAAGTTGACTTTCATTTTATTTGCTACAATTGAATGAGTGATTAGAATGTAAATGGTAGCCTTCCTTTTATGTGCAGTGATAGAACAAAAAAAAATAAAAATCTAAGTGACCTGTTAGTCATACATAGCAACTATGTATTGGTTTGCTATGGCTAACCAATACTTTGCTATATTATGCAATATTGAATGAAGTCTATACACACATCTAAATAAATAAACTACTGAAGTATGTGAGAAATCTACAACCTTCGAAGGAATTGAAATTTAGTTAAACCAGTCTTGCATTTCACACATCTCTATTACACTGCACAACCAGGGCGATGCTTCTATTTATTCCCTGATTCAGAACTATAGCTTCATAGATTATCTATTTGTTGCCTGGAGAAAGATGGTGGCATGAGTTTATCGTCAAGTGAGCAGACTGGAGGCAAAGCTGTGAAACCAGAAACTACAAAGTTGAACCAAGAAAACCAAGCTGTCCCCTTGTCTGCTTGTGTTGTGTGGCAGGTCTATGTCATTTACATGACTTTTTTTAATCTGCTGTTCCATCACAGTACATACAAGACTCAGAGCATCTTTATCAGCAATGTTTGATTTTTCTTTTTTTTTAATAAGAATAACGTAACCAGGAAAATGTAACATTTTAAGACATTTAAAAAAAGAAACATAATATAAAACATGAAAATACTTTGCCGAGGCATGACCTTAACAAAGAAAGTGTGACGAGGCGGACATGTCAATGTAATACTGATAGATGTGCTGGCTGCGGTTGTCCATTATGATGTCGCCATGCACAGCGTCTTGCTGCAATATACAGCGTCAATCCAGTGTCCATCCAGTGTCTCTCAGCGACACCCACTTTTGTTTTGCGTGTGTATCCTTGAGCTTAGTTTCTCTCCCCTGTTGGGGCTGATCATTCCGCAGACATGCGCGGTGAACTCATCGCCGTTCCACTCCACATCAGGAAGTGTAGCAGACAGTTTCTCCTTCTCACCCACAATGTACTCTCTGCGAAAATTTCAGAGCGCCAGGCGCTCAACTTCACAACTGAACCTCATTGCTCCTCGTGGAACATGTTCAGCGATTTTTGTATTTGCAAAGTAGGACCGTTTTTCCTATGCATGAAAGATTTTTACGGTCTGTGATACCTGGAAAGGAAAGAGAGGAAGAGTTTTGAATCAAGTGCTTTGAAGTAATCTGTTACTACTTTGAATTGAAAAATCTATTTTTGAATCCTATTTAAGAAGGGCTTCACACTGCCGCCCTGCACTTTTCCTAAAGCGCGGCTAACCCACAGTCTTCATTGTAGGTTAGCCGCACTTTCCCATAGACTTCCCAAAATGCTGCATCTTTGGTGTGCTTTCTAAAACTGCACCAAAAATGCGGGCCTTCATAGAAGTGTATGGAATACCGTGGGCTAGCTGCGCTAAATTGCTGCAAAATCTTGTGAGGAAGTGATTCTGTGGAAGCAGGTGAGTATGCCCTTTGCTTTTTTTAGTTATCCTGTCATTGGCAAGTTGCTGCTTGTGACCGGATCGCTAGCTTGGCATGTCTCTTTTTAACATCAATACACTCAACAACCCTGCCCCTCCAGAGATTGGGATTTCTGGAAGGGTCCATTCATACTTTTGTTGGCAATATGTACTAAATTGCATGCGTTAGCACGTGTTACTACAATGCATAGCAATGCACCTGCTTCATATTTATCATGTTGCAGTGCCATCCATTGTAAATGACACCTCAAAACATTGTACTGTAGCAAACTAGAACTCTTATACCATGCAGCCGTGGTTTGCTTTGTTTTAAAAAAAGGGTTATGTACATTTTTTTATCCATTGTCTGTTGACAACCCAGTCCTAATGAATGGGCTGCCTATGCCATAACTTGCTGCAACATGTTGCTTTACTGAAGAAGTGAGTAGCAGCAGAATAGATGTAAACAGGAGCAGTAACCAGGTCAGCTTTTTAAACTTTATTTCTCTATAGAAACTTTGAAGTATCCCATTACTCTGGGATTACTCTGGGATAAAGTTCAGCTTTGCATGGTGCCATGGATGAAATAAAGATCTGATATATTTAGAAAAGCATGCAGTAGAGTGGAGTTTTATTGTATACTGAGTTCCAGCAAAATCAAGACTTTTTATTGGGCACAATTAATACCTTTAAAAACTCAGAAACCATTTATCACTTCCCACCTCAATTTTTTTTTACATGCTTCACTAACCCAAGGCCACCACCATATAAAAAAAAAAATAGCAAATTTGTGTAAATACATGTGCTTATGAAAATGCAGACCAAGCCGTCCAGAGAAAGTCACAGCTAGAAGGGTAGGAACAAAACTGGTTTAAATTAATTTAAAACCATTGCAACCAAAACACTGTTGCTGCAACTGCTGCAGCACTCCTGGCTGTGTTATAGTTTATCCCAACCTTTGTCACTGTCACTAGTTGGACAGCTTGGCCTGTATATAAATGTGGAGAAGGCACTTGAAATAAGGAAAAAAAAATGGCATTCATATGTTGAATACTAACATTAATCACACGGTGCAAGAATGCAATAAATTTGTAATATGCTTGAACTTCCCATTCTGATAAATGAGGTGGGACCATCATGCCACTTTTCATAAATGCCAGTGGCTGTCAAATTAGGTATGATAGTTGGTCCTATGTAAAGGGCATCCATACGATGCCAGAAATTGAGAGGCATATTTAAAAAGTCAGCTGTGCTAGCTGACAGTGTTCAAGGCTTTTACCCTTTTAATATATTTGAAAGGGTAAATATACCGTACAGCAGATGATATAAAACCCACAGTAATACTGAAACTTCAGGTCAGCCTGGTTCTTTTTTTTTATCTTCCAGTCAGAGTTACATAATATATTACACAAGTTCTTATCCACAGCCCTTCCGAATAAATCTCATCATTAACTATAACCAGCTTCAACAGCAGTGCCAGAATACATTATATTACAAACACCAACCTGGTCAAATGTTTGCTTGAAGCATGTACTTCCATTTCATTGCTTTTATATTCATTAAGTTCTTTTCGTATAGCAGCCTGAAAATAATAATACAATGCATTGTTAGCTAAATTGTCCAGCAAAAACGAGGGACATCTGTATTTTGGTTTAGTACAGACAATGTAATAAAATAGCCTCTTCATTAATACACAACATTCTTAGGCCGCGTACACACGCGCGGACTGTTTGCCCAACCTTGTTCGTCAAACAGTTTCGGCAAACAGTCCGCTCAAAATTTGCATGAGCGGACTTGCCCACACACGAGCGGACTGTTTCAGCGAACTGTTTGCCAAACAGTTCGCTCAACTTTTGAAATGAACGGACTCGCCCACGTAAGGAGGAGGCAAATCCGCCCATTTCGAGCGCGTGTACAGGTAGGCGGGGCCCGCGAAGGAGACGTCGCGGGCTCCGCCGCCTGGAATGGGCTTAAAGGGGAACCCCAACGCCGAAAAAATCGGCGTGGGGGTTCCCCCAAAGTCCACACCAGACCCTTGTCCGAGCACGCTACCCGGCCGGCCAGGAAAGGGGGGCGAGCGAGCGCGCCCCCCCTCCTGAGCCGTACCAGGCCGCGTGCCCTCAACATGGGGGGTGCCTTGGGGAAGGGGGGGGCCGCGCGGCCCCCCCACCCCAAAGCACCTTGTCCCCATGTTGATGAGGACAAGGGCCTCTTCCCGACAACCCTGGCCGTTGGTTGTCGGGGTCTGCGGGCGGGGGGCTTATCGGAATCCGGGAGCCCCCTTTAATAAGGGGGCCCCCGGATACCGGCCCCCCACCCTATGTGAATGAGTATGGGGTACAATGTACCCCTACCCATTCACCTGTGAAATAAAGTACAAAAAAAAACACAACACAGGGAAAAAATATTTTATTGCACAGCTCCGGGGGTCTTCCGTCTTCGGGGGTCTTCTCGCCGGACTCCTCCGCTATCTGTGTGTAGCTCTTTTACTAGGGGAGGAGTCCGGCTTTCTTCCTCCCCGCCGCCGGCCTCTTCTCCCGATTTCGGGGGTCTTGTCCCCCTCTTCGGTTCTTCTGCCGGGCCACCGCGCCTTCTTGTAGCTCTTTTGCAGGCGGTGGCCCGGTCTTCTGTCGCCGCTGCCTTCCGTTCTTCTGTCGCCGCCTTCCGTTCTTCTGCCGGGCCACCGCGCCTTCTTGTAGCTCTTTTACAGGCGGTGGCCCGGTCTTCTGTCGCCGCTGTCGTCGCCGCTGTCGTCGCCGCCGCCTTCCGTTCTTGTTCTTCTTCTTCTTCTCCTGGAGATGTTGACTCGACGAGCTCTCCGGCCGGAATGCCAGAGCCGCGCTGTGCGGTCACTTATATAGTGACAATGGGGCGGTGTCACATGGTATATGTCACATGGGTTGGTCACATGGTGACCCCGCCCCCTTACGATGTCATAGTCCCCATGTGACATCAACCCATGTGACCAACCCATGTGACATATACCATGTGACACCGCCCCATTGTCACTATATAAGTGACCGCACAGCGCGGCTCTGGCATTCCGGCCGGAGAGCTCGTCGAGTCAACATCTCCAGGAGAAGAAGAAGAAGAACAAGAAGAAGAACAAGAACGGAAGGCGGCGGCGACGACAGCGGCGACAGAAGACCGGGCCACCACCTGTAAAAGAGCTACAAGAAGGCGCGGTGGCCCGGCAGAAGAACCGAAGGCGGCGACAGAAGAACGGAAGGCAGCGGCGACAGAAGACCGGGCCACCGCCTGCAAAAGAGCTACAAGAAGGCGCGGTGGCCCGGCAGAAGAACCGAAGAGGGGGACAAGACCCCCGAAGTCGGGAGAAGAGGCCGGCGGCGGGGAGGAAGAAAGCCGGACTCCTCCGCTAGTAAAAGAGCTACACACAGATAGCGGAGGAGTCCGGCGAGAAGACCCCCGAAGACGGAAGACCCCCGGAGCTGTGCAATAAAATATTTTTTCCCTGTGTTGTGTTTTTTTTTGTACTTTATTTCACAGGTGAATGGGTAGGGGTACATTGTACCCCATACTCATTCACATAGGGTGGGGGGCCGGTATCCGGGGGCCCCCTTCTTAAAGGGGGCTCCCGGATTCCGATAAGCCCCCCGCCCGCAGACCCCGACAACCAACGGCCAGGGTTGTCGGGAAGAGGCCCTTGTCCTCATCAACATGGGGACAAGGTGCTTTGGGGTGGGGGGGCCGCGCGGCCCCCCCTTCCCCAAGGCACCCCCCATGTTGAGGGCACGCGGCCTGGTACGGCTCAGGAGGGGGGGGCGCGCTCGCTCGCCCCCCTTTCCTGGCCGGCCGGGTAGCGTGCTCGGACAAGGGTCTGGTGTGGACTTTGGGGGAACCCCCACGCCGATTTTTTTCGGCGTTGGGGGTTCTCCTTTAAGCCCATTCCAGGCGGCGGAGCCCTCGACGTCTCCTTCGCGGGCCCCGCCTACCTGTACACGCGCTCGAAATGGGCGGACTTTCCGAGCGGGAACAGTTTGCTCATTTCGAAAGTAGCCTACACACGGGCGGACTGTTCGCTCAAACACAGTTTCAGCGGACAGTTTTTCGGAATTTCCGAAAGACTTTGTCCGTCCAACTGTCCGCTGAAACTGTCCGCTGAAAGCCCACACACGGGCGGACTGTCCGCCCAAACACTGTTCAGCGGACAAGGTTGGGCGAACAGTCCGCCCGTGTGTACGCGGCCTTAGTTAGGCTTGATTCACACTAATGCGTGTTTTGATGCATTTTGCAGTTTGCAGAAATGCAGGGAAATTTTTTAACATGGGTTCCTATGGAAAATGTTCACATCAATGCATTTTTTTGTGCCCCTGCGTTTTTCGAAAGGGTCAGGGACTTTCTTTCATGCAAAAAGCAACATTTTGCATGTAATAGAAGTCAATGGATCCGCATCCAAAATGCAAGTACCGCGTTTTTTGTTTTGTTTTTTTCATTTTTTTACACTGTATATAGCTGGTTGCTAAACAACCACACTGTAAAAAATAAAAAACGCAAAACGTGGCAAAAACGCGTGTCCAAAACCGTGGCAAGCACCGCAAAAAGCAACATGCATAGATGTGAATTGAGCCTAACTAGATCATAATTATTCTGCATCATACCAAGGTTGTTCATACATTGGGCCAACTCCTTAAACAACAAGATGGCTCGCTGGAGCAAAAGTGAGGCAGTTAGCCAGAGAAACCAAATTCCTTGTGTTCATTTAACATACAATTTGATTAGTTGACTTTGACAACTGCTCCATTTGTGCTCTAGTTTTCTTTGTACCAATCATAATAAATTTATCTCATTGTATAATTCATATTGCATCATAGACGGTACCTTGTCTGCTGCAGATAATCTGGTCCATGGCTTGTCTGCTCTTCTGTCGTAATCCTGGGCTTTTGCCACCTCCACATAATCACTAAATCGTATTAGGATTTTTCTCTCTCGCAGTTCGTCTACTGTTGGCCTTTGATTGAGCTACATAAAAGAAATAAAATATCGGTTATATAGGTTAATTGTTCTATTCCAGAGTTACAGTCAGATGCTGTTACTTCGACAAGCAAACGTGAAAGTGTGTTCTAAAAATTAGTGGTGCTTCCTTGCCCAAAGTGTTTCCATTTTAGCTTAAATCCCACTGAGCATGTGATATTTATGCAGCTTAATAGCAGTAAATGACTATGCATGAAACACCTGTGAGCTGCAGGATATCAGTGTGTCATGGTACAAGACGACTCTGATATGGGTAATTTACTGACTGCCATTCTGGGAAATTTCCATTTGGTGAAAGTGGAAACTTTCTTGTATCTCCTACGTAATCATTTATAGACAAAAGCATATGTAGGAGAATAGTGTCTGAAAAAGCAAGCCTGTTCTGACCATAGCAACTTATCCTCCCCCCTATAGTTTAACTCAGTATTTCCTAGCTCTAGTCTTCAAAAATCTTCAACAGGTCACATTTTCTGGCTTTTGTTCGGTGAGACTACAATAATAAAATCGCCAATAAATCGCAGTATTTTGGGGTTACTGAGACTGGTTAAAAAAAAATGGTTGCTTAACCTGCGCTAGATGAATCAGAAGGTGTAAGGCTCTAAAAGGTGATACCCTATTATGCAGACATTCAGTCTAGCTTTCAAATCAAGCTGCAAAGACAGTGGTCACAGCCCTGTCCCTTGCATTTGACCACCCAAACATCACCTAAAGCTACGTTCACATTCCTGCAGCAGCATACAAAACGCGGTGCTTCACAGTAAACACGCAGGGGGGGGGGGAGGGTGCCATGGCACACAGTGCTGAATACAGGTGTGCCAGGGCTAAGATAACCAGAGCACCTAATGGCAGAGATTACAGCACTGTGGGTTTTCCTCCCTCATTGCAATAAAGTATTTCAGCATTTTTGCCTACAATTGAACAGTCATGGAATAAAATCTTATAGGGATCCTCTCCCTAGATTTCTGCCTTGGATGCCTGTGATGTTAGCAGGTACCATGATGATAGTGGCAATGGAGATGGAAAGGTAAAGACTGGGCCAGAAATATAGTGCTTAGCAATGAGTCTTCTTCACTTTGAATCAGGTTGCAGGGAATGTTCATCTTGGCCTGTTACATTTCTGCCAGGAACATTCCTAAACCAGCAGGCTTATATAATAAAGTAATGCACAATACCCATGATGTGTAAAGTTCAGTAATGAGGTTTAATTAGTCAAGAGCCACGGATCAGTGACAGGTGGATCCTGATAAGCTGCTATGCTTACTGTGCTTGCAAGCCCTTATCTACAGTACTTGGTATATATTTATTGTGTCTCTAAACAAAATGTGATTTTTTTCTTCATTCCCCCAATGTGATTATAGTTTGAAGACAAGGTTATTCACCTTTCTTGTCAGCCTCTGCTTGATTTCCCTTCGTTCTTCTTGTTCTGTCTGGTCATTCCTCTCTGTGAAAGAAGAGAACACAGTGTAAGTTGTCAAGCCTTTAGAACGGGTGTCTAAAACAGGGCACATTCATTGACACCTTAGGACTGTCAACAGATTTTTTTTTATACAGTAGATTCCGGGCCCTGTTGCCTGCTTACTATCTTGACAGAGATACTTTCAGACTTATAACTGTGCTTCTAAGCTTAATAAATTTTTTTCATCTTGTGAACAAGTCAAATTAAATCACGTTATTTTCATCCCACTGACAACAGATGATCTGCAGCACTTTTATAATAAAAGGTCACTATATTCAATGTAGCCATGTAATGAGCAAACCCAGCGAGCACTGTCTATAG
This sequence comes from Lithobates pipiens, assembly GCF_037356315.1. Classification (NCBI taxonomy): domain Eukaryota; kingdom Metazoa; phylum Chordata; class Amphibia; order Anura; family Ranidae; genus Lithobates; species Lithobates pipiens. The sequence goes on along the minus strand of NW_027507789.1, from coordinate 197,184,974 downwards.
TCTGTGAAATGAGTGTTCATTTTTCACTATCTTGAATAAGCCATATTAAAGAGTTTGGATTGTTGTGTTATATGAAGTAATAGGAGTGTACCGTTCGAGAGGTCCACCTGGTCTTTATAACTGAAAAGTGCAATTGGCAGAATGGTGACCAATTTTGTAATTGCCAAAAAGGTTACTTATAAAATCTTGAAACCGTTAGCTCTTGTACACACGGTTGGGACATTCCGACGGAAGGTGTCCGATCGGACCGCGTTGTCGGATAATCCAACAGTGTGTGGGCTCCATCGGACTGTTTTCGTCGGAGTATCCGACGGACCAAGTTTTCCAACTTGTCTATAAAATTTTCCGACAACATGATCCGATCGGACTTTGTCCGATCATGTGTAGAGAAGTGCCACGCATGCTCAGATCAAATTCCTAAACCAAAGCTATTGGCTACTAGCCTGAACGTAGTCCCGTCCTAACAAAATAACGTCATCACGTTAAGTACGATTGGATTTTCTGACAACTTTGTCCGACCGTGTGTATGCAACAGTTTTGGACAAAATCCGACGGATTTGGTCGTCAGAATGTCCGACCGTGTGTACAAGGGCTTAGATATCAGATAACTAAACCTCAGTGGATATGGCAAGCTACATATCTATAGGACTGAAATTCATTGTATTCTTTTTAAAAATGAAATTTAATATCATTTGTGGTCAATCACATGCTTGGTCTTGTACCATTAATTGTACATACACGTTTTTTTTTGTTTTGTTTTTTTGCTTTATCCAACAACGTGAATATTTTGTAATTATATATGCATTATTTACAAACTGATACATAGTAGCTTGAATATCTTATGCTCAGTGCTTCTTTAATGTAAACTCTTATCTTTTTATATATGGGCCATTTTAGTAATTGCTGTATGGACTGTAACCTGGAGTGTATTTTAATATTTTTTTCAGACGCTCTGCAACATTACTTTAATGCTCACATCAGCAGCTAAAGAAATTAGTCATCAGGCCGCTGAAGCAAATGACTAGTACTATTGATTATTAGGTAATGGTCGTCCTCTTTCAGAACTGAGAGGTGTCTTTTGTGGCAAGGTCTTTCCCTGGGAGACTCTTTGCATTCTTGTAGCGGCTTTACAATTTCTCAGAACGCCTCTGCACGGAGACTAAATATAGCTCCTGCTGCAGTGCTGGTGGGTGGAATTCATTATCTGCCGTAGGATTGTAGTAAACGAGATTGCTATTTTTGGCTCTGTCAGCTAAAAAAAGATGCAGGTCACGGTTACAAAGTCTGTATCAAAACTGTGGAGGGAAGCCTGGTTTCGGATTTGCGTTTTGGGAATTCCCTCAAATCCTACACACATCCAGACAGTATGAAATCCGCCAGGTGACCATTGTCATCCAGTGTTTCCCTTATTCCAGGCTTGTTACTGGTAAAACCCCTGACTCTCTTTATTACGCTACTTAACAATGCCAATTCAGTATATGCGTTAGTAATACATAAACCTAGTTTGCAGTTCTCCTTTTTTAGGGCCTATATATTTTTTTTCAGTGCATTATGTTATGCATTAATGCACTTTGCGATAAGGTAGCTTATTGCAATGAATGGGTTTCCATGGCACACTGATATGCCAAAGATCAAACGTGACCCTTTTCTGTAATGCAGTGAATGGCACCGCAACACATATAATATACAACACACGTGTAAATGAGCCCTTCGATAATTTTGGTTTCTGGCGCAAATTGCTGCACATATTGAACCGATTACATTACATGCTGTCTAGATTCAGACAAATCAGGTAATTAAAAAATAGCGATGTAAAAACCGACCTCCATAGATCAGCCTATGGTTCTGTAAGGGCTTGTTTACACTTGATTCAAAACATGGCTTCAGACACGCTTTTTTAAAGCTCTCTGAACATCCGTCAAAGCTCCTTTCATTAAATAAAATGGTTAGCTTTACAATTCCTGTTTACACCTTACGTTTGCTTTGCTTCAAAAATTATACCCCATGTCACTTTAGTGGTGCTTCAAAGCGTCTTCAAAACCTCCATAGAAGTCTATGACAAAGCTCCCTTGAAGCACCTGAAGAGAGGCTTTAATTCAGTTTTAGCTTCGCTTTGAAAAAAATTGCAGGTACAGTAGTACCTTGGATTACGAGCATAATCTGTTCCAGAAGAATGCTTGTAATCCAAATCACTCTTATATGAAAATGAGTTTCCCCATAGGAATCAATGGAAAAGCAGATAATTCGTTCCACAGCCATTGCTTGTCTGTGCAGTACCAAATGCAGCCAGAAGTGGTGGGGGGCGCCAGAGACACTTGGGAACCGCACTCTGGCCAAATGCAGTACTGCTCATCCCAGAGGCTTGAATCCTGCTCGTCTTGTGAGACAATGCTCGCAAACCGAGCCAGGATTTAAAAAAAAAAAAAAGCTTATATTGCGAAACGCTCATAAACCACGTTACTCGCAATCCAAGCTTTTACTGTATGAGATATCCACACACACATAGACCATCTACCAAGCTTCATCAAACCTCCAAAAAAGCACCACCGAAGCTGTAAAGAAGCATCAAAAACACAACATAAAAAAAGCATGTTGAAGAGGTAGGCACTTTAATGTGTGAAGTCGAAGCAAGTGTTAATGAGCCCTAAAGGTGTGCACAGACATAAGCTGGCAGTGTGAAGATATGCCCAGCATGCTAATTCTGTAGAAGGATTGTGGTATAAACATGCATTCTTGTGTCAGTCAAGCATAAATGCTTATACCCTGTGCAGACATTGCAGTGAATTTTACTGGGAAACAATTGCAGTTGTCAGGAAAGATCCATTCTGGACGACTGGTTCTTAGAGACTGGATGGGCCCAGAGGTCTTATCATAGGTTTAAGGCAGCCCCAGACATTCCATCGTTTTCAGATTCTGAGTATCCGCTAAATTGGGTAATAGTTATCTACGGGTGCTACCTAGCTTTAACCTCAACAATTACATCATATCACAAAACTATTTCCTCCAAATTCAGCACGTAGTATTCACTGGCATGGATGTTTGTTAAACCACAACATGGTCACAAGATCAGTTTTAGATATTTTCTGCATTAGATACAATCTCTGTGACCAACCTCTCTCAGTCATTTATGCCAATGTCTCTTGAACTGATAATTAGCACTGATGTCAGAAATGGTCCCATCTATAGCAAAGTTGGACCGCTAATGGTCAGAGTACTAACCCAGTGTAATCAAAATCCACTGTTATTAAAACAGTATATATTTTTGAAAAATTGTATACAAAAAATGTATATTGGAGACAAGAATGTAGCCCACACTATTGCATTATTCTATACCTATCAAGTTATTAGCTTTTTAAATGTCTCTGGTGGATCATTTTAGAAAATGCCTGTGGATTTTGAGTTACTATGGAGATAGGAGGACAAGTAACACATCTTGGGAATACCTAGCTAATTCCTCTTTATTATGCCGAGAACGGGTTTGCTGATCTTTATTGTGCACAGAGTACACCTGTGTTGAATGCAGCATCTATTCAATAGAATATAGATGCCAAGCAATCAGTGCTTTGTGCAAGGCACACATCACGAATCCTTTATTGGAGAAGTCCTTGACTCAGATACAGAAACATATTATGTACTAGAATCTCTTCTAGGAATACCATGTTCATTGTATTGCAGAGAGATGTGATCATTTACAGCAGTTAGTGCAGATAAATGTACCCCAATGTTTGGATTTCTACAGTGACCTCTTTCATTAGACAGACCCCTGTTTTATTTGGCATTGTTGCTAACTATCCTTTATAACTGGTCTGATTGCCCATTACAACCAATCAGATTTTATTTTTAACTTGCTCTGGGAAAATTAAACAGTGTCATTTTGTTATTGGTAGTGATTATTTTTTTTTTTTTTTTTGCTCTATTTATAATACAACAATCCCAATTAAGACAATTTAAATTCTATAGTTCAGGCAATATGTAAGGTATTCAATAAAAAGGGTTATTTAAATGTCGCCTAGGGGCTCTTTCAGGAGGAGGTATCGCAGTCTTTCAGGAAGTGCAACTGACGCCCTCCTACTCTGTTTTTTCCTGATTTTTTTTTCCTGTTTTTTTTTTCCTGAATTTTAATTATTTTTTTTTAGTTATTTCCGATTGCCAATTTTACATTGTGGGACTGCGCCGCAGCTGCGAACTAGGCACTTGGCTTGCTGTTGTGATGCAGCCCCGCTGATCCCAATGAGCAGGTTTGCTGCAGCTGCAGCAAATGTAAAGTGTCAGGCTGAAATGTTAGAATTTCGGTGGGCAGCAAAACTGCGACTTAATCACCTGTTTTTACCACCCCCCGACCATCAGTGTGAAAGAGCACTAAGGCAACTGCTTAGTGAATACTGCATACACTGTGTAAGATGATTTTTCCAATGAATACGCCTGTTGCAGTTGGTGCACTGCAGTGCCATGCATTCCTAATGGCATCCCAACGCACTTTGCCAACCCCACATGCATTACAGCTCGCCACTAGGGATGGACTCAGGTGTGCTCAGATCATACCCACCAGGAAGCTGTCACTGCACACCGCCAATCATAGGCAGTGAGGTATTTCCCAGCCCGCAGCTGCACATACACACGCTGCCTATGATTGGCAGTGTGCAGTGACTGCTTCCTGTATGATCTGAACATGCCTGTGCCCATTGTTACTCTCCACATTCTATGGTAATGCACTACAGTGTGTTGTGGTGAACTGTTAGACAAAAAAAAAGAAGTACATCTGCCATTTTTGTAGGAATTTAGTGCCGTATCAAAACGCAGCGCACAACAACACGCATCACGATTTACTAGTTTAGATGTAAACCTAGGTTGCTAGGGCTTTGGTAAATGTTTTTCTTGCACGAAAAACAAAAATATCTATTTTAGATCCTGCATTTAAAAAACAACACTTTTTGTAATCTACAAACTAATTATTTTTTTTTTTTTAAAGTATGTTGCGTTTTTAAAGCAGGAAGCTCACATTGAGCGTTATTTTGTTTATCTACACCTTGCCCACATTTCAGAAGCTATTTCCTGCAGTTGGGCTTACTATAAACATAGCGGTTAGGTAATATAGCGTATTATTATTACATGTATACTTAGGTGGCTGGCGGGCCTTAGGATTAGGATTTTTTTTTTTCTTATATTCATTATACAGTGCATGATCTTACTTAAACAATATATTGAATGTACGGTATATCCAGACAGGCACACCCTCTCTCTATGTAGTTTTGTAAATCTATAGAAGACTATACAGTTGGATTGTAACCTATGTGTGTGTCCAGCTTTAGAAGTATACATTTTTACAGGATAGTAGTGATGTGCAGTGAACCACTGTAATCAATCTAAAAACCGCTTTTCCTGACTTTTGTTCAAATGTACTGGATAGTTGCACATGGTAGCACTCTGCATTTAGGTTCTTACAAAAAACAGCTCCTTACAAGTCTCGATACATGGTCTGCATCATGAATTATGTCACAACTCCCTTATTATTGAGATTTAGCATACACTATTTTTATAGCACTGATGCATCATTTGGTATGGTGTGAAATTTCAGACTGCAAAGGCCAGATTCTTGACTACACAACAGGTCACTAGTGTATGTTATCCAGGGAAGCCTACTTTCAGGAAACACCAGGATTAGCCTGGGGCAGGGCCAGTCCGCAGACAGCTATATAGCTAGGGCTTTGTGCATTAATACAGGCTTCAGCCTTAAAGCAGAGGTCATGGGGCATATGCCTGAGAAGAACTCTCAAAACATGGCCTTCTTCCAACAGGTGCAGAAAAGGAGGAATGCTCTAAGGCCAGGAAGGAAAAATTCCAAGGATCGGATTCCTCTTATGATGCCTGATCCTCCTGACTTTAGATCAGAAAAAATGGCTACAGTATAAACTGCCATAAAGGTCTTTAATACTGAAAATCTCTAAACTCAGCACAATATGCAACAACCTATAGCAACCAGCAAGTTGTATTGTGACTGCTGTCAGCTGATTGGAAAAAAAAATCAGGTTGCTAAGTGTTACAGCACATAATAGCTGTTTAGGCTATCAATGATATACACATGCTCGCTTAGTTAATGAGCCCCTCTGTATTTTAGTACAATCTTGAGGCTAATTCATACAAAGGAGGCAGCCATTTTTTTTTACACTGGCCTGTGTTTACTTCAAGCACCCAACCTTTATGGGAGTATAAAAAAGAAACTACAAGCTCATGTAGAACCGGATTCTTCAGTAAATTAGTTCTAGTTGTTTATTCATTTAAAGAAGAAGCGACAATGCTTGTAACAGCCATTCAGGTAATTTCCTTAAATATTTGTTATGTGTTTTATTGTGTTTAATCGTTAATACAAATTTTCAATTAAAGATTAGGTTGAAGGTATGACTTGTCACTTACATTAGTTTAGCATAGGTAAAACCTGACACTGGACCTTGTTACAAAAGAGAACTGCAAAACTGTTATTGTTGCCAGTGGCAACCTGTGTGATTTTTTTTTATTTTTTTTCCCCTCACCTTGTGGAACTTGTTCTGTGTATAAAATGTGGAACCAAAATAACAACGCTTCAGGTATTGGGTATATCGGTCATGGTAAATCCCATGCTGCAGCTACCCTAGATTAATACGAAACTAGTCCTGAACTATTGGTATAGACACTAAATGGGATGCTTAGCATATCTGAGATAGATGGGATTGGTCAGGTGGGTGTTGGTATGTTGCACGGCACCTGCCTCTATGTCCATCCCATAGGCTGCCCATCCCATAGGCTTCTGAATGCCAGTTAGCAAACCCATCCATGACTCTGCTTCTATATCCAAACTGTTATGTATGCAGCATGCATAACTAGATTTTCCCAGGCCTGGAGCCAGAGGCAGGTGCTGTAAAACATGCCTACAACCATCTGACCAATTCCTTTTATCTCCGATATGCTAAGCATCCCATTCTCCATCCCTGGATCTTAACCATTTACTATAAATTAAGTACATAACACTCTACAGCCTCGGATCCCAGCATTCACAAAGCAGAGAGAAGGTAACATCATACTCACGTTTTAGGATATTCCTTCTTTCCAGTTCCTCCACAGCTGGTCTTTGGCTCAGGCGTCTGCGGAAAAAGACCAGAATCACGTTCTGAACCATGCTTTCAGATGGGAGAAGGGTGCAGGTCTTTTATAGTCAAGAAGGTGTAGTTCAGTTAGGTCCCTTGCTGCCTTGGGCACGAGCCGAGAGCGGGCAGTGTTGGTGGCGTGCAAGGTGTAGCGAGTGGATCAGACCAGAGAGATTCTCTTTCGGATTCCCCTCGTACTAAATACCGTGTGGTATTCCCAGCACTAGCTCAGGCAAGCCTTCTATACAGCTCCCTGATCACACCCACCCACACTGCCCAACCAATCAGCCGACTGCTGTACACATAATAAATGAGGCTTTCCCCTACTATTAACTCCCTCCCCTCCCTTCGCTGTACTGTACATCTACAAGTATCGCACAGCACAAAGTGTCTTCTACACATCATTCCACACGATCATTTGTCACTATATTCAACACATTTGCTGAAATTGCAGCAGACTGCTCTGAAAAAATATATATATAACAATGTCAAATGATCATTTTCTTACCAAAATAAAATAGCTTTTTACACACAGATTTATTCTCCCTGATCTGCGGTATTGTATCAACAAGTTAGCAATCATAAATTACAGCTTAAGAACAAAGACTGCCAACCTTATGTCAGTTCATGATGAACATGGAGATGCAATTTCAGGCAGATCAATTGAGTTAAATATTTATAAAGCTGAGGGAAAAAAAGCCAGCCCAAAAAAAATGGGGGATTGGAGAGTAGGGAGAAAGGCTAATGTTCTAGTTTTTGTAGAACTGCAGTTGCAAGCGTGTTTGAGAGTATAAACTGTGTCAAATACAAACAATTATTACATATTGTTCCATAATAAGTAGCTATAAAGACATAACAAACAATACACCTTTTACTAACAATCAAAAATGTCAATATTCTGCAGCTTATAGTTCTGTTTCCTAACAGATACCACAAAGAGGCTGATGTCAGTTCTACAGAAAAAAAAACATACATTCTCTTTACAAATATTTTTCAGCAAATATTTCACACTGCAAAACCACTACAATCAAATTAAAAAAATGAGAAATCACATATAAAATGGGATTAGAATAAAGTTTGTAAACTGCTTTAAAAATATTTATATCGCTTCAAAACAGGCTCCTCCTGGTTCTTAAAATCATGTAATATTAGTACAAGATTAAAGTTACAATTTTAGCCTTTTCACACCTATGCACCTATACCTCACCACTGTGTCAGCCAGTACTCACATACAACAGTGTTCAAGCAGCTATGATTATTTGCACGTGTGCTAACACAGCTATACAGAATATTGGATTTATGCTATGATTATTTGCACGTGCTAACACAGCCATACAGAATATTGGATTTATACTATGATTATCTGCACATGTGCTAACACAGCCATACAGAATATTGGATTTCTGCAGTGCATAAGACAAAACTACATTATTTATAAAAATTGGCAATATAATCCTGTAGTCTCTAGAGCAGGGTTTGCCAACCTTTTTTTTCGGTCACGGTACCCCTTAGAATTCTGCACAATCTCAGGGGGGCACACCAGGAAGTCAGTTGCCCTATGCACGCAAAGCAAGCAAAAAAGGCACAATTCGTAAAATCAATCCTCAGCAAGACACATGGTACTAAGGTGCCATGCATTTTAGTGAATGCGAATGCACATGCATTTGCTAGATGCATGGAGGTGCCATTAAGGCAGCGCATTTTTATACAGTGTGGGAAAACACACAATTTCTCACACCAATCCTGGTGTGAACAAGTCCTAAAATGTAGTATGTAAGGTAGAGCTCTGTGGTCAGTAGGTTGTGACGCAGAGTTGCCTTGTACCTGTAGAAATGTGTGAGCAGTATGTACTGGCAGGACAGGGCAATATGCATTGGTATAGGTGGTCAGTGAACGGTATGTAGTGCCAGTAAGTGAGCGGTACGGTCGTGTCAGTCAGTGAGTGGTATATAGTGTCAGTCAGTGAACATTCTGTAGTGTCAGTCAGTGAGCGGTACGGTAGTGTCAGTCAGTGAGCAGTAAGGTAGTTTCAGTCAGTGAGCGGTATGTAGTGGTAGTCAGTGAACATTGTATAGTGGCAGTCAGTGAGCAGTATGTAGGGTCAGTCAGTGAGCGGTACGGCAATGTCACTCAGTGAGCAATACAGTAGTGTGTCAGTGAGTGGTATGTAGTGGCAGTTAGGGAACATTGTGTAGTGTCAGTCAGTGAGCCGTATGTAGTGCTGTCAGTGAGTGTACAGAAGCATGGAATTCCTGCTGGAGAACCCTCTTTCCATCTACCATTTACAACACCTCTGAAGATAGAGACTTCAAGGGCTGTTTTCTCTGCTCCTTCATCTTCAGCTGTTGGATCAGCCATAGCAACACCGCCGGTTCAACTCACCAACTCCGGCTGCGCGGGGAGAAGCTGGGGGAGGAGAACTGCATATGAAGTCACAGTGAAGGAAAGCACCACAGGCAGTCCCTGGATGGAGGTGGCCACACCCCCACTCCCAGCCACCACCTCTGGCTGCATAGGGTGAAGCTGGAGGAGGAGAGCTGCATATGAAGTCACAGGAGAGGAGAGCACCACAGGCAGTCCTCGCCCCGCTGACCTGTTCTCAATATCATCTGTGGAGGCAAGTGAGGGAAAACCAACTACAGGAGGTTGCATATGAGTTAAAAAAAGACCGGCACGGCTATTGAAAAAAAAACTTGTGAGTTTGAAAATTTAATTGAACTTCCAACCTTAGTTGGGGCTTTTTTTGTGCTTTTGCTGCAACGCCCCTCAGGCCTCATTGCAGCACCCCGGTTGAAAAACCCTGCTCGAAAGAAAAAAAAAAACTACAGGATCCCAGTGCTTTTCACAGCCAGGAGCATGCAGGCATCTTCAATTTCTTTGGTTTATTAAGCAGTCTTCAGTTCTTTAGGGAAAAAAATGCACCAATGGAAGGGGTGCCAGATCCAATTTATTGGTTTAAACTAAAAACAACAACCAATGCGTTTTAAGGGTCAGAAAAGATTCCACATTCATCGGGACTTTAGCTAAAATAACAGCCTTGAATGGACTCAAAATTGGGTTTTCCTGTGTGAATCATTGTATGGAATCTAATAGCCAGATCAGGAATATTCTGGGTCAGGAATAGTATCAAAGTTAGAAATCAAGATCATGGTCTTGATGAGGGGGAAGTTTTTCTGACCCCCCAAAATGCATTGCCTGTTTTCGGTTAACCAGTCCAGCATCAGTTGGGATGCATCTGTTGTGGACACAGGGAAGGCAACAAAATATCCTATTTAGGTGAAAGGCAGAGACCTGGTCTTAAAACAACTATGTCTTTATGTAAAAAAAATGCAAATGGAATTCCCTGCAGGAAAATGATAAACTTGGGTTTAACAGCTAAGCCATCAAAGCTATGGAATAAGAAGAAGGTTGGAAGATCTGTCCTTGAGATCTGGCTGGTAGAGGTCATGGAGTACTGGCCAACAGACAGACAAGATCAGAATTCCACACTCCAGAGCGCTGAGAATAACTGGTTTGCCCTCGGTTTTGATGCTTTAAAGCAGGTGAGGTAATAGCGTAGAGGAAAGGCATAGCTCAGAGTGTACCAATCTTACAGTGTCACCAGGTGCATCTGTAGCATCCACCTTCAGGTCCTGTATTCTGTAGACCAATGCAGGTCTTGTTGATAAAAGATGCTAGAGTCCACATCTGACATTCCCTGGTGCTGACATATGTCCTGAACACCTCCTGATAATGGGACAATTCTGCTAGGTCCAGATGTCTGCTGTGAAAATCTGCCTGCCAGCTTCCCCACCCTGGAAATGTGCACTGAGAAGATCAAAGTCACAAGTGAATCTCTGATTAGCACAAGACCAACTACCGCTCTCATTACTGTAACACTCCTGGTGCCCCCCTCAGTGACTAATGTAGGCTACAGCTGTGGCAATGTATGATTGAATTTGGACCAGATGACCAGTCAGAATGGTGGTATATTCCTCTGGAGACCGACAACCCTAAAGGTTCTTAAGCAGAATTGAGCAAAGGAAACCTTTTCGAAGGTGGATAACATCAATCTCAGCACATGCATGCAGCTCTATAGGGAGGTTTGATGGTAGTATTGAAGTTGCCACACCTGACTCTGCAGTTTTAGTATCTCCTGGGACCAGACAACCCTTGACTGACAGGTTTGCAGAAGAAGCCCCAAGTACTCCAAGCACTGTGATCGAATCAGTGATTAATTTCCAATGTTCAAGACCCATCAGAAGTCTTGCAAGGTCCACAGCATGACTGACATGCTGAAGTCCAAGGCCAAGGAGGTTTGCTCTTGCCGCAGCAGATAATCCAAGTATCCAATGACTGGAATGCCTCTGAGGTGTCTAGAACTGGTGTAAGGACCTTTGTGAACAGTCTTGATGCATAGGCAATGTCAGGAAGTGGATGCAATAACTGACTAAATAGATTACATTTAAAACTTTTGAGGACATACAGAACCCATAAGTCCAAGATGGGTTGAACATATCATTTTGAGATTCAGAACAGTAAACAGGTTAGAGTAGAAACATTTTGGTTAGGTTGGTAAAGTGAAACACATCCAGGGTTTCATTGACAATATTGTAACTAAAATTAGTTCTTTCATCTAGAAATCAAGGCAGCTTCTAACTCAATTCAAAGTTCAAAGTTTTATTCTGCAATTTTCCCTTTTTATGAAGAATTGTTTCAGGTATAAAGCATGTGGGGCACAAACAAAAATTTCTGGGATGCCAAAACAAAAGTATAGTTTAGAGCAGAAATGTGATGGACATCGAGCCTGTTGTTAATCTGTTGCTAATCTAATCTGTGCAAAACATCCATTAATATTGCCTTTTTCCTTTTCTCAGTGTAATCTTTAGCCCCATATGCAGCAGTCAGAACATGCTACTTGTTGGCTTCCCTCAATGTCCTATCAGCACATCATGACAGTGTTTGAGCCACATCCAGAACGCTGCTCTTCTGCATCTACTCTGGTGTAAATGAGGCCTTATACACACCACTCGCCATCCAAGCCAATTGTGACATTTCTCACATGCATGTAAAAATTTGCATTTTATTTTAAAAAATTACTTAGAACCCCCGAAATATTATATATTTTCTGTCACATGATATTTGCACATCGGTCCATCAAAGGTAATTTCTGGTGCTAGATGATGTCATATGATGGCCTCCTGTGGTCGAGACCCGAGGGGCACAGGCTGCGTGCTTTGGGATCACAGTGTCCTCCAGACACTGATGTTCACATATCTTTACCACGTGATCAGCTGTGTCCAATCACAGCTAATCACAGATGTAAACAGAAGTCATTTATCGTCACTCCTTTCCTCATGCTGACAGCATGAGGAGAGGAGAAGGGAACTAATAACTGGCTTTTGTAAAAAGGGACATGTACACTGATCAGGGCATGGATTATTAGTGCCGTCCCAACAGTGCCCACCAGTGCTGCCAATAACTGCGGGGGTGTATTTTTGAAGCATCTGATTGGAGCCATAGGCTTCAGAAACGGTGAACGCTCGTTCACCCGGGTGTGTTAGAAAAGAGAATATTTATTCACTTTTCATTTACATTTAAGCGCCTCTCCACCAATCGGGTAGCGCGGGTCTGCTACTTGTCACCTGATTGGCTGAAAGGACAGGCGCTGCGATTGGGCGCCTATCGGGAGGAGGGGAGGAGATGCATGGAGGACACAGTCCACCGCTGTCTGAACTGCCACTGAGATAGGGTAAGTACCGGGCAGATGGTGAGTGGGGGGGCACAGTGACAGCATTTGATGGGCACAGTGACAGCATTTGATGGGCACAGTGGCGGCATATGAGGGACATAGTGGCTGCAATTGATGGGCACAGTGGCTGCATTTGATAGGCACAGTGGGGCTGCAATTGATGGGCACAGTGAGGCTGCAATTGATGGGCACAGTGAGGCGACAATTGATGGGCACAGTGAGTTTGTTTGCTCCCCCCCCCCACCCCAAAATTTTTTTAAACACGAGCTGCCATTGGTGTGTGGGACAGTCGGGGTAACAGGCGAAGAATATTCCTTTTTCTAGTGTTTGATGCCTTTCGGCTCAAGGAGTCTGGTGAGATGTATGGTCTGCAAGTAGTGTCTTTTTATAGAAACCAAGGTGTCCAGGTATGGAAATATTTTTTTGAATCAACTAGCTTTTTCAGTAAATGTCAGCAGTGACAGCCTATGTATTCCTTCATTAGCATGGGCTTTCTTTAATAAATAGATTTCTCTTAAAGCGTTACTAAAATCAGGACCTTGCCTTCACTATATCTGGTCTCCCGCAGAACATGGAAACGCAATTATTTTAGTGAATATAAACTGCTAAATACCTTTTCTCATCAGCAGCCCTGTGACTTCTACCAGTGTCTGGCTGAGCGCTGGTTACAGCTTGTAGGGGGAGTTTTCATTCTCCTCTGACTGTCCTATGAGCCTGCATGACCCCTGACCTTCTGTCTGGAAAGTGCTAATTGGCCCTGTGCTGATCACATGCACCCTACCAAAAAAAAAAAAGGCTCTCTAACAATACACACAAAACTGAGCATGTGCAGAGTGCCCCCAAGGCTCTGTACTATCATGAGATGGATTGGGGACTTTGGAAGAAGGAGAGGATCAGAAAAGAAAGCATCAAGCAGCCTTAATACACAATACAGAGGATTAACCCCTTAGGCTCCACAGTGAGTATAACAAGCATGCTTTACTGCGTATACAGACTGATTTTACTGTTGTGGGTTTAGTAACACTTTAAAGTGGTTGTAAACCCTTACAAACCACTTTGACCTACAGGTAAGCCTAGATTAAGGCTTACCTGTAGGTCCAAGAAACATCTCCTAAACTTATACGGTTTAGGAGATATTTACCTGAAGACATCCACCAGTGTCTACGGTGCATGCGCCGTAGAAAGCGGTGCGCAGGCGCACTGGGTAAGCCGCAGATCGCGGCGATATGCCGTGAGTGTCGGCTCCCGTGCACATGCGCGGGAGTGACGTCATCGCTGCTCCAGCGAATCACAGCGCCGGAGCAGCGAGACCCACCAACAAGATGGACGTTTGGAACTACAGGGGACAGCGGTGACTTCGCTGGCTCCTGTGTCATGTAAGTGACACATAATGGACTACTATGCGATGCATAGTAGTCCATTATGCTTTACCTTTGCAGGGAATCAAAGAGGAAGTAAACCCATTAGGGTTTACTTCCTCTTTAAAGGTACATTTGTATCTAGTTTTAGTTTTGAGGTGACAGTGCAGCCTGTAAGAACACTGCCTTGGCTTGTTTCCTCTCTTTCCTTTTCTGCGTATTGCCCCCACATGTCTGGGTAGAGGATAGGGACGGCATCCAATGTAGGAATGGTTAAAAAAACAAAAACAGAGAGTTCCAAATGGCAGTGGAGCTTTACATTGGGGTTGCATAGATCTGTTCTTTCAAATATAGGTTGTGTCTATTACCCTTAACCCATAAAAAAACGAATAGTTTCTGTTGGGAGTTTTCTATTCAATCTCCATGGTTTCAAGTATGAAAGATGGTATTTATTCCTCTTTGCTGCTCTCCGCTAGTACTGCACTGTATGTGTGTCAAGTGTGTATTTAAAAAACGTATGTATTTTATCTTTTATTATCACCCAAATGATCTCAGCCATAAACAGTTTTCTCTCTTGCTTTCTGAAGAGGATTCTATACTGGTGAGTACTTTACAAGGCTTTCAGTGCCTGGAAATGTGAGGATTACAATGTCGTGACTGCACTTGTAGCTGTGTGTTCATGCACTGGGGGGGGAGGGGATGTGCTCTATCATTTATTACATGTGTAAAATCTTTTATCTTAAGCCTAATTATATAAATAGCAGCACTAGAGTGTTTGTTTCTACAATGTGAAAAGCCAGACCCTGCTATCACTCGGGGCATATAGCATTCCCTATGACTTTTTGATGTGAAGAAAGCTAAAACCCAAGTCCTCCACTGCCAATAAACGACAGCATTGCCTTGCTGCAGTGATCTGCAACATACACTCACCGGCCACATTATTAGGTACCCCTGTTCAATTGCTTGGTAACACACATTGCTAATCAGCCAATCATATGCCAGCAACTCAATGCGTTTAGGCATCTAGATGTGGTGGAGACGATTTGCTAAAGTTCAAACCAAGCATCAGAATGAGGAAGAAAGGGGATTTAACCAGTTGCCGACCGCCGCACGCCGATGTACGTCGGTACAATGGCACGGGCAGGCATAAGGACATACATGTACGTCCCTTGCCTCCCGCGGGTCGGGGGCCCGATCGGGCCCCCGCCCGGTGCCTGCGGCGGTCGGTATTCGTTCGGGAGCGATCCCGGACGAGGGGACGGCCATTCATTCATGGCCACCCCCTCGCGATCGCTCCCGACGAATAGAAATCCCCGGTGACATCACTTCCTCTCCTGTAATGTAAACACAGGAGAGGAAGTGATGTATTCTCTCCTCCGTGTCGGTATTTTTCGTTCCGACACGGAGGAGAGCGGATCAGTAAGTTGCACCAACACTCACACACACAGTAGAACATGCCAGGCACACTCACACCCCCCCTTTACCCCCCGATCACCCCCCCAATTACCCCTGCCCCCCAGTCACAGTGACACCAATGTCATTTTTTTTTTTTTTTTTTTTTTTTTTTTTGCATTGGTGTCATTTGTGACTGTAATAACTGTTAGGGCAGTTAGAGTTAGCCCCCTTTAGTTCTAATGTACCCCCCTAACCCCCCCAATAAAGGTTTAACCCCGTGATCACCCCCCGTCGCCAGTGTCACTAAGGCTGGGTTCACATTGCAGCGGTTTATGAGAACGAATGTGATTCGCACCGCACTGCAGTGCAAATCACATCCGATCTCTGTGCGATTCGAGTTCAGCCATTCGCCGCACCCGCCGCAAATTCGCACGGGACCCTTTTTTTGGCCCGCAGCAGAATCGGATCGCATGGGTGTTCACACCATGCGATCCGAGTTTGCAGATCGCACTGCGATATGCGAACTGATCTGGGGGTGTCAGTAACATTTCACTGACACTCCCAGCAGTTCGCATAGGGCAGTGTGAACTGCCGCCGGGAGGCATGCGATGCGGGAACCCGCCGCGGATTCGCGGCGTTTCCGCATCGCTCCAGTGTGAACCCAGCCTAATAAGCGATAATTTTTCTGATCGCCGTATTAGTGTCACAGGTGACGCTAGTTAGGCAGGTAGGTATTTAGGTTCGCCGCAGCTTTTTATAGCGCCAGGGACCCCCATATACTACCGCATAAAGCCCCCTGATTGCCCCCTAGTTAACCCTTTCACCAGTGATCACCATATAACTGTTACAGGTGACGCTGGTTGGTTAGTTATTTTTTTATAGTTTCAGGGCACCCGCCATTTATTACCTAATAAAGGTTTAACCCCCTGATCACCCGGCGGGTGTCATTTGTGACTAATAACTGTTAGGGCAGTTAGGGTTAGCCCCCTTTAGTTCTAAGGTACCCCCCTAACCCCCCCAATAAAGGTTTAACCCCGTGATCACCCCCCGTCGCCAGTGTCACTAAGGCTGGGTTCACATTGCAGCGGTTTATGAGAACGGATGTGATTCGCACCGCACTGCAGTGCAAATCACATCCGATCTCTGTGCGATTCGAGTTCAGCCATTCGCCGCACCCGCCGCAAATTCGCACGGGACCCTTTTTTTGGCCCGCAGCAGAATCGGATCGCATGGGTGTTCACACCATGCGATCCGAGTTTGCAGATCGCACTGCGATATGCGAACTGATCTGGGGGTGTCAGTAACATTTCACTGACACTCCCAGCAGTTCGCATAGGGCAGTGTGAACTGCCGCCGGGAGGCATGCGATGCGGGAACCCGCCGCGCATTCGTGGCGTTCCCGCATCGCACCAGTGTGAACCCAGCCTAATAAGCGATCGTTTTTCTGATCGCTGTATTAGTGTCACAGGTGACGCTAGTTAGGCAGGTAGGTATTTAGGTTCGCCGCAGCTTTTTATAGCGCCAGGGACCCCCATATACTACCGCATAAAGCCCCCTAATTGCCCCCTAGTTAACCCTTTCACCAGTGATCACCATATAACTGTTACAGGTGACGCTGGTTGGTTAGTTATTTTTTTATAGTTTCAGGGCACCCGCCATTTATTACCTAGTCTCACTAGTGTACCCCTAAATTTAGGGGTGTCTACTTTCCAAAATGGGGTCATTTGGGGGGGGTTT
Source organism: Lithobates pipiens (assembly GCF_037356315.1). Lineage (NCBI taxonomy): Eukaryota > Metazoa > Chordata > Amphibia > Anura > Ranidae > Lithobates > Lithobates pipiens. The sequence continues at coordinate 197,167,635 of NW_027507789.1, read as the reverse complement.
GTGCCATCTTGGCATTTTATGGCCTTCAAAACTGTAACGCCCTTAGAAAGCCTGAAGGCGGTGCTTGGTTTTCGGGGCCCCGTACGCGGCTAGGCTCCCAAAAAGTCCCACATATGTGGTATCCCCATACTCAGGAGAAGCAGCAGAATTTATTTTGGGGTGTCATTTCACATATGCCCATGGCATGCGTGAGCAATATATCATTTAGTGACAACTTTGTGAAAAAAAAAAAAAAAGTTTGTAATTTTCCCGCAACTTGTGGCAAAATATAAAATATTCCATGGACTCAACATGCCTCTCAGCAAATAGCTTGGGGTGTCTACTTTCTAAAATGGGGTCATTTGTGGGGGTTTTGTGCCATCTTGGCATTTTATGGCCTTCAAAACTGTAATAGGTAGTGAGGAGTGAAATCAAAAAATTACGCCCTTAGAAAGCCTGAAGGCGGTGCTTGGTTTTCGGGGCCCCGTACGCGGCTAGGCTCCCAAAAAGTCCCACATATGTGGTATCCCCGTACTCAGGAGAAGCAGCAGAATTTATTTTGGGGTGTCATTTCACATATGCCCATGGCATGCATGAGCAATATATCATTTAGTGACAACTTTGTTAAAAAAAAAAAAAAAAGTTTGTAATTTTCCCGCAACTTGTGGCAAAATATAAAATATTCCATGAACTCAACATGCCTCTCAGCAAATAGCTTGGGGTGTCTACTTTCTAAAATGGGGTCATTTGTGGGGGTTTTGTGCCATCTTGGCATTTTATGGCCTTCAAAACTGTAATAGGTAGTGAGAAGTGAACTCAAAAATTTACGCCCTTAGAAAGCTTGAAGGCGGTGCTTGGTTTTCGGGGCCCCGTACGCGGCTAGGCTCCCAAAAAGTCCCACATATGTGGTATCCCCGTACTCAGGAGAAGCAGCAGAATTTATTTTGGGGTGTCATTTCACATACGCCCATAGCATGTGTGAGCAATATATCATTTAGTGACAACTTTGTGTAAAAAAAAAAAAAAAATTTTTTTTTTGTCATTATTCAATCGCTTGAGGCAAAAAAATAAAATATTCAATGGGCTCAACATGCCTCTTATCAATTTCCTTAGGGGGTCTACTTTCCAAAATGGGGTCATTTGGGGGGGTTTTGTACTGCCCTGCCATTTTAGCACCTCAAGAAATGAGATAGGCAGTCGTAAACTAAAAGCTGCGTAAATTCCAGAAAACGTACCTTCGTTTGTAGATGTGACAACTTTTGCGCAAACCAATAAATATACAATTATTGACTTTTTTTTTACCAAAGACATGTGGCTGAATACATTTTGGCCTAAATGTATGACTAAAATTGAGTTTATTGGATTTTTCTAATAACAAAAAGTAGAAAATATCATTTTTTTTCAAAATTTGCGGTCTTTTTACGTTTATATCGCAAAAAATAAAAATCGCAGAGGCAATCAAATACCATCAAAAGAAAGCTCTATTTGTGGGAAGAAAAGGACGCAAATTTTGTTTGGGTACAACATTGCATGACCGCGCAATTACCAGTTAAAGCAGCGCAGTGCCAAAGTGTAAAAAGACCTCTGGTCATTTACCAGCAAAATGGTCCGGTCTGAAAGTGGTTAAGGGACTTTGAATGTGGCATGGTTGTTGGTGCCAAAACGGGCTGGTCTGAGTATTTAAAAAACTGATCTACTTGCATATTCATGCACAACCATCTCCAGGGTTTATATAGAATGGTCCGAAAAAGAAAAAATATCCAGTGAGTGGGGACAAAAATGCCTTGATGATGTCAGAAGAGAACGGTTCAAGAGGATAGAAAGGCAAAAGTAACTTAAATAACCACTCGGTACAACCAACTTACGCAGAATACCATCTCTGAATGCACAACTGGCTCTCAATGGAGCCAGTTCACACACCTGCAGGGTGGCCACGGTCCGCATTTAAAAAGAGTCCTGTGCATCTTTTGGTTCCAATTCAGGTAAAATTTGGACCTGATTTGCACCTGAATCGATGAACAGGGACGCACCAGACCCCCGTTGTGAGCTGCAGCATGTGTGAACCCGGCCAAAGGATACAATTCGCACAGGCTCACCAAAACTGAACAATTGAAGAATGGAAAAACGTTGCCTGGTATGAGAAGTCTTGGGTCAGAATTTGGTGTAAACAAGATCAAAGCATGGATCCATCCTGCCTTGTATGGTATGCACGGCCTACCTGAGTATTGTTGCTGACTATGTCCATCCCTTTATGACTACAGTGTACCCATCTTCTGATGGCTTCTTTCAGCAGGATAATGCACCATGTCACAAAGCTCAAATCATCTCACCACTGGTTTCTTGAACATGACAATGAGGTCACTGTACTCCAATGGCCTCCACAGTCACCAGATCTCAATCCAATAGAGCACCTTTGGGATGTGGTGGAATCGGAGATTTGCATCATGGATGTGCAGCCGACAAATCTGCAGCAACTGCGTAATGCTATCATGTCAATATCTACTAAAATCTCTGAGGAGTGTTTACAACACTTTGTTGAATCTATGCCATGAAGAATTAAGGCAGTTCTGTAGGCAAAAGGGGGTCCAACTCGGTACTAGCAAGGGGTAACTAATAAAGTGGCCTGTGAGTATATAGCTTGAAAGACACTAGTAGCATTCAGCCCTATTTGATGTTTCTTAAGGTATTGTCTTAGCAGATTCTGTCAAATCCTTTCACATCTGTTTTAACATCTGTTAAATTATACGGTTCTTATGAGCAGATCAAAGGCAACCTACTGAGTTAAAGGCTCCTGCCTAATTGAGGCAAAACAGCGTTTCACTTTACAAGAGTTACCAGTCCATAGATGTGGGAGCTCGCATCAGTTTTCTTTTTTCAGGCCTTTTTACTTTTTTTTTACCTGGTAATGGTACCAGCAGCACACCTTCTGTTTTAGGCCGGCAACATTCTCTCATTACACTGTATGAAGGTGTAATGTTATCATCCTATTCTCCTCTCCTGTTGTGGACTATAAGCTTACAGTGCATCTGGAAAGTATTCACAGTGCTTCACTATTTCCACATTTTGTTATGTTACAGCCTTATTCCAGGTGATAAGCGGTGCCTGGTTTCCTCCAGACATGACGCTAGCCATTCAGGCCAAAGAGTTCAATTTTTGTTTCTCATGATCTATGAGTCCTTCAGGTGCCTTTTCGGCAAACTCCAGGCGGACTGTCATGAACCTTTTATTGAGGAGTGGCTTCTGTCTGGTCACTTTACTGTACCGGCCTGATTGGTGGAGTGCTGTAGAGATGGTTGTTCTTCTGGAAGGTTCTCCTCTCTCCACTGAGAAACGCTGGAGCTCTGTTAGCCCTTGTACACACAGTCAGACATTTCGACAACCAAATCTGTCAGATTTTGTCCGTCGGATTTTGTCCGTCGGATCTTGTCCGAAACTGTTGTATACACACGGTCGGACAAAGTTGTCGAAAAATCCGATCTTTCAGAACGTGATGATGTAATTTCGTTACGATGGGACTACGTTCAGGCTAGTAGCCAATAGCTTTGATGTAGGAATTTGATCTGAGCATGCATGGCACTTTGTCCGATCGGAATTCTCTACACATGATCTGAGTATGTTCTATCGGACCAGTTGGTCGGAAAATATTTCCAACATGTTGTAAAATTTGGTCCGTCGGATATTCCGACGGAAACAGTCCGATGCATACCACACACAGCTGGATTATCCAACAACACGGTCCGATAGGACACATTCCAACGGATTCTCCGTCTGTGTGTACAAGGGCTTAGAATGACCATCGGGTTCTTGGTCACCTCCCTGACTAAGGCCCTTCTCCCTCGATTACTCAGTTTGGCCAGGCGGTCCGCTCTAGGAAGAGTCCTGGTGTTTTCCTAACATCTTCCATTTATGGATGATGGAGGCCACTGAGCTCATTGGGACCTTCATTGCTGCAGTAATTTTTTTTGTACCCTTCCCCAGTTTCTGTGCCTCCATACAATCCTGTCTCGGAGGTCTACAGACAATTCAGTGGACTTCATGGCTTGGTTTGTGCTCTGACATGCACTAACTGTGGGACCTTATATAGACAGGTGTGTGCCTTTCCAAATTATGTCCAATCAACTGAATTTACCACAGGTGGACTCCAATCAAGTTGTAGACACATCTCAAGGATGATCAGTGGAAACAGGATGCACCTGAGCTCAATTTTTGAGTGTCGGGACAAAAGCTGTGATACATATGTACATGGGATTTGTTTTCTTTTTTTTTTCTTTTTAATAAATTTGCAAAGATTTCAAACAAACTTCTTTCACGTTGTCATTATGGGGTATTGTTCGTAGAATTTTGAGGAACATAATGAATTGAATCCATTTTGGAATAAATCTGTAACATAACAAAATGTGGAAAAAGTGAAGCGCTGTGAATATTCCGGATGCACTGTGCACCCCTCTCATCTGTAACACAGAGAAGAGGGTGTTTTCTTAAAGTTGAAGTAAACCCTGATGGGTGTTACTTCCTCTTTGTTTCCCTGCAAAGGTAAAGCATAATGGGCTACTATGCATTGCATAGTAGCCCATTATGTGTCACTTACCTGACACAGGAACCAGCGATGTCACCACCGTCCCCTCTTCCACGGAGCATCCATCTTCTTTCCGGGTATCGTGGCTCCGACGCTGTGATTGGCCGGAGCGCGATGACGTCTCTCACGCACAATCGCAACGTCATATCGCCGTTAGCAGCGGCATGCTCAGTGCGCCTGTGCATGCGCCGTAGGCAGCAGTGCCTGTCTTTTTACAAATATCTCCTAAACCATGTAGGTTTAGGAGATATTTCTTGGACCTACAGGTAAGCCTTAATCTAGGCTTATCTGTAGGTCAAAGTGGTCTGTAAGGGTTTACAACTACTTAAAATCAACAGAAGAGAACTGAGAAAGCTGATGATATTGTTGTTTGAGATTTCAGTTTAGTGCATAAAACGTTGCACAGAATCAAAACTTCTGACAGGATCAACTTTACTTCTCTACTTGAAGAAAATGTACCAAGCCTTCAACAAATATGTGCAAGCATCACATCCAAAGACTTGTAAGCTTTAGTATATTCGTTTTTTTGTTCTTTAGTTTATACTTTAACTTAGTCCCCCACGTCAGCGTATACGAACCTTGCTTTTTCCCACCCACCACTTAATTTAGCTGTCAGGGTAAAGTCCTATATAGGGACTCCCCATGTGACAGTACTGTGACACCCAGTGCTATCAAATAGAGTTAATGTAGACCTGGTTGCCAAGGGTGACTGCATTTTTGGATTATCCTTTGCTCTTTGCATTGGCCTCTTAAAGCCTGACTCCAGGATAAAAGTGCATTTTACAAATACAAAGTGGAGCACAAAATAAATTAGTCATCAGTTTTCTGGTGATTTTGGTACAATCACCCTGTGTAGCATCTGAGATATTAAGTGCAGCTTGGATTAACATGGATGTCTCCTTGAGCCGATTGCAGTCTATGAGGTTACCATGGGAACCTCACACACTATAGATTAAGAAAGCAAAGCAAGAGCTGTGTCAGAAAATCATACAAGATGTCTGTGTTTCGGTGTAGCACAAAGGCAATAAATGTATTCATAGCAGTGTCTGCAACATATATAAAGTGGAACAGGGAGCAGTGGCACTTTCTGGTAGGTGCTGTAAAGTTAAATTACTTGACAATTTTCTAAAGCTCAATGGGTCTCTATTGACAAGATCACCTGATTTCCAGGGTATGCACACCAAAGGTGGACAGAAACACCTGAAGCTACTAGGTTTTGCTGTTATAATGTATATGTATGTATACACTATGTTATGGGGGTGATTAAACTCATGTGGTAGGTTCTTTTCCAGTTGGTTGCACCAGTCCAAACTGTATTTTGGGGCATGGCAGCCCACTTTTATTGAACAAACATAAAGTTCACCTACACATCAATTGCTCACGCATTGGCTCTTCCACATCTACATCAAAAGTCAACTGAAAACGCTGAGCCACCTGGAAAGGAAAGACCGCTGCACAAATACAACAGTGTGACATAAAATATTGCAACAACCTCCATTTTATTCTCTAGGGTCTCTGCTAAAAAAAAAAAAGTATAATGTTTTGGGTTTCCAAGTAATTTTCCAGCAAAAAAAACTCATTTTAACTTGTAAACAAGTGTCAGAAAAGGGTTTCGTTAAAAACGAAACCTTTTTCCCTCATTTACAGACCGAAGTTCATTCCTTTGATCTAAAAGGACGAAGTGTAACAATGTTTCTCTTTATCTCAGTCTAAGCGATGTTGTCAAACTTTTTTTTTTTTTTTTTTTTTAGTCAGCTGTGAGCAGAGAACTCTGCCTAGAATCAGGGAAATGCTTTGTTAAGATCGTGAGGGGGAAAGAATTGCGATCTGATTTTTTTTAACGATGAATCGTGCAACTCTACTTCATATCTACCTGCATCTTGGTAATGTCAGATGGACCTCTGATTAAGCCATATAGGGTTGGCTAACTCTGGGTTTCCCCAACCCTAGCTTCAAGGTGTTTTTATAAACCTATTTACAGTTCCAAAACCCAAAAGGAGGCATTCATTCATGCTTGACACATTTGTATGTCCTTAAATATTTCAGATGGAATAGATTAGGCCAGTTATATAGCCTCTCTTCATCAAGGAAAATTCTTGGCTTACAAACATAGGTTCTCCTCGTCCATGATCATTTTTGGCTTCCAGTTATAGTTGCTCTTCATTGAGGTGACTTCTTAGCTTTCATCAACATAAAAGATGCGTCTTTTCACATTTCTGTTGGGCCAGGGAATCTTGGATTCCTTCTTTTTGCTGTCACTGACTACCACTATCAGTTTGTGGCTCTCCCTTTGGCCTTAGTTGGGCCCCATGAGTAATCAGAAAGGTCCTTGGATGATCTGCTGCTGCATGAACAGACCTCTCTGACCATGGACTCCTGTGTGTCAATCTTACTGCGAACCCTGGAGGACTTCCAATGGATCCAGAAGATCAAGATGTTATCTGTAATCCGATCACATCTTTTGAAGTACCCTCTTGAGGTACCCAGATCTTCCGGATAACCTGCAGGCAAAGCTGCCCCAGAAGACAAAAACAAATTTGGTTTGGCAAATTCAACCCTGATGCTGATCTTCTCTGTGAAGTTGAATATGAGTGCTAGTATAGTAGATGGTACTTTTCTTCAAAGATCTTGATGGCTTCTATTCCCAGTGTTGTCGGAGGGCAAGTTTTTTTTTTTTCTTCCCTTATAATAGCAGATTCTCATAACAGGTGCCAATCGCTGGGTTGTGGCAGAGTTCTGGGCCCTCTGGCTCCTCCGGGTTGTTGGTCTCAGGAAGAATCAATGCTTCTCAGGAGGAATCGACATGGCAACACAGGTACAGTCCATCCTGTCTCGGGAGGAGAGTCATGTTCCAATGATATCCACAGTGCATTTTCCTGGGGATTGAAGAACTGGCAGGTGGATTTATCAAAAGACAATGGGATTAATTTAATAAAAGTGCAAAATCTGCTGCGGCTGTGCATGGTAGCCAATCATCAATAAACGCTTATTGCGTTTTTTGTTTTTGTTACCAAAAATATATAGAAGAGCATATATCGGCCTAAACTGAGGAAAAAAAACATTTTTTTATATATTTTTGGGCGATATTTATTATAGCAAAAAGTAAAAAATACTGTGTTTTTTTTTTTTTTCAAAATTGTCGCACTTCTTTTGTTTATCGCACAAAAAATAAAAACCAGTGTTCTAGGTGATCAAATACCACCAAAATTAAGCTCTATTTGTGGGGGAAAAAAGGAACATCAATTTTGTTTGGGAGCCACATCGTACGACCACGCAATTGTTAAAGCGACGCAGTGCCGATTCGCAGTACTCTGGTCAGGAAGGGGGTAAATCCTTCCAGGGCTGAAGTGGTTAAACATTATCTACTATTAGTCTTGTTTGCCAATAAAGCATTTGTGTTATTATTTTACTTTAACATTGACTTGATTCCTCAATTTTGGGGACTAAACCCTATCCGAAAAGCCTCAGTAGCCCACTATCGGAAATCCCCCAATCCCCCCCACCCATCAAGAGTGATTGGTCAGAGAGAACCTTTCACTACCTTGGGAAGAAGGTTAGATGAAGATGGGCTTAGTCTAGAAGGTTGATTGACTTGTTAGGAGGTTCTTAGCACAGTAAATGCCTGTTTTATATGACTTGGTAACACCAATACCAGAGATTGTATGAAATACATAATTCTAGTACAAAGCGGTCAAATTACAGCCATCACATGTAGCTGATATAACATGACATGATCTACCACTGACTCGTATGTTCAATCGTCTGCATTAAAACAATGATTCATGCCCTTATTTTCCTTCTACTCATGTCCTTGGTGGAGAACATCTTGTTGTATTTGACAGAGAATTCTATGATTTTTTTTCACACCATGTGTTCCTCAATCATTTATGGAAAAGGGGAATAAAAATAGTCATTGCCAAATATACACATCACAAGTTGCAGGTCTCTATTTATATCGGTAATGACAAATCATTCTATTTGCAGAAGCACTGTGAAAGGGGTGCGTTTTTGGTCACCCACACAATCCACTGAGGGGATGACAGAGCAGGTGATCTGTGTACTACGTACCATAACATTATACATGTGCCAAACGTTTATTATGGTGCTCAGTCCTCATTAATGCCCCGTACAAACCATCAGAAAATCGTACGGAAAATACCACTTTCGAAGCGATCGTACGATAATCGGATTGTTAGAACAGAGCTTTCGAGAACCGATTAGGACAATTCATCCGATATTATTCTATCGGACATGCACGGAAATTTTTTTTGTACGATGCCAGATCGTACGATTTTCGTTTAATCAGTACAGCTATCGTTTGAAAATGCAATACAAATGCATTACAACACATGACATCACTTCCGAATTTTTTTTCTGTCGTGCGGGAATTTTTATGACTTTAGTAAACTCATCAGATTCGATCTGAGATTAGCATGCAATAAAAAAACGGACGATCATTCGTCCGATAATCTCATCATGTGTATGGGGCATTAGGTGTAGGATCCTTGTCAGATGATATTGGGTCTAAAGATGGAAAAACATTTTTTAGAAAGTGAATGTTTGCTGTCTTTTAAATTCATAGCACAGCAACTAAGGTGATCTTTGATGTGTGAAATAAGCTTCAAGTGATTATAAAAGATCAGCTTGTAAAGTAACACATTTCTGTAAATTTATAAAAAAAATTATAAATCCCTTTTTTTCCCTGTAATTTTACGTGATCACATCCCATCTGTTCTCAGCTGCATAAGAGCTGGGGGGGAGGGGAAGCATAAACACACTGATCTTCCCAGTGAAAGACTAGTCTGATCATTGGAGGAGAGCAGTCCGAGTTCCCAGCATAGCTAGAGAACTGACCATGATGTATTCTCCTGCTTAGTGTGGTCAGTTTTTAATAGGAAAGCAGAGGGACTGGCAGGAACACCAGGGATTTCACACAAAGGAAGCAATACAAACATAACAGGAGACTTTTTCATACAAGTACATGGTAAAGCAGACACACATCAGGAATATGAAATGTTGCGTTTAAATATTCTTTACCACTTCATCTCTGGAAGATTTTTTTTTTTACCAAAAATATGTAGAAGAATACATATCGGCCTAAACTGAGGAAAAAATGTTTTTTTATAAATTCTTGGGGGATATTTATTATAGCAAAAAGTAAAAAATAATGCGTTTTTTTCAAAATGATCACTCTTTTTTTGTTTATAGCACAAAAAATAAAAACCGCAGGAGGTGATCAAATACCACCAAAAGAAAGCTCTATTTGTGGGGAAAAAAGGACGTAAATTTTGTTTGGGAGCCACGTCGCACGACCGCGCAATTGTCAGTTAAAGCGACCCAGTGCCGAATCGCAAAAAGTGCTCTGTTCTTTGGCCAGCAAAGTGGTCCAGTCTGAAAGTGGTTAACTGACAAGTGAGCAGTTGTGCGACGCTGTGCCCAAATAAAATTGATGTCCTTTTTTTTCCCCCAGAAATAGAGCTTTCTTTTGGCGGTTTTAGATCACCGCTGGGGTTTTTTTTTTTTTGTGCTATAAATAAAAAAAAAAAATTAAATTTAAAAGATAAAAAACATTATTTTTTACTTTCTGCTATAAAGACGCATCCAATTAAAAAACAAAAATGTAAAAAATTGAATTTCTTCATCAATTTAGGCACAATATGTATTCGGCCACATGTTTTTGGTATAAAAAAAATCCTAATAAGCGTATATTGATTGGTTTGCTCAAAAGTTATATACTTATGGAATTTTTTTTTTTTTACTAGTAATGACGGCAATCAGCGATTTTTAGCGGGATTGCGGGGGACAAATCTGACACCAAGTGACACTTTTGGGGGACCAGTGACACAAATACAGTGATCAGTGGTTAAAAAAAAATGCACTGTACTAAAGACACTGTCAGGGAAGGGGTTAACATCAAGGGCGATTAAAGGGTTAACTGTGTTCCCTGGGAGTGTTTTCTTACTGTGTGGGGGATGGTTGCACTGTAGGAAGACAAAGATCCTTGTTCCTGCTTAGCAGAAATACAAGATCTCTGTCTTCCTCACTAGCAGAACGGCGATCTGCCTCTCACGGAGTGATCACCAGACCCGCTGATTGGCTCCCGCTGTGTCCATAATAAAAATTTAACATCGTCTTTTTACCAGTCAGTCCTACAAGTAAATTTGATCTTACACTAGTAGAATTTTGTTCAAAATTTTTCATTTGAAGAACCCTCGTTTGATTTTCTGATGGTTGGTGGGGTTCAGATCGGTGTTTATTTTCAGCCACAGTGAACTAAAGTCTGCAATACTTAACTTAGCTACAACAGTGCGATGCCCACGAGGTCCCTTAATGAGGCTGGCATCTTCTCCCTGGTTTCTTCTAGGTGACGATCCTCCGCCATCTTGATTTGTCAGTGCAGTCCTCCCAGAACATGGGCACATTGCCAAAATGGATACGGAGCTGCACATGCCTAACTCAGTGTACATTCTAATGAAGACTGCAACCGCAAGCCCCATTTTTTTTTAAAGACTAGTGCCACTTTAAATATGCTGATTTTTCACTTCCTGTCCACAAAAAGTGGCAGTTACAGGAGTTTGGAAAAACCATATAACACTGCTGGGGTGCTTACTATATTCAGCTTTTAGTCACACGGTTTAACCCTTTTTACTAAAAGAAAGAAAACTTGCTGTAACCGCTTAGAAAAATGTTAGCTAAAGTTAGGCTTTAGTTTGTCTGTTACTTAAAAGTTCATTTAATGCCGCGTACACACGAGCGGACTGCATGGCGTACTTAGTCCATCATACAATCCGACGGACAGTCCGTCATACTTTCGACTGAACGGACTTGACCACACACGGATTGCACAAACAGTCCGACGAAAGCTTGCACGATGACGTGTACAGCACGTACGACGGGACTAGAAATAGGAAGTCCAATACACAGCAAAGCACCCTTCCGCCGTGTAAATCCTTTCTGGGCATGCGCCATTCTTAGTCCGTCGAACTAGCCTACTGAAGAGCGGATTCTCCGCTGAAACCAAAGTACGACAGACAGAATTTCGAAAAATCCGAAATACTTAGTTTGCCAGACTGCACGCTGAAAAAGTCCGCTGAAGCCCACACACGAGCGGACTGTCCGCTGAAATGTGTTTCGACGGACTAAGTACACCATACAGTCCGCCCGTGTGTACGCGGCATAAAACTGCTTGTCTGTCTAGGATTACCCTGTCCATAGGATGATAATGTTGCTGTGCAACTTCACTGCAGAATCAATAATGCTGTCACCTTGTTAAAGGAGGTAAAAAATTGATTCACTAGCAGGATCAACATATAATAATATTATGTTACGGGGAAAAGAACCTTCTGTATTATTTCACCGACAGACTGTATCGTATATGTCATTTTTTTACACTTTAACACTGGGTTCACACTACTACGACCTGAACTGGTGACTGCCTGGGTAATCTTCCTGTAATGTCTGATCCAAATCACATCATTATAGATGAGGATCTGACTTGGAGGCGACTTCCATTAAAGTCTGTGGGCACAAGTCGCATAGAAGTTGCCTTGAAGTAGTACAGGGACCTTTTCTATTGTCAGTGACTTTGGTAGTGCTAATTAAGACAGCTCTCATTGACCAACGTGAGATTTCACATTTGACTTGGGGTCTCACAAGTTGGACCCCAATTTGCGGCAGTATGAACCGAGCCTAGGGGGTATATTTATAAACTTAGGTAAATCTTCCTGGTGCTTGTGTTTTAAGTAAGTGATTCACCACCAGGGAATGTTTAGTAAAAGTCACATTCGTGGTTTTATAAATATGGCTTTCTAAATATGCCTATAAGTGTCAAGCTTAGAAAGAATAAAATAAGTTATAGGAGGAAACAAATATAAAATTAAGCCTAGGCAATTGTACTTAAGACTGAATATATATATATATATATATATATATATGTTTAGGCCCATGGTATTTGCTAGTGTCCTATTCCCTGCTTGGCTGCGGGTCTAAGATGGAGAGAGAGTCCACTTCCACCTGGATTCAATCCATGAGGTATCAGGTATCACCAGTATCAGGGATGTTGGTGCTCACTTGCTTTTTTTCTCCTGATCCTATTGCCCACTTTCTGGAATTTTTTTGAGAAGTTTATGCATGTAAAACGGCCTTCTCTTTCATTGAACTGCTAACTTTTCTTGACACTGTCTCGTTCCCTTTGTTAGCTGGGGCAGACAGAGAGCGTTTGGGGACTGATATCTCCTTGGAGGAGGTTCAGGTGGCGATTGGGCGTCTGCAGGTGGTAAAACTCCTGGGGCTGATGGTTTCCCGACTGAATTTTACTCCAATTTCCAAGAGATGCTAGCTCCTAAGCTCACGGCTCTTTTCTCTAAATTAACATCACTGGAGTCCCTAACAGAGTCTATGGAAGAGTCTGCCATTGTGTTGATTCCCAAGCCTGGTAAGGACCTGAAGGAATGTGCTTCCTACCGGCCTCTTTGCTAAATGTTGATGCAAAAATATTTGCAAAGATATTGGCTGGTTGCTTCTCCACAGTAATTGAGGACTTTATTTGTGTGGACCAAAGGGGGTTTATGCCAGGCAAGGGAACCAAAATCAATACATGATGCCTCTTTTGAACCTCTCTTTGAAGCATGACAATCCTGGTACCAGAGTCATTGCCTAATTAGATGCCAAAAAGGAGTTTGAGTAGGTGTATCTTTGAGAAGTTCAGCATCGATATGGGTTTGGTCCTAGATTTCCTCACTGGCTTCAACTGCTCTACATGGGTCCCAGGGCACGGGCACACAACAGGATTCCCACTGTCTCCCACTCTGTTTGCCTTGGTGACTCTGGCTATTTTGGTCAGGGAATCTTCAGAGGTCCAGGGTTTGCGGGTGGGAGCTTTAGAAGAAAGGTTATCCTTATAAGCAGATGACACCCTATTGTACCTTAATAATGTGGGCCAGTCACTTATGGCAGGATTGTGGCTCTTTACAGCTTTTGTATCGTTTTCGGGTATCCAGATCTACTGGTCCAAATTGATCCTTTTTTCGTATTGATGATCGGTCTATAGGGTTGGGGTCTCCCTCCCGGGTACATTGGGTCGATGCATTTAGGTACCTGGGTGTTCAGGTGACTAGGGACTTATCATGTTACCTTGATCCTATATTGTCCTTGCTTAAGGTGAGTAGCTCCACCTGGTCTGGACTTCCGCTGAACCTGTTAGGTCGGATTACTCTTATCAAGATGGTGATCCTACCTAAATTTAATTACATATTTAGAAACTGTCCAATCTGGGTTCCTAAATCCTTTTTCTGTGCTATTGATGTTCCAGATGCAAATCCTGCTACTTGTCTAGAAGCTGCCTTTTTGAGGTCTTTATCAGACATGGGCAATTTAGTATATTGGGGACCAGCACATGCTATCTGGAGGGTTTGAAAGGTCGCAACATGCCGATTTTTACGCTCAAACCAATTGTCCCCTGCTCAACCCCTTTGGGGTAGCCCTACTTTCCCTCATCTCCATACTATTCCAGACCCTCAGATTTGGACACGATATAGGGTCAGGACACTGTTGAATATCATGCCCTCGGGTACCCTGCTGTCCTTCTGTCAATTATCTCAAAGGGCTGGATGATGGGCCATTATTTCCATCTTCGCCGTGCCTTCAGGTCCCAATTTCCTCAGTCGCCTCTCCTCCAGGCTGATCCTATTGAGGAGTTTTTGGCTCCTGGAGATTTGGACAAACCACTTTCAACCCTGTATGGGGCACTTATATGTGTTGATTCTCCCAAAGTTGAGCGGCTATGGGAATATTGGAAGGGAGATATCCCATCTCTGGATAAGGAAGATTGGAAGGATTGTCTAGACTAGAGTAAGGCCCTAAATTAGTTGTTTCATCTAAAGATAAACTGATACAGGTTAATTTTCTCCGTAGGGAATATTATACTCCCCCGAGGCTTCATAGGATGTTTCCAGAGCGAGATCCCATTTGTCCCTGTTGCAGACTCCACCCAGGGTCTTACTTACACATGTTCTGGGAATGCCCTTATATTGCGAGATATTGGACTAAAGTCTTTGAGGAGATTAATCTTAGTCTACAAATTACCTTAAAGTGAATGTAAATCCTCACATATAGCCAGTGAAGTGAACAGCCTCAGATGATACACAGGGGTGAAATCTCCCCTATATAAATTGTACAGGTATATCTGTTGCCTCCCGCTTGCTATATTCTTTAGAATCCTTACATCAGGTTAAAATTTTCACTTCTTCATTCAGCAGTAGGAGTGGATTCTTGGCTTACCTGGTGGCAGCTGATTAGAATAAAGGCACACACCCCGCTCCACATAGGCATAAGAATGAAGATACTTTCAGAGCTGTGCTGTGCTGTGCCAAGCTCTCTGCTAATCTATTTATAGCAACCTCCCATGACACACATTTTCAGCTGCTTTTATCTCCTGTCTCGGAGAACTCATCAGATGTTATCATGCTGATAACAGAGGAACGAAACAGCAGAAAGACACAGTGTTTTGGAGAGAGATAAGAAAACACTACAGATATATGTGCCTAGGTGAAATTTCATAAATTGAGTTTACATTCACTTTAACACCCTCTCCGTCCTTACAATTATTGGGTATTCATGAGAATGAACAACGCTCACCATAATAAGTTGTTATTCTCCTACCTCCTCTATTACGCTAAAAAAAATGTTTTTGATGAAGTGGACATCCTCTGCTTTTGGGAGGCTATGGTGGATGCAGCCCTACCAATGTACAAGTAAACATATATTAATTGGGGCTGCCCCTGGAAATAGGACAAGGTGTGGCCCCCCCCTGGAACTCGGGTTAACATGGCTTATTTGCACTATCCTTTCTGGCTGGGTTTGCATGTTGTGTGCCGAGTCTGCAGTTGTGTTTCCTGCTCACCCTCCCCTTGTACCCTTTTTCCTTCTTTCTCCTCCTCTTGCCCCACCCCCTTCTCAGTACACCCTGACTCTCTCACTTAGTTCTTTAATTGATATGTGATATGCCATGTCTGAGTCTACAGTTTTGTCAAAGCATATATGTATGATAATTAAGGAGAACATTTTTGTCAAATCGATAGGCCCGTATCAGACAACTGCTGTGGCCCATGGAGGGTAACAGGTTCAAGCACCAGAGTTATTAATGTATGACTGCTGCCAAAATTCGAAGGATAAAGAAACGTGATAACCAGGTCCAACAATATTGGGAAAGGCCTCTAGTGATCCAGGACGTATGAAAAGATTCTTATTTGTTACCTGCACCTTGCTAGTCTGTATGTCAAGCCAAAAACTTTTGTTTTGGCTTCAGACAGAGTGGGGAATGATTAGAATCCCTGTCTGTTTTTTACTGCTATTCTCATTGGGGAGATTCCCCTTCAATTATCTTCCCAGAAATGCAACAGGAAGTTAGGGGAAATCACTACAAAATAGGGCAAATTCTCCTTTTTGTTGTCGCAGGAACACGTGTTCCTATTGGAAGATTTCACTCACTTCTTGTTTGGGGGACAGCTCAAAAATTGGGATTTCCCATCACTTTCTGTCATGGTGACAATAGTCGCAACAACAAATAGCATGGAATCTCTCCAGCTGGGACATAGACAGCAGTAAAAGATTGGCAGAGGTTTTAATCCTTCCCTTTATCAAAAACTACAATTAAAGAGTCCTAATATGCAGTGCAGGACCTAACATGAATTCTTTAACATATGCTTGACTTTTGAAGTCTTGGGAACCCATAAAAAAAATGCGTGTCTTCCACAGGAACATCTGTTGTTGTTCTGGAAATGCATTACGGTTATGTGTCCAGTATACAAGTAGATAGTCTTCAAAAAGTATTGGATATCATACAGTGTCAAGCTGTGCAGCTCAGGTGTACCTGCAATGAAGTAACAGTTCACGTGGTTGTACAGCACTGCTTCCAATGAATCACCCAGGCTGGTGGGGTGCTTGTACTGGATCCACAAGACTATAGATCGCATGATAAATGAACAGCTAATTATAGAAGGCATGCTCTGCTTCCCTGGACAGCTGCCAGATGTGTGGACAGACCTGAGCTAAGCTGCCACACAGCAAAAAACTGTAAAAAACGCTCCGAAGGGACACACTAAACCAGCACAAAGACTTCCTATTCTTCAGCAAACTACTGGCTGTACATTGTGTTTACAAACACAGCAAACGCAGAGAGATACTCTCCAAGCTGGCCTTGTACATCGTGTATTCAGACAAATGAGAGCATAGAGGCACAGCTTTACCTTCACCATTTCCTGCCACATACAATAGTGGTATGAAGCTTTTCTGCTAGTTTAACTCCCACTTTTTTTTTTTTTAAATAGATTTTTTTTAAAGTGTTTATTGTCACGTTATTTGTATTGAATAGAAAAAATATAGCTTAGTGCTTCAAAGGTCGGGACCGACTGCCACATCCCTAACTAAATATGAAACATGACAACAGAACCCCACTGGGGCTTTACAGGCAGTAAGTAACGGAGTAATAGAATTATAAAAGAAACAAGAGTTTTATTCAAAATAAAACTATTGTTACTTTTTATACTTCTATTACTCCATTACTTACTGCCTGTAAAGTCCCAGTGGGGTTCTGTTTTCCTGTTTCATGTTAATTGCATCAGTCTGAGCTGAAGGACAAATGTATTTCCATACAAACCCCAACTTCAAAACAGAATCTGAAATGCAAATACAGACCTCTGATGCAGACAAACCCAACCAGCCTGCCACTGGTTATATCTTCTAGAATTTAGCTTTGCTTTAGAGTAGAACTAAGGTCAAAACTTTTTTTTTTTTTTTTTGGATAGAGTAAGAGAGGGTTATAACCCCTGTCTGATTTTTTTTTTCCCCCCATCTGTGTACCATTGCAGAGATTTCCCTTCACTTCCTGTCCCTTATCCAAACAGGAAGTGAGGGTAAATCCCTGCAAATTAAGGTAATTCCTTGGGGACTCCCAGGTCACCAGAACTAGTGTTGGAATATTTCCTCTCTATTACTTTTCTGCAGGCAAACCAAATTTTGCCATTTTCTATTACTTTCAATTTCAATGATAATGGTAAACAGGACAAATAGAGATGGTGATGGTCTCCTTAACTGGAGCGCAGACAGCAATAAAAACTGAATCATTCTAATCCCTCTCCCCTCTATCCAAAACATAGTTATACTTAAAGCGGAGTTCCCGCCACAGAATGCTCCACCGTCCATAGCGCCGATTGTTTCGAAAGTTAGCGGACAGCGGTGGAGGAAGGTCCTGCCCCATTGTTATGCCAACATAGATGTGATCCGCCTTAAATCGCGTCATTTCCTGTCGGGAAATAGCACGCTTTTTGCTCACAGTACTGCCCACTGACTCCTGGGAAATTAGGACTCCCATTTCAAAGAAGCACAGCCGAGGAAGGAAGTGACGAGGAGCACCACAGACCAGGAAGTGGCAGATTAGGAGCCACTACATAGCAACAGGGCATTTCTGGTAAGTAAAAAAAAAATGTTTCTCCCAAATGTTTCTTACTACTACGGTAGTAAAAGACTGTGAATATGCAAAAATGTTTTTCAGGGTGGAACTCCGTTTTACTGTGCAGCGCTGATAAATATGGAAACAATACTATATAAATATATGAATCCAGTAAACACTATATATAACATAAATGTCTAAAGCATAACAACAAATAAACACCATAAATAAAATGCTTGTGCTCTGTGATATTGCACTCAGTCCTCAATGAGGTTATTAAACTAAACAACAACAGTCCATATATATGAAAATAAAGTGCTTGTGCTCCGTGACTTTCAATTAATTCTTGATGTGTTTAAACTAAGCAGCACAAGTCCATATTAACATCAACCATGTGATAATCGTGTCTGCATGCGTTGTGCACACACAACCCACATCGGGTGTACCCTCACCTTAGGGCAGTGTTTCTCAATTCCAGTCCTCATGGCCCACTAACAGGTCATGTTTTCAGGCTTTCCATTATTTTGCACAGGTGATTTGATCAGTTTCACTGCCTTAGTAATTACCCCAGCTGTTTCATCTGAGGGAAATCCTGAAAACATGACCTGTTAGTGGGCCATGAGGACTGGAATTGAGAAACACTGCCTTAGGGGCTTAAAAAATAAGCCTGTAATTGATAGCAATAGCCTGCAGAGATCCTCCTTTGCTTCCTTTATCCTATGTAGGTCTATGGGACACTTGTATGGAACACAGGCCACCTGCTACTTCCGACAATAACCCTATTTTCTCCTGTTATATTTAGAGACTCTCCTCTAATTGCAAACAGAACTCCACATATATACAACTCACATTTCAAATAAACAAAAATCGCCTTTAAATTGCTAGTGTGCTGAGGGGTGATAGAGTTATCTGTGGTCCGGTTCTGCAGCCCCGGTTTACATGGCGTTCCCCCTGTCCTATGCCAGCTCTGCAACACTTCCTGGTACCTCTCTCGTCAGCAGATCAAGCTCCTCCTACCGGTTTTGTCACACAGTATTCCCAGAGGAAGTCACGAGACTGTGACGAAACCGGTAGGAGGAGCTTGATCGGCTGACGAGAGAGGTACCAGGAAGTGTTGCAGAGCTGGCATAGGACAGGGGGAACACCGTGTAAACTGGGACTGCAGAACCGGACCACAGGTGACTATCACCCCTCAGCACTATAATTTTTATTTATTTGAAATGTGAGTTGTATTATATGTGGAGTTCTGTTTGAAATTAAACATTTTTAAACGTTATCACGCTATTGCATGTCTCTGTCATTTCCCGCATGTGAAGTATATGACGAGAGTCTCTGAACATACCAGGAGAAAATAGTGACCTCTGAGCTGGGTTATTATCGGAAGTAGCAGGTGGACTGTGTTCCATACAAGTGTCCCATAAACCTGCATAGGATAAATGAAGCAAAGGAGGATCTCTGCAGGCTATTGCTATCAATTAAAGGCTTATTTTTTAAGCATCTAAGGTGGAGCACTTTATTTTCATATATATGGACTGTTGTTTTTTAGGCTTAGTGTGGCAGCTCACAAGGCTTTTACCCACCAAAAAATGAATAGCTGACTGGTGCAGAGATGGAGACAGCCATTACTCTTCATGGTCAGATCCAGTAAACAAACATTGTGATCAGAGAATGGCACAGAAGGTAAGTACATTGCCTGGCCAGAGAGGAAAAGGTTCAACTTGCATCTGAGGTCTGTATTTATATTTCATATTTTGATATTGGTATAAAGGTGGCTACAAGATTTTGTCTGTAGTACACCAATTTATTGTTTAATACACACGTACATGAAATACCATGACATCAAATATGAAAACATTAGGGATGTAAAATGTCAGTCACATCAAAAATGACACGGGAAATAAGCTCAATGCCTGAAAATTAGAGGGGACCAGATTTCAGCACACTTCACAAATGCAATGACCTTCTAGACTGCGTACCAGTTCAGCTCCCCCCATGGAGGACCATGAGATTGGGTTTCCCGCCTCTCATAGTTAGTGCCTGGTCAGCAGTGTGATCCACAGGGGATCTCACTTTTATTGACAGGGAATTGTGGAACGGGGATACCCATACTGTGGTGCCACTGCTCAAATAAAGTACTAATTACATTAGGATAGTACTTAAATGGCAGGGAATCCCATCCAATATTTTCTTGCACCCTTCACTAAAAAATAAAAAAGGAAAAACCTCACTCAACCCTTCTGAGATCAAGAGTTAGAGCCAGGAAGGCCTATATTCCACTGAAGCTCAGCCTAAGCGAGTGCTCTGCAATACTGAAGTAAACCTATCAGAAGAAATCATTAATCATTAGGAACTAAGCTTTTGAGAAGAGATTTGGACATCTAGAGGCGATTCAGTTCGCATTGTGCTCTATACAAGTATTTCATTCATCTATTTATTTACCTGTACTCACAGAAAATACAGTATCATTTAACTGCGTAACCCACAAGATTATTAGACAATTAGCCACTTTTCTGTCTCCTTTAGGCCTCATACACACAGACGTTTTTACAGCGGCTTTTTTGATCTTTTTTTGCTGCTTAAAGCGGTAGTAAACCCGCAAATGTTTTTTTTTTTTTTTTAAACCTGCAAAGCAAAAGGCATAATGAGCTAGTATGCACAGCATACTAGCTCATTATGAAATACTTACCTTAGAACGAGGCCCCGACATCCGGCCCGGGTATCGCGGCTCCGGCGCTGTGAGTGGCCGGAGCCACGATATTGTCACTGCCACTGCCGGATTTTCAGGCCGAGAACCCCCTTGTGTGCATGCGCCGCTGCAGTCAGCGGCGCATACCGAGGGGAATATCTCCTAAACCGTACAGGTTTAGGAGATTTTTTTTTTACCTACAGGTAAGCCTTATTATAGGCTTTCCTGTAGGTAAAAGTTAAAAAATTGAGCATACAACCACTTTAAGAAGGCAACTCCATGTTATTCAATGGGCTCATACACACCGTTGGCGTTTTTGAGCTGTAACAAGCATGGCCGTTTTTAACCTCCAAAAAAAAACAAGGACCAGCGCCTTCAGAGGCTCCAGCATTAGAGCAGTTTTGACGCTAACCCACAAAAACGTGCATTAAAGCTATACTGACGTTTTTTCATAATTTTTGAGCTGTAAAATTTTTTATAATGTGATGGGATTTTTTTTTTTAAATGCTGCTTAGCGTTAACGCTTACAAACGCCGTTAAACGCGCATTGACGCCAGAGCAATACGCTAATATAATCGCTTTTTTAACGCAGATTTTTTCCAGACATTGTAACTAGCTTAACAGGCCGTTCTTTATAACGTCCATGTGTATGAGGCCTTATTGATGTGTGGCCTGTGTCAAGTAAAACAGCAGCTAGATGCTTGCACTGTGATTGTATCTTGACCTGAGCATGGAATGCATTAAGATAAAAAAAAAAACTTCTGCCTTTAGAACTCCCTTAATTTGCAGGAATTTCCTCTCAATTTCTGTTTTGGCTATAGGACAGGAAGTGAAGGAAAATCTCCCCAATGGTAACACAGTAGGCAAAAGAAAAGCTGACAGTGGTTTCAACCCTCCTTTACTCTATCCAAAATTAAAAAGAGTTTTGCATATTGTTCTACTTCAAGTCTTCCTCATTTTTATCCCTCCTGTAGACATGTTCACAGTGTTAGACCTTGTACACACAGTAAGAAAATCAGAAGGGAAAAAGTCTGAAGACGAGCTGTCTGCGGATTTTCGGATCGTTAGTACAGTGCAATCGACAGACGATTTGACTTTTACATCAGACAAAAGCTGGATGTGCAGGCTATAAAATTTTTGTTGGATGTGAACTCAACATCTGATTTACAGATCAGTACAGAAATCGTCACACAAAAGTCAAAAGTACAAAACACGCATGCTCGGAATCAAGGAACGAGCCGGAAGAGCTCGGGCTTGTAACCTACCGTTTGTAATCTAGAATTAACATTTGTGACACAGCAATTGATGAAATGTCAAAATGCAGCACGCATTCTCATCTTCTTCTATGAAATAACAATCAAGCTGCTTTGCTGGAGATAATCGCGAATCAACGCTCACCAAACTTCTACTAACAAGAAATTAGCAGAAGGGGCCCAAAGGGTGGCACTTGAGAAATGAAATTCCTCTTTATACTCTTGTAGTATGTCACTATGTTTGTCAAAGGACAATTTGCAGATATTTAGTATGCTACACAAAATCCAGCACATGCCTTTTTGACAAAAATCAGACGCTCAGTCATCCAACAATCAAACCGTGTGTACAAGGTCTTAGACTGTGCTCAGAAATACTGTAGAGCCTGATTTTCTCAGAAAACAGCCTCTCCCAGTCTGAATTCCACTATGCAGGGTATTAGAGCATGCTAATACCTAGCACAAAGCTATGGTAACCCCAGTAGTAACCTATGGCTGTGAAAGTTAGACCATAAGGAAGGCTGAATGCCAGAGAATTGATGTTTTTGAACTATGGTGTTGGAAAAGATTCTTGAAAGCCCCTTGGATGGCAAAAAGATTAAACTAGTTAAACCTAAAGGAAATCAACGCTGAATATTCACTGGAAGGACAGATCCTGAAGCTGAAACTTGAATACTTTGGCCACCTAAGGACTCATTGGAAAAGACCCTGATGCTGGGAAACATGGAAGGAAAAAGGTGAAGAGGACAGAAAACAAGATGGATAGATAACATCATCGAAACAATAAACATGAAAAAAAGCAAGCTCCGGGAGGCAGTGGAGAACAGAAAAGTCTGGCGCGCTATGGTTCATGAGGTCATGAAGAGTCGTGAACAACAACAACAATACCTAGGAGGATTCATGCATAGGCTACTTGCATGTATATTAATTTAATGATTGAAAAAAAAAATAATAATACAAAAAAACATAAAAAGTAAACACACTAATCTGAAAGAAAAAAATGAAAGCCCTCTTCTGTCCAAGATCCACCGAAAGATCAGTTCTACGCACATCACTAGAAAAACCACCATTCCCTTATGTAAAATCCTTGCACAAAATGACGTAGAAATAAGCTAAAATTAATTCGGTACTTTCGTAATTTTTTTTTTTTTAAGTAACTATTAAAAAAAAATAAAAGATTCTTGTCACAAGAGCTGTGATTATGGGTGTCTGTTCCTTCTGTCTCTGAAATGTGAGTAGGCGGAACTTGTATTAAATGCGTACAAGCAGTAGAATAAATAAACAAAACAACTTCACCCTATGGAACGCTACAAACCCAATGCAAGCAGAAAGGATATCGTTTTGTTGACCTACCAGGGTAGGTAACCCTCCAGACAGCATTTATTATACAGGCAGTCCCCGGGTTACAAACAAGATAGGGTCTGTAGGTTTGTTGAAAACGGGCACATTTTTTAAGTGTAGCTTCAGCCAAAAAAATTAATATTAAGGTTTTTGGATAGCATAGTGAAGGGGTTGACACCCCTGTAACATTTGTTTTGCTGTCTGTGTCCCTGTTCAGAAGCTTTCACCTCACTTTCTGTCCCTGTGACAACTGGATTTTGAAAATTTTGGGTTGTGGAAACAAGGATTGGAGATCAAGCTTCAGCGGAGACACCTTTTTCCCATGATAACTCCTACAGGAGTAACATTTCCTTCCTAGAGGTAGATTTCCTCTCACTTTCTGTTGTCTCCCTCTGTTTGAAAGTAGGAGTCATTTGTAAATTGGATGTTTTGTAACCTGGGGACTGCCTGCACTTCCAATTTTATTTATTTATTTTTGAGTTTTGGGTAGAGTGAGGTAGGGCTTTAAACCACAGGATTTCAATGCTTTGTATGCCCTCATTGAAGATATTTCCTAACGTCCCGTCCCAATGATCACAAAAAAGAGTAGGTATAGAGGGCGTGATTTTCTTTCCTGAAACCATGGGTTGCAGGAAAGCAAATTGCTTAATTTACCCATTAACACAGTCAATGCTGATATGGGAATCTCTCCTGCAGAGCTATTATGTTTTCCCAATGGTGGATGAGGGTGCGGGGAGCAGTGTCAGCCAGGAGAGCACAGTAATAATCGAATGCTAACAATCCAACATGATGGTTGTACCCAGGACGATTGATACATCAACTTGGGTATATTCAGCCTGTACATGGATGGTTTGAATCTTGGTCGGCTCAGCAGGAACCATATATGGCTGGCTTAAATCACCCTAATGGGGACACAGTAAGCAATATAAAGTATTGTAACCCTGCTACTGTCCAAAATGTAAAAAAGTAATGCACATTACATAATGGCATCATCTTCCAGTAATGCATGTACAATAAATAACAAGTTTTCATTGTTTCCATGCAGGGCAAAGCATTTGGCCACTGGAAGAAAAATAAATACTGAATACATCAGGGTAGGAGAGCGCATATGTCTCATTCCTCTTCCGCCTACTTGGAAGTAGTGATGGGTGAACGGTTCGCCCGGCGGTCGTTTCGCGGCGAATTTCGGCTGTTCGCGGTCCGCCCCTTCGGCGGACTATTGGCGCCGTTCGCCCGGCGGACTTCCGTGTTTACTGTGTAAAAGAACTTTGACCTATGATGACACATCCATCATGGGGTACAGGACAGCCAATTGAGACATTACAGCACATGGACACTTGGACATTCCCCCTAACTTATAAATACACCCAATCCGGCGGCCATTTTACATTCTTTGTTCTGTCACTATAGGGAGAGGTTGCTGTGTGGCACAGGGAGACATTGCAGTGACCCAAATCGCTAGCTATTTGGTACACAAAAGTTATTTTCAGGACTGGTATAGATGTTAGGTGTATATAGTTTTGCTGTGCTACTGATTGTTGCAGCAGCCTGAGTGTCTTTTGTCAGTTTAGAGAAAGGGACAGGACGGTGTGTCTGCTGTAGGGACAGTCAGTTTAGTCATTAGCTGTTACTATCAGGTCCATAAAAGTGCTATTCCAGTTATTGTTCCGTAGCCTCTGTTTTGTCAGTTTATATAGGGACAGGCAGAAAGCAGTGTGTGAGGCAGTGAGGGTCAGTTTAATCAGTAGCTGTTACTATATTAGGTCCACAAAGGTTCTTTTCAGGACTGGTATCAGTGGTATGGTAATAGGCTTGTACACGTATAATATTCTTTTTTCCAAATATAGAAAGAATATTATACTTGACTGCTGCCCTTCTGCTGCAGTCTGCTAATCATTCACAACCTACTTGTTCCACAAAGGTCCTTATAAGGACTGGTAAGGTAATAACCTGGTATAGGGTGCTATAGTACATAGGGTTGAGTGAGGTACAGTCTGCTATTCTATAAGGACTGGTATAGATCCACAATACATAGGGTTGAGGTGCACTACTGCTGACCACTGCCCTATACTACAGCAGTCCTTCATCGGTATAGGGACTGACGTACAGTCTGCTAATCAGTCACACACAACCTACTTGTTCCACAAAGGTCCTTATAAGGACTGGTAACTTGGTCTGTCTAGGGTGCTACAGTACATAGGGTTGAGTGAGGTACAGTCTGCCATTCTATAAGGACTGGTATAGGTCCACAATACATAGGGTTGAGGTGCACTACTGCTGACTGCTGCCCTACTGCTGCAGTAGTCCTTTATCCGTATAGGGACTGAGGTACAGTCTGCTAATCATTCACAACCTACTTGTTCCACAAAGGTCCTTATAAGGACTGGTAAGGTATAGGGTACTACAGTACATAGGGTTGAGTGAGGTACAGTCTGCCATTCTATAAGGACTGGTATAGGTCCACAATATATAGGGTTGAGGTGCACTACTGCTGACCGCTGCCCTATACTGCAGCAGTCCTTCATCGGTAAAGGGACTGACGTACAGTCTGCTAATCAGTCACACACAACCTACTTGTTCCACAAAGGTCCTTATAAGGACTGGTAAGGTATAGGGTACTACAGTACATAGGTCCCTGTGCTGTGCTGTGCTGACATCCTCCTGGGGCTGTACCTCTGCTGTGCATATTATGAGGGGCTTCCACCATCCCTGTGCTGTGCTGTGCTGACTTCCTCCTGGGGCTGTACCTCTGCTGTGCATATTTTGAGGTGCTCCCACCATCCCTGTGCCATGTTCATTATGAGGGGCTCCCACCATCCCTGTGCTGTGCTGACTTCCTCCTGGGGCTGCTTATTATGAGGGGCTCCCACCATCCCTGTGCTATGCTGACATCCTCCTGGGGCTGCTTATTATGAGGGGCTCCCACCATCCCTGTGCTATGCTGACATCCTCCTGGGGCTGCTTATTATGAGGGGCTCCCACCATCCCTGCGCTGTGCTGACTTCCTCCTGGGGCTGTACCTCTGCTGTGCATATTATGAGGGGCTCCCACCATCCCTGTGCTATGCTCATTATGAGGGACTCCCACCATCCCTGTGCTATGCTGACTTCCTCCTGGGGCTGCTTACGGTGCAGGTGTCAGTGCTGTATATCACGGTGCTGATGTCAGTACTCTCTATCATGGTGCTGCTGTCAGTGCTGTATATCACGGTGCTGGTGTTAGTGCTTTATGTCATGCTGCTGATGTCAGTGCTCTCTATCACGGCGCTGGTGTCAGATCACTCTATCACGGTGCAGGTGTCATTGCTGTATGTCACGCTGCTGATGTCAGTGCTCTCTATCACGGTGCTGCTGTCAGTGCTGTATATCACGGTGCTGGTGTTAGTGCTTTATGTCACGCTGCTGATGTCAGTGCTATCACGGTGCTGCTGTCAGTGCTGTATATCACGGTGCTGGTGTTAGTGCTTTATGTCATGCTGCTGATGTCAGTGCTCTCTATCACGGTGCTGCGGTCAGATGACTCTATCACTGTGCAGGTGTCATTGCTGTATGTCGCGCTGCTGGTGATCATCTCCTGCACCCTCTTCTTTGCCTACCCTGGTCCCTGACCTTCCCTCTCCTCCATTGCCTTCATGCACTCCACAGTCCTGAATTGTCACAACAATTTCCCATATAAAAAAAGAATGCTTGTAGTTGTCGATCCCAGATTCACCTCATACATGTGTTATGTCATTGGCCATGTGGTGGGACTATGTTTGCACAGCTATTAATTATTTTGTGGCTGCAAATTTGACCTGTAGGTTTGCGAAGTTCGCCTCCCATTGAAGTCAATGGGGCCCGCCGCGAACGTTACGGTTCGCAAACTAATGGCCGCGTTCGCGAAGCATCCCGTCGGACGTTTGTCTATCACTACTTGGCAGAACTAGTGTTTGGTGATTGGACTTGCACTGTCACATGAGGGTGAAAGGCAGTCCTCAGGCCCGTGTAAGCTCCGGGCCACAACTTGAAGCTTAAACAGGGCTTGAGCTCTGCGCTCCAGGGAACTAAATAGAACAAATGGCAGCAAATAGAAGCTATGTAATCCTGGGAAAGCCAACTGACTGACTATCCCATGTCCTGCAATAGTCCTCTTGCACAGATTAGTAATGTCACCAATTCCCAATTGAGTGGACCACAAGCTGTGGTTAAATTTAATTATTTAATTTTTTCTCCCAATTTTTTTTCCCTAGCATTTTTACATGGGGTACCTACTAATAAGCGGCACCTTGCTTACAATTGTCCCTCCCATTGTCGGCCAAATTAGCCTTATTGGGTATTCAGGATGATGAACTGCGACCTTGATACACCAAACTCTTGATTTCCTTTCTGGTATATTATGCCAAAAAAGAGATGCTGGTTAAAAGGGCTTCCCCCTCTACCCCTATGGTGGAATCATGGGAATCATCTGTAGATGCAGCGCTGTCCATGTATAAGCTAACATAGGGATGTCCTCGGAAATATGAATGGGTTTGGCAGCCATGGACAGAGCAGGATTGATTTTTGTCAGCTCTCTGGCTGTCCATTCTCGGTCCAGCTATGCTGTACCATGTACTATTCTGTCACCTCCTCCCGCTGGTGGATCCAAGTGCCTAATGTCATATTGTATTCACGCCACGATCCTCTAGAGTATGTACTACTGAATTAGATGTATGTTCTCCGACCACTATTGTGTTATGCTTTGTAAATATTTTCCTATTTGTAACATGACATATTTTTTCCTATAAAGACCAACTTGATTGATAACATTTTTTTTATAAAATTCTAAACCCTATCATTTATATATATTATTCTTGTTTGGTGTAATCACTCCACATGATACATAAGCTTAACGTAAATGTTTTTTGTTGGAATCATCCTTACTTTTCATCTCACATTCTGAGTGAAGCATTATTATTATCTATAACATTCAATTTCCAAGAATGTTATTGTTTTTCCTTTGTATTTTTGCACTATGTTAAACCGTAAAAACAATAAAATATTCAGAATAAAAAAAAATTATAAAAATAAGCGGCACCTTGTATTTTGGCGCATGGTAAACTTGAAGGAAAAAAATGGTGGAGCAAATAACGCAGTTAACTCAAGCTGATAATATATGCTTAATGTTTACGTTGAGTTGTACAAAATTTAAAAGCTCTTAGCCCACGTACACACGGTCGGAGATTTTGCCAACCAAATCCGTCGGATTTTGCCCGTCGGATTTAGTCCGACGGATTGTGTCCGAAACTGTTGCATACACACGGTCGGGCCAAGTTGGCGAAAAATCCGATCTTTCAGAACGTGATGACGTAATTTTGTTACGATGGGACTACATTCAGGCTAGTCGCCAATAGCTTTGATGTAGGAATTTGATCTGAGCATGCGTGGCACTTGGTCCGATCAAAATGCTCTACACATGATCGGATTAGGTCCGTCCGGCCCAGTTGGTCGGGAAATATTTCCAACATGTTGGAAAATTGGGTCGGACGGAGATTCGGATGGAATCAGTCCGATGCATACCACACACAGTCGGATTATCCGACAACACAGTCCGATAAGACTCATTCCGACAGATTCTCCGACCGTGTGTACAGGGGCTTACAATTACGATTTGGAATGAAGATAGAGATTATACTGTGTGCAGCCGTCTTAGACCTAATAAACAAACTCCAGCTTATTCAGCCACCGATTTATACAACCTCATTCAATTTGTATGACCACAGCTGTATATATATATATATATATATATATATATATATATATATATATATATATATATTGCACGTTCATTCATTTTTATCTGTTGTACACATTTATTGACTAAATATTCAGGTTTTTGTTTAGATTCAGCACTAGTTTTTATATATGAATAATCATATAATTTAAATATATATATATATATATATATATATATATATATATACATATACATACACACACACACACACACCTATTAAATTTGTCCTCTGGGTTTAGCGCAGATGCCCTGCTATGCATTATTATATATATATATACACACATAGTATTTTTATATATATATATATATATATATATATATATATATATATATACATTTTTTTTTTTTTCCGTGCAGTCCTATGTTAACATGACTGGTTGTACAATCAGCTTGTATTGTGTGGTCAGCCTCAGAGAAATAGGAAGGCAATGGATGGTAAATCTCAGCAGGGCCCAAGGAAAAATAAATAGTGGCGATGAGTCAAAAGCAGCACCGAATGTAACAAAAATCATTTCTGTTATATTGACTTTTTTTTTATTCCAGCAGTAAATAGTTAAAGGTAATTTTGACCTGCAGCTGCATAAATTTACAGCAGGCTAAGGGTTAACTCCAAAGTCAGTATGAGCGTGTTCTTGCGATTGGTTGAGTCCTGGAATCTCCTGTCCCCAGCAGGAGGCGGGAACACTGTTGTCAGGCAGGATATATATATATCCAATGCAGCAGTGTGAGAGGTCCAGGGCTTCCCCTATGTTCTCAGTCCCCTCCCTGCACGGGTCCTTGTTTACCACATCCAGCTGAGTCTCCAAGCAGGTATAGGATGCTGCAGCACTGGGAATAAATCTGTCATTACATTAGAAATTCTGCAACAGTATAGGAAAAAAAAAAAGAAAGGTTTGTTTTTTCAAAGACCTAATACAGAGATGTTCAAATCACTCGGGACCCAATGTAAGCACTCATGGCCAGCTAATACAAGTTACATTGCATATTGTATGCAGAGCATGTCCTAGACTACATTTGATAGAGCTGTACACATGCACTGCTGGATGGAGTCACAGCACGTTGGATAATAATAGGTTTTAAATTGCTGGTTATTTCACCCCAGTCTCTGCCTTTGCATTAAAATGGAAAAAGGTTTTGTGTGTATGCGAGAAACTGCGCAGATTTTTATGACTTGTAAGGAAATAAAAGTGAGAAAAAAAATACAGAGCTTAATCAAAGCGAAGCGCCATCTTTATTTTTTATTTTGCGCTTTTATTAAATCCTTCCACAGAGTTGTACAATACATAAAAAATAACATCAGTGAGTAGAAGCCCTCACTGCCCCAGAAACAGGAAAAAGAATCCACAACATGGCTTCAAAAACTAACAGCATACAAGGCAAATATACATCATAGAATCTCCTAGTCACCTTATAAGGTAGTGAAGCACCATCTTTATACCCCACACAAAAAAATTGCTTTACATTAGTTCTTACATGTTAGTTCTATACGTTCCATGGCTTCCACATTGATCCAGGGAGATGCTATTTGGAATCCTCGGCATCTCCATTGACCATATCTATATGGGATTGTCTACATTCTTGATATTCTTGGTAATATACACTCACCGGCCACTTTATTAGGTACACCTGTTCAATTTCTTGGTAACACAAATTGCTAATCAGCCAATCACATGGCAGCAACTCAATGCATTTAGGCATCTAGACGTGGTGACAACGACTTTCTGAAGTGCAAACCGAACATCAGAATGGGGAAGAAAGGGATTTAGGTGACTTTGAACATGGCATGGTTGTTGGTGCCAGACGGGCTGGTCTGAGTATTTCTGCTGATCTACTGGGAATTTCACACACAGCCATCACTAGTGTTTACAGAGAATGGTCAGAAAAAGAGAAAATATCCAGTGAGTGGCAGTTGTGTGAACGAAAATGCCTCGTTAAGATCAGAGGAGAATAGGCAGACTGGTTTGAGTATAGAAAGGCAACAGTAACTCAAATAACCACTCGCTACAACCAAAGTATGCAGAATACCATCTCTGAATGCACAAGACATTGAAACTTGAAGCAGAGCTACAGCAGCAGAAGACAACACCGGGTGCCACTGCTGTCAGCTAAGAACAGGAAACTGAAATCGAGACTCTGATGAGTCTCGATTTCAGCTGCGCAAATCAGATGGTAGGATCAGAATTTGGCGTAAACAACATGAAAGCATAGATCCATCCTGCCTTGTATCAATGGCTCAGGCTGGTAGTGTTGGTATAATGGTGTGGGGGATTTTAGTGACTTTGAACGTGGCATCGTTGTTGGTGCCAGACGGACTGTTGTGAGTATTTCAAAAACTGCTGATCTACTGGGATTTTCACACACAACCATCTCTCGGGTTTGCAGAGAATGGTCTGAAAAAAATATCCAGTGAGCAGCAGTTGTGTGAACAAAAATGCCTTGTTGATGTCAGAGGCCAGAGGAGAAAAGGCAGACTGGTTTGAGATGACAGAAAGGCTACAGTCACTCTAATAACCACGCGTTATAACAAGGTATGCAGAATACCATCTCTGAACACACAACACATCGAACCTTGAAGCAGATGGGCTATAGCAGCAAAAGACTACACTGAGTGCCACTCCTGTCAGCTAAGAACAGGAAACGGAGGCTAATTCACACAGGCTCACCAAAATTGGACAAGATCAGAAAAAGGTTGCCTCTCAATGATGAGTCTCAATTTTAGCTGTGGTATTTAGATTGTAGGGTCAGAATTTGATGTAAACAACATAAAAGCATGGATCCATCCTGCCTTGTATCAATGGTTCAGGCTGGTTGTGGTGGTGTAATGGTGTGGGGGATATTTTCTTGGCACACTTTGGGCCCCTTAGTACCAATTGAGCACCGTTGAAACACCACGGCCTACCCGAGTATCGTTGCTGACCATGTCCCTCCCTTTATGACTACAGTGTACCCATCTTCTGATGGCTCCTTCCAGCAGGATAATGCACCATGTCACAAAGCTCAAATCATCTCACCACTGGTTTCTTGAACATGACAATGAGGTCACTGTACTCAAATGGCCTCCACATTCACCAGATCTCAATCCAATAGAGTACCTTTAGGATGTGATGGAATGGGAGATTTGCATCATTAATGTGTAGCCATCAAATATGCAGCAACTGCGTGATGTTATCATGTCAATATGGAGCAAAATCTCTGAGGAATGTTTCCAACACCTTGTTACATCTATGCCACGGAGAATTAAGGCAGTTCTGAAGGCAAAAGGGGGCCAACCTGGTACTAGCAAGGTGTACCTGATAAAGTGGCTGGTTAGTGTAGCTCTACATTGATGCCACTTCTTAATCACACCTATTTTTTACCAGGATCTTTGGACAAAGGTTTTAAGTGGTGGTTCACTGATTGTCAACCTTTGTTACAGCACATCCTTCAGAGTACCAAGTTAAAACCCTTATGCCGCGTACACGTGACCGGACTTTGACAGCAAAACTCCGATGGAGCCCTCACATGATCGAATCGTCCGGGTTCGTTCCATCAGACGATCCTATAGTGTGTGGGCTCCATTGGACCTTTGCTGTCCAAAAATCTGATGGACTTTAGAAGGACTTTGGAACATGTTTCAAATTTTTTCGCCAGAACTCCACTGGACCCAGTTTCTATCGAGAAATTTGTTCGTCTGTATGCTTGTCAGACGCTAGGGCAAAAGACGGACAAAAACCGACGCTAGGGCAGCTATTGGCTACTGGCTATGAACTTCCTTATTCTAGTCCGGTCGTACGTCATCACGATTGAATCCGTCGGACTTTGGTGTGATTGTGTGTGGCCAAGTCCATTCATTCGGAAAGTCCATCGGAAAGCCGCCAAAAGTCCATCGGGAAGACCGTCCGACCTAATCCATCAAAAAGTCCGGTCGTGTGTACAGTCATTTTGTGGGTCACTTAAGCCCACTTTTATGGACCAATGGTGTTATGCCCAGTTTTCTCATTTTGTGAGTAATTTGCAGCAGGCACTTCGTCCATTCTCTGAATTAAACCCCGTTGAATCTATTATGCGGTCCGAAGACCCTTTGCCACATCATGTATCATTATTTTTTAAAGCTCTGCTGTCTCTTCGAGACCCTTGTTATACGGTTATTTTCCACATTGGGAAAAAGATCTGCAATCTAGTATTACTGATAAGCAAAAGGACAAGATTATGCAGATTCCTTATGTGTCCTCTATCTCTTCCAGAATAGAGGAACTAAATTATAAACTTCTTATCTGCTGGCATTGTACACCAGTTAAAGGAGAAGTTCAGCTTGAGATTTTTAGGCTGGGCTTCTCCTCTGGGTCACAGGAGTGCAACTCGTTTTGCACTCCTGTGACCAATTTTCCACGGAGAGCGGTCTGAAGTCCGCTCTCCGCTGATGTCACTGCTATCAGTCGAGGCACCGCGCCATCCCAATTTCCCAAGTCTGGATCCACCAGCTGCCATGATTGATGGCAGTCTCAGTGAGCTGCTGAGACTGCCGCTCCCCGCCCCTCCACAGCTCAGTGCTCCAGTGAGCGTGGAGAAGCAGAAAGGAGAGCCGCTGACAGTCAGCAGCTCTCCTCTCGGGGATCTGTGAAAACCAAGCCATCGGCAATGTTCGGTGGCTCGGTTCTCAGTGCAGAGACATCAGTCTGATGCTGCATCCACCTAGGTAAAAATGAATCTTTAATAAAAAACAAACAAAAAAAACAAACAAACATACTCCTCTTTTAAATGCACAATATGTCTTCATCTGTCCCACCTATGTGTTGGAGGGACTGTGGAGGCCGCGCTACGCATGGCCACATTTGGTGGGCTTGCCCACTCATTCAGGTGTATTGGCAGGCGGTGGTTGACATGATCCCTCTTATACAAGGAGACAAGGTCAGATTAGATCCTTGGTTTATGTTATTCCATTGTACAACAGAATTAATAGGCCGTTATAAGAGGTTGATTAGTCCACATTTATTAAATGCTGCAAAATCTTTGATCCCACTTTACTGGGGACAACGCACTGTACCCACTTTAGCTCAATGGCTACGTCAAATGGATGACATCAGTCTCTTAGAAGAACTTGCGTATATTGCCAGAGGTACTGTTGTTAAACACTCAAAAATATGAGTCTGCTGGTTTGAGTTTAAAATCACTGATTTGTACTGTGATATTATCTCAGGTCTTTGATGGACTTCTTTCGATAATTGCAGCTGTTTGGAGGCTTTTATTGATCATATTTTTCAAACTTGGAATCTATTTCTGGTTGAACTAAATGGACTTGTGTCTTTTTTCAGCCACACTAAGTATGTAACAGTCATGCATCCGGTCACTCCCCTTTTTTTTCATATCCTTCCTTCCTTTCTTTTCTTTTTTGATTTCTTTTAATAATTATTTTTTTTTAAATGCTCTTCTTGTATGTTACATACATGGGTTTGCAATTGGTACAAGCACTTTAAATGATCACAAGTATTGTCTGAATGTGATGCGACCCAATACGGTATTGCATGTTTCATTTTGTATTATCTATTTTTTTGTTTGTGAAATCAGCAATAAAAAAAAATTCTAAAAATATTAGTTGTATATCATATGACCTTACACTAATGATGTATATTTTAATAAGTATAAATCTATAATAGACTTAATTTCTTAAATTATTTTCAACCTTATTTTGATGATATGTGAGCAGGGAAAAACCTAAAAATTTTCATATTTACATGTATACAGTATATCCCCACAGAGTCTGCAACACATAGGACAGTCACAAGGAGCAAAGGGAGATTTCAATGGCATATTCCATTTATATCCCATGTGTGTAGAGATAACCCATAGCAACCTTGTTGTTTTTTTCCTTTTAAAAAGGTCCATTTGGCGTAATTTTGTAAACCTGAGAAGTTTAGGATTCTGTTGCCACTCGAGACATTAAAAGGTTTCAAACTGCTCCGTTCTTTGAGCTGTGGACGTACAGGTCTTCACAATTAATTTGTACAACTGGTACATGAATCTAGTTACTGCTGTTCTTTCACAGTGTTATGCTAGGTTCAGCTTTCTGTTCCAACCCTTCCCTAATCTATCCAAAAATCTAGAAAAATGTTTTGGCTGGACATAGATTTTAAAATGGAACTAAACCCCCCTAGCCTATAAAGCTCTTTGTTTGATCTTGTTTTCATGGTGCTGCACATGCAATCAGTTATGACACCAGACATTTCATGGCTTGATAGATCGATCAAGAGCTTGGATAGGTTTAATTCCGCTTTGAAGAGGAACTAAACTTGACTAGCAAAAAAAACGTGAGCAGGCAGCTCTTTACTGCAGAAAAGACATGCCATATCTGTAATGATATCACATACTGAACACACAACAATCTGTAGCTAGTGGTCATGTTGTTTGAGAACCTTAGGGCAGCCACGACAGCTTGGCTAACAGTTTAACATTACAGTAAAAATCTGAACTCCCTCCCTCCTCCCTGGTGTTCAGGAATCCATAGCTTTATACTTCAAAGAAGCCGTTATCTCAACAGAGAAAGCAGAACCAGGCTAGGTCTGTAAAAACAGCTAATGTGGGCCTGGCAAGATGTCCAGGCCTATCGTAAAACTGTCACCCTCTCAATTCAGAGAACCAGCAGATACTGGTCATAAATACTTTAGTGCACATAAAGCTTAAACAGTAGAATAAGCATGAAATTTCAGCATGTTTCATGACTTCCAAAGTAATAATAGCACAGCCATAATATGGACATATTTAGTTTCCTCAGATAATTTTGTAACGTTTCTGTAAGTCCAGGCACCCCAATGTCAGGTCATATGGGAAACCACTGGTACCCCTTATTCCTCCTAGGTAAACTAGAAAATCTCACACTGAACAACAAACAATATGGATATTTGCAGTCTGTAAACACTATAGATGCAGAGATATAAATATATATCACAAAGTGTACCTGGGACATGGTCATGAGTGTAGACACCTCCCAGCAACCAACCCCTAAACAAGATGACCAGACGATTGGTCACTGGTTGCTGTCAACACCCTTTTGATCTGACAGAAAAGAGGAGATGCCAAGACAATGGTCAGTTCTCTTTTTACCACCCAAGCAGGAACATCTGCCAAGTTTGAGAACCAATTACCCCAGCTCATCAATAGAACTCTGATTAACCCTTGGACATTAATTGCAAGTATTCTTCTTCCCCAATTCTACCTTATTTCTTTGTGGCAGTATATTGTCTTTATCTTTTTGAAACATCTTTTTTATGTAAATGTTTATTTGCACCAACTTTGACCTTTTCATAATAAACCCTTATGTTGGAAAGGGTTAACCTCATCTCCAAAGCTCTTAATGCAAGCTATAAACGAACCTACCTCTTGAAGAACGCTACTGTTGTAGAGTAAGGCCTCTGAGCAGACCTGTCTGTGGTGGCAGTGTGTGATGCAGATGCTTATTCTAAACTTATAACTGGTATTGCTAAAATTACGAGTCTCCCCCGGCTGGGTCTTTTAAAATGGGCATGGTGGCAGTTAAAGAACTAATTGCGTAATTAAACCAGTGACAATCGTTCTCAGGCTGCGAAATTGTGGTCTCGCGAGCTGGAAAATCTTTGTGCTGGGCACAGCTGAGAGTGGCATTGTTACTGAAGTGACAGTTGTTCGTCACAATGTCACTTCTGCAATAACAAACGTCAGCTTGTTCGCAGTTGCACAGTTAGTAAGGTTTAATAAGGACACCAGTCCACTAAGACCTGGAAGAGGCCCTCGGTTTCCATACAGGAAGTCAAAAACCTTATAATTTTAATGTCAATTCATGAAAAAATGTCCAAATTCCTTAACTCCCCAGCCCAAAATTCCTTAAAACTTGTTGTGGCCATAACCCTTTGCAGGGCGGCCTTAACTTTTGGGCTTACCGGTTACCTCCACTTGGCTTGCTCTTCCACGTCTAGGGGTTCCCAAGGTTGATACCCAACAACTTTGGACGCTGACACCAATAAAGTCCTTTTGAAAGGCTTTTATTTGCAGGAGTAACATCCAACAACACAGTCTCGTATGGGAACAAAGGGCAAGGGTGAAGAAACTCAGGCACTTTGAACTGCTAGTATACCAAAGTCTCTATTACCACCCAGAGAGTAGCCACTCGCAGCTGGGCACTTCAGGGCTGAACAAATCTCTAGCCAGAGATTATGGCAATCAGCACGTTGATTCAGAACTTAAGAAATTTCTAACCTTGAACAAGTTGTAACTGAAAGCGAACAGGAACCTTTTTCCTTAGTACCCGAAACGTTCGCTGTCTCCTTGACAGTACTGGAAAAAGTGTGGATTCATCGATGTCCTTTACAACTCAGTAACCAGGCACTTCTCATGATGCCGGCTTGTCTGCCCTCCTCCGAAGAGTCCTCCCCCGATCACTTTCACGAGCTGCGGTGCCCCTCCAAGCCGAGAGCACACCCGAACACCTTGAATCCTTCCTCAGTTACAGCGCCTCGGACCAGCCTGTTCCGAGACTCAGGAAAAGACAGATCCCTACCCCAGACCAGACGGGTTTATCAGGGCCAACCAACAGAAGCATGTTGAGGAGCGTCAAACGCTCCGTGACCGGGACCCCTCTCTGGGCTACCCCAGTCCAGGAAACAGGAACAGACCGCTCAGGCCTCACAAACTCCTACTGAACACTTGACTTTAACATCTTAAGTACCCTTCCCCAGACTCCTCAGCGGAGCCCGGCACACCCGCTGATTGGTTCCGAGGAAGCTGATACCCAAAACGTCCAACCAGGCCTGATTCTGGCCTGTCATGTGCCCCTCATCGTTCACATGACCAGGCAGAACTCTAACACAGCCCAGCCAGACTGATGTCAACTGAAGTTAACCTACACAATTAACCCTCAGAACCCCGCTACTGTTCTGAGGCAAAAACTAAATTTACACATAAATGACATTTTGTCCAAAGTGTCATCGCTACAAATGGCACCCCATAGCTGAACTACACTTTACCCTTTTTAGACCTGGCAAGTCTAATATTTCATTCATTTACTTTCTTATCTGGACTGAACCCAAGCTTGTGGGGGTTCATCCCCCAGCCATCCCCTCTCCTCTCCACCTTCCCTCCTGCCATACCCATCCCAGCCTCCCATTCCTTCCTCCTTGATACTATATTCCTCAACCATCTTGATTTATACTGCTCACCAGTTATGGCATGTTTTACTAATTACTCACTGGAAGGTTCTAGAACACAGTTATTTTTTAATAGCAGAGCAGACATGTGAGTTGCTAGTCTCGTGTACGCTTGGCTCACCCCACAGCAAGGGAGCCTGGTGGAGTTCACCCAGAAAGCAGAAGCGTTGGCGGAAGACCTGTTAAACTCGCATGGTGCAGCAATAGCACCACGACTGCCAGATCACATCATAAATGTTACAGCTTATGTTTTCTCCAAGTGGAGCAGGTGATCACTCTTGTACATATTTTTAATAGTGGGTAGCAAGCATAAGTTTGACCCTTAAAACGTGACACTTTTTACCCTGGCGTGATTTTATCACAATATCACCACATGTCAACCCTGCAGTGCTTGCCGTGCACTTGGAACATTCTAAAGAAAATCTGTATTGTGTTTTCTGATACACGATTACCATTTATGCAAAGTGCTTTGCCATGTCCAAGCGCTCACCAACTGCTGTAATGGCAGGGTCATGTGCTAGCTTTTATATCACTCTGTATGCACAAATAAATACACAAATAAAACTATGTACAATTTTTTACTACATAGCAAGGTTGAACCTCGTTTATTAAAGTCTAGGCATTATACGGACTGCTAGAAAGTTTACAGATGATCAAAATATGTGAATAATAAAATTACTCTGCACCTTGGATGTGTTTATACAGTATCTCACAAAAGTGAGTACACCCCTCATATTTTTGTAAATATTTTATTATATCTTTTCATGTGACAACACTGAAGAAATATCTTGTTTGTTTAACACTGAAGAAATGACACTTTGCCACAATGTAAAGTAGTGAGTGTACAGCTTGTATAACAGTGTAAATTTGCTATCCCCTCAAAATAACTCAACATACAGCCATTAATGTCTAAACCTCTGGCAACAAAGTGAGTACACCCCTAAGTGAAAATGTCCAAATTGGCCCAATTAGCCATTTTCCCTCCCCAGTGTCTTGTGACTCGTTAGTGTAAGGATCTGAAAAAAAAAAAGGATTGTTGCTCTACATAAAGATGGCCTAGGCCAGGGATCTCCAAACTTTTCAAAGGGCCAGTTTATTTTCCCTCAGGACTTGAGGAGGGCCAGATTATCTCTAGCAGGGGTAAAAAATGTCACAGGCCCAGCACGAATGAGAATAAATATGGCCTTAGGGTTGGTGTTCAATAGTAGGAGTAGTGTCCCTATTAGTAAAAGGAATAGAGTATCCCATCACTGGTATTGGTGGAAGAAATAGTGCCTCAGTGTTGGTGTCAGTGGGAGGGAATAGTGCCACAAGGGCCGCATAAAGTCTAGCAAAGGGTCACCCAGTTTGGAGACCACTGGCCTAGGCTATAGGAAGATTGCCAAGACCCTAAAACTGA
This sequence comes from Lithobates pipiens, assembly GCF_037356315.1. Lineage (NCBI taxonomy): Eukaryota > Metazoa > Chordata > Amphibia > Anura > Ranidae > Lithobates > Lithobates pipiens. The sequence continues at coordinate 197,128,054 of NW_027507789.1, read as the reverse complement.
GCTGCAGCATGGTGGTCAAGACCATACAGCCGTTTAATAGGACAGGTTTCACTCATAACCGTCCTAGCCATGGTCGACCAAATAAGTTGAGTGCACGTGCTCAGCATCATATCCAGAGGTTGTCTTTGGGAAATAGATGTATGAGTGCTGCCAGCATTGCTGCAGAGGTTGAAGGGGTGGGGGGTCAGCCTGTCAGTGCTCAGACCAATCGCCACACACTGCATCATATTGGTCTGTATGGCTGTCATCCTAGAAGGAAGCCTCTTCTAAAGATGATGCACAAGAAAGTCCTAGACAAGCAGACTAAGGACATGGATTACTAGAACCATGTCCTGTGGTCTGATGAGACCAAGATAAACCTATTTAATTGAGATGGTGTCAAGCGTGTGTGGCAGCAACCAGGTGAGGAGTACAATGACAAGGGTGTCTTGGGGCTGCAGAGATTAGCAAGGGTTTTAGGATGCAAAGGTGTACTGACAGGGTGGATAAAGATGTAGGTCACGTGTAGGGCAGCCCATTCATTTCAAAGGGCTGCTCTATGTGCTAGAAATGTGGAAGAAAGTCCCTAGCGCTTTTTCAAAATCACACGGTTCCACAGCACATGTCATCACATGTGTAAGGGTGTAATTAACAAATAATGGCACTGCTGTGTACCTGCTAAAGGGCAGCATGTTCCTGTGGTGTCAGGAAAGCAGTTTTGCATGCGTTCCCGACACACACAAATGTGAACGCAGGCTAAATGTCTCAGTTACATTGGTGGTCAGTGTAACTCTTCTCATTACATTGGAACTTGGTGTACAATCCTTTCATTCACACTAGTGGCCAGTGTGAAGGTCCCCCTTACATTAGTGGTCAGTGTAACCCTCCTTACATTGGTGGTTACTGTGAAGGCTTCTATTACATTGGTGGTCAGTGTTGAAACACCTCTTTATATTAGTAGTCGGTAAAAAAATCAGCATTGTCACTGATCGCACCCGCCCCTCCCCCCAACACTTCCACTGATCCCTAGGAGTTTTCTGGCTATTGAAGGGTCCCCTCACCACCCCAGTCTATGGTGGTGGCAGCATGAGGAGATGATGTGCTGTAACTTCTAGCAACCAAGCAGTGAGCAGTAATGATGTGCAGTAACCTCTAGCAGCCAATCAGTGAGCAGTATTGATATACAGTAATCTATAGCAACAAATCAACAAGCAGAAATCATGTGCTGTAAGCTTTAGCAACTAATTAGTGAGCAGTAATGTGTGCTGTAACCTCTAGCAACCAGTCAGTAAGTGGTAATGATACACTGTAACCTCTGGCAACCAATTGCAATTGCTGCCTGATCTGATTCAGTAAACTGATTTTGAGCTGCTATTTATTGTATGTCTCAGAGCAAGTGGAGAGAGGGGGGGTGTCAAGAAAATGTTTGCCCGGGGTTCCAATCAATTTTAAAAATGGCCCCGACTTGAAACTCAAATAACCTATACAATTTCAAATAAACTGCACAAATAACAAAACACACAATGTGCAGATATGATAAATCTTACATGAAGTATGATAAAAAAAAAATCAATAAATGAAACTTTAATTCAAAGTGACAGCGCTTCTTCTGTGATATAATGACAACCTGAGAACTAGCTACTGTTCAAATATATTTGTTACTGTCTAATCTTTTCCAATAAAAATATTGAACTATAAAATAACAGTGTTTTAATGGACCCCCAGTGATATGATAAAGTGCTAGTGCTCCTTATGGACATAACAAGGTGCCCTACTACACAGTGCTTTATTATGCCCCAGTAGCGCTTGTGGGGCAGCCCACTAGTTGATCTGTACCACTTGTGTTCCACCAATGCTTGTCCGCTGTACTCAACAATAGTACTCAAAAGCAGTGGTCATCAACCCTGTCCTCAGGGCCCACTAACAGGCCAGGTTTTATGTATTACCTTGGGGAGATGCAGACTAGAATACTGCAATCACTGGGCAGCAAATAATATCACCTGAGATGTATTTCATTCATCTTGCAAACCTGGCCTGTTAGTGGGCCCTGAGGACAGGGTTGATGACCACTGCTCAAAAGGAATGATAATAGGGAAAGAGGCTCATAGTGTAAAACCGTTCTGGTATCTTTATTATTAAAACAAGGTTTACAGAATTCCACTCACTTGCTGCCGTGCCCTATAACCCAGCACCTGATGGCAGCAGAATTTGCGTCACGCTCACGTGACCAAAGCTTGTATGCATTTTAACCTGATTGGTTGTCTTCAGGAAGCTCCAAGAGGCTAGAAGCCTCTTTCCCTGTTCCTTTTGAGCGCTATTTTCAAGTATAGCGGACAAGCATTGGTGGAACACAAGTGGTACAGGTCAAACCTGTCATCAAGTGCCCCCAACATACCGTGTTTTCAAGTTTTCAAGGTTTACAGAATTCCACTCACTTGGTGCCGTGCCCTATAACCCAGCACCTGGCATGTACAGTGTTGTGTGTGTAAGGGGATGATGGCAGTCACTCCTTCTGATATTGGAAGTTGGTCGCCACCCGAAAATGACGGCAGCAGAATTTGCGTCACGCTCATGTGACCAAAGCTCCTACACATTTTAACCTGATTGATTGTCTTCAAGAAGCTCCAAGAGGCTATAAGCCTCTTTCCCTGTTCCTTTTGAACACTATTTTCAAGTATAGCGGACAAGCATTGGTGTCATCAAGTACCCCCAACAAGCCGTGTTTTCAAGTTTTCCTTTATCTTACACAGGTGTTTTAAGTCTATGGCTTGGTATTTAGGACAGCTATTTTATCTAAGAGAAATTCCCAAAACATGGCCTGTTGGGGGTACTTGAGGACAGGGTTGAGAACCACTGAACTAGGGGACTACTCCACAAGCGCTATTTACCTGAAGGAGGTCACCTGTGAAGTGGAGCACCAATGCTGCACATGTGCCATTGTTACAAGTTAAAAATAAAATTAAAAATAAAATTCCAGCAGAAGAGTTCAGGTTTCTGATTTAACATTGGCTTCATAAACCATATTCCTTAATATACAAACTGCATTGTGTGTAAAGGCCATTTTGCTTCCTACACCACAGTAAAGCAATGCTTCAGAAATGGGTTTCACTTCTTGCTAGAGGCTCAAAATAAGGTGAGAGTGACACTTGGTTAATGCCACAACAGAAAAATAGACAAAAATTAACCTCTAGAGAACCTGCTTTGCCGGGACTATGTCTATTGATGTCGTCCCGTGCACGAGCGGTCTGCGCGCCCCCCCCCCGCTCTGTGATCAGCGAGTCTATGAGACTCGCCTGATCATAGATCGGAGCAAGGGGTCGATCCCGACCCCTTACCACTTGATGAGCTGTCAGCCAATGAGAGCTGATCATGTGATCGCAACAGAGCCGGTAATCGGCTATTTTTCCTCCTCGCGGGGACAGCGCAAGGAGAAAAAAAAAAAGCCGATCACAGGCGGCCGTGATCGGGACATCAGTCCCGATCACGGCCAGATCATCAGTGCCCACCTGCCCCCTGCCAGTGCCACCTAAGTAGGGGAAAAAGTGAAACACATTAGTGCCACCCATTAGTGCCCACAGTGCCACCTATCAGTGCCCACAGTGCCATCTATCAGTGCCCACAGTGCCACCTATCAGTGCCCACAATCTGCCGCAAAAACAGTGCTGCACCTCAGTGCCACATATCCGTGTTCATCAGTGTCATCTACCACTGCCCATCAGTGCCACCTATCAGTGCCCATCAGTCCCATCTATCAGTGGTACCCATCAGTGCCCATCCATGCCACCCATCCGTGCCACCCATTAGTGCCATCTTATCTGTACCCATCAGTACTGCCTTATCTGTGCCCATCGGTGCCACCTTATCTGTGCCTATTAGTGCCACCTTAACTGTGCCTATCAGTGCCCAACAGTGCAGCCTATCAGTGCCCACCAGTGCCGCCTCATCAGCACATTTCAATGAAGGAGAAAAATGACCTGTTTGCAAAATTTTATAACAAACTATTAAACATGATTTTTTTTTTTTTTTTTTGCATCTTTTTTTGTTTGTTTAGCAAAAAATAAAACTCCCAGCTGGAATTAAATACCACCAAAAGAAAGCTCTATTTGTGAGGAAAAAAATTATAAAAATTTCATTTGGGTACAGTGTTGTATGACCGCGCAATTGTCATTCAAACTGCATCAGCACTGAAAGCTGAAAATTGGTCTGGGCAGGAGGGGGGGTTTAAGTGGCCAGTAAGCAAGTGGTTAAATAGTCTGCCATTTCAAAGGGATCCTGGTCTTTGCTTGCACAAGTTTAGTTAAATAGCAGCCCCTGTCATTAGCTTATATTTACATGCTCTTCACTCCCCCAACAATCACGTGGTCTCCGGGAGCTCAGTTACCTAACCAACATGTGCCAGTGCTGTGACATAGCATAGGGGCTGGAAGAGAGTCCTTAGCCCTGTGTTAGTCTCAAGCCATGGTGCAGAGCTTACACAGAGCTTCCTATATTTGTTTCTGGGAAGCAAAGAAAAGGCAATTGTTCACAGCTAATGGGGCTGGCATTTAAGTGAACCTGTTGCTTTACTCTGCTTCGGTAATGAACTAGACAGTGGCAGTTGCTTTTGGCCACCTACAGTTGTGCTCATAAATTTACACACCCTGGCAGAATTTCTGATTGCTTGGCCATTTTTCTGAGAACATGAATCATAACACAAAAATGTTTCTTTCACTCATGGTTAGTATTTGACTGAAGCCATGTATTATCAATCAACTGTGTTTACTCTTTTTAAATCCTAATCACAACAGAAACTACCCAAATGACCCTGATCAAAAGTTTACATACCCTGGTGATTTTGGCCTGATAACATGCACACAAGTTGACACAAAGGGGTTTGAATGGCTATTAAAAGGTAACCATCTTCACCTGTGATCTGTTTGTTTGTAATTAGTGTGTGTATAAAAAGCCAATGAGTTTCTGGACTCCTGACAGACCCTTGCATCTTTCATCCAGTGCTGCACTAAGTGCACTGAGGATTCTGAGTCATGGGGAAAGCAAAAGAATTATCAAAGGATCTGCTGGAAAAGGTAGTTTAACTGTATAAAACTGGAAATGTATACAAACAGAGATCCAAGGAATTGAGAATGCCAATCAGCAGTGTTCAAACTCTAATAAAGAAGTGGAAAATGAGGGGTTCTGTTGAAACCAAACCACGGTCAGGTAGACCAACTGAAATTGCCAGGAAAATTGTTCGGGATGCAAAGGAAAAAAAACACAAATAACTTCAGGTGAAATACAGGACTCTCTGAAAACATTTGGTGTTGCCGTTTCAAGATGCACAATAAGGAAGATGGGCTGCATGGTTGAGTCGCCAGAATAAAGCCATTACTACACAAATGCCATAAAGTATCCCACTTACAATACAGCACAATGAGAGACAAGCCTAAAACCTTCTGGCACAAAGTCACTTGGAGTGATGAGACCAAAATCTAGCTTTTTGGCCACAACAATAAACGCTACATTTGAAGAGTCAACACGGCCTGATGAAAGATACACCATTCCTACTGTGAAACACGGAGGTGGATCTCTGATGTTTTGGGGATGTGTGAGCTACAAATGCACAGGAAATTTGGTCAAAGTTGATGGCAAGATGAATGCAGTATGTTATCAAAAGATACTAGAGGAACATTTGCATTCATCAGCCAGGAAGCTGCACATAGGAAGTACTTGAACCTTCCAACGTGACAATGATCCAAAACAGAAGGCCAAATCGACCTGTCATTGGCTACAGCAGAATAAAGTGAAGGTTCTGGAGTGGACATCTCAGTCTCCTGACCGCAATATCATTGAGCCACTCTGGGGAGATCTCAAAACGTGCCGTTCATGCAAAACGGCCCAAGAATTTACATAAACTGGAGGCTTTTTGCCAAGAGGTCATTTGGGTAGTTTCTGTTGTGATTAGGATTTAAAAAGAGTAAACACAGTTGACTGATAATAAATGGCTTCAGCCAAATACTAACCATAAGAAATGTTTTTGTGTTATCATTCATATTCTCTGAAAACTTATAAGCACAACTGTATTTGCTAGGCATATATCATTTTATAGCAATGTTAATCACTTACACTCTCCACCTACAGTGAGGGGAAAAAAAGTATTTGATCCCCTGCTTGTATGTTTGCCCACTGACAATGAAATTATCAGTCTATAATTTTAATGGTAGGTTTGTTTTAACAGTGAGAGACAGAATAACAACAAAATATCCAGGAAAAACGCATTTCAAAAAAGTTATACATTTTTTTGCATTTTAATGAGTGAAATAAGTATTTGATCCCCTATCAATCATCAATATTTCTGGTTCCCGGGTGTCTTCTATACAGATTATGAGCTGAGATTAGGAACACTCTTAGCCCTTGTACACACGGTCGGAGATTCCGTTGGAATGTTTCCTATCGAACCGTTTTGTCGGATATTCCGACTGTGTGTGGTATGCATCGGACTGTTTCCGTCGGACCAAATTTTCCAACTCGCTGGAAATATTTTCCGACAAACAGGTCCGATCGGAAATACTCCAATCATGTGTAGAGAATTCCGATCGGACAAAGTGCCACGCATGCTCAGATCAAGTTCCTACATCAAAGCTATTGGCTACTAGCCTGAACGTAGTGCCATCGTAATGAAATTACGTCATCACGTTCTGAAAGATCGGATTTTCGGACAACTTTGTCCGACCGTGTGTATGCAACAGTTTCGGACAAGATCCGTCGGACAAAATCCGACGGATTTGGTTGTCGGAATCTCCGACCGTGTGTACAAGGGCTTAAAGGGAGTGCTCCTAATCTCAGGTTGTTACCTGTATAAAAGACACCTCTCCACAGAAGCAATCAGATTCCAATCTCTCCACTATTGCCAAAACCAAAGAGCTGTCCAAGGATTTTAGGGACAAGATTGTAGACCTACACAAGGCTGTAATGGGCTACAAGACCGTCGCCAAGCAGCTTGGTGAGAGGATGACAACAGTTGATGCGATTATTCACAAATGAAAGAAACACAAAATAACTGTCAATCTCTCTCGACCTGAGGCTCCATGCAAGATCTCGCCTCGTGGCATTTTACTGATCATGAGAACGGTGAGAAATCATCCCAGAACTACATGGGAGAATCTTGTCAATGATCTCAAGGCAGCCTGGACCATAGTCACCAAGAAAACAATTAGTAACACACTAAGCCGTGAGTGACTGAAATCCTGAAGCTCACGCAAGGTCCCCCTGCTCAAGAAATCACATGTACATGCCTGTCTGAAGTTTGGTAATGAACATCTGAAATGATTCAGAGGAGAACGGAGTGAAAATTTTGTGGTCAGATTACCAAAATCAAGCTCTTTGGCATCAACCCAACTGGCCATGTTTGGAGGAGGAGGAATGTTACCTATGACCTCAAGAACACTATCAAACATGGAAGTGGAAACATTATGCTTTGGGGGTGTTTTTATGCTAAGGGGACAGGACAACTTCACCGCATCAAAGGGATGATGGACTGGGCCACGTACCATCAAATCTTGGGTGAGAAACTCCTTCCCTCAGCCAGGGCATTGAAAATGGGTCATGTATGGGTATTCCAGCATGACAATTACCCAAAACGCACAGCCATGGCAACAGAGGAGTGGCTCAAGAAGAAGCATATTAAGGTCCTGGAGTGGCCTAGCCAGTCTCCAGACCTTAATCCTATAGAAAATATGTGGAGGGAGCTGAAGGTTTGAGTTACTGAATGTCAGCCTTGGAACCTTAATGAGTGGAACAAAAATCCCTCCTGAGATGTGTGCAAACCTGGTGGCCAACTACAAAAAACATCTGACCTCTGCCAACAAGGGTTTTGCCACCAAGTACTGTCATGTTTTGCAAAGGGGTCAAATACTAATTTCACTCATTAAAATGCAAATCAATGTATAACTTTTTAGAAATGCCTTTTTCTGGATTTTTGTTTTTGTTTTTCTGTCTCTCACTGTTAAAATAAACCTACCATTAAAATTATACACTGCTGATTTGTCAGCGGGCAAATGTACAAAATCAGCAGGGAATCAAAAACTTTTTTCCCTCACTGTAGATTTCTATCCCTGGAGACTTGTCAACCAACCAAATCCAAGGTAATGAAGAGAATTTACAGTGCCTTGAAAAAGTATTCATACCCCTTAAAATTTTCCACATTTTGTCATATTACAACCAAAAACGTAAATGTATTTTATTGGGATTTTATGTGATATACCAACACAAAGTGGCGCACAATTGTGAAGTGGAAGGAAAATGATACATGGTTTATAAATAAATATGTGAAAAGTGTGGTGTGCATTTTTATTCAGCCCCCCGGAGTCAATACTTTGTAGAACCACCTTTTGCTGCAATTACAGCTGCAAGTCTTTTTGGGGATGTATCTACCAGCTCTGCACACCTAGAGAGTGACATTTTTGCCCATTCTTCTTTGAAAAATAAATAGCTCAAGCTCTGTCAGATTAGATGAAGAGTGTCTGTGAACAGCAATTTTCAAATCTTGCCACAGATTGTCAATTGGATTTAGGTCTGGACTTTGGGCCATTCTAGCACATAAATATTCTTTGATCTAAAACATTCCATCGTATCTCTGTATGTTTAGGACTCTGAACAGGTTGTCTTCTAAGATTGCCCTGTATTTGGCTCCATCCATCTTCGCATCAACTCTGACCAAATTCCCTGTCCCTGCTGAAGTAAAGCATCCCCATAACATAATGCCGCCACCACCATGTTTCACGGTGGGGATGCTGTGTTCAGGGTGATGTGCAGTGTTAGTTTTCTGCCACACATAGCGTTTTGCTTTTGTGCCAAAAGTTCAATTTTGGTCTCATCTGACCAGAGCAGCACCTTCTTCCACATGTTTGCTGTGTCCCCCACATGGCTTCTCGCAAACTGCAAACAGGACTTCTTATGGCTTTCTTTCAACAATGGCTTTTTTCTTGCCACTCTTCCATAAAGTCCAGATTTGTGAAGTGCACAACTAATAGTTGTCCTGTGGACAGATTCTCCTACCTGAGCTGTGGATGTCTGCAGCTCCTCCAGAGTTACCATGGACCTCTTGGCTGCTTCTCTGATGAATGCTCTCCTTGCCCGGCCTGTCAGTTTAGGTGGACGGACATGCTTTGGTAGGTTTTCAGTTGTGCCATACTCTATTTTCAGGTGATGGATTGAACAGTGCTTCATGAGATTTTCAAAGCTTGGGATATTTTTATACTACCCAACCCTGCTTTAAACTTCTCCAAAACGTTATCCCTGACCTGTCTGGTGTGTTCCTTGTCCTTCATGATGCTGTTTGTGCACTAAGGTTCTCTAACAAAACTCTGAGGGCTTCACAGAACAGCTGTATTTATACTGAGATTAAATTACACAGAGGTGGACTCTATTTACTAATTAGGTGACTTCTGAAGGCAATTGGTTCCACTAGTTTTTAGTTATAGGTATTGGAGTAAGAGGGGCTGAATACAAATGCATGCCACACTTTTCAGATACTTATTTGTAAAAAATTGAAAACCATTTATCGTTTTTCTTCTACTTCACAATAATGTGCCACTTTGTGATGGTCTAGCACAGGGGTCTCCAAACTACGGCCCTCCAGTTGTTCAGGAACTACAATTCCTATCATGCCTAGTCATGTCTGTGAATGTCAGATTTTACAATGCCTCATGGGACATGTAGTTCTGTAACAGCTGTAGGGCCGTACTTTGGAGATCCCTGTTCTAGCACATAAAATCCCAATAAAATAAATTAACTTTTTTGGTTGTAACATGACAAAATGTGGAACATTTCAAGGGGTATGAATAATTTTTCAAGGCACTGTATGTAACCTGCTTTACCTCATCAGTGCATTGACAGCAGGGAAACACACTGGTGCATAAGAGATCTTTCATTTACCCATATATCCGCAATGCATACAGCAAAAGTTCCTGCATGTAGCATTGAGTTACTGCACTGCATAAGGCGTCATGAACACTGGACATTTTTACAGCTGCTGTTTTTGGCTTCAGGTGTTTTTTTATGCAGCCAGTATACTCCCAAGCATGGTATCCTATGTCTCCATGCACACATAGGCTGTTATCAGCGATTTTTGGCTAGAAAAAACCCCCATAACGAGTGGGTTTTCAGAGGCGTTTTTCAGCTGTAAAAACGCTCTAATTCTGAAAAAAGCTTAAAAACGCTAATAAACAAGGCTATTCTGCTTTTATGTGCCTTGTGAAATATAAGCTTTTGTGGGGGTATAGATTTGCTAAAAAAAAAAATCCAAAAAACGCTACAGCTAAAAAACGCTGAAAAACACTACTGCAAAAATGCTGCAAAACTCTTTCTACAGCTATCGTTACTGGCATTTTTATAAAGTCCACTGTGCATTTTTATAAAGTCCATGTTTTAGCCAGTAAAGTGTCATGGTTATGCAATAGAATTGTTCTGCTTACCTGTCTGCATGTGTTCATTTCAACTCTATATTAACCTGTGCACTGCTAGCTTATCCTGCTGATCAACCTTTGTGTGTTAGCGTCCTGTTTCCTGCCGTGTGCTCTGCTACTGTTTTCCGTTACCGACTTTGGCGTGTTCTGACTATCCCTGCTTGCCTGTGACCCTGACTTTTTGGCATGTACCCGACTATTCTGTTCTGCTTGTGGCCCCGACCTTGGCTTTGTCCCTCACCATCCCTATTCTCCTGTTGCCTACTGTGGGTGTGAGCTGGGGGACCCTGGGGGTCGCGACCTGGAGCCAGTTGCAGCCAAGTCCATCCTCACCACTCGAGGCTCTGGTGAACACCTGCTGGCTCTTAGACTCCGCGCCCCGGGGAATCTTACGCTCTAACCCCAGTGGGATCTGTCCCCCATCCGCAGCAGTCAGCCGTAGGGTCCACAACCTTGTGGTGCACTCCTAACCCTACGGTGTGCATCTGTCACCTGGGCTTTAGGTGACCTGACATAAAGGCCTTAATCATAATGATTAAAGGCTAACTCCACTTATAGCAACATGATACACCCATATTTTCATCCTGAGTATGATGTAACATGTTGCTAAGCACCACCTCACCCCAGAGCCCCATCTTCCCAACACCATGGCAGACAGATTTGTAGTTATCAGTGGAACACAAGTGGTAACCAGAGCACTCTTATGCCGTGTACACACGGTCGGATTTTCCAACGGGAAATGTTTGATGTGAGCTTGTTGTCGGAAAGTCTGACCGGGTGTATGCTCCATCGAACATTTGCTCACTGAATTTCCACCAACAAATGTTTGATAGCAGGTTCTCAAATTTTCCTCCAACAAAACTTGTTGTCGGAAAGTCCGATCGTGTGTACACAAGTCCCTCTCACAAAAGTGCACGCATGCTCTGAATCAAGCAGAAGGAACCGCACTGGCTATTGAACTTCCTTTTTCTTGGCTTGTCGTACGTGTTGTACATCACCGCGTTCTCACGTTTGGAATTTTTGGCCAACATTTGTGTGACCGTCTGTATGCAAGACAAGTTTGAGCCAACATCCTTCGAACAACATCCTTTGAACAAACATCCACGGTTTTGTTGTCAGAAAATCTGATTGTGTGTACGTGGCAATAGTCTATTGACCCTTCCTCCAGGTCTCCAACTGAAAGCCCATGCAGAGGGATGAGCAGAGACCTGGAGGAGGAGTCACCATGTTCTACCAATCCACTGATCTCAGATGCAATGCTTTACAGACTCCTGTGAAATGGAAAATAAATACACATTCATTTTCTGCCAACACATGTGCATCGATACATTTTTTTTGGCTAACTTAGCCTTTAAAGTGGTTGTAAACTCTTACAGACCACTTTCCGCTACAGGTAAGCCTATAATAAGGCTATATCATAAAGCGACACGTGTATGAGAGTCTGAGAGGGCTGCACACCTCAATTGAAGTCTTTGAAAAGAAAAAAGTGGAAAGTTCCCCACGGGGCTTTTTAGCAACAAATAGGAGTCAAATATTTTGTAAAAAAATCACAGATTTTTTATACATTGTTACACTTGGAATTGCACTATCCGATGTATGCATTTCCATACATCGGATAGTGCAATTACAAGTCTAACAATGTATCAGCCTTGATGTATAACCTTTCCTAGCCTAATTTGTCTTACCTTTTATATACCAGAGCTCATATTTTAATTCATTTTTTTTATATATGTTTTGTGTCTAACCATCCTTTGAAATAAAAAATCTGTGATTTTTTTTACAAAATATTTGACTCCTATTTGCTGCTAAAAAGCCCTGTGGGGAACTTTCCACTTTTTTATTTTCAAAGCCTATAACAAGGCTTACCTGTAGCTACCCAGGATATCTCCTAAACCTGCACGGTTGAGGAGATATTCCCCTGTATTTGCATGTGCCGACGTCATCGGCACACGTGCACTGACACAAACTGAAGCAGCGGCACGCATGTGCCGTTGCTTCAGTGAGTGTGCCGTTACTGCACACATGGGTAGGAGTGACGTCATCGCAGCTCTGGCCAATCACAACACTGGAGCCACGATACCCGGAAGTAACCCCCTCGATGCTACGTGCAGGAGGCTTTATTGTATGATTTAAATCCAAGAGTGAACCCCCCTTGGAATAGGAGTCCACCCCTAACACCTCAGCACTCCAACCTTAAAAAACCTTAAATCATTAGGACTATGCTTTTTACAAATATTAAAGACTTTGAATTGTCCATTTTGCCAACACCAGAGTCTACTTTGCATTAAGCCCTTTTTTGATACTGTTCTAACTCTAATGCCGCGTACACACGACCAGACTTTTCGAGGGACTAGGTCCGACGGTCTTTCCAACGGACTTTCGGTGGAGTTCCGACGGACTTTCCGAATGAACGGACTTGGCCACACACAATCACACCAAAGTCCGACGGATTGGAACGTGATGACGTACGACCGGACTAGAATAAGGAAGTTCATAGCCAGTAGCCAGTAGCCAATAGCTAGCATACACACAAACGGATTTCTTGGTCTGGTGGAAAAATGTAAAACATGTTCTATTTCTAAAGTCCGCTGGATTTTTGGCAAGCAAAAGTCTGATGGATCCCACACACAATCGAATTGACGGACTCGTTCCATCGGACCTTTGCTGTCAAAAAGTCAGTTCGTGTGTACGCGGCATAAAAGTTGGAGAAGAGCCATATGGGTCAGTGAAAGGTAAGCTTGGTTTTAAGTGCAAAGGGGTTCTCTAGGTTTAACATTATTTATATGTTCTTTATTTTCCACTCCTTGATGTTCAGAAATTACTCTGAGTGCTTTATTTATAGTACATTGTTGGAACTTCAATGCAGTCAAATTCTCAAAAGTGGTCATAGCTTATTTTTAACTTTCTAAAATGTGCCACCTGCAGTACTGTTCGCTACTGGAGAAGGTCAAGTCAGATTTGGATATTTTTTTTGTAAATGTAAAAGTTTCAAGGCAGGTTTAAAGTACTCTTCCAAAATTGGTTTAGTTTTGGATGAAAAGTGAAGAGGGATGGTATACTTATCTATATAGCCTTATCCAGTAAAATCTTTCCCTATGTAATAGCTAGAGCAGCATTGTCAAGTCAACATGGACTTATACTAATGTTAAGATAACTGTATCACCTGCCCATTACTAAATTAAAGAAATAAACTCTCTGCCTTTTCTTCTACATTGAAAGTTCAAACAAGTTTAAATTACAGATGCACCAAAATTTCGGCACCCGAAACATATCGACCGTAAATGGTGTTTTCAGCATTTTGCCTATAGAGAAAAGGGTGAAGATAATGGCACCGAAAACGTATGCGATTTTGCCACGATTTTACTGTGCTTATGTTTTTTTTTTTATAGGTCATGTGACTAAAAAACGACATAAAAAAATAACAAGGGTGCGTTGTTGATGCATTCTTGCTGCATTTTTGATGCATTTCAACGAGGTGGTGTTCTTAACTGACCAAAAATGCAGCCAGCAAGATTTTTAACACCACTACAGAAGCGCAACGGACCAGTGTGAAGACATACATAAAATTTAAAGGGATGCATTTTGATTGAGATTTTATCGATAATGGTCAACAATAAATTCATATTTATTTAAATTCATGATATTAACCACTTCCCATCCGGGCCAATTCTGGCACTTCGCTCCTACATGTAAAAAATCATCAATTTTTTCTAGAAAATTACTCAGAACCCCCAAACATTGTATATGTTTTTTTTGCCAGAGACCCTAGGTTATAAAATGGCACTCATTGCAACTTTTTATGTCACATGGTATTTGCGCAGCAATTTTTTAAAACGCGTTTTTTTTTTAAAGAAAACAGTTTCATGAATTTAAAAAAAATCAAGACACTAAAGTTAAAGTTTGCCCAATTTTTTGATATAACGTGAAAGATGATGTTACGCTGAGTAAATAGATACCTAACATATCACATTTTAAAATTGCGCACACTCGTGGAATGGCATCAAACTTTGGTACTTAAAATTCTCCAGAGGCTTTCAAATTTTTTACAGGTTACCTGTTTAGAGTTACAGGAGAGGTCTTGGGCTAGAATTGTTGCTTTTGCTCTAACGCATGCGGCGATACCTCACATGTGTGATTTGAATGCATTTGACATATGTGGGTGCGACTTGCATATGCTTTTGCTTCTGTGCGCGAGCACGTGGGGACGGGAACGTTTTACATTTTTATACTTTATTTTACTTTTTTATTTTTATTTTTTTACACTTTCCCTTTAAAAAAAAATAATAATTTTGATCACTTTTATTCCTATTAAAAGGAATGAAAACATCCCAATAGGAATAGTGCGTGACAAGTCCTCTTAATGAAGAGATGTGGGGTCAATAAGACCCCACATCTCTTCTCCAGGCTGGAAAGGCTGAGATAAAAAAAAAAAAAAACACTCTCTCTGCCTTTCCAGTCCTGTTTAGTCCTGTTCCAGCACTATTTACTTCAGCCAGGCCCAAATGTGACATCATAACTTTGTACCTGGGCCTTCGAGGGTCATAGAGATGACTGGGGACCATCTGGTCACTGGAAATCTCTAACTTAACTTAACTTAACTTAACCGAACTTAACTTCCAGGAATGACCGATTTGTTCTCCCAGGCTCACCAATCACAGGGGCGAGCCAGGAGAAGTCCCCTCCCACCACCTGTAAGATTGATCAGGGGGCTGAATTGCCGCTGTGATTGTTCTTACGGTGCACAGAATCGCTGGCTGAAAAAGATGATATATAGATGATCCTTGTAGCTGCAGGCAACATTCAGATATCCCAACTCAAAGTCCAGGATGTCATATGATGGCCTATGGGCGGAAAGTGGTTAATTAAACAGTCAAATATAATACTATTATATATAAAAATATATTTTCTTTTAAAAACACATTTTTGGTTTTGGCCAAGTGCATCCTGAAATTTCGGTTTCTGCACCAAAATTTCCATTCGGTGCACCTCTAGTTTAAATGTATGCAGATACCAATAGATCATTTTGTGTTGTTAGAGGAAACCAAAGCACGCAAAAACCCCTACAACCATGGAAAGACCATACTAACCATCATTTAGTTAAATTGAACATAGTACTCCCCCAGGCTGCAATATTAAAGTAATAACTGCACAGTGATAGCCACAGTACTACCCAAACTTCTCAAACTACCCAATTCATTTTAAGTTACTTCCAAAACACAGATTCCTTATTGAGTGAATGTCAGTGGCTTGAATCACCCTTGATCCTAAATTGTCCTCCCTTAGTTTGTGCGTCTGTCCCCCTCACAAAGCTATAGCTAGGGTGACATTTTTGCAGTTAGTTCTCCTTTAATGAAGAATTAACAAATATCTGTAAAGCCGCCATTGCTGTAGCACAGCACCAATTTTTGACTATGTAACAGGCATTGCAGCAGAACTGGGAATTCTGGTTGATTTCTCACACCCGCTGTTGTCTAAAAGGATAGAATAAGAAAATACAGCTGGCCAAATGCCACTGAGAAAACGAATGCATCAGCTTTTTTTTTTTTTTTTTACTGAAGTAGGCATTAAGAAAGCAGAAAATAAAAGCATAAGTGGAGTAGTGTAATAACCACTCGTTTTCCTGAGAACAAGGGCAAAATTTTCAGGTTTGCAACTGGTATTCATAAATCTCTCCCTATAGAACAGTGACATTTTAAAGGAGAAGTAGGGCCAAAGCTCTTTTGACGGTAATTGTGTCAGTCACATGAGTGCCCTTAAAGAGTTCCACCCTAAAAAAATGTTTCTTTTAAAATACTCCTTTTAACCTATAAAACATTTGGAGGAATTTTTTTTTCTTATATTTACCCTAAACGCCCTGTTGCTATGTAGTCCTCGTGATCTGCCACTTCCTGGTCCGCGGACCTCCTCGAGGCTTCTTCCCTCGCCTATGCTCCTGGAAAATGATGACACATCATTTCCCAGGAGTCTGTGGGCAGTACGGTACAACGGCCGCTGTTGAATCGTGCATGCACGAGATTGAGAGGTGCATGCTGTTTACCCAAAGATATTCCAGGAAGCGATCTCTATTGGGCTTCAGATGTCCACATTCATGATGGAAACAGCCACAAATGACGGAATTAAATATTACAGTATTAATTATTAAATATTCCAGTAAGAAATGGATATCTTTGAACAATCAATCAAGATCATTGTATACGCTTATTTGGATTTCATTAGCAATAATACTAGGATCAAAATCGGTGATTCAGCAAATCCAGGTTCTGAAAGGACTCGAATTTAATGCCGGGATCCACCCAGATACCTGAGCAGCAACTGGCTGAGCCAGCTGCTCCCACCACCACCACAGCCTGGTGCTTCAGCGAGCACCATAGGGCAGAGCAGTCACTGTCTCCCTGCTCATTGAAGACTGAGAACTAAGTGATTAGGGGTCTTTGATCATTTAGTTCTCGGTGTAGAGGTGGGGGGGGGAGAGATGTAGCATCAGACCGATGTTGCATCCATATAGGCGAGTATGTATGTTTGTTATTTTGAAATCCCCCACTTCTTTTAACCACTAGAGATCCGCGCTATAGCCGAATGACGGCTACAGTGCGGACCTGCTTTGCCGGGACTACGTCTATTGACGTCGTCCCGTGCACGAGCGGCCTGCGCACCCCCTGAGGGGCGCGCGCTCTGTGATCGGCGAGTCTATGAGACTCGGCTGATCACGGATCCGAGCAAGGGGTCCATCCCGACACCTTACCACGTGATCAGCTGTCAGGCAATGACATCTGATCATGTGACAAAACAGAGCCGGAAATCCGCTATTTTTCCTCCTCGCGCTGACAGCGCGAGGAGAGAAAAAAAAAGCCGATCACCAGCGGCCGTGATCGGGACTTATCAGTGCCCACCTGCCCCCTGTCAGTACCAGCCAGTTCTTAATAAAAGTGCCACCCATCAGTCCCCTTAGTGCCATACATCAGTGCCCACAGTGCCACCTATCAGTGCCCACAATCTGCCTCAACAACAGTGCTGCACCTCAGTGCCACATATCCATGCCCATCAGTGTCATCTACCAGTGCCCATCAGGGCCACCCATCAGTGCCCAGTAGTGCCACCTATCAGTGCCCATCAGTCCCATCTATCAGTGGTACCTATCAGTGCCCCTTAGTGCCACCCATCCGTGCCACTTATCAGTGCCCATCTTTGCCCATCAGTACTGCCTTATCTGTGCCTATCGGTGCCACCTTATCTGTGCCTATTAGTGTCGCCTTAACTGTGCCTATCAGCGCCCACCAGTGCCGCCTGTCAGTGCCCACCAGTGCCGCCTGTCAGTGCCCACCAGTGCCACCTCATCAGCGGTTTTCAATGAAGGAGAAAAATGACCTGTTTGCAAAATTTTATAACAAACTATTAAACATGATTTTTATTTTTTTTTGCATCTTTTTTTGTTTGTTTAGCAAAAAATAAAACTCCTTGCTGTAACTAAATACCACCAAAAGAAAGCTCTATTTGTGGGAAAAAAATGATAAAAATTTTATGTGAGTACGGTGTTATATGGCCGCGCAATTGTCATTCAAAATGCTTCAGCGCTGAAAGCTGAAAATTGGTCTGGGCAGGAGGGGGGTTTAAGTGCCCAGTAAGCAAGTGGTTAAAGAAAGGTTTAGACATAGTACAAGACACTGACCTAAAAGGAGGGTGTTGTACCTTGTATCACCCCCAGCTGGAACACATCTATACACTGCTCTATTCTATTAGCAGCAGGACCTCGGAGTAATGCAACAGGTCATTGTATCAGTCCAAGTCCCTGCTGCCAAAAGCATGTCTGTAAAAATTTATATTCCTAGCCCTATAAAAGCTCTAATGGCACTGATCTGCTCAGCCATCCTAAACACCCTTGGAACAAGCTGATGAGAGTCCACAAAATGTAAACATACTATGCAGTGACTGTGTTCTACCAAAAGCAGAAAGGGGGGATAGGAGGGGTCACATGTAGTGGACCCCACGCTTAGATGATTAGAATTTAGATTAGATGATTAGAATTTATTTTTTTGTAAGAATAGGTAAATTTGGCTGGGCCTGGTTGTTTTTCCTAGGCCTGGTTGTTTATTTGGTGATGGGAGTGTTAGTGTAGAATGGGATGTAACCACCTACACAGGAAGGAAGGAAGGACTGAGGCCTGAGTAGCAGGAAACCCATGTGAGAGATTTGGCCAATGGTTAATTTCTTTGACCAGTGGGTGTCTCTAATATAAAAAGGGGAGGTCACATGCTCAAGCGGGCTGGAAGTTCGGAGAGAGGAGGGGGGCCAGAGGGCCAGGGTTCAGAGGGTTCAGAGCCTCCAGGTGGAGGTTTGAAGGCCTGGGAGTTCAGAGACCCCAGAGCTGGATAACTAGAGGAGTAGGAGTCTAGGGGACCCACAACTGGTCCCTGGAGAATAATGACCATGTAGCAACTTAATGAAGACCGGACGTCCCATGTGGGAATGCACCGGACATCAAAAGGAGGAGGAAGTAGGAGTCAAGCGGATGGAGAAAACTGGGAATTGGCTTTCTGTGAGTAACATGGACTGTTGATTGGGAGTGAGCAAAGGGAGTACAACCCAGTATTGCTATTCCGAGAACACGCTGTGCGTCCAAGGACTGCAGTGATACCCAAATTCCAGGATTTGACTGAGGTATGACAACAAGAGTCATGGAAATAGGCAGTGTGGCCTGTGACTTTGTAGTCTAACAACGCACAGTGGTGCTGGTCGGTCCATACTGGAAGTGTTAAGTTCTAACTGGGCATTAGTTGAGAGCAGGAGGGAGTCACCAGGAGAAAATTGTAACTTGCCAACATGATAAGGTAACGGGGCATCTAATATTATCTACTACATCATCTATTGATTTACCCCAGAATAAAACATTATCAACCTTAAAGTCGTTTGGTGTGTAAAATTGCATGGGGAAGGAAGAAACGGGGATAACTGGCAAAAAGATAATGAACAACATTGCAGCTCCCAAGGGAGTAGTGCGCTACACAAGGACAAAAATATCTGGCAGATAGAAACAATATAAAATGAATAAACAGACAAGGGAAAGAACATTACTGAAGACTGGCCTTTGCACTAGACACGCCAAAATCTTTTGCAAAAGAACTATAGTTACCGCATCAAATAGGATATCTCAGTGGCAGGTTTGACAGATCTCCATCTCGCAGCAGACTCAGCATCTTACACATTATACATAGAACACTCTGTACCAAATCTGTCAGTCTGCAGCCTCAGCACAACAATCATGAAATACAAATTCACACCGAGAAGACAAAAGCCAGGCGCACACCTCCACTTAATGCTGGTTCATATGTCAAATACTCGGTAATAGTGGGGGGGAATGTGACGTTCAGACACCACAAACGGTTTTACTTACATAAGTGGCATTAAGTAGATAAAAGATTTAAAGACTTGTTACGAGAACATCTGTATTGTTTAAATGTAAAATAGCTGCTGCACTTTTCAGAAGTAGAGAATTATGTAAAGAATGACACAAATAAGAGAAGAAAGGAATAATATAACCAAACAATAGACTGAAAAGAAAGAAGAAAACACCTTGGTTGATTAGTCAAAAACTGGAGCAAAGTTAAAAACAAGGCATGCCAATCAAGTGTGGGCTTTAAAGAGGAAGTAAACCCTGATGAGTTTACTTCCTCTTTCATTCCCTGCAAAGGCAAAGCATAATGGACTACTATGCATCGCATAGTAGCCCATTAAATGTCACTTACCTGACACAGGAGCCAGCGAAGTCGCCGCTGTCCCCTGTAGTCCGCCGCATC
Source organism: Lithobates pipiens (assembly GCF_037356315.1). NCBI lineage: Eukaryota > Metazoa > Chordata > Amphibia > Anura > Ranidae > Lithobates > Lithobates pipiens. The sequence goes on along the minus strand of NW_027507789.1, from coordinate 197,107,842 downwards.
CATCTTGTTGGTGGGGTCTCGCAGCTCCGCCGCTGTCATTCGGTGAAGCATGCGCACGGGAGCCGACACGCGCGGCAGCTCCGTCGCTGAGAATGCCGCGATCAGTGCGTCTGCGCGTCGCTGTCTACGGCGCATGCGCCGTAGACAGCGGTGCCCGTTTTCGGGCAAATATCTCCTAAACCATATAGGTTTAGGAGATATTGCTTGGACCTACAGGTAAGCCTTAATCTAGGCTTACCTGTAGGTCAAAGTGGTTTGTAAGGGTTTACAACCACTTTAACTAGCTGCACTCTCACTGGCTGCTTTTGCTTTTTAGGCTTTATAATTTTGCTTGAAACTAGATAGAATTGGGTCTCTGGGCAGTGTTTCTCTAAAGTAGTGTTTCTTAAAACTTTTTTCAGTCAAGGCACCCTTTAAAATTATGTTCAATCTCGAGGAACCCTCCAAAATTCTGGACAGTCTTAAGGAGCCCAATTCTAAAATGCAGAAAACTATTCTAATCGTTTAACATAACTCAGCAACATCAATACATGTAGGACACCCAACGTTAAAGGTGATTTATTCTTCCAAAAGCAAATACACTTTTGCAAACTGGTACCGACTAGTATTCCAATGTTTCTTTTCTCCCTCAGTTTTTCTCCATCACTTAGCTAATGAGACCCCAAAGCTGATAGATAGGGGTAAAGGAGGGCCAAACAGGTGTAGCACTAACCCCGTAGAAGCTGCTAGTTATTTTTGGGCTTACCGTTACCTTCCGTTCTCCTTGTGACACGTCTAGGGGATGTCCCGTGGTAGATGACACAGTAACTTGAGACTGACAATAGATCCACTTGAATGGATTTTATTTGCAAAAACTCAAACCATTGAACAGTCTTTCAACTTGGGATCAGAGGGTTGGAAAAGGTAGTTCAGGTACTCTCAACGTCAAAGTCCAAAAAAACATTAAAGAAATTGCTTACTTTGACTGCATCCAGAGAATAGCCATTCGCAGCTGGATGAGCACTCAGGTTGGACAGTCCCTCTCTCACAAGGCCTAGCAGCCAACAAGGTGCTTACTCAGGAACAAAATCTTTGTCACAGACGTTGTTGTAGAACACGTAGAGAAACTAAGCTGTAGAACACTTGTAGGATACCTGGATCTTTCAGCCCACTTGGCGATATCCATAAGACCGGATTCTTTCACTACCTTGAGCCCTTCCAGGCTCTTGCTAAGAAAACAAGCCCGTACATGCCTGCCACCCGAGACAGTGCCCCCTGTGGCCAGGCTGAACATCTCCCAGTCCAGTCAGACTGATACAGAAGTCTAATTTAGGCAAATAGACCCAAATCAAACTGTAGTTTGGGTAAAGTTAAATTTTGAAACACACATAGCGTGTGCTCTTCAGGAGCCCGCCGCTACACAGGGATGATATGCAGGCAACTGACATCCTCCTTGTGCAACTGATGATGTCATTGGTCATTAGGAGGTTGGCAGATAGAAGGTTCTAATGGTGTACAATGAAAACCTGTGGCTTTGTGGAACTAAAAGGCAGGTTTCATCCACCCACCAGCTTCTATACAAGTTTTCAGACATTTTTAGGCATTTTGCCAAGGCACCCCTGAAGAAACTTCAAGGCACCCTGGTTCAAAATGACTGCTCTAAAGTGTAAAAAGACAGTTTCAAAGAGCAACCATGTTCTAACTGGCATTCTTCTAAGGCAGTTTCAAGGTGTAAACTTATGTTTCCCAAAATCCAGTAGAGATAATATTTTTGCTTTCAGCATGCAGTCTAGTAGCTGCCAGTTCATGTCAGGTCTCAGAGTGTAGAAAAGCACTTGAACAGACCATATGAGTTCCCATTACCAAACACTTGTAATGGATCATGTGACGTCTCATAAAATGCCACCACCATGAGGGGCAACTTTCTTCTTCCTGTCACAGGGACAGTAAACCACCGACATTGATTCTAATGCCCCATACAAACGGTCGAAAATGTGTGATCGGATCATGTTGTCACGTTTAAATTCCGATCGTGTGTAGACAATTCCGATGAACAAAGTGCCACGCATGCTCAGACAGAGACGAAGGCTATTGGCTACTGGCCTCTTTATAGTCCCATTGTACATGTTAAGCCCCGTACACACGAGCGGACTTTTCAACATCCAAAGTCCGTCAGACCGAGTCCGTCAGACTATCCGATCGTGTGTGGGCTGCAACGGACTTTAGCTTCGCAAAAGTCTGACGGACTTTAGAAATGAAGCATGCTTCAAATTTTCCCGACGGAACTCCGCCGGACCCGGTCCCCTTCGAAAAATCCGCTCGTGTGTATGCTACTCCGACGGACTAAAACCGACGCTAGGGCAGCTATTGGCTACTGGCTATGAACTTCCTTATTCGAGTCGGGTCGTACGTCATCAAGTTCGAATCCGTCGGAGTTTAGTGTGATCGTGTGTGGCCAAGTCCGTTCGGCCGAAAAGTCTGTCAGAACTCCGGCGGAACTCCGGCGGAACTCCGGCGGAACTCCTTTGGAAGTCTGTCGGACATAAGTCCTCTCGTGTGTACGGGGCTTTATACGTCACCGCATTCTGAACGATCGGATTTTCCAACAACTTTGTGCGACCGTGTGTATGCAAGACAAGTTTGGGCCAACATCCGTCTGAAAAATTCTGATGGATTTTTTTGTCAGAATGTCTGACCGTCTGTATGGGGCATTAGCCTTTTCTATTTGATTAAAAAAGGGTTTTTGCTATTCCCATTACATCCTGTCCAACCAGGTGAACCTAGTTCCCCTGACAATGAATCAGTATAATCACTTTTGTTTAATTCGAATGGAGTTAAACCAGGAAGTAGTGCAGTCACACAAGGCAGTAGTACAGTGATCTTTCTGTTCAGTGTAGCAAGTAGATATAAATCACCAAACTAGCCATACAGAATTACAAAACAATAGACCTAAATCTATACATTAATATAAATCAGGACTTCTGACCTCCATGATTGTTCCGCATCAGAGGCCCACTATCGTAAAAATATTATAATGTGGAAACAAATTTACTTTTATGGTGTCCTTGTATATTAATTTAGAGGAGAAGTACAGCAAAACCTTGTTTGGCTGTACTTCTCCTGTGGATAACAAGAGTGCAGTTCGTTCTGCACGCCTGTGACCTGTTTTCAGCAGACAGCAGGCTGAAGCCCCGCTGTCGGCTGACATCACAGAGCCAGTCCAGGCTCAGGCAAGATTGCGACAGGATCTGCCCACATACCTGGACTGACACGCGTCTCAGCAAGCCGCCGAGAGCCTGTGCCAGCTGCTCCTGCTCCGCCACAGCCTAGCTCTCCAGTGAGCGTGGGGGGTGGGGGGGGCAGAGCAGAGAGTGGCGACTGACAGGCAACAGTTCTCTGCTCAGGGAGCTCTGAGAAGGTTCTCAATGTTAGAGCCAACAGGGGCCAGATGTAGCATTGCACCGATGCTGCATTCCCCTAGGAAAGTATGATTCTGCCAAAAAAACAAACACCATATTTCTCTATTTTCTTTAAAATTTGGCCTCTGTGTCCATTCCTTTTCCTCAGTGTATTAGAGTTTCACATACAGTGCCTTGAAAAAGAATTCATACCTCTTGAAATGTTCCAACTTTTTCTCATGTCACAACCAAAAAACTTAGATGTATTTTATTGGAATTTTATATGATAGATAATTGTGAAGTGGATGGAAAATGATAAATGGCTTTCAAATTTTTTTTTACAAATAAATATGTGAAAAGTGTGGCATGCATTTGTATTCAGCCCTCCTGAGTCAATACTTTGTAGAACCCATTTTTGCTGCAATTACAGCTGCAAGTCTTTTTGGGGATGTCTCTACCACCTTTGCACATCTAGAGAGGGACATTTTTGCCCACTCTTCTTTGCAAAATAGCTCAAGCTCTGTCAGAATGGATGGAAAACGTCTGTGAACATCAATTTTCAAGTATTGCCACAGATTCTCAATTGGATTTAGGTCTGGACTTTGACTGGACCATTCTAACACATGAATATGCTTTGATCTAAAACATTCCATTGTATCTCTGGCTGTATGTTTAGGGTAGTTTTCCTGCTGGAAGGTGAACCTCCACCCCAGTCTCAAGTCTTTTGCAGACTCTTAACAGGTTTTCTTCTAAGATTGTCCTGTATTTGGCTCCATCCATCTTCCCATCAACTCTGCCCAGCTTCCCTGTCGCTGCTGAAGAAAAGCATTCCCACAACATTATGCTGCCACCACCATGTTTCACGGTGGTGATGGCATGTTCAGGGTGATGTGCAGTGGTAGTTTTCCTCCACTCATAGCGTTTTGCTTTTAGGCCAAAAGGTAAAATTTTGGTCTCATCTGACCAGAGCACCTTCTTCTACATGTTGGCTGTGCCCCCCACATGGCTTCTCACAAACTGAAAACAGGAATTCTTATGGATTTGTGGAGAGCACGACTAATAGTTGTCCTGTGGACAGATTCTTTCACCTGAGCTGTGGATCTCCTCCAGAGTTACCATGAGCCTCTTGGCTGCTTCTCTGATTAATGCTCTCTTTGCCCAGCATGTCAGTTTAGGTGGACGGCCATGTCTTGGTAGGTCACGCCACATTTTTCACATATTTATTTGTAAAACATTTTGAAAACCATTTATAATTTTCCTTCCACTTTACAATGATGTGCCACTTTGTGTTGGTATATCACATAAAATCCCAATAAAATACATTTAAGTTTTTGGCTGTAATATGACAATGTGGAAAATTTCTAGAGGTATAAATACTTTAAAGTGGTTGTAAACACTTACAACCAACTTTGACCTACAGGTAAGCCTAGATTAAGGCTTACCTGTAGGTCCAAGAAATATCTCCTAAACCTACACAGTTTAGGAGATATTTGCCGAAAGACAGGCACCGCTGTCTACGGCGCACTGAGCGCGCCACGGTCAACGGCGATATGCCGCGAGTGGCACGCTCCCGTGCGCATGCGCGGGAGTGACATCATCACGGCTTCGCTGAAAGACAGCGGCGGAGCAGCGAGACCCACCGAGAAGATGGATGCGCTGGACTACAGCGGACAGCGGTGACTTCGCTGGCTCCTGTGTCAGGTAAGTGACACATAATGGACTACTATGCGATGCATAGTAGTCCATTATGCTTTACCTTTGCAGGGAATCAAAGAGGAAGTAAACTCATCAGGGTTTACTTCCTCTTTAAGGCACTGTATCTGAACCAGAAAAAAATCTGACCACGTGATAAAAAGACACAAAGGCAATAGTTTAAAAGGTGCATGAAAACTGCATTTCTTAACCATCAGCAAATCCAAATAATGTAAATATTGAGCTTTATCCTACAACTATCACATCCCGTTGGGTGTTATGTGATTGAAGCTTCTTTAATGTAAGGGAGGCTCAAGTGATGAAGCCAAGTTGACATCTGAAGGGAAAAAAATGTTTGCATAAGCTGCTTATATTTATGGATCTACTGATAATTTGGGGGTTTTTCTGGAGGTATGCAATTTCTGTACATTTTTCTATCATATGTTTGAATTGCTAAGAGAGATGACAGGTTCACTTTGAAGGAATTCACGCTTTCATAAACAGTGTTTCATTACAAGCGCTGAGCTAATTACCAATCTATTTCACTCTCATCATGAGAGCCGTAATCTGTTCTAAGTTGCCGGCCAAGTGAAAGCAGCCAATCATGGCGACCCCATCTGGATGTTTCCTGTGAGCTAATGGGCAGATTTGTTCCAAAGACTTTGCTAATTCTGTGTCAGTTGGGTAAAATCAGGAAGGAAAATAGATGGCGGGTACGTACGCATGTCTTTCTAGGAGGTGTTAACTTGTCACTCTGTGCGATGGCTGCGTTGACAGGATGGGGACTGAGTAATTAGACGAATATGTCAGAAACCTCCCAGGCATTTTTTCGGGAGAAATGACTTCAGGGCCCAATTACATGGTTTATCATCACCTGCATGTGAGATACATATTTAAGGCTGTATAAAATCATGACGTGTACAGACGGCGTGTACTGTATGGCGTCAGCAGGTGTTTTGTCATTGCTCAGTGGAGTGTAGACTAAAAGGGAACACCAGCTTATTATATATATATATATATATATATATATATATATATATATATATATACACTTTTTTTAAGGTGCCAAACATTTTGTCAATGTTATGTTGCTAAAAATATTTTTTTTTTTAAAAAAGGTATCTTTTTGAGATTTGAGCAATTTTAGCTGCATGTCTTGTTTGTCATATTTGTGGTGCTATTAACAATGAACAGCACTGAAAACGTGACAAGTATTTTTGCACGTTTTGTGGACACGTAAGTTCGTGCACTACTGTAATGAGACTGTAATGAGAGCTTTGGGGTAAAACGCCTATCAGTTTTTCTTGCCATCTGTGTCCCATTGGGGAAATTTCCCTTCATTTTGCTTTTATGAAGACAAAACAGGTAGCGAGAAGAAATCACTCAAATATGAGAAATTCCCTCATAGACAGTTGTCACCTCAACAAGTACCAGGAAACAGAACAAGGGTGCACACACACCGCTTCAGGCAAAGAATGGACACACCCGGTCCAAGGTGCTAATCCCGGCTCATCACCGTAGGCAATATCAAGAAGAGAAGAAAAGATTGATCGCACACCTGAATCCAAAAGAACCGTGTTTGTTCACAACACTGTGAACAAGCACGGTTCTTTTCGTGTGAAACGCGTCAACTGATCACCATTGCAATTTTGTCTGGCACATAACAATGAAGAAATTTCTACAGCACTTTTTGGATTCAAGTGCGCAATCAATCTTTTCTTCTCTTCTCAAAAAGTATTACACTGAAAGATTTTCCCTCTGTGGAAAACAAAGTTATGGATTTTTACCTAACTTTCAGTCCAAGTGACAATGGTCACCAGTACAGAAAGTATCCAAAGGAGCCACACACCACAATAAAAACATGACAAGTCTTCTCTCCCCCCCCCCACACACTATCCAAAATATAAAAGAAAACTATTTGGTTATAACTACATGAAGCAAAAAAAAAAAAAGAAAAAAAAAGGGTTATGCACCAGGAACCTGCTTGTATTGCTGTCTGCAGCTCAGGGGCTGTCATTTGCTGTACTGTCCTTTATAAATTACAGGCCTGTGGGAGCTCAGAGAGCAGTTACTACAAAATGTATTCACTTTGTGTTAGAGTTTAAAAGCTTTGTATAAGCAGAAAGAGACAGGCAAATAACCATAATCCATAAGTCCGAGGGCAAGTCTACACAAACACTAAGGGCTCATTTACACTTGCTTTGGCATTAACACACATTAAAGCGCCTACCGCTTCAACGTGCTTTTATGATGTGTTTTTGATGCTTAAGTGGTGCTTCAATGAAGCTTTGGTGGTGCTTCTGTGATGCTCTTTTGAAGCTTTGTTGAAGCTTGGCAGATGCCCTGTGTGTGTGGATATCTCATACCTGCAATTTCTTCAAAACAAAGAGAAGCTAAAGCTGAATTAAAGCCTCTCAAAAGCCTCAGCTGCTTCAAGCCAGCTCAAGAGAGCTTTGTAATAGAGTTCTAATGAGGCTTTGAAGATGCTTTGAAGCACCACTAAAGCAACATGGGGTATATTTTTTTAAGCAAACCCGAAGCAAACACAAGGTGTAAACCTGGACTGTAAGGTAACCAACATATTTAATGACAGGGGTTTTGACCGGCATCTGTCGGAAACTCTTTACCGAGATCATAGTTGCGGGGTTCAGACAGCTACTTATTTACTATATGGAAAAAAAAATAAGTAATATGTTTTTGACTTAATATCTACCAAAATTACTTTGATAATTGCATATTGTACTTGTCTGTAGCCTAAATACTTAAATTTGCACTTAAAACTGTCATTTTACAACTTTTAAATATGCCAGTAAAAACTTGACTGTGCCAGTAAATTTTGAGTGTCGTGTCAGTAAATTTCAATCTAGTAGATTGGCAAAACTGAAGCCCATGGGTTAAAGCCTAAATTTGCTAAGGCTGGGTTCACACCTATGAGAATTGAATGCGGGTTGTGACTGGCTCTTTATGGAGCCAGTTCACATGTCTCCGGGGAGCTAAGGAGCACACTGCACTGTGCATCATTGCCTCCATTTAGGGCTGAATTCAAAGATTCTGCCCCGATTCTTCCCTGAAACAGAGAACAGGAATGGACAGCATTGGTGTGCAATCCGCGCCCGGTTTAGGTGTGAACTGAGCCTTACTCTGCTTCATTTTTTCCACTGATCAATACAAACTTGAAGGAGTGACCAGGCTTACCTGGCATATCCCTCCATCCACTAATTCCCCCACCCCTCCGCCTTGCAGGAATAGCTGGAATTATCCCAGCCAGCTTAGGCTGAATAGGGAATCCTCCACACAGAGGGGGATCTCCGTATCAGTCCTCCAGGCAGTGCCCTTAAAATAGCTTAGACAGAAATCAAATTCTCTTCTGGGCTTGAAGGATATGTCAAATAGCTGGGCTCCTGAGCCGAGCCACCCCTGTGTGCTACAGATGACTTTGCACAGACAAATATGGATTAATGACAGCAGGATACTCAAGATTGAGGCCTGCGGCAACAAAAAGGTATATATCTCCCCGCACATGCCAAGATTGCACCTGACAAACTGAATATAAATATAGCAAGGGAATTGTCAAGGAGTCAGTCTTCATTTGGATCTATTATGCACATTATACAGTAAATTGTCAGAGATTCCTGAATAAACTATAGAGTAAAAAAATATGCTTCTCTCTTCAATGTCCATTAATAATACTGCAACTTATATAAGATTAAAAATCACAAAAGGCTTGCTTATTCACTAAAGTGATACAAAGAGTAATCATACTGACACTAAGTTACATACATTTACCCACACAACCAACCAGCATTCAGATTCCTCAAGTGAGATAAAAAAATAAAAAATAAACTCTTATTAATTGCTTCAGTTTAAATTTTTGTACTTGTTTTTTTTTACATTGCAAAATGCAAAAATCTGTGTAATCTAATGAGTTACTAATTGTTTAAAGGGGTTGTATAGCTTAGTTTTTTATTTTCTAAATAGGTTCCTTTAAGTTCCTTCGATTTCCCTTCTAAATGTTTTTGTTTCTTTGTCTGAACTCTCACTTCCTGTTTCTTCTCAGTAAACTTCACACCATCATCCGAGCGGTGTTTAGTCAGCCAGAACAGCTTACTGAGGAGGAACAGGAAGTGAGAAATTCAAAGAAAACAAAGAAAAAAAACATTTATAAGGGAAATCGAAGGAAAAGGTAAGTGAACCAACAATGCACTAGCTTAAAGGAACCTATTTAGAAAATAAAAAACAAACCTTTACAACCCCTTTAAGCGATGTCACAAATAACCATTTTTCTTCCAGAAAATCATTTCAGCACCATGGTCAGCTCTCTTCACCTGGTGCAGATTTTGCAAAGTAATATCACTGTTACTTTGAAATTGTTTTTATATATATATATATATATATATATATATATATATACACACACACACACACACACACACACACACACACACACACACACACACACACACACACACACACACACAGTATGTATAAAAAAGGGGGGCGGGCGGTTTTTCCATATGTCTTTGAGGACAACACTGAAAATACACAAGCCTTATAACATGCTTGGGGATGCCCTAAAGCTGTACATGGTGTTACGGATCAGTGACACTGACAGCACATATTTAGCCAGGGAACTGATTTCCTTTTTTTTTCTCTTTTTTTTACAATTAACTTTACTTACAAACAGCAAAATTTCTCAACAATCTCATTCATATCAGTTAAAAAAAAAAAAAAAAAATACTTTTTCAGATAGTTTTAGCAGCCAGGCATGCTTTTTCATCAAACAAAAATAGACCTGCTTTGAATTCCAGTTAGAAATTGGCTAGGAATTTGCTGTGGCTCTCCCTGTTCTCACTGATGCAAAACTGCCCTGCCGCTGGCCAATTTTTATCAAACCTTCATTAAGTAATAAGGGACTACAGATGATAGTGTGAGGCCTCGTTCACTTGGGCGTACTTAAAGTGGAGTTCCAGCCTGTTAAAAAAATAAATAAGTAGGAGTCAGCGCCTACATATATTGTAGCTGCTGACTTTTAATATAAGGACACTTACCTGTCCAGGGATCCCACGATGATGGTACCCGAAGCTGACCCATCCATGGCTTCAGGTGCCAGCATTCTTACTAAGGTCCCTTTCACTCTGAGGCACCTCTAAACTGCCACTAAAACATATGAGGGCTTTTAAAGAGCTTTTCAGGTGCTTTTTAAGAGCTTTCCATTAATTTCACTGGAGAGGGGCGTTTTTTTCACCGCCCTGCCAGCCCACTGCCCCGGTGTGGAAGCATTCATTGATTTGAATGGAAATAGGTTTTGGTAAAAAGTGCCTCAGTGTGAAAGAGGTCTTATGCCACGTACACACAACTGGACTTTGAGGGACTAGGTCCGACAGACTTTCGACGGAGTTCTGAAGGAGTTCTGACAGAGTTCTGACGGACTTTCCGAATGAACGGACTTGGCCACACACAATCACACCAAAGTCCGATGGATTTGGTCGTGATGACGTACGACGGGACTAGAATAAGGAAGTTCATAGCCAGTAGCCAATAGCTGCCCTAGGGTCGGCTTTTGTCCGTCGGACTAGCATACACACGAGCGGATTTCTTGGTAGGAACTGGGTCCGGCGGAGTTCTGGCAGAAAAATGTTAAACATGTTCCATTTCTAAAGTCTGTCATACTTTTGCAAATCAAAAGTCCGCTGCAGCCCACACACGATCAAATGGTCTGCCGGAATTGTTCCGTCTGACTTTTGATGTTGAAAAGTCCGGTCGTGTGTACGTGGCATTAGAGAACCAATCTTCACAGCTTGAGCCCTGCTTCGTAGGTGTGAGTCGCGCTGCACTTTCTGAATGGTCCCGCTGTCCTCTGGGGCCTGCGTGTGTCTCCCAGAAGACAGCGGGAGGAATGAGGAGGGGCTGTAAATGATGTAGGTCGCCGCGGTGCTCTTACACGGAAGAGGGAGCAAGTACCTGTTTTTGACAGGTGGAAGAAAAAAGGTATACCGCGCTAACACCCTAAACCCTAACCAGCAGCAGTTCAAATTTGTGAGATATACACAAAGCAAGAATGCAGTACAGAAAAAAACTGCGCTAAAAATTACATATGTGAATATATTCAAATTACCTAATTGAATATATAAAAATATGAACACCACCTATTTATGTGTTGTAAAATAAATTTTTTCATGAAATCATTAAGTGAACTGATATATCCAAACCAAAGTGAATAAAAAATCCTAAAAATAGAAAAGTCCATATAGTCCTGAATGTAGTCCAATAAACTTCAAACAGACCCAAGGTGAATCAAAATCCTGAATAAACAAACACCAATGAACACGTAATCCACCACCATATGGATAAAACGCTTACCAGAGGGCAAGCTTATTGCAGCATGTAAAATGACAGGTCATCCCGAACGGCACCCATCGGCATCACCCCTCCATGGCCAGATACCTCCCATCTGATTTTTTCTGTCGGACATTCCACTCGTGTGTACGTGGCATTCGTTTACCTATCTTTCCTTAACCACTTGCCGCCCGCCCTATTACAAATTGACGGCGGCAAAGTGGTTTCATTATCCTAACCGGACGTCATATGACGTGATTAGGATAATAAGCCGCTGCGCGCCCCCGGGGGCGCGCATCGCGGCGATCGTTGTTGCGGGGTGTCAATCTGACACCCGGCAACTACGATCTCGGTAAAGAGTCTCCGACGGAGACTCTTTACCATGTGATCAGCCGTGTCCAATCACGGCTGATCACAGTGTAAATGGGAAGAGCCGTGATCGGCTTTCCCTCACTCGCGTCTGTCAGACGCGAGTAGAGGAGAGCCGATCGGCTGCTCCTCTGACAGGGGGGTCTGTGCTGATCGATTATCAGCACAGCCCCCCCGAGGATGCCCACACTGGACCACCAGGGACACCACTAGACCACCAGGGAAAAGGTAATAACAATCCATAATCCTCCCTAGACCACCAGGGTGCCAGTCAGCACAATGGGTGCCAATCAGTGCCCATAATGGATGCCAATCAGTGGCCACAATGGGCATCACTGATTGGCATGCATTATTGTTTGGCACTGATTGGCATCCATTACTATAACACCAATGCCGCCTATGAGTGCCCACCTGTGCCGCCTATGAGTGCCCACCTGTGCCGCCTATGAGTGCCCACCTGTGCCGCCTGAGTGCCCACCTGTGCCGCCTATGAGTGCCCACCTGTGCCGCCTATCTATGCCCACCTTTGCCGCCTATCTATGCCCACCTGTGCCGCCTATCTATGCCCACCTGTGCCGCCTATCCATGCCCACCTGTGCCGCCTATCCATGCCCATCCGTGCCGCCCATCCGTGCCAGCTATCAGTGCCAATTTGTGCCACCTATCAGTGTCCGTCCGTGTCGCCCATCCGTGTCGCCCATCCGTGTCGCTCATCAGTGCCGCCTATCAGTGCCACTTCATTGGTGCCACATTGGTGCCCATCAGTGCCACCTTATCAGTGCCCATCAGTGTAGCCCCATCAGTGCCCATCAGTGAAGGAGAAAACATACTTATTTACAAAGTTTTGAAACTGAAACAAAAAAAAACATTTTTTTTTTCAAAATTTTCGGTACTTTTTTATTTGTAGCGCAAAAAATAAAAACCGTAGAGGTGATCAAATACCACCAAAAGAAAGCTCTATTTGTGGGGAAAAAATGATAAAAATTTCATTTGGGTACAGTGTAGCATGACCGCGCAATTGTCATTCAAAATGCGACAGCGCTGAAAGCTCAAAATTGGTCTGGGCAGGAAGGTGTTTAAGTGCCCTGTATTGAAGTGGTTAAAAATGGGAATTTACCCTTTAACTGATCATGCTACCTGGGGCACAATGCCATAGCACAAAATTCAGAAGACCAAATAACGTGCAAGTATCACAATTTTGTGAACTGCCACTTATCTAGGTGCAGCATAAGTCATAGCTGAGTTGTTTGGTCTAGTGAGTTATGTATTTTCATTTTTTTATGTCATTTTGATTAATTTTAGACCGTTTTTCAGTTGTTAAAAAGACCTTTGTAAACCTTTGGATTTGAAACCTGCTACATCTTAAAAGTATTATTAGTATTATGTGGCTGTACAACATATAGGTGTAAAGAGCTGCATAACTTTGATGGCGCTATATAAGTACTTATTACCCACCCTGCATATTCACATGGTTGGTTTTCCCAAAACTTTAGTTTTTACTGTGATTTAAAACAATGGATGACACACCTAGATGAAAACAAGTTTGATTAGAATGTACTTTTAAGATGTTCTATTCTAATGCATTGTTTCTACAAATTGGTAAGAAAACATAAAACTAATAAAAACGAAACACTGAACTTTTCATCTGCTTCTGACTCCCAAGTCCCCTTGTGTCACCTGCAGGGAAAATTACTCCATATGCATAAAATTGGTTGTGCGTTTAATATCCAGCTCTCAGCATCACTTAGCTGAGTGCTAAAACACCATCACTGTATAATTTAATTCACATATAAAGTAGTCCATTCACGACAGCATGGAGAAAAATACGTAAGCGCCTCTTTGTTAGTCTGCAGTAAGTCTCACGTACCATCCTCAAGGCGCAGCTTTTTTTTGTAGTTATTCTAAATAACAGGGTACATTGACCTCATTACCTCCAGCAAAGGCAACAGCTTAGCGAAGTCCCAGTGTGCATAAAGTGTCACAATATACTGCACTTTTCAACAATTTCAGAGGCATGCAATTCAACATTAAAAAGTTATTTTTGTTCCCTTCTGACATATTACATAGGGATAATCATGCAGTTAAAGGGTGGGTCCACCCACAACCGATACAAACATTTCTGGTAGATGCTAGGGAATGAAAACATATGTCAGTTCCTTCTTCTTTGCGAGATCTCACTGCTTGGGTTTCTGGGTCTGCACACTTGCTGTGACCATTATGGGGGTCCACCATCCCGCCAAGATTTTTTTTTTTTGTAAAACAACCTTTGGGTCCTTTTTGCCAGAAGGTCTCAATCCTGCCCATACTGTATATGACATACCTTTTCAAGAGGAACCATCACTTAGACGAGATGTACAGTACTTCAATTACTTTTGAAATTGTATGTCTGGGCACAGGTAATCCATATATGTACAAACTTCCAGTGTATTTATACATTCCTTGTTTTTTATATATCTTTCTACTCTTTTACTTTTTCAATAAAATTATTGTTTGAATCTTTAAAGGAATTTTTCGAAATTTTTCGAAATTTTTCCACCACTAGGGGTATTTTAAGAGTTTTGTCTGGGCACAACAATGTACCACACATGCACATTTCCACCTATGTTATTTCTTTAAAAATGCTCGAAGTACAGAAAACACCCGATGCTCTGCCAGAAATCTTCCTGAAATAACTTCCCATTGGAGCGGACAACAAAATGTCTTTGCTGCACTGAAATCACAAATAATCTTGTTTGCCCTAATTTTCCTCTACTAGAATACATAACACCTGCCCTACTCCTCATTTCCATAAGGTAAGGGGGGGTTCTGTGATCCAACATAAAATAAATCAGAAAATATAAGGGGGGGGGGGGGGGGTTTAGGACTTTACATGAGGCAATGAATGGCTAGGTTCAGCCGCCTCCATCCCTATTGTTTTAAACAACATCAATATAGGGAAAAGGTTGGGACTTTAAATGAAGCACAGCTAAGGGATAAAAATTGTAAAATCACATGATCAAGGATTCCAATTAAAAGATTAAAACATGATAAAATAATGAACAACTTAATTTATTATGCTGGACATAAGGAAAGAGAGAACAAAGGTAAGATAAGGTACTACCAAACGTTCATAAAAAAAAAAAAACTACTACTACTATATATTCAATTTACGTGTATGAGGTATGAGTTTTGGCTTCATTCTCTCTTTCCCTATGTCCAGCATCTGTTTACTTTGCATTCGTACATTTGTAACTGCTCCTGATGAGTGGATAAAAAACCATGAAACGCGTAGAGCCCTGCCTTATGCTACATCACATAATCATGCGATTTTGAAATTCCACATTACAAGTGCTATGAATTTCTAAATTTTTTTTATTATGATTATTAACTTAATTATGTTGACCATGAACCTCCTACAATTAAACTATCATATACCAATGTATCTATTATCCCTAGATTGCTATGTGAATTATGTTATTACCACTCATAATAAATTGTTAAGTTGTTTGTTATTTCATCATGTTATTCTTTTAATCTAAGTATATTCTTTTGGAAGTCTTCATCACATGATTTTACAATTTTTATCCCTTAGCTGTGCTTAATTTAAAGTCCCAACCTTTTCCCTCTATTGATGTTGATAAAATAAATCAGGTAGGGTTGACAATTCTGGATGGAATTTCAGTGCAAATGAGGTGCTGTCTTGTCAGCTCAAACCTACATTTAGGAGCTCTATGGATTTCTGGCAGGATCAGCAAGTAATTTTCTGTACTTGCAGGCTTTATATACAGGCAAAACATGGGGGTAGTTGTATTTCTTACCGAGATGTCATGTACTTGGTGGTGCCATCGGTGCCAGTGGGGTTACCTCTCACGCAGGGCATGCTCATCAATGCCTGGGACAAGGCAGGGACTGCGTTCATGTGAAAAACCTAACATTAAGGCAGTTCCCTGATTAACCACTTGCTTACTGGGCACTTAAACCCCCCTCAGTCCCAGACCAATTTTCAGCTTTCAGCGCTGATGCACTTTGAGTGACAATTGCGCGGGCATACAACACTGTACCCAAATGAAATTTTTATCATTTTTTTCCCACAAATAGAGCTTTCTTTTGGTGGTATTTAGTTACAGCTCGGAGTTTTATTTTTTGCTAAACAAACAAAAAAAGATGCAAAAAAAAAAAAAAAAAAATCATGTTTTAATAGTTTGTTATAAAATTTTGAAAACGGGTCATTTTTCTCCTTCATTGAAGTGCGCTGATTAGGCGGCACTGATAGGCTGCATTGGTGGGCACTGATGGGCTGCATTGGTGGGCACTGATGGGCTGCATTGGTGGGCACTGATGGGCTGCATTGGTGGGCACTGATAGGCTGCACTGGTGGGCACTGATAGGCATAGTTAAGGCGGCACTAATAGGCACAGATAAGGCGGCACCGATGGGCACAGATAAGGCGGCACTGATGGGCAAAGATGGGCACAGATAAGATGGCACGGATGGGTGGCACGGATAAGTGGCACGGATGGGTGGCACGGATGGGCACTGATAGGTACCACAGATAGATGGGACTGATGGGCACTGATAGGTGGCACTGATAGGTGGCTCTGATAGGTGGCACTGCTGGGCACTGATGGGCGGCACTGCTGGGCACTGATGGGCGGCACTGCTGGGCACTGATGGGCGGCACTGGGGTGCAGCACCTGAGGCAGATTTTGGGTGGCACTGTGGGTGGCACTGCTGGGTGGCACTGTGGGTGGCACTGTGGGCACTGCTGGGTGGCACTGTGGGCACTGCTGGGTGGCACTGTGGGCACTATGGGCACTGCTGGGTGGCACTGACAGGGGGGCACTTACTTTATTCAGGATGGCACTGCGGGTGGCAGGTGGGCACTGGCAGGGGGCAGGTGTCCTTTTATATTGCTGGCCGTGATCGGGACTGATGTCCCGAACACGGCCGCCGGCGATCGGCTTTTTTTTTTTCTCCTCGCGCTGTCAGCGCGAGGAGGAATACTAGCCGATTACCGGCTCCGTTTTATCACATGATCAGCTGTCATTGGCTGACAGCTGATCACGTGATAAGGGGTCGGGATCGACCCCTTACACGGATCGGTGATCAGGCGAGTCTCACGGACTCGCCGATCACAGAGCGCGCCGCGCGCGCCCCTCAGGGGGCGCGCAGGCCGCTCGTAACCAGGACTACGTCAATAGACGTAGTCCCGGAAATGTGGGTCCGCGCTATTGCCGTCATTTTGCAATAGCGCGGATCCCAAGTGGTTAAGAGATGAGCTTTCACTGTGTGCCGAAATAAAATACAGAGCTCCTCTAACTTGTATGTCTGCATTAGGAGGGACACGCTGAGCATGCACCCACTCCACCAGTCCAGCATACCTCTGTTACCTCACACCCAGAAACAGAATAGGGTCCCGCTGAGCACCTAGTATGGACCTCCTACCTGCTCTCATTTAACTCTTTCCTACCTCGTGACCAGGCCGTAGATCTCCGCAACACAGGTTCAGATCTGGTTACTATTGGATACCAACCACTTGGGAGAGTGCCAGATCAGTGACCCCTCGCTACCAGAGGCCCTGTCCCCTTACCAGGTACCACACTTAACGACTGGTTACTTGTAGTTTGTTCCCTCACTTAGTTACCCATAGCAAATACACTCTTCTTGTCCTTGCTGAGTTAACCTTTTGTAGCAGTTTTACTTCATACCCCATAGTGCTTTACAGAGCTAGGTTCTTTTGGAATACATCATAACCAACATGCACCCCTTTGAATAACTTCGCACCAGGCTCACAATGATTAATGGAACTTTACTGTAAAGATGCAGCATACTAGTTCAATACGAAAAGCATCCTGTCCCTAATCCTAACCAAGACAACGTGATGGCCCAGGCATACCGTTGTAAAGCGAGAGTCAATTATGGCACAGTCCATGGCTTGGATGTCCTCCGCAAATCCCGCTTCTTTGGTAGTGCCAACAACCGAGCTCACAGGTGATCCTGGAACTCCTGGACCCACCACAACCCACCATTTTGGACCTCAGCCATCCCCTTTTTTATAGCACAGGTGGGCTTACTAGGGCCATAAGCCTGAGAACTAAGCAAGGAATAATTAACCCATTCCCCAGCCTGGGCCGACTGCTGGATAACTAAACTGTGTACACTTTGCAACCTGGCTACATACTGACTAGATTGTCTTCTCATTTTGTCAAGACATGCACTTTTTTTAATGTAATCTTTGTTTTGAATTTTTTGCATAAAACAACATATAAAAGGATGTAAAACAAAACATACAAATAATAATAAGAACATACTTTGAGAGCCCTTGTCCGAGCCCTATATATTAGTACATTCAGGTCATCTAGGGACAGTCAGGCAAAAATACCTAAAAGGTATAGGTAACATCATATTTCAACTATGTCATATGAACTCAGACATCAAGGAATCACCCCTGCTGAAATCTCCCTGATATACCATCAATGGTGGTTGGGACCTTCAGACAAGGACGGAGTACTGAAAGTAGCCAGAGATAACAGAGCAGTGAGGGAGAAAACACAAAACGGTAAAAATTCTATGAGAAAAAAAAAACCCTACAAACATGGTAAAATAAATTGAGTAGAGATAGGCTCATCAAGGCAGCTCACTTTGCCAGGTTATTTCGGTAGAACCCCTGAGCTCTCACAGCCCGGCCCCATCAATCAGAGAGGTCCGCTGTCTGTAGGGGTCTGGTATGGTTTTGCCTGAATAGTGTATCCAAGTGGCCCAGCAGGAATAAAACTTTTCATACCTATCTTTACTCCAGACAAGCACTTTAATTTAAAGAAGTGTTACTAAACCCAGGACCCTGCATTCACTATATCTGGTCTCAAACAGAACATTGGATATACAATTATTTTTGTAAATATAAACTGCTAATTACCTTTTCTTGTCAGCAGTATACAGTATAGCAGCTTGTAGGAGGAGTTTTCATACTGCACTGGCTGTCCTATCAGGATGCAGGACCTCTGACCCTCTGTCTGAATGGTGCTGATTGGCCCTGTGCTGATCACATGCACTCTCCCAATAAAAAAAAACTCTCTAGTAATACACACCAAACTGAGCATGTGCAGACTGACTCCACTAACTCTGTCTTATCCGGACACGTTTTGGGGACAATACAGAATCAAACAGCCTTTTAACACAATGCAGAGGATTAACCCCTTAGGTTCCACAGTGAGTATTACAAGCATTCTTTACTGCAATTACCAACCACTTTTTTTTTTCATTTGTCAATCTTTCAATTTATGCGTATATAACCTGTCCCTTCTTTTCTACATCCTGGTGCCCCAGCTATTATTTATGGTGTGTGTGGGATGAAGGTTGCCCAGATAGTTACCTTTACTTTTTTTCGGTTTTTGCCATTTCACAAAACACATACAGAAAATAAAAACACAAAGCACAAAGTGTCAGTGTCCTTGGCTTACATGTGTCCTCCATCCACGTGTAATAATGGTCCATGTGGGTAAACTCTCAGCAGAAATGAAAGATTAATAAAAACATTGATGTGTCTAATATGCAAAGGCCTCTGAACTCTATAAACACTCTTATTAATTTTTCAATGGTATTGATTGTTTGCCGCTGAAAACTGTATATAGAAGCTTCACGCTGTTCTCTCAGAAAGTTTAGCCTTTGCTTGAAGTGCTGGTTGCGTGCTCACCCTATAGGACAAGGACACACGTGGACTGGAGGATTATGGAGTTTCTTCCATGGTATCCTGCCCACATGTGCATAAAAATAACAGTCCAACAGCCACCACATACTGCTAATAACATTTCAAGATCAAGGAAATATCTTTTAAGATCAGTAAAAGGTCATCAAGATATTTTTTTACTGAAGTTCAGCAACTATAACTGAATTGAATTCTTTTTAAAGAATATATACTGCTCCAAGCAAATCCTTCACTAAGGAGCGTAAAAGGACAACTTATAATATAACAGTGATTTGGAAGGAAGGAATTAATGTGGTTGTAAAGTCAAAATTTAAACTTTTACCTACAGGTAAGCCTATAATAAGGCTTACCTGTAGGTAAAAAAAAAAAAAAAAAATCTCCTAAACCTGTACAGTTTAGGAGATATTACCCTCGCAATGAGCCACTGGCTGCAGCGGCACATGCACACAGGGGATTCTCGGACCCTCCCGGAAAGAAATCTCCCACGCGCCCGTGCGGGAGTGACGACATTGCAGCTCCGGACGCTCACAGCACCAGAGCCGCTATACCCGGAAGACACGCCGAGGACACATGTCAGCTCCCTTGGCGTGGATCAGGCGAGATGTCGGGGCCTCGTTCTAAGGTAAGTATTTCATAATGAGTTAGTATGCAGGCTTCTTTGAAGAGAAGGTTTTTCAGGGATCGTCTAAAAGCAAGCAGAGTAGGAGATAGTTGGACAGATTGGGGTAGGGAGTTCAATAGGATGGGAGAGGTTCACAAAAGTCCTGTAGGCGAGCATGGGAGGAGGTGACGAGGGAACTAGGCAGCAAGAGGTCTTGGGAGGAACAAAGGGAACGAGTACGTTGGTTTTTTGAGATGAGTTTAGGGATGTAGCTGGGGGCCGAGTTGTGGATGGCTTTGTAAGTTGTTGTTAGAATCTAATGACTGGCTGACAGGGGGCTGCAGGTGTTCGGATGTAATGATACATAGAGCAATTATCAGCTGTAAGGAACAGATGAGCAATAAAATACCATGCAAGGGCCTTTAGTTAACAATTAATGCTACAGATCAAACATGAGCACTCCACCAATTTATAGAAGCCCAAGTGTACTTATTTCAATATAGAAATCCAAAGACAGACATGACAAGCCAATGGATTCCAGGGCTGCAAAGTCCCCCGTTCTTCAGGCTTAAACTTACGATCTTGTTGGGCTTTTATACCTTAAGAGGAGGTGAAAAAAACCAACAACTTAGGAATGGATTGACACGCTCTACTTCTCTGCCCAGGGTTCTTGGCTCTTGATTGGATAGTTTGATAGCAGCTCAGCCATTGGCTCCCGCTGCTGTCAATCAAATCCAATGCCGCGGGGGGCGGGGCCGAGTCCGGCATTCTGTGTCTATGGACGCAAATACTGGACTCAGGAACGCACCCGCATGGTAATCCCCAGGGAGAGTGCTTCTCCTAGGGGGGTTACCAATGCAGGGAGGAGCCACGAGCACCATTGGGGGACCCCAGAAGACGAGGATCGGGGCCACTCTGTGCAAAACGAACTGCACAGTGGAGGTATGATATGTTTGTTATTTAAAAAAAAAAAAAAAAAAACAAGGGTTTACAACCTCTTTAACTTAATTTTTTAGACTTCTGTAATGAAACAAATATACTTGGACTCCTGAACGTTTGGTATTCAGGAGTCCAAAACCAACTTAAATTGCTGATTTTCCTGGACCTCTCTCACAACCAGTTGCTGAAACATGGTTTTGAAATAAAGAAGTCAATCCATTTCCATTTCCAAGTTTTTTATGCCTCCAGGGTCTTTAAAACAATTGAGTGGATCATTCCTCACTTTCTGTACCCGTGACTCCCCGTCCAGAAATGAGAGGAATGGTCGTCATTAGGATAGGAGGGTAGAGACAAGTATAAACCAATTTTTAAACCTTCTTTACTTCTATAATTGTGTTTTTATCTGCGTCATGTTGGAAAGATTGGCCCTCATCTCTTGTATTGGCTGACGTAAGAGAAAATCTCCCCAATAGGCACACAGCACAACAAAAATCAAAGAGAGGCTTGACCTTTATCTTCTCTGTCTAAAACTAGACTGGACTTTAAAGGATATAATGAAAGTGATGTTTAATTCCATTCCATGGGGGAGGCGAGAAGAATTCTGTACAGACCCTAAGCTGTGCACAAAATAAGGACAAGAGACCCGAGTACAAGGTACTCAATGCACGTCTATCACATTAGGAAAATCAATAGAAATGGCTGCAGAGAATGCACTTTTCAAGCCATTGTAATTTTCCCTGAGCAAAGTGTTACTTTGACACAAAGGCTTGAGATCTAATTTTCAGTACTTTTTATACACTAAACATGTTTGTGATTATAAACTTTCATACAATTGGATTTGTCTTAGCAGACATCTCCAAGGAACCACAAGGCCAGGGTAAAATCTCAAGACATGTAACGAGTGCTAGCAGAAACAAACATGCAGTTTGGAAGGTCTGACTTTTCAGACCACTGCCAGCATGCTTGTTTTAGGTCTGTGCCTTACTAAGTATCATGAAGCCAGGATAAGAATAAAAGTCCTGGAGCCTGCATCTTTAAAAACATTTCACTAATAGCAACTCCAATATACACTATATTGTGAAAAGTATTGGGACACCTGCACATGCACATGCACTTTATTGGCATCCCAGTCTAAGCCCTTGTACCCACGGTCGGAGATTCCGACAACCAAATCCGTCGGATTCTGTCCGTTGGATTTTGTCTGACGGATCTTGTCCGAAACTTTTGCATACACACGGTCGGACGAAGTTGTCGGAAAATCCGTACGATTAGAACGTGATGACGTTATTTCGTTACAATGGGACTATGTTCAGGCTAGTAGCCAACAGCTTTGATGTAGGAATTTGATCTGAGCATGCGTGGCACTTTGTCCGATCGGAATTCTCTACACATGATCGGAGTATGTCCGATTGGAGCATTTTGTCGGAAAATATTTCCGGCAAGTTGGAAAATTTGGTCCGTCGGAAACCGTCCGATGCAGACCACACACAGTCGGAATATCCGACAAAACGCTCCGATTGGACACATTCCGTCGGAATCTCCGATCGTGTGTACAAGGGCTTAGTCTGTAGGGTCCAATTTTGAGTTGGCTCACCCTTTACAGCTATAACAGCTTCAGCTCTTCTGGGAAGGCTGTCCACAAGGTATAGTTGTGTGTCTATGGGAATATTTGACCATTCTTCCAGAAGCGCATTTGTGAGGTCAGGCACTGCTGTTGGGCGAGAGGGCCTTGATCGCATTCTTCACTCTAATTCATCCCAAAGGTGTTCTATTGGGTTGAAGTCAAGTTCCTCCACCCCAAACTTACTCATCCATGTCATTATGGACCTTGCTTTGTGCACTGGTGACAAATCATTTTGGAACAGGAAGGGACCACCCCCCAAACTGTTCCCACAAAATTGTGAACATGAAATTGTCCAAAATGTCTTGGTATTCTGATACTTTAAGAGTTCTCTTCACTGGAGCTAAGGGACCAAGCCCAACCCCTGAAAAACAACCCCACACTATAATCCTCACTCCATCAAATGATTTGGAACAGTGCACAAAGCAAAGTCCATAAAGATACGGATGAGCAAGTTTGGGGTGGAGCCAGAACAATGACTGGCATGCTCATCCAAAAATCGGTGCATGACTTCACAATTGCTCTTGTGGAAGAATGGTCAAACATTCCCATTGACACACTCCTAAACCTTGTGGACAGCCTTCTCAGAAGAGTTGAAGCTGTTATAGCTGCCCAATATTAAACCCTACAGACTAAGCGCTTGTACACACGGTCGGACATTCCGACAACAAAATCCGTCGGATTTTGTCCGATGGATTTTGTTCGAAACTGGTGTTGCATACAAACGGTCGGACAAAGTTGTCGGAAAATCCGATCGTTCGTAACGTGATGACGTTATTTAGTTACGACGGGACTACTTTCAGGCTAGTAGCCAATAGCTTTGGTCTAGGAATTTGATCTGAGCATGTGTGGCACTTTGTCCGATCGGAATTCTCTACAAACGATTGGACAAAGTCTGATCGGGTCATGTTGTTGGAAAATTTTTATATCCAGCTCTCAAACTTTGTTGGTCACACATTCCGACTGAAAAAGTCAGATGAAGCCCACACACGGTCGGATTATCCAACAACATGGTCCGATCGGACATTTTCCGTCGGAAAATCTGACCGTGTGTACAAGGGCTTAGACTGGGATGCCCTTAAAGTTCATGTGCGTGTAAAGGCAGGTGTCCCAATACTCTTGACAATATAGTGTCTCTCTCTTCACAGGGCTCTTTCAAAATTAAGAATTGATGAAACTCTTAAAAGGTTAAATACTTATTTCAAATATTTAAACACCTAACTTTATTATAAGCAAGGAGTAAAACATCTAAATTATTATCATAGCTGAGAAACAGCTGATACCAGAATCAATGTGATATCATGTTGTTTTTCATGCAGCCAATTGGCTTTGCCTAAACTGAACTAATTTCCTTCATCTATTTATACTTATTTGTTATATTTCTGTTCTTCTTGCTCAGGTTCTCACAGTGATAAAGTAAAGTGGACTTGCCAGTGTAGGTTGCTGTTTGCAAATTATAATTTTTTTCAATAAGCCACAGCAGATTGTCTGGAACTGACTCAGGCCTGGTTTTTTCACCCACCATCTCTTTCATTATTGTCCTTCATCGATTTATTTTCTTTATCGCTCGGAGTTAGCAGAGTGTGCTCTCTTTATATACCTATGTTTGCAGCATCTAGTGGGAGTACAGACGGTACAGACAGAACAGTTACTGAACACAAGCACTGCTCTAACAACACAAGCACTGTCCTATTAATAAAGAGAAAGTGCTTCACTTTGTTAGATAAAACAAGGACAAAATAATATATTTAAAGAGTACTTTGCTTGGAAAAGACAGGAAGAGCATTAAAGGCTCCATTTTTTTTTCTTCATGGCTTCCCTATGTACCAATATATCATTAAAGTGATTGTAAAGCTTTATTTTAAATAAATAAGCATGTCATACTTATCTGTTCTGTCTGTACAATGTTTGGCACACAGCAGCCCTGATCGTCCTTTTCTGGGGTCCCCCACAGGGGAACCTGGCTCCTGCTTTTCAGCAAGTTGGTTTCTGAGGCCATAACCTAAAATGAACTAGTTGCGTTTTTTGTGCCATTAATTAACAGCACCCCAAACACAGAAGCAAACGTACATTTTGCTGCGTGGAAAAATGTGTAAAACACACGGTAAAAAATATGCAAACCGCAACCCACCAAAATGCCCCATGAGCTACTCACATTTGCTGCGCATAGGACAAGCCCATTGAAATCAATGAGCTGCCCTATCCATGTTGCGTGAAAAACATCGTAAACATTTTTAAAGTGTCGCCTATGGAGAGTTTCATGTATCGTAGTTTGTTGCCATTTCATGAGTGTGCACAATTCAAAGTAATTGTAAAGTCTCGTTTAAATAAATAACAAACCTGTTATACTTACCTGCTCTGTTGCAGTGGATTTACACAGAGCAGCCCGAATCCTCCTCTTCTCGGGTCCCTCTTCTGTGCCACTGGCCCCTCCCTCCTGTTCACTGCCCCCACAGCAAGCAGCTTGCTATGGGGGCACCTGAGCCGAGTCACAGCTTCCTGTGTCCATTCAGACACAGAGCACTAACCCTGCCCCGCTGCCTCTCTCCAATCCGGAGGAGAGTCTCGGATGGCCGAGGGACTTATGGACATCGCTGGACAGAGATGGGGCTCAGGTAAGTATTGGGGGGGGGGGGCTGCCACACACAGAAGGTTTTTTATCTTAATGCATAGAATGCATTAAGATAAAAAAAACCTTCTGCTTTTACAACTCCTTTAAAAAGCGTGACATGTAAGATATCTATTTACTCAGCAAAACATCATCTTTTATATTTTTCCAGAAAATTGTGTTGTTGTTTTTTGCATTCAAATTCATTAAAGTGTATTGTAATAGAAATTGCATACCACATGACATAAAAAATTGCAGCAACCTCTACTTTATTCTCTAGAGTCTTCAAAATAAATAATATATATATATATATATATATATATATATATATATATATATATATATATATAAATGTTTGGGGTTCTTATTCATTTTCTTGTAAAAAGAATGCAGACAATGTAAACAAAAAGTGCCCGAATAGGCCTGGTCTTCAAGTAAATTGGTAATGAAAAACTACAGGGGCAGCCATTGCTCAGGAAAGTCATAAAAAGATCAAGATGGCAGCCAGGCAAATTACATTCAGAAGAAGAGGTCAGCAATGGCAGATTCCATGCTTCTTTCATGATGGGCTCTCTTACGAGATGTAACAACACAGAAGTATGAAGCCAGTGAATGAGCCTGTGCCAACTAGCTCTGGGCCGCTTCAGACAAATATTGCATTCCCACTCAAGTCTATGGAGATGCAAAACCCGCTTATAGCTTAGATATAGAAGTGGAAACAAGATGGTGGAGGGCCATGCAGGGATGCAGTGAAGACTGGGATTTATGTCACCGGTGTGTTGGGGGGGCAGAGCTTTGCATTTCAAGACCACCTAAGCCTCTTACTCAAGCAAGCTTGAGACATCGAAGCTGTCATCCAGTCTGACGTCTGGACTTTCCAGGTTGCAAGTTTTAGGACAGGGCTTCCTATCCCAGATACATGAGCTAACTAATTATGGACTACATACAGAAACTGACATTTCTTCTTCCTACACGAGTCTCCAATTTACTAGTGTTTCTCAGTACATTTAATGCTGCACTTAGTTTTTTTTATTTGGCTCCGCATATTGTGTTCTCTTGATCTTGCAGGTGTATTCATCCATCCACCCAGTGTTTCTATCCTAGTCTGTGGTTCCCAGTTGTTGTGACACTGTCCACCAGAAGCCTGATTTTAACTGTCACAATGTGGGTTGCCATTTGTCCGTCACCACAATAAATACATTCATATACTACACTTAGATTACGCCCCGCTGTTCTTATTATCTGTTTGCCTAGAGATACTTCAGTCTTTTCAGAGGTGCTGCAACTGATGCATTGAGATCAGGGGGAAAGTTACCCTGAATGCTCCAATTGGACTCTATGAGGTGGGGGTACTGTGAATGCTGCCTTACCTTATGGAGTAGGGGGAAGGAAGAGCCGTGGCCGCTCCGGCGACATTCTCCTCCCAGTCACATAGGAACAGGAAGTGTGTCCTGAGACACGATTGGCCAGGGAGTCCTAAGATCAGTGTGGCAATAGCGAATATTTATTCACTATTGTCACACAATTGCCTCCTTGCCCCCCTGGATCTGCCCCTGACCCAACCACATCTCCAAGATGACCACTGCCTTGCTAAAGAAGCTGAGGGTAAAGGTGATGGACTGGCCAAGCATGTCTCCAGACCTAAACCCTGTTGAGAATCTGTGGGGCATCCTCAAATGGAAGGTGGAGGAGCACAAGGTCTCTAACATCCACCAGCTCCGTGATGTCGTCATGGAGCAGTGGAAGAGGCCTCCAGTGACAACCTGTAAAGCTCTGGTGATCTCCATGCCCAAGAAGGTTAAGGCAGTGCTGGAAAATAATGGTGGCCACACAAAATATTGACACTGGGCCCTATTTGGACATTTCCACTTAGGGGTGTACTCACTTTTGTTGCCAGCAGTTTAGACATTAATGGCTGTGTGTTGAGTTATTTTGAGGGAACAGCAAATTTACACCAGGCAGAACATTGTAGCAAAGTATCATTTCTTCAGTGTTGTCACATGAAAAGATAGAAAAAAATATTTACAAAAGTGTGAGGGGTGTACTCACTTTTGTGTATATAATGTTTAGGGGTTCTAAGTAATTTTCGAGGAACAAAAACTGATTTTAACTTGTAAGCAAAAAGTGTCAGAAAAAGGCTTAGGCATGAAGGGGTTAAAATGTTGTAGCCGGGTCACTGCTTCACACTTTCCTGGGTTTGGACTTAAAGCGGTTCTTCACCCTAAAGGGGAAGTTCCGCTAGTATTATCCCTCCCCCCCTCCGGTGCCACAATCGGCACCTTTCGGGGGGAGGGGGGGTGCAGTTACCTGGATAATCCAGGTAACTGCACCCACTTCCGGCCAGACCGCCGCATGGCTCCGCCCACCGCCGCATGGCTCCGCCCCCCCCGTTGTGTTCTGGGAAACACACAGTTCCCAGAGACACAGCGGGGAACCAGCGCAGCGCGACTCGCGCATGCGCAGTAGGGAACCGGGCAGTGAAGCCCTCTTGCTTCACTTCCCGATTCCCTGACAGAGGATGGCGGCGGTGGCTGCAGCGAGACGAGCGATCGCTCGTCATCTGCCGCCGACATCGCTGGAACCTGGGACAGGTAAGTGTGATATTATTAAAAGTCAGCAGCTGCAATATTAGTAGCTGCTGGCTTTTAATATTTTTTTTTTTTGTGCAGCTCCTCTTTAAAAAGGTGAATTTGAATTCCTTTGCTCCGACTCTTCAGGACTTGTTCACTTTGGCCTCATCAGATAGCACAACAACCTGCCCATAGCTTTGTAGGCTCTAGGTATGCCTGATTTTCACACAAAGCATTAAATAAATGAGAGTTTAGCACGACCTGCCTGGCCAGGAGACGAGTACAAAACAGCGTTTTCGTTGAACATGAACACATTATATAGATCACTGCAAAATGGGGATAAGGGACATTGGTGTTGTAATTACCATCATTAATATGATTATCCTGCGATTATACCTGGCTTATGCTGCATGAATTCAGCTCTGCTGTAAAGAAGAGGAGCTCTGCAGGTACAGTCATGAAGGAATGCTCACCGCAATCTAAATCGTGCTTTTTGGTTGCTAAGCAACAGAAAGATGATTACTCTTGTTAGAATATCAAGCTTGTTTTTTCAATTGTCTCTTATTTGCTCGGAGAGAGCATGTTGGCCCCTGGCGCTCTATAGACATGGCAAGTGCCCTGGTATGCCCCAACTGAACGAGCTCCTGACTAAATCCCTTAAAGGCAACCTGCCGAATACAGACACATCTCATAACTATTATTACAGATCAACAGTATAAATCTATTAATCATAAAAAATGAAGGGACACAGTGTAAAGTCCCATGTGAAATATGAAACAAAAAATTATGATTAATCTTGTTTGTTCAAAACAACGATAATAATGCTTGACCGCGTGGACCCTTCACCTCTGTAAACCAATAGTGAATGGAGGCTTACCAGAACACCGGTGACCCCCTGTTAAGGGAGGTCGGTTTGCGCAGATACGATCACATAGACGTTTCAATACAGGAAGCCGGAAAACGACCCAATCCTTCGATACAGGAAGCCGGAAAACGACCCAATCCTTCGGATATCACGTAATCTCCAAATCCGCTCGGATCCTCTCATAGGCCTCAAAACGTTATATCACCAGAAAAACAAAACAAAAATGCGCCCGATCGTGTAGTATGGTTTGAGCAGATTTTTATTCTTATTCAACCGAATAATTTGAGCGCTAAATAAATGACTCCACCGAGTCGTAAAAAGTAAACCCCTTGTGCATTAGCATTCGTTCTTTACTCATGTTGATGAGTTTTTTATATATATTTTTTTGCTAGCAATCTGTTCGTTTTTAAATGTTATGTTTACTTTTTACGACTCGGTGGAGTCATTTATTTAGCGCTCAAATTATTCGGTTGAATAAGAATAAAAATCTGCTCAAACCATACTACACGATCGGGCGCATTTTTGTTTTGTTTTTCTGGTGATATGACGTTTTGAGGCCTATGAGAGGATCCGAGCGGATTTGGAGATTACGTGATATCCGAAGGATTGGGTCGTTTTCTGGCTTCCTGTATCGAAGGATTGGGTCGGTTTCTGGCTTCCTGTATCGAAGGATTGGGTCGGTTTCCGGCTTCCTGTATTGAAAAGTCTATGTGATCGTATCTGCGCAAACCGACCTCCCTTAACAGGGGGTCACCGGTGTTCTGGTAAGCCTCCATTCACTATTGGTTTACAGAGGTGAAGGGTCCACGCGGTCAAGCATTATTATCGTTGTTTTGAACAAACAAGATTAATCGTCATTTTTTGTTTCATATTTCACATGGGACTTTACACTGTGTCACTTCATTTTTTATGATTATTTGATTTTTCAGTTTGTTTCTCACCCTATTAGACATTTTTGAGTTACAGATAAATGTCTTTTGACTTTATTGGACATTTGAATTTTGAAAGTATTTTTCACTAATAATTCTCACATTATTTAGGTTTTTCACACTATATATATATATATATTTCTATTAAGTCACAGTCATATTTAGAGGCTAAGCGCTGCACTTTTATTTCTTCTGGTTATAGTGTTCAGCTGCTGATTTAATTTTATTTTACTAAGCGCAGATTTTTTATTATTATTTTTAGTATAAATCTATTATATGCAACTTCTTCTCTGGACCTGGCTAGTGCCGTGACTACAGGTGCCCAATGACCCAAGGCCCAGGTTTCAGAGAAACCGGTACTGAATGAAAAATGTAGATTGCGATGGTGAAAATGCTAGCGGAATGGCTGTCATACTAATCCAATAACTTCCAGAAGGGATGGCAGACCAGCAACAATTATGCAGATGAGGCATCTTGAATTCACTGGTTGCATAATTGTCAGCAATTCAGTACGCTTCTTGGCACAGGTTTTCTTTAAGATTTGGCTTTCCCCTACACCAAATGCGTGCGTTAACATCCCACAAATGGGTGAAGTAAGTAAAACATAAATAAAGGCACTCTCATTGGTTTGTGGGCTGGCCAGGGCTAAACTTCAAAGCCATCATTCCCCCATGATAACAAGGCTCCTGAGCATACAAAAAAGGATATGGCTAATAGGAAATGACATGAAGGCACCTTTTGGTATCTCCTCCTTATCAAACTCAGCTTTAATATAACACGTTATAATATAAAATGGTATTCAGGAAGTTTGCAGGCACTCTTCGGGGGTTCCAGGCAGAATACAATAGCCAATAGTGAGGATTCCTCCGCCAATGAATCAAGCGATGTTCTCTTGTTCAGCCCATAGGCTATCAAGCAAAGATCTAGGTTACCTCCATGATATAATTCCCAAATCTGTTCCTGTCCCCCTGGGATTTTTGAGAGTGTTCCAACATATATAAATAAAAATGCTGCAGTTAGGGTGGGTACCAATAGAGTCCCAGAGAGATAAAAATAACTGTTGTCACTTTTGGGTGGACTGACCCTTTAGTACAGTGGTCTCCACATTGTAGCCCGGGGGCCAGATGTGGCCCTTTGCTTGCTTTTATCTGGCCCTTGGGGCACTATTTCATCCACTGATACCAACAATTTGAGCTTAATCCCCCCCTGAGACCAGTGAAGGGTCATAATTCCTCCCAATGACACCAACAATTAGGCCCAATGACACCAATTATGGGGTACAATTTCTCCCACTGACACCAACTTTGGGGCACAACTCCTTTTCACTGACACCAACGATGGTGCAAAATTCCTCCCAATGATGCCAACAATTGGGCACAATGATACCAACGATTGGGGCATAATTCTTCCTACTGACACTAAAGATGGGACATTGTTTTTTCCCGTTGACATTGGGACCTTTTTTCCGGCCCCTCTAAAGTCTGCAGGACAATAAACTGGTCCCCAGTTTAGAATGTTTGGAGACCCCTGCTTTAGTAGGACAATGTTGCATGTACTGTATATACTATGCTAAGCTACATCATCCAAGAACTAAAAGAAGATAATTTTTCCTTTACACAGTCAGGAGGGTTAACATGGACAGTTCTCATTGTAGACACCGATCGGGGATTTTCAAGGTTTGCTCCCTGCTTGTATGCCTGTTATTTACCAAACAAGGACCTACTGCCAAAGACTTGTACTCAAAGACTGTCTCCCTCCACTCCCTCCTCCAATAATGATGCCGCAATGCACCCACACTTTGGAATGAAAAACAAGAAAAAAAAAAACGTATTGACAAGTACGCTTAGCTTCTTAGTTGTTTACTTTTGCAAGCCTGACTACATTACATTCTTAGAACAGCAAATTTAAAAAAAACACCCCAGATAGTAAATCAAATCAGACAGTCATTTTTCTAAAGCTATGCACAGGAAACCACAAATGTAAGTTCCACACACACACACACAACACATATCAGTCACTGAGACAGGTAAAAGTCAGTAAAGCACCAGCCGTATAGTAAAATACCACCAGGGATCCTCATTCGTGTAAGTTTAACTTTCCTGTTGAGTGCCCCAAATCACCGGGGTTCTATAGTATATGCATAACCACCTTGGACCCAATTTCCTCCTGGACCTTAATAATGGCCAGTGAAGCCACTGAGTAGTGGGCCAATAGTAAATCAAACCAAGTTAAATAAGCGGTAGCCCCAAGCTATTGACTGCAAGAGCTAATCATAGCATACCTATCAATGCATACCACAACTTCTTGAGATTTGGGAGGTGCTCAGTATGGATACAGGTGCAACTGCAGTTGCCTATTATAGAGTCGTTTTCAGATGAGCCTGGTGGAGCATAAACAAGATATTTCAGGCCTTGTAAGTCAGAGGTTGGAGGTGCTTTTTATTGCACTGGAAGATTTTCCAATTTATGTAATTTGCTGGCTTGATGTTTTCCTGGATCCTGGAACTTTAATGATTTGACAGGTAGATGTCCCCCTGCTCACTAGTCTCTGGGCAATATCTGCCTATCTGGTAACTCTAATGCCCCGTACAAACGATCGGACTTTACGCCAACAAAACCGTGATTTTTGTTCGAAGGATGTTGGCTCAAACTTGTCTTGCATACACACGGCCACACAAATGTTGGCCAAATGGCACTGGTAGTAGTTGAGTGAACCTTTAAGCCCTTGTACACACGGTCGGAGATTCCGAGGGAATGTGTCCTATTGGACCATTTTGTCAGATATTCCGACTGTGTGTGGTCTCCATCCGACTGTTTCCGTCGGAATTAACTGACAGACCAACTTTTCCAACTTGCCGGTAAAATTTTCCGACAAAATGCTCCGATTGGACATACTCTGATCATGTGTAGCCTACTCCGAGGGATAAAGTGCCACGCATGCTCAGATCAAATTCCTAGACCAAAGCTATTGGCTACTAGTCTGAACATAGTCCTGTCGTAATGAAATAACATCATCAAGTTATGTACAATCGGATTTTTTGACAACTTTGTTCCGACCGTGTGTATGCAACATCACTTCCGGGCCTCTTTCGGAATTAATCCGTCGGAATTACTCCAACGGATTTGGTTGTCGGAATCTCTGACAGTGTGTACAAGGGCTTAACGTTTTTTTTTTGGTGCACACTTTTTGGTTTCTTTTTCTTTTATTTTTGTTGTTTTTCTTGTTTGTTTTTTCTGTTGTCCCTACTTTAAGGAAATAAGTGCGTAGGATGCAGAACAATGCAATGATGGTTATTTAAAAAAAAAATTTATACACGATAATGGAATGGAATGAGATTATAACACTATGTATATGGCTTGAGGTGCTTCTCAAATGGTTGTACGGACTTTTGTAAAAATCATAAAAAAATAAGGGGAAAAAAACAAAAAAAATATTGGCCAACAATTACGAACGTGGGAATGCGGTGATGTACAAGATGTATTGTGCAGTAGATATTATGATGTTTTGTAAATGTGAAGGAAAACGGAATAAAGAATATTAAAGATAAAAAAAAAATAAAAAAAAAGGATAAGGAATTCCTAGACTCCCCCTGACACTTAAGGAACTAGAGAATTCAGTGTTAAATTTTCCTGACAAGACTCCGGGCGTCGATGGCCTTCTAATTGAAATTTTAAAACCTTAAAGAGGAAGTAAACCCTGATGAGTTTACTTCCTCTTTCATTCCCGCATAATGGACTACTATGCATCGCACAGTAGTCCATTATGTGTCACTTACCTGACACAGGAGCCAGCGAAGTCACCGCTGTCCCCTGTAGTCCGGCGCATCCATCTTCTCGGTGGGGTCTCGCAGCTCCGCCGCTGTCATTGGGCGAAACCGCGATGACGTCACTCCCACGCATGCGCACGGGAGCCGACACGCGCGGCATCTGCCCTGTGGTAGATACACACCAAATTTAAGAACTAGACATGTGCACTGACAAAAAATGTGTTAGTTTTCGTTTTATTTTTTTTTTGCTTTTTTCGTAAATTCTAAATTTCTGAAATTTGGATTTCTGAATTTCTAATTTTCGAACGCCAAATTTTCGAATAAACAAATTTTCAAATTTTCAGAAATTCAGAAATCCGAAAATCTGAAAAAAAGAAAGAAAATCAGTACAATTCGAATTAATAACTAACTAATAATAACTATTAAATTATAGGTATTGGAATTTCCTTTCAAATTTGGCTGTTTGTGAACGTAACAAATACAAATTTATCTGAATTTACAAATTATCCGAAATAACGAATGCCGCATCTAAACAAATGGAATGGAACAAAATAATAATAAAAAGATTTCATTATTATTACTGTTATTAATTACTATTAGATTGTTATGTTCCATTTGTTTAGATATGGCATTCGTTATTTCAGTTGATTCGTAACTTCAGATAAATTCGTACTTGTTACGTTCACCAGCCAAATTTGAAGGGAAATTCCAATACCTATAATTTAATATTTATTATTAGTTATCATTTCAGATTTTCGGGTTTTTGAATTTTCATTCTTTTGAATGTTCAGATTTTCATTCTTCTTTTTTTTGGATTTTCGAATTTCCAAATGTTTGAATTTTCGAATTTTATAAATTTCGAATTCCCTAACTTTAAATTTCTAAATTTACGAAATTTACAATTTACGAAATTTTTACGTTTTCTGAATTTCACATTCCTGAAATTCCAATTTCCGGAATTTCCAATTTCCGGAATTTCCAATTTTTCTGAATTTCCGAAATTTGAATTTCCGAAATGTCCAAAAATGTACAAATTTCCAATTTCCAATTTCCAAATTTCGGAATTGCACGTGTCGAATAAGAAGCACCTTTTTCTTTTACTGATTCATACCATCCTATCTCATTACTTAACGCAGGTGTCATAATACTAGTAAAGATCCTGGCATCTAGGGTTGTGAAAGTGATCTGAATAATATATCTGAATAATACACTCCAAAGAACATTTGATGAATAAATATTCAGAGCCCCACAGACAATGATGGTAATTGGGCTCTACTGACCCTAGACATGGCTGAAGCCTTCAATAGCACTATATGAGACTACCTTGGGGGGGGGGGGGGGGCTACTTACCAAATTTGTGTTTGATCCACATTTGTTTAAATGGGTGCAATTGCTATATGCCAGCCTTTGTTCGAGCATCAGGACAAATGATTCAGACTTCCTCTTGTTCCCAGTTCAAAGGAGTAATCAGGCGGAGATGTCCTTTACATCATTTTTATATTTGAACTCACTATCAAACATCTTGCTGCCCTGATTAGACAATCTCAGCAAATAGCAGGATTTATTAGAGGAGAAGCAGAGGATAAAATATACTTATTCCTAGTTGACACACATTCTCCCCTCTGACATGCAGCGTCTATCATAGAAGAATTTGGACAGTTTTCTGGGCTTTTTATTAACTGGCAGGCATGTACTGGCCATTGGGACTACCGGGAGTTTCCCGGTGGGCCGATGGCTCAGTGGGCCACTCTGATGTAAGGGGGCTGCTGATGGGACACTCTGGTGTAAGGGGGTGCTGATGGGACACTCTGATGTAAGGGGGTGCTGATGGGACACTCAAAATGTAAGTGGGCCAGTCTGGATGAAGTCCAGGGCCAAATTTCTGTCCCAGTCCAGCCCTGTTAACTGGCCGATGCTTCTTCCAATAAACCACCCACAATATCTCACTTTAGTTTCTTAAAGCAGTATTAAACTGCAAGCCAAAAATATAATATACTAATACTGCAGTTGCAGCAGCAGGTTTTTCTCTTTTGTAATAAAGGTCTTAAATAAATAACAGCAGATCATTGTAAGCACCCCTGTCAGTGGTAAATGGTTTGTCTCTGATAACTGATAACTACTTGTCCCTGATAACTGGTAACTGATACATTTAAAAGGTGAGCTTGTTCTGTTGAAAAACAACCGACTTCTTGGCTGGATCCCCAAATAAAAAAATAAAGCAAAGAAAACATCACATCTAAGAATTGGTTAGCTAGAATATAAAAAAATGTTTGCTTTTTGGTTTAATATCTCTATAAAAGTGATTGTAAAGACGCATTTTTTTTTTTTAAATAACAAACATGGTATATATACAGCATCTCACATAAGTGAGTACACCCCTCACATTTTTGTAAATATTTTATTATATCTTTTCATGTGACAACATGGGGTGTACTCACTTTTGTTGACCAGCGGTTTAGACATTAATGGCTGTGTGTTGAGTTATTTTGAGAGAACAGCAAATTTACACTGTTATACAAGCTGTACACTCACTACTTTACATTGTAGCAAAGTGAAAAGCCCTAGGATTAGTCTTTAAACCCTCCAATACCCAAAGGAGATGGGGTGAGGGGACCCTCACCACTTTGTGCCCAGGGATATATTTCCTTGCCTTTAAGCTTGAACATTTCACAGGTTAGAACATAAACACCCCCACCACCACCCACACACACACACTTTCCTGAAATTCACAAACTGGACATATTTATTCAGGGCTTTATTTCAGCTTGAACTTGAACTTGGTGGCACCACCACCTCTGGCTCTGCTCCCTGCTCACCACTATCACTTGGTGAAAGACAGCTTGTCTTCGAATGGCTCCCACAGATCCGATCTCCTGAGTGGCTCCAACTGAGTGCAGGATGGGGACATGCCGAAAACCCTGAAGGGTCCGGGGTGCAGTGCACATCCCGAAACCCCCACCGGATGATCTCCCCGTGAGGCAGAGCCAACTACAGTAGGCAGGGAGGTACTAGAGCCGACTGGGTGCTCCAGCTTAATACAGCAACATAAATAAGACATGTGGAAGATGGTGGAGCGTTTAAGGAGGCGGGGAGAAGACGGAGGCAGTAGAGGGTTGGAGTGCATGCAGAGGTCAGAGCTGAAGAGGGGTGAAAGTGAGATGTGGATGGGGGATGCAGAGGAAAGCAGCTGTGGAAGAAGGCTGGAACCTGAACTCTGTGTGTAGTCCACCCCTGAACTCTTCACTCTGTACGTAGAACACTTCTGGTATTTAATGCCCCTTTAAGACCCTCCCACTGTTGGTGACATTTGACAATATCCACTATTTGATGTGGTTTGAAGGGTGTGCGTGAGGGGGCCATGGTTGAGTTCCTGTACCTAGTTTCTGAAAAAAAAAAGCCTTATATTACTTCATAAGAAACAAGCACATGTACACGCCATATCAATGTTGTATACAGAGGAGCCATGGAGTCCAACTCTGCTTGGACTTTTCAAGAAAGCTTTCTATTAATATTTATAGTTTGAACATGCTTTGCAGGCACAAGGATTTTTTTTTTTTTAGGATAAAAAAAAAATTCACATTGAGGATACTCTTCTTCTTGGTACGTGTTGCCAAGGGTTTGATCTCACATCTGCATGCTCATCTACTGCTTAAGTATTTATCCAAGTGTGCGCAGTGGAGTAAACATAGGGGGGGACTTGGGGGGAACTTGGTCACTATATCAAATGAATACTGGGAGGAGATCCTATAATTACCCCTGACAGTGTCTATTACAATTTAACAGGTTTACCTATTAATCCTGTATAAGGCTTAATGAACCTGCAAGTTCTAACATAGTTTTGGGCTGCTCAGTGATCATTGTTGCCCTCGATGAGGCTACTGGCACACAATAATCCATACAATAAACAAGGTCTTTAGTTTCTCTTTATTGAATAGAAACGGATAGCAAAAAAATGGATCTCCCTTCCCCACCCTTGCTCAAAGAATGGATGGATGAAGGAGATGAATCTGCTGTTGGATTGAAATAATGGACGCTTCACTAAAGTTAGTTCCCACCCTGTCCTTAATCACATCCTTACTTTTCCCTGCAAAAATGGTACAAAAATGTTGATAGGAGTTTGAAAATCCCAATAAATTTTTTTATAACAGACAATGTAAATTAAAAAAATAAAAAGTAGTATCATTATTTGAAAGCGGATATTTTTATCCAGGCCCAGAGTGTGACGGAAATGCGTATTTCCCCCTCGCTTTTTTGCACTTTTTTTTTTTAGTTAATGCGCACTGCCCTAGAGGCAATCCCAAAGTAACTCCAGAACCTTTTTGGTCCCGAATCGTCAGGCGTATTTTCATTGCATATGTTGGGCCTGTTTATAGCACCTTTTTGTCGTGCTGCAGAAACTCACATCTTCTACACGTGCTTGGGATGCCATTAACACTTAGTGCTTTCGAAACGGGTGGCAAAACAAAACACATATTTGCGTTTTTTGTTTCGTGTTTAGGAAACATGCAGGTGTGAATGCCGCCTAAAACACACCATTTTAAGCCTTCACAAGGCTGTTAATGTACTACAAGACAGATTCTTCAAAACATTAATACACACGGTTGGACTTTCCGCCAACAAAACTGTGGAATTTTTTTCGAAGGATGTTGGCTCAAACTTGTCTTGCATACACACGGTCACACAAATGTTGGCCAACAATTACAAAAGTGAGAATGTGGTGACGTACAACATGTACGATGAGCCGAGAAAAAGGAAGTTCAAAAGCCAGTGCGGCTCCTTCTGCTTGATTCCGAGCATGCGTGGAACTTTTGTACGGCGGACTTCTGTACAAACGATTGGACTTTCCAACAACAAAGTTTTGTTGGCGGAAAATTTGAGAACCTGCTATCAAACAATTGTTGGCGGAAAGTCCGACAGCAAATGTTCTATGGAGCATACACACGGTCGGACTTTCCGACAACAAGCTCACATCCAACATTTCCCGTCGGAAAATCCGACCGTGTATACCTGGCATTGGTCTGTGGGGTGTTTTAAGAATCAAGAGGTCAGCTTTTTAATAATGATAATAATAATTACTAAGATTTTTTTTAAATACATTGTGTGTTATTCATTTATATTGGCACCTTTAATGTCCAGTCTACATATTTGTAGTAAAATAACGGATGTTGGTGCCACATTGTTGCGATCCCAGCAATTCTGGTAGAGAGTTCACTTTTCCCTGATTGACACTGAGGGACAATGGCTCAAGGAATGCAAGATCCCATTGATACACCAACATCATTTTGTGTCCCATTTGGTTTACCGCTTGTTTGAAAGGCGGGTCACAATTTAAATGACTTGACTCTTCAGTCGGTTCATACGCTATCCCTACCAAATAATTGTTTTAGCTATTTTTAAAATATGGGAAGATTTTTTTATATCAGTATAACAGTTTCTATTCCCATGAACAACAAAACAAAAAATGTAAAAGAAGACAACACGGCTACATCCCAATAGAAAAGACTATAGTGGGGACTTTACCAGTAAGATAGTCCCGATAATAGTCATAGCGTACTGTCACCTCAGGGATTAAATATAATCAACCATATAGGTGTGTTCCTCCGAATTAAGCCAAGCATACAAAAAGAAAAAGGGGGAAAGAGAGATTTCAAAGAGAGAAAGAGGGGAAAGAGTGTGATCTTCAGAGTGCAACTGTCGGTATTCACCAATAAAAAATTACTTTATTGAAAAAATCCACATAATGACATTGTTAATGAATAAAGAGACCAAGAATTCTTTGGGAAATCTCTCTCTTGCCCCCTCTTTTTTTCTATTCCCATGGAGTCCTAGCTCATGTAACACCTCTGAATGTTTGTATAAGGTACGATTTATGCATCAATCTGTCCATTTAAGCTGTAGACATGCTTGCGCCAACTTTATTTTCTCTTATGTTTCTCCCTGTGCTTTTTTTTTTTCCCCTTTCTTGAGGTTTATTTATGTTGAAAATCTTTAGAACTCTAATAATAAAAAAAAAGCCTATGGATAAAAAAAAAAAGTAGGATGTATTCTAGGAAGATTTACATGGCCAAACTCAGCTTGCCACTGGCACAAAAGTAAGTTACCAACATTCAAAGGTAAACCCCACACTCAGAACCCATTTGCTATATTCCTGCCATGAAGCTGTCCACTTTATTCCTCAATATGAACCATTCTACACTGATAAAGGTCATTCACAGATCAGCAGTACTGACTCGTGGTGAGAGATAACATCATGAACAGTGAGGTGTGGATTAACACATAATGGATAATACTGCTCTGCTCGCAACTGCCTGCCAACCAGCATGCAGGAACAGCATAACCACTAATGAGGGCTCTGTTGCTGTAAGTGATACCACAAAACTCAGTTTCTCAGAGGATGCGCCACTTTTATATTTTCATTATTCAGAGATGCAAAACATGGATAAACCTAAAGTTAAAAAGGAAAGGTCCCTTTAATAATAATCCTATAACAAAATGTTTGTTTCACTTCAGTTACTTCAGAAATAACGAAAAAGATCCAGATGACAGCATTGGGGCTCGCACCTTTAAAAATAAGCTACCAATGGCAGTTGTTTTTTTTTTATACAATGACCGATCCAACTTTTTTTTTGATCCAACTTTTTTTTTGATACAAAATGAGTATCAATAATAGCCTTCCTCTAACCAATGGACATACAAAAAGTATACCTGCTCCACCTCCGCTATCCTCTGTTCTGAAGGAGAGCACCAGTGCTGGGAAAGACGTCCTTGACCCAAGCTGCAGAGTACATATGGATGATTCTGCACACAGTCCAAGTTTTCAAAACCAAACATTTATCCATACAGAGTCAAAAAGCTAACATGTTACAACCCTAAAAAATGGACTATCTCAGGCTTTTATCTGTATGCCTTTGTATGGATATGTAAAATGTTTTGGAACCTTGGACTGTGTGCGGATCTTCCATATATCCTCCTTCTAACCACCTGGCAAAGAAAATGCCTTACTGAGTGTTCCACCTTGAAAAAGAAAGCCTCTAGCTCCATCCCAGTAAATAGCTGGTGGAACGTAGATCAGTAGTCATCGTAGAAATCCTGCATTATTCCGAACATTCGTTATACAGACTCCTTCCCCACTTGTACACATTCACTTACTTTGAAAGCTTGATTTCAATCTGCTCTCTTATCTTCTGCCTCTCCTCATCTGTCCTCTGCGGGAAGATGTTCCTGTCTTCCAATTCTTGCTTGCTGGGTCGATTCCTCAGCTTTACCGCTAACAATTCCTTTTTGTACTTTCTAGGCAAAGTGCCTAAAAGGAAGAAAGAGAATTAGTCCCAACAGAGAAAGAAAAATGATTGTCAACATTAGCAATGACATTAGCAATGAAATTCTGATATCCCTAATTGAATTCACTATTCCGAGAAACTCGCAATTTATTGATCTAAGATTGTCTGCAGAATCCTTATCCGATTCACAAATAAACCAGTGATGAGTAAATCGGGGGGTGGACATTAGTGGCCTCTGGAAAACTCTAGTTCAATGGCTGTCACAGTTTTCTCCAGATTCAATACTTTTAAGTAAATGCGCACACACACACACATATATACACATATACACACACACACACACACACACACACACACAAATAAATCTGACTTTCCTTTGCTGTATTCTCATTTCGAGACTGACACAAATGTATTTAAACCAGAGTCAGGCAACCGACATTTTAAGAGGAAAGCCAGCAATGACAGCCTCCATATTTTTTATTTTTTTAGCTTGCAACATTGTACCCTTATGAAATGTTTATCAATTTTGTTTCACACAAATAGAGCTTTTTTTTGTGGTATTTAATCACCACTGGGTTTTTTTTTCTTGTTAAATAAATGAAAAAAAGACAGAACATTTTGGGAAAAAAAACGTTGTTATAAAATTGTGAAAACTGGTAATTTTTCTCCTTCACTGATGTGCGCTGATGAGGCTGCACTGATGAGCACTGATAGGTGACACTGAAGGGCACTGGTAAATGGCACTGATGAGCAGCACTGATAGGTGACACTGATGATGAGGCACTGATTGGCAGCACTGATAAGCACTAATTAGCAGCACTAGTGGGCACCAATTAGCAGCACTAGTGGGCACCAATTAGCAGCACTGGTGGGCACCAATTAGCAGCACTGGTGGGCACCAATTAGCAGCACTAGTGGGCACCAATTAGCAGCACTGGTGGGCACCAATTAGCAGCACTGGTGGGCACCAATTAGCAGCACTGGTGGGCACCAATTAGCAGCACTGGTGGGCACCAATTAGCAGCACTAGTGGGCACCAATTAGCAGCACTGGTGGGCACCAATTAGCAGCACTGGTGGGCACCAATTAGCAGCACTGGTGGGCACCAATTAGCAGCACTGGTGGGCACTAATTAGCAGCACTGGTGGGCACTAATTAGCAGCACTGGTGGGCACTAATTAGCAGCACTGTTGGGCACCAATTGGTAGCACAGGCGGGCACTAATTAGCAGCACTGGTGGGCACTAATTAGCAGCACTGGTGGGCACTGTTGGGACTGCAGTGATAATCAGGATACTGATTATCAGTGCCCTGATTATTAGTGTAGATGTCCCTTTCACACAAACTGGTTATCAGCTCTCCTCTCCTCACTCTGTCAGCATGAGGAAAGGAACGCCAATAACGTGCTTGTGTTTACCGATGTGATATAGGCTCTTTTCCCCGATCTGTGATCAGCTGTGCCCGGGGGGGGGGGGGGGGGCGACGACACAAATTGCTTACTTATGGAAACAAGGGTTCTCGATGGTGTAGGCTACACAACAGTGATTTGGTGAATGCAGTTGACGCAATGAGCAAGCAATGGCTGTTGCACGTTACTGTGTAGTCTATACCATAAGGAATCCTTTGTTTCCCTGAGTGAGTGGTCGCTTCCACTAGATTTAGGGGTATCTCGGTAAAAGGGGGCTGAATGCAAATGAAAAGCCACACTTTTTATAGATTTATTTGTAAAAAAATCTTGAAAATCATTTTATAATTTTCCTTCCACTTCACAATTGTGTGACACTTTGTGTTGGTCTATCACATAAAATTCCAATAAAATACATTTACGTTTTTGGTTTTAACATGACAAAATGCAGACAATTTCAAGGGGTATGAATACTTTTTCAAGGCACTGTACATAAATACATATCAGATGTTGGCAAATTGCAAGTCAGGGGTATAAATGTTTGATGTGGCATTTGGGCAATGCCTGTCCACTAAAAAGAATTCCATCCACTGAGTGAACGCTCCTCAGAAAACACTGCCGATGGATGGCGATCATTGTAATCAAAGCCTTATACATTTATAAATAAATAAATGTACCTTTAGTTATCTACTCCCTCTTGTGGTAAAAGATGGAACTGCATGTTTGGGACGCTGAGCAGGTCTAGAGGTATTGTTTGCCAGTTTGAAGTGATTTGAAATGGAACTAAAGTCTAAATTTAGAATGTGAGCATGCTGGCACTTTGTAGAGACATGCAATATCTCTCCTAAAATGAAAAAGTGTCAGCGCTACTTCCACTTTAACTATGACACCTGAGAAACCTGTTTGTGACATTTCTTCATAAACTGATCTATTAACAATGTAATGTGGAACCTAAAGTGGTTGTAAAGGAGGTTTTTCACCTTCATGCATTCTCTGGTAAAAAATCCCCCCGCCCCCCCCAAATAAGTACATCCAATCCTGATCCAGCACTGTGCCCAAAAACAGCAATGCTTTCCCTTCACAGGAATCAGAGACAGCAGTGAGAGCCATTGGTTCC
The DNA here is from genome assembly GCF_037356315.1 of Lithobates pipiens. Classification (NCBI taxonomy): domain Eukaryota; kingdom Metazoa; phylum Chordata; class Amphibia; order Anura; family Ranidae; genus Lithobates; species Lithobates pipiens. Next base: position 197,064,684 of record NW_027507789.1, on the reverse strand, counting down.
TGCTGCTGTCAATCAAATCCTGTGAGGAGGGAGTGGGGGGCAGGGCCAAACCACTCTGTGTGTGTGTGCCAATAGACCCACACAGCCCGACTCAGGTTTGAGCATGCATGAGTCTGCCATAGCAAATAGCTGGCTATTGGGGTACTTGGAAGGGAGGAGAAGCCAAGAGCACCAGCGGGGGCCCCCTAGAAGAACAGGATCGGGGCTACACAGAGCAGGTAAATATGACATGTTTATTATTTGAAAAAAAAAAAAAGTACAAGCCTTTACAATCACTTGAAAGCCCCTTTCACAAGAGTGGATCAATTGACTCCACCTTTCCATATTTCAGGCGGACCTAAACAGACCACTATATGTCTGCTGACAGCATCCGAACTGGTCGGCTAAAAACAGACGGATGGGGATCCCGTTCCTCATCCGTCTGGTGGATCGAATGATAGTCTTATGGAAACAAATAGCTGGTTCCATCCAACTGTCTCAGAGAACAGCAGGCTGTGTCTGCTGTGCATAGTGGAGTGGACACGGGCCCGTCATCCGCCTGAGAGATTCCCCGCTGAGCAGGCAGATCCGCTTGGCGCATTCCGCTCCATCTGAAAGGGCCCTAAGCCTGTAATGCTTAGCTCTGCTCCAACTATATGACATCTACGAGATCCCTGGCTGACATCTACATCCCGACTTATTCCAAATGCTAGTCTTTGGCCATCTTGATCTGCCAGCAAGACATACTGCGCTGTCATCCCAGCACAAAGAAGACTGTGGGCAGGCAGGTAAGTTTATTTTTGTTTTGATAAAGTAGGGAATGGCTAAGGCTTGGTTCACACTACAGTATTGCAATGTGATTTTGACAGGATTAGCAGTTTGATTATGTAGTGTGATTTTGGATATGGTTTGTGTATTCTATGGGGTCAAATCATATTGCAAATCGCACCAAAAGTAGTACTGAACCCTTTCCCAAATCGCATCACAGCTGATGATGTGAACAGGCACCATTGGATGCAACGGTATTTTCATTGTCATGTGAAGCATTGCGACCCAGGTGGCATTTGAAGTCACATCAGTGTGAACTACACCTTAACCACTTCCCGCCCGCCCCATTGTGGATTGACATTCGCAATGTGGCTCTGTTATCCTGACTGGATGTCATAGGATGTCCAGCAGGATAAGTCCCTGTAGGGGCGCGGCTATCGGTGGTGTTGTGTGTCACGTTACCACCTCTGATTGTGGTAACGAGCCTATGACGTAGGCTCTTTATCACGTGATCAACTGTGAGCAATCACAGCTGATCACAGCGGTAACCAGGAAGTACCAGTAATTGGCCGATCGTCGGCTCTCCTGTCAGACAGGGGGTCTGCGCTGATAATCAGCGCATTATTAGCACAACCCCCATCAGAGGTGCCCATCCCAGCTGCCAATCAGTGCCCATCAGATGCCAGTCAGTGCCCATCAAAATTCCAGTCTGTGCATACCAAAGTGCAACTCAGTGCCCACCAGTAATGTCTGTCAGTGCCTTTCACAGATGCCAATGAGTGCCCATCGGTAACGACTGTCAGTACCTCCTCATCAGTGCTGCCTATCAGTGGCATCTATTAGTGCCCATAAGTGCCACCTATCAGTGCCCATCAATCCTACACATTAGTGCCTCATCAGTGCCCATCAGTGCCACCTTATCTGTGCCCGTCTGTGAAGGAAAAAACATAATTTTAGAACAGAAACGAAGAAAAACGTAAAAAAAAAAAAAAATTGGTCTTTGTTACTTTGTTTAGCAAAAAATAAAAAACCCAGAGGTGATCAAATACCACCAAAAGAAAGCTCTATTTGTGGGAACAAAATTATAAAAATGTTGTTTGGATACAGCGTCGCATGACTGCACAATTATCATTTAAAGTGTGAGAGCACTGAAAGCCGACAATTGTCCTGGGTAGGAAGAGGGAAAGTGCCCCCATATTGACGTGGTTAACCACCTGGGAGTTTATATTCTGCAGTCTGCATCCCATTACGGAGATTGCTCTCCATTTCTTGTCCTCGGGATGCAACAAGAAGCAAGAGGAAATCTCTCCAAAATGAGAGCAATTCCCTTCTTAGACAGTTTCCACTAGAAAAGCTGTCCCCATACAAAAGGTTTTGTTACATTTTCTAAACACTCCAATTTTGGATTTTTCATAACTTTCAGACTTGTGACATTGGTCCCCGGGACAAATGGAGAGGTTGAATCTACTGTAGCAGGATGACCCAGTGCTACTCTGTAAAATGGTCGTTTTCAGCAGATTTTGGGAGAAGAAGGCACACTTATGGCTCATGTGTGTGCTGGCTTCATACCGTAGCCAGAATTGGTGCACCATGCTGTCCAGGTTGGGACAGACCAAGGTTACTCAAGGAGGTCAATGTGTGAACAGAGCCATGAAATGCTGGTGCACCATGCACTCCAGGTTGGGACAGACCAAGGTCACTCAAAGAGGTCAGTGTGTGAAGTGAGCCATGAAATGCTGGTGCACCATGCACTCCAGGTTGGGACAGACCAAGGTTACTCAAGGAGGTCAATGTGTGAACAGAGCCATGAAATGCTGGTGCACCATGCACTCCAGGTTGGGACAGACCAAGGTCACTCAAACAGGTCAGTGTGTGAAGTGAGCCATGAAATGCTGGTGCACCATGCTGTCCAGGTTGGGACAGACCAAGGTCACTCAAGGAGGTCAGTTTGTGGACGGAGTCATGAAATGCTTGTGCACAATGCTGTCCAGGTTGGGACAGACCAAGGTCACTCAAGGAGGTCAGTGTGTAAAGGGAGCCATGAAATGCTGGTGCACCATGCTGTCCAGGTTGGGACAGACCAAGGTCACTCAAGGAGGTCAGTGTGTGGAGGGAGTCATGAAATGCTGGTGCACCATGCTGTCCAGGTTGGGACAGACCAAGGTCACTCAAGGAGGTCAGTGTGTGAAGGGAGCCATGAAATGCTGGTGCACCATGCTGTCCAGGTTGGGACAGACCAAGGTCAAAGCCTGAGAGAAAGTCCAAGAGGGACAAGAGCAGCTAGGGAGCTGCGAGGAAAGACGCAGAGCTAAGATAGATAAACACTAGGGTGTGTTTGATGGTCAGGAAGACCAAAAGGTGTTTGATGGTCAGGAAGACCCCGCAGAGGTACTCAAAGCAGTAAAGCTGCCACAAGAGAGCCAAAAGGCTGAATATAACATTGAGCATCTTGGCCTCTTTGCAGTGATGGTGAGAATCCCCTGCGTGGGAAGACCTATCCGTAGGAACTTTGACTTGCTTTCAAATAAAAGTGGGCTGCCATGCCCTAAAATACAGTTTTGGACTGGTAATTGGGGATGACGATTAGAGAAGAAGAATTCTTTAATGTTTTTGCTATGCACCCCATCACACATACACACAGCTCTGTTCAGAAGGGAGAAAAAGTGAAAACACTGATGATGCAGAATGGACAAAAACATGTAATTTGGGTGTAAGTGTTGTACAAATCATGTTTTTGTTTTCTGTTCTCACCAGAGATAACAGAGCTGTTGAGTTCATCTTCATCCTCATATAACAGCACGTTGTCTTTATGGCTGGAATCCCTGATCAAGTTTTCTTTGTTTTCCTCTGCTTCTTTTACTGAGCCGCACTTGTTCTCGCAGTCGCTCTCCGTGGAGCTGTCTCTGCTCTTGTCCATGCTGTTGGGCCTTGAGGTTCGAAACTCCACCCTCTTCTTCGGAGAAGACTTCACTTCCCGACTGTGAAAGCTGGAGAAATAAAATCAGGCAACAAATATGAGAGTGTCAGTAGTGAAAATTGTTGTTATTCCCAGAGAGTGACTAATAAGATATATTTAAAGCCCAGCTCTGAGCAAAATTAATTTTAAATTAGCATAGTTTCCTAGCAGATTTAAAAAAAAAAAAAAAAAAAAAAAGCTTAGGCTGCAATACTCAGCTTCACTCTGAAGATGTCCTATGCAGTACTTTTTTTGACCACAAAATGTCCTCAGTCGTCTGGTATAAAAAGACATCCAACATCACTCAACCTAGAAGACTGAGTTGATACTGTGGCTGCAGGGTGCCATTGGCCTGCCCATTGAGGGTACGTCATGACAGTGCCCATTATTCACAGTATATTCATGCAGATAGCAGCGCTGACATCAGCAATGATCTCTGCATCTGAGGAACCACTGGAAAAGGAAGAGGAACCCAGTGTGTCACGTGACCAACCTGAAGACTCTATGAAAAAATACACTACTGTGCAAAAATTTTAGGCAGGTGTGAAAAATGCTGTAAATTAACCACTTTAATACAGGGCACTTTTGCACCTTCCTGCCCAGGCCAATTTTCAGCTTTCAGCGCTGTCACTTTTTAAATGACAATTGTGCGGTCATGCTACACTGTGCCCAAACTAAATTTTTATCATTTTGTTCCCACAAATAAAGCTTTCTTTTGGTGGTATTTGATCACCTCTGCTTTGTTGTTTTTTGCTAAACTAATAAAAAAATTAAAAATAAAGTTTTTCTTTGTTTTTATTATACAATTTTGGAATTAAGTATGTTTTCTCCTTCACTGATGGGCACTGATAAGGCGGCACCGATGAGGTGGCACCAATGAGAACGTCATATGACATCCGGTCAGGATATCGCAACCACTTTGCCAACGTCATTTTGCTATATGGCGGGCGACAAGTGGTTAAGAATGCTTTCAAAAATAGAAGTGTTAATAGTTTATTTTTATCAATTAACAAAATGGAAAGTAAATGAACGGAAGAGGAACCCAAATCAAATTAATAAATACATGGTGTGACCACCCTTTGACTTCAAACTAGCATCAATTCTTTTAGGTGCACTTGCACACAGTTTTTTTTATAAGAACTCAGCAGGTAGGTTGTTCCAAACATGCTGGAGAACGAACCACAGATCTTCTGTGGATGTTGGCTGCCTCAAATCTTCCTGTCTCTTCATGTAATCCTAGACAGGCTTGATGATTTTGAGATCAGGTCTTTGTGGGGGCCAAACCCTCACTTCCAGGATTCCTTCTTCTTTACACAGAGGATAGTTCTTGATGACATGGGCTGTATGTTTGGGGTCGTTTTCCTGCTGCAGAATAAATTTGCAGCCAATCACACCCCTCCCTGATGGTATGGCATGACAGATAATTATCTGTCTGTATTTTTCAGCATTGAGGACTCCATTGATCAAAATCAAATCTCCACTTCCATTTGCAGAAATTCAACCCCAAACATGCAAGGAAACTCCGCTATGCTTCACTGTTGCCTGCAGACACTCATTGTACTGCTCTCCAGTCATTCGGCCAACAAACTGCCTCCTGCTACAGCCAAATATTTCACATTTTGCTTCATTAGTCCAGAGCACATGCTGCCATTTTTCCGCACCCCAGTTCCTATGTTTTCATGCAGAGTTGAGAAGCTTAGTCTTCGTCGGAGGTATGGGTTTTTTGCCCCAATTCTTCCATGAAGACCACTTCTGGCCAGACTTTTCCAGACAGTAGATGGGTGTACCTGGGTCCCACTGGTGTCCGCCAGTTCTGTGTGGATGGCACTGCAAGACATCTTCTGTTAAAGGGAAGTAAGCATGATGTGTTTTCATCTGCTGCATTAAGTTTCTTTGGCCTACCACTGACATAAAATTGTATTCCACAACTTCACCTTAGTAGCAGAGTTTGGCTGTTTCTCACCCAGTTTTAGGCCTCCTACACAGCTGTTTCAGTTAATGGCTGCATTTCAACCTACTTATGAAATTGATGATGATTAGCACCTGCTTGGTATAACTGGTTAATTATACACCTGACTCTAACCCTACAAAGTTCCTCACTTTGTGCGAGTGTACAAAGCGTGCAAGTGTAAAAACTAAGCCAAAGGGTAGTTACACCAAATATTGATTTGATTTAGATTTTTCTTCTGTTTGTTCATTTTGCAATTTGTAAATTGATAAAAAAAATAAACAATTGATATATATTTTGAAAGCATTCTTACTTTACAACATTCACACCTGCCTGAAACTTTTGCACAGCACTTAAAATATGCAAAAATAATAAGTATGAATCAATTACCTGCAATGAGCATGCAGGCAGTGAAGTCTAGGGAGTATGACCTCCTGTCCTGCATGATTGTTCCAAGTTATTGAAGCAATAAGTAGTGCAGCCAGAATCAGGAGAACTGTCCAGAACCTGCCCCTTTAAACACCAAATAAGTAATGGCAGCCCCCCCCCCCCCCCCCATTTATATCCCCATAGATTCCCTTTGCTATAATATAAATGTAACCATCTTACAGACATGTCTTGCATTGTATATGCATTCACCTGTCTTGGCGATGTTTGGTGGCCAGCGCCCGGTGGAGTTCCTCAATGACTCGGCTGGAAGGTAAAGGCATATGCATGGCAGGCAGGAGTGGGGAGCCTGTTGGAGTCGGATTCTGGCCCTTCATCACTGAACCGTTGTTTTCTGAGATTTTCTGGCCGGATGGCTGGAAGAGATTGGTGTGTCCTGAGATATGGGAGGAGCCAACAGAGGCAGGGTTTTTCATGATCCTTGCTGGAGGGGACGGGATGTCTTCCATTTCTGTACCTGTGGGATGACAGTACAAGAAGTACAGTGGTAATCCCATTTTGGGAGCTCAGCTATACAGACAGTTCTTATTGCTTATACTTAAATAGCTAAGGCCCATTGTTATTAAAGTGCAACTCCAGGCAGCAAATTTTAAGCGGACCTTTACCCTAAAGGTCATGTTGTGCTACCCTGACACCTCCCCCCACTCCTTCCTATAAATGGACATTATTTTATTTTTTTTTACAAAGTAATGTATTTGTGCTTCAAAGCAGCAGGTCCACGTTTCTCACCTGTCGTGGAAATTCCACTATACGCTATGCGTAATCAGTCTCCTGCGCTATTAAGCGCCCTTTCAGCCTTTTGGTATTAAGTCATCTTACTATGTCCCTGTTTCCCATATCATCCCAAGTAACACAGACATGACCACCATCTTACATCCTCAGCTCCTTCGCTCCCCAGCCTTGCCCTCAGGAGCACAGGCACCTTTATTCATCGGCAACAAAAGGAAATGACAAACAGGAAGTCATGGCCCCAACAGCCAATCGCTTCCTCCATGCAAAATTACATCACAGGAAATGACTACACTAAAGGGGAGGGCATCCACCATCTTGGTCAGCATGGAGCCAACTCAATACTGCTCAGAGTAACCAGTATCTAGTGAGATTATTCTACTTGTTCTTTCAGGCTTGAGAAGATCTGCAGGGGCATTGCTACTGGTGGTGTCAATATATGGTACGAGTACGTTAACAAGGCAGATATCAATGTCCTCTTATTAAAGCAGATATGTATCCAAAAGGGATAGAGTAGCCACAACAGAGATATAATATGTTTCTCTCGTTATGCGGACTTACCTTTTCTAATAGACATTTGAAGGCAAGAAGCCCAGCGCATTGCGCCCGATACTTATAAACCGGCAAACCCCCCCCCCCCCCACACACACACACACACATACACACACAGAACACGTCTCCAAGCCCATGAGATGGTTTTCATACTGATGGTTTTACTGCGGGTCCCAATTCAACCCAAGTGCACTCTGCTAGAGCGCTCCTTGGTTAAATCAGACACAGGGAGACAGATGACAATCTATAAAACACACATGATAAAATTTCCACAACACACCTAGGCAAGAATTACGTTTGGTTCTCCCTGCCCCATGTGCTGCAGGACTTTAGGTCCCAAAAGAGCCCTGCAGTACATCTGCGCATGCACCGATTTCCCCAACCATCTGCACATATGCAAAAACTGCTACCAGGGATGTCAGAAACCTTCCCTGTCTTTGTGCATGCTCAAAAAATCACATCACAAGGTGTGCCAGCGGGCTCTGCCAGGACCCAAAGGACAGGCAGAGTCCGTCGGTATATCTGCGTATGCGCCATAATAGCAGTGCTGGGGGGTGAAGTCACCCGAGAGGTGGTCTAAAGTTCAGCTTTGAAGCAATGGCCTGCTAAAGTTATTCCAGAAGGCATCCACCACTAAAGGCTATAAAAAGTCAAAGCTACATACTAAATCCAGACAACTTTTGTTCTGTTTAGAGTGAGGAAGAATAACAATTTCTGTGAAGTTTTTGACTCCATCACAGAGATTCTGACATACCTTCTGTCCCTGTAACACCTGCATGGCAAATAGAGGGGGTACAGCTGGGATAAGACGGCATGTACTATAGTAAACACATTGTTGGTGTAAGAAGGCTTCTGCTGGAAGCCCCAGCTGTCTTCTTCTATCACGTCCCAGTTGCCAGACAATAGGACACACCTTCCATCCACCCAACGCAATGGGACGCAGCCCCACTTCTCCCTTATCAATTTCAGGGAAATCAGTCTAAGCAAATGCCCCCCAGTTCTGGGATTGGTCTCTGGCACAGTAGGCATATTATCTGAACCTCATCAGCTTTTGCCTCACCTTCAGCAGGGTGACTGCTAAAGGTGAAGTTACACTAGCTTGCTATTTATTCTGAACGTCTGCATCCTGACCTTACAGTCAGAAGTTTTACATTTTCCCTAACTCTCTGAAAAATTTGTTGTTGTTTTTTTGTCTGTATCATCATTGGAAAGATTTTTCACTAATTCCTATATTCACCCAGAAACAACTGCCTATCCACACAAATCCAAAAGTTTTGTCTTATATTTGGCAGTAACATAAATAAAATACCCTGAGCCTTCCTCGAATTAAAATGGCAATGTTGCATCAGCCTTGGCTGGAAGGACGGTTAGCAGTGACTCATTTTTTTCAAATACTTTATAGCTGGGCAACTTGTTTTTGTTCACCGCTGGCTAACAACCCCATTTGATGACGTTGCTGTGTCCCTGGAAGTGGCCATTGTGGGTTCTTATGAGGCCTTAACTCATTTGATCCCTATAGCTTGACTTGCCCTATGCGCTCAGTTCAAGGCCTGGAGCACTGTCCATGGGTGGACCAATCTTGAGTCCCTCTTGGTTTCTCCTCATACTTCGCTATGGAAAAATCCTACTTTGGCACACTTCTATTTCGATCCTGATCCAGTTATCTGGACCAAATTTGGAATCAAACAGCTCCAGCACGTGGTTAGCAATGGGACCCTTCGATGAGCCTACATTGTTATTCCACCTGTCAATCACCCATCACCATGTACAATTTTGGCATGCCTTTCACTCCCAATTTGGTGCTGGTTGGGTTACCCTGCACTATAGTGATATTGAGCAACTACTGAGGGATGATTCTTTGACCAAAGTACTTTCTACCTTCTACAAAAGTTTGTTCCTAGAAATCAATGCTCTATTAAGGCCGTGCATGACAGTATGGAACACCGCTGCTCCTTGGCTAGACAGATGACTGGGATCATATTTGGGAGGCCCCATTTACCCACTTAGTGTCTAATTCACTACAAATTCATGCATAGGATATATTTCACTGCAGCTAGACTTGCCAGGATCTATAGAAATACATCTTCATGCTGGCATTGTCCATGTTCCTATGATATTTTCCTGCACACATTTTGGAAATGCCCAGCTATCCAACTATATTGGTGGGAGATTTTGGCCTGTATTACTTTAGTTACTACTTTTACCATATAACTGTAGAAATTTGCTTATAGAGTTTAGTGGAATCCCTGGTGCCCATGAATGCTATGCACACCTATAATACCCTGCTATTATTCTTTGCCATGAAACTGGTTGTTTTATCATGGAAAAATACACCGGAACCGTTGTTAGCAGCTTGGAAGTCGCAGATCAATAAAGCTCTCCCCTTCTACAAAGGTACATACTTTAGTAGAGGTGCATTTTGTAAATTTGACAAAGTATGGGATGGATGGATTTACTCTATGTCCACCTGTTATGTCTGTGGTGAGAGGCACATTATTCAGATCTCCTGGACATTCTTAGTGATCATGTGTACTGTATTGCATTTTCTATGTGGGTGTCAGAGAAATAGCCTTAGCAGTCGTTATCGGCGCGTTCCTGCATGCATGCGAGGTAGGATGACGGTTCAGCATATGCGGGTGCACGACGGAACAAGGCGGCGTGATGCGTGACGCGTGACAATCGGGACTCTCTGCTGGACTATAAAAGGCTGCCCATATCCTCTCCAAATTGCTGGATTGTCTTCAGCTCTCCCCTGTTCTTGAACCTGCATTGTGCTTCCAAGTGATTCCTGTTGTGACCCGGCTTGCCTCCTGACTTGCTCTGATCTCTTCTCCAGTGTTTGGCCCCCACCTTGGCTCAGACTTTGCTATTATCTGCACCTACCTGATTACCAGTGTTTGACCCCCGGCTTAGCTCACAGACTTTGCTATTACTTACACCTGCCTGACCACCAGTGTTTGACCCCAAGCTTGGCTTACGGACTCTACTTTCACCTTGCTAAGTACTTTCCTGTGTCTGACCCCTGGCTTACCTCACCACCCTCTGGCAAATGCCTCCAGACCTACTCTCAGGTGTTTGATCCTCACCCAGGCCTTTACTGAGTGTCCTGTATACACCATCATCTGTATCCAGTTGCAGCCTACAAGGGACTTGCTCTCTCACCTTGCTGCCATCACCAGGGGTCTCCAAGTGATCATCAGCTCAAGCATTCTTCAACCTGCTGGCAACCCGTGCTTCTTTGAGACCTATACCTCCTGTACCACCTTCAGGGGTATTACTGCGCTTAGCCCCAAGGGGAGCCTCTCTCAGCATCTTGTCCTCGGATAAGCTACGTGACAGTGGGGGCTCGATCCTAGCTGTATGTTATATGTGGAGATTGTGCTCAACCAGTCACAGGGGTTTTATAATCGGCAGGGTAATGTCTGTACCTTTATTAAAATGTTTTACTTTTTGTCTTTATTGTTGCATTTTTAAGTGATGTGCAAATTTCTAATATAAATATATTGTTATATATATATATATATATATGACAAAAAAAAAATACCCTTAGCCTAAATTGTATTAAAAGAAATGAAATTCAACCAAACACAGCAGGTTTTCTTCTGTTGATAGAAGGGATGACACATTTATGTCTCGGGATTTGTGCCCCTTCATGTTGCAATGTGAAGGTGAAAAGCTAAGCAGGAATAAGTTGTATTCCCCAAGTTAGCCTTCACATTTGGTTTGAATGCACCATGAAATGAGTTCGGCTGAGATTGGTTTTTAGAAAAATTGACAAGACAGCTGTATTGTAATTTGCAGCCATGAATGAGATTACCACTTTGTTCTGTTGTATTGTGAATGGCACTCTTGGTGTCAGATGTTCTCTCACCTTGTATACACTGGTTAGCCCACGTGGATGTCTTAGGTTGGGTCAATGGAAGTAGCGGGGGGCTGTTGAGGAGCGTTGCTTTTCTCTCTGGAGATGGAGACTCGAGAGATTCGGTGAGAAGTAAGGCTTGTAATGTCTTCTCCACAGAGTCCTTCAGCTCTTCTTCCAACGTCATCTGCACTTTACCTTAGGTGATAAATAAATAAACGTGAGAAAATGACCCATATCAGGCTCTGCTGTGACAACTGTGAGATTCTTGTTATGCTCTTTGAAGGGCACCATCTATTTATTCCTACGGAAAGTCCACTAGGGGGATCAGTGACACCAACAATGAGGTGTCTGCAGTCCCATGGTGGACTTTCCAGAGGAATATATGAATAAGGTACTTCAGAGATGGGAAATAAGAATGAATAGGCTGCATTTTACCTGACCTTAGATAATTCCACCCCTGTTTACATCATTTTACCTGCATTGTCCTACCCAAGCTCCTTCCCCAGGTTTGTTTTGTTGATATTTCTGGAGCTGTGTACACAGTCCAAAACTAGCCACTGATGAGTAAAACACAGAGCCAGGGGCGGACTGACCATTTGGCCACTCGGGCACTGCCTGAGGGCCCCTGGGCCACTAGGGGGTCCCCATCAGGGTTGCCAGCCTCAGTAAAACCAGGGACAGTATGTAAAAATCTGTGTTTTTTTTTACATCTGTCTCTGAAATGTCCCTTACCGACATCCTTTTGGTCTAAAAATCCTGAGATTATAGCTGCCCCACCTCTCCAGTACCTTCTCAGCCAATAGAAACATGTCTGTGTATACTCTGTGTACATGTATGTGTATACTATGTGATTGTATACTGTGTGGCCCCATAATCTCTGATTGCCTGGGGGCCCCATAATCTCCTATTGCCCAGGAGCCCCATGAGTTGTCAGTCCGCCCCTGCACAGAGCTCTAGCATAAAGGCCCGTACACACGGTCGGACTTTTTGACAACAAACATGCAAATTAGCTGTTTTGGAGCAACATCCGACTGTGTGTACGCTCCATCGGACAAACTTTTTCTGTTTTCATCGGACTTTTGTTGGCTGTGCGAACGGACAAACTTTCTGGCAACAAAAGTCCAATGGAGCAAAGTCCGACTGTGTGTACGCAAAAGCATCGGACTTTTGTACAAGGTACAAACACGCATGCTCAGAACCAATGCAAAAGATTAGACTACAATACAGAAGTTGACCAAAGGTGGCGCTGGAGTCATTGAACGTCCTCTTTTGAAGCGGCGTCAGTACGTTGTGACGTCATTACGTTCGTGTTTGTTGTCAAAAAGTCCGACCGTGTGTATGCGATACAAACTTGTGGACCACGCCCTTTGTACAAAAGTCCACGGAAAAGTTTGTATAAAGTCCGACCGTGTGTATGAGGCTTAACACTTATCGATCTTTTGAATTTCTGGCAAATCCAACCCTTTACCAAATAAAAATCAGTTGGACATGCTTTGTCCTTCACAGTACCTGCATCCTCTTCTACTTGCTGGTCCTCATCCAGGGAGCTGATATTTGCTGCGGATAAGATCTCTTGCAGGGTCTCATCAGGGGAAGGCGATGGGCTTGTGGGAGAGGGGAAATCACTGGAGTCCTCAGTCGTGGAATCCTCTGATGGGCTCTCTTTAAGATCAGGATCTGAACAATAGACATTAAAATGAGGAAGCACAACTGTCACAAATAGGACAGATGTTATACAGACAGCTTCATCTGCCTTCAGATCATTAATGCCAATTGTAAATTACCTTCACATTGTTACAGGTTGAAAAGAAGACACAGAAAAGAACAGTGTAAAAATAAAAAATTTTCATCAGACTTTTGTTGGCTGTGCGAACGGACAAACTTTCCGGCAACAAAAGTCCGATGGAGCAAAGTCCGATCGTGTGTACAGAAAACCATCGGACTTTTGTACAAAGTACAAACACGCATGCTCAGAACCAATGCAAAAGATCAGACAACAATACAGAAGTTGACCAAAGGTGGCGGTAAAGAGCAGAAAAACCACATGATTTTGTGAAAGTTGGCTGAAAAAGTCCTGCCGTTTGTATGCAATACAAGTTCACGGCCGACGCCCTTTGTACAAAAATCCACGGGAAAGTTTGTACAAAGTCCGATCGTGTGTATGAGGCTTGAGTGGTTAATGGCTGTGTGTTGAGTTATTTTGAGGGGACAACAAATGTACACTGTTATACAAGCTGTACACTCACTACTTTACATTGTAGCAAAGTGTCATTTCTTCAGTGTTGTCACATGAAAAAAGATATAATAAAATATTTACAAAAAAATGTGAGGTGTGTACTCACTTTTGTGAGATACTGTATATTCCTCCAGTAACAAAGACTGCATTTGTGTCTTTTTGTAGTGACCTTAAAGTGGAAGTAAACCCCCCTATTGTTTTCAGCCAAGGAAGCTGCCATCTTGGCTTCCGTTTAATCGTCAACTGCCATGATACTGCACATGTGATCGGGTAGGACACCCGCCATTGGATGGTTTGATAGTTTGATTGTGAGCACAACCAATGTGACAGTTACATTCCTGGCATGTGCTGGAGATGTAACTGTTTTTGGAAACTGTTAAATCTATGGGTTTAATTCCATTTTAAAATGACACTAAACAACATCTTTATTCTCCAAAAAGAATTCATACACTATACAAATACATACACATCCACTATTTATTGGCCCTGTAATCTATTTTTCAATAACATTTCTTACGGTTTCTTTCTGCCTCCTTGTAACATCCTCTATGAGCTCCTGAACCCCCCACCCCTCCTCACTTCCATTTGTTTAAAAAAAAAACAGTGCACATTAGCTGGGGCCATGTACACTGCTCTATGCACATGACAAGTACCATAACCCACAGTCCATCTTGGGAGTGAGCAAGAGAGGGTGACCACATGGACCTCTGGAGAACTGAAACAGCACTCTGACCAGTGGCGATGCATCCATAAGGGCACCCGCGTGCTGCCCCCTCTCTCCTGCCACCCCAACCAGTACCAATAGATTCATACAATGCATGAATCTATCTATGGCCACCAGTGCCTCCCCATATTCAGGCGCCTGGCCCCTTTTCGGGTGCAGGGCGCCTGAATTCCAGTGGAGGGGGGTGTTCTTGAAACACCTGATTAGAAGCATAGGCTCTAATAGGCATCAAAAAAAGGTGACCTGCGAGCGCCATGCAGACAGCGGGCCGGCGGGGGCACACTGGTAGCATTTGATATGGCACAGTGGCTGCGTTTGATGGCGCACAGTGGTGGCAATTGATGGGCACAGTGGCAGTAATTGATGGGCACAGTGGCTTCATTTTATGAGGCACAGTGGCGGAAATGAATGGGCACAGTGGCGGAAATTGATGGGCACAGTGGCAGCGCTTGATGGGCACAGTGGCTGCGATTGATGGGCACAGTGGCAGCAACTGATGGGAACAGTGGCAGGAATTGATGAGCACAGTGGTGGCATTTTATGAGGCACAGTGGCGGCAATTTATGGGCACCATGGCTGCGTTTGATGGAAAAGTTGTTGCATTTGATGGGCACAGTGGCGGCGATTGATGGGCACAGTGGCTGCGATTGATGGGCACAGTGGCAGCAACTTATGGGCACAGTGGCAGCAACTTATGGGCACAGTGGCTGCATTTTATGAAGCACAGTGGCGGTAAATTGATGGGCACAGTGGCCGCAAATGATGGGCACAGTGGCAGCGTTTGATGGAAAAGTTGTTGCATTTGATGGGCACAGTGGCGGCGATTGACGGGCACAGTGGCGGCAATTGATGGGCACAGTGGCTGCGTTTGATGGAAAAGTTGTTGCATTTGATGGGCACAGTGGCTGCGATTGATGGGCACAGTGGCAGCAATTGATGGGCACTGTGGCTGCATTTTATGAGGCACAATGGCGGCAATTGATGGCACAGTGGCGGCAATTGATGGGCACAGTGGCGGCAATTGATGGGCACAGTGGCGGCAATTGATGGAAAAGTTGTTGCATTTGATGGGCACAGTGGTGGCGATTGATGGGCACAGTGGCTGCGATTGATGGGTACAGTGGCAGCAACTGATGGGCACAGTGGCAGCAACTGATGGGCACAGTGGTGGCATTTTATGAGGCACAGTGGTGGCAATTTATGGGCACAGTGGCTGCGTTTGATGGAAAAGTGGTTGCATTTGATGGGCACAGTGGCTGCGATTGATGGGCAGAGTGGCTGCGATTGATGCTTTTTTTTTCAGAGTTTTTCAGTTTGTTTGCGACCCCCAAAAAACTTGAGCACCAGCCGCCACTGACTTCTGCACCAAGCGCAAAAAACAAAACCACAAACATTTCCGACTGCATTACAGTAACTAATAGACAAGGGTTCAGTTAGGATTTAAAGTGAACAACTTTCCCCTGAGTTTACTAAGTGAAGTATGATGTATATAAAGTGATCATATCCCCACTTATTCACTTCTTTTCAGGGTATATAAACCAAATTCACTTCATCTTTCCTCATAACTGGGATCCTTTATGCCCCTTATTAATGGAATGTAGTTTCTTATGAGGTCTTACCAATGTATCTCTTTTGAGTCTCTGAAAAAAAAAATAAAGAAACTCGGTTGTTGCCAGTCGCAGCCAATCTGGTAGCAGATTTTATTCTGTAACCTTCCACTGGGAGAAAGAAGCTTGAAATATGATTGGCTTCTGTGAACTAAATTTCTTCACTTCATTGCTCTAAAATACATAGCTTAGTCAGAGCTTGCCCATCAATGCATGCATTTTACCGCATGAAAACGCATTTCAAGAAGAAACTAGTTCTCATCTAGCTTAGAACATTTCTGAAATGTGCTGCATTTTCATTCATTATGCATGTCTAATGAAAACAAATGGAAATGCATATAAATGCTTGTATAATGCATGCTTATCTGTTTTTTTTTATTTTATTGCATCTTCACCATGAAAATTCCCTATTATAATCTTTTTTTCAACGCTGAATAATAATATTATGAACATATATCAGATAAGCTTTAGTAAGAGTTATACATTTACAATATGCATAATATACAATAATATGAACTCAAAATACTAAAGCAAACTATGTTCCTCATATATCATAACGTTTTTCTTGTTTTGTCTTTTGTGTAAAATACCTGTATTATACCTTTCTATGGCATATGTCAAAGCTTTTTGTACCAGATAAAATAGTTTGTAAACAAAAAAAAGAAAAATTCCCTATTATGGATGTTTCTCCCACACTTTGTATAATTAAAAAAAAAATGACAATGTATAGAATGCACAAAGATATAAATAAAACAGACACACACAAGGCATATGGAATGGCCTTGTGTCTTTTCATCAAATAGCAAATAATACAGACTGTAATATTACCAATCGTCCACAAGAGGGCAGTATTTACCAAGAAATAACATAAGCCAGCTATTAATGTGATGGCTCTGCTAGTGAATACAGTAGAGAGAGAGAGATTCAGAGCATGTTCAAGTGGAGTAAGCACATTTAGCAGCTGAATTATGGGCCAACATTTATTTATTTTTTTTGGATACAGTAAGGGAGGGTTATAACCCCGTTAGTGTTTTTTTTTTTTTTATATATCTGTGTCCCATTAGGGATTTGTCTCTTCTCTTCCTGTCTCTTAGCCAAAACAGGAAGTGAGGGGAGATCCCTCTAAAGTGAATCCCTGGTTGTCACCCAACGCAGTGTCCTTATTAGAAGATTTCCCCTCTATTACTGTTCTTGGACATCCCAAAATGTGGGATTTTCTTTTATTTTTCATTTTGATGAGAGGGTGACCCTAGGGGACCCAGACTGCAATAAAAACCTGACAGGCGTTCTATTCCCTCTCCACTCTCTGAGAAACACAAACAAGTTTTGCCTTTAGTGATACTTTAATCACTTACTAGATGTGTAGCTAATCCTTGCCTATGTCCCGGTAAAGATGGTGCCGTGACCACTGCCCCGGGGTTCCTGTGTCAGGATGGCCGCTCCTTTCTCTTGTAGCATCCTATACAGCCACCCTTACGTGTATGGATTAGCGCTCTGTCTCTCTACGCTGTGTGCATCAATAGAAACACACAGCTTCTTGGCCTAGGATAGCAAGGATCCTCCCTCCCCCCCCCCTCTCACTTCTCCAAGCCAAGAGACTGACTGGAGACTGCTCTGTCTACTGTTAGCTCTTTCCTGTGAAAAGCAGAAGTTCAGGGAAGCAGCACTTAAAGAGCAAAAGCCGGCAGCTTAGAAAGCTGTGAACTGCAGCAGCTGGGGAGGAACTTTAACAAATGGTTTATGAGGGAATGTTCATTTTATTGTGTTCAATGTTTTAAGCTTGTAGGCCGTTACCTACTTTTGAAAATGACAATTGTCTGGATGCCTCGGGGGTCAGTCCTCTGTGTCACTGCCCTATGACTAGCATGAGGGTCATGTGATCTCTGCTGAAGGGGAAAACCAGATCTAGGATGCCCCTTTCAGGTCACATGACCAACTTGCATTGCAGGACGCTGTTGGATGTTGGAGCGATGGTTCATCTAGCCAAGATAAGTGTTAGAAGCACATCTGTCATAAAATACAGAGAGGGCTGCTATTGCTGACCAACCTTTCAAAATGCTAGTTGCCTGGCTGTGATATTGACCCACCATTTCAATTCTTTCTGAATCACTGGCCTGGAATAACTATGCATACCAGAGAAATCATAGACAGTCTGAAAGACTATAGTGATTCAAAGTAGCAAAGCAAGAGGATAAACAATACAGCCAAGGAAAAGCATTTACAGATAGAAGGTTGCACAATGGTGGTCTCCGGGTTTTTGTCATGCCAGGTTTCCTATAAGAAAGCGGAAAGGACAGGGGAACGTTGAACCCTATTTTAACCACTTGCTTACTGGGCACTTAAACCCCCTCCTGTCCAGACCAATTTTCAGCGCTGATGCACTTTGAATGACAATTGCGCGGTCATACAACACTGTACCCAAATGACATTTTTATAATTTTTTCCCCCCAAATAGAGCTTTCTTTTGATGGTATTTGATCACCTGTGAAATTTAAATTTTTTTGTAAAAAGACCGAATTTTTAGAAAACCAAAAAATTTTTGTTATAAAATTTTAAAACGGGTAATTTTTGTACATCATTGATGTACGCTGATGAGGCGTCACTGATGGGCACCGATAGGTGGCAGTGATGGGCACTGATGGGTGGCAGTGATGGGCACTGATGGGTGGCAGTGATGGGCACCACTGGTGGGCATTGATATGTAGCACTTGTGGGCATTGATAGATGGCACTTGTGGGCATTGATAGATGGCACTTGTGGGCACTGTTAGATGGCATAAATGAGGCATAATTGCCTCTTCCTTTTCGGGACCGATGTCCCTTTAAGATGAGATCGGCTTTTTTTTCTCCTCCGCTGTCAGCATGAGGAGAAAAAAAAAAAAAGATCATTGGCTGACAGCTGATCATATGGTAAGGGGCCGGGACCAGCCTCTTGCTCGGATCGATGATCACCCGAGTCTCATTGACTCGGTGATCACAGCGCGCTCCATGCGTGCCCTGCAGGGAGCGTACACAGGGGAGGCTGTCATATGACCGGGAATTCAGGTCCACGCTGTGGCCGTCATTTGGCTATAGCACAGATGTCAAGTGGTTAAAGCGGAGCTTCCGCTCATTGGAACCCTTCCCCCCCTCCGATGCCACAATTGGCACCTTTCAGGGGGGAGGTAGGTGCAGATACCTGTATAGTACAGGTATTTGCACCCACTTCCGGCATAGATAGCCGTAGATTCTGCGGGTATTTACGCCACTTCCTGCGGGTCCCCCGCTATCTGCTGGGAAACACACGGATCCCAGAGACAGCGGGGACCATCCTTATTGCACAGCGCGACTCGCGCATGCACAGTAGGGAACCGGGAAGTGAAGCCGATGATGGCGGCGGCAGCACCCGAGAGACCATTGAGAGATCGGCTTCGGGTGCCGACATCGCAGGCGGTATTTGTAGCTGCTGACTTTTAAAAACAAAAAACGCCGGAACTCCCGCTTTAAAGCATGGTCTGCTTCCCTGCAATTTTTTCATTGATATTTGCACAAGATGATGCACCAAATTCAACACTGACAGTAGATTGGTAATTCACATTCACTGTGGTGGAGATTTACTAAAACTGGTGCACACAGAATCTGGTGCAGCTTTGCATAGTAACCAATCAGCTTCTAACTTCAGCTTTGACAATAAGACCTAGAAACCGATTGGTTACTATGCAGAGCTGGACCAGATTCGGTGTGCACCAGGTGTAAATCCCCCCCCTATGTCTTAGCACTTTCAAAAAGAGTTCAGCAATGACCACCTCCATGCTTTGGCCATTACTGGTCCACTTTAACTTCAATTGTGTGTAAAGCCAAAACAATTTTTGCTTTGTTTCAGGAGTATGGAAAAATGAGGACCAATTTCAGTTTGTTTGTTTTTTTGCCTGTGTCCTGCTGGCGAGATTTTGCTTCACCTTCCATCCTGGAGACGCAACAGGAAATAAAAGGAAATCACTCCTAAATAAATCGATGTAACAAAAATCCCCATTAGAGGTTTTTTTTTTCATCACTTCTTCCTCTACCCTAGGTTCTAGGTTCAAACAAACCTATGCATTTTTTTAGTGCGTTTTGCAATTTGCAGAAACGCACTACTGTCCATTTAACATCCATTACAGTACACATTCTCATCTACGCGTTTTTAAGCCGGTACGTTTTTGGAAAGGGTCAGGGACTTTTTTTCCGCAGCAGATTGCGTTTTCCATGTAATAAACTTCAATTACATGTGTTTTGCATTTTGCGTTTTTTTTTTTTTCTCCATAACTGTTGGGTAGCAACATGGTTTAATATCATACTTCTGGTATTTCATTTCCTGGTTGATACAGCCAGGGGGGGGGCCTAAGATCAGAATAACAATGGCTTGGCTCAAGCCCACCTGCTGTGATATGTGTGATTACAGGCTGCAAAGAGAATAAGAGCTAGATAAGATGTCCCAGGGCTAGTAGAGATGATTCATGGACAAACGCTGCCCCTAGTGGACAATATAGCATGCTTCCTGGAGAATGGGCAGATATTTCAAGGACTACCTCTTGGCAATATCTATTGGATGGAAGGCAAATGGGGATGGCTACGAGTGGGCGTGTATGTATTGGTTAAAAGGGAGCACACACAGGCAATCTCTCTCCCTCTCTCTCTTCCAAGGCTGGTCTTTGCATGAGCCTGCTGGCTCGACATCTTGAGACCTTGCTCTATTGCTGGCTTAGGGCCTAAGCCATGTGGCCCAGAGCTCTTTCAACATCTTAAGACCATCCTATAGGAGTCTATTTTAGAGGATGTGATAAGTATATTCTTGTATTGTGTGCTGATTGCAAGCTCTGTAACATTGTAATCTCTTTTAATACCTTTATGTCAGTTTTCCTAATTCTGCTGTTTAGTATATTCCTGTTTTCAAGGGAAATAAATGTAACTTGTTTACTAAGCAGATGTGTTTGTTATATCATTGTGCTTATCAGACTCTTATAGACTAGCTAATTTATAGGGATAGGCAATTAATACATGTATGCAATAGTTATATAGGCTATAATAGATTGTATAATATTGCACAGGTTACATCAATAACACACTGTGCATAGCTGGTTGTTAAGGAGCGGGCTAGGAAGCCAGCCGCCGCATCCTTAACAACTGATGAGTCTCCAGCTGTCAGCGTGCTTCCCCGCTGACAACTGGATGTAAAAACAAGCATAGCTGTTATTTAAAAAAAAAAAAAAATCGCCCAAAAAAAAAAAAAAAACAATACCCAATTCATATCAGGCCGTTTGGCAAAATCATTCACATGGGGGGCTGGGATCTGGGGGATCAGCCAGATTCCGATAAGCCCCCTGCCCGCAGACCCCCACAACCACCGGCCAGGGTTGGGGGTAAGAAGGCCTTGTCCCCAAAGCACCTGGCGGGCATGCAGTTTTTTTGCCCCATGCTTGTTTTTTACATTCAGCTGTCAGTGGGGAAGCCGGCTGACAGCTGATGACTCATTGGATGTTAAGGACGTGGCCCCCAGGCTTCCCTGCCCGCTGCTTAACAAACCAGCTATATGCAGTTTGTTAAAGAGAAAAAAAAATGCCATAATAAAAAGCATACGCAGTCGCATAGATGTAAACCTAGGGTGAGAGGCCACTGTAAAGTTTTGAGGTCGTCTACATTCTCTCGTCTCGATGACAGTGGTAACCAGGACAAATAGGAGGCAAATCTCCCCAGTAAGGATACAGACAACGCTAAAAACTGGACAAACGCTCTGACCTGTCCCTACACTATCAAGTAAAAAATTGCATTTACATGCACTTTAAAATTGTTTAAAAAGTTCCCTTTAAAGGGGGGGGGGGGAATCGGCCTTTGTGTATTCCTAAATATCTTGGAAGCTGGAATGTACTCCAAAGCCAAGAATGGAGCCATGAAATGACAGGGTAGCTAAACTGGCATATCAGTGAGCTGCATGTGGGCGGGAATACAAAACTGCATGTTAAAAGCTCCCACGTAATATCCTTGTGATTCAGCAAGAGAACAGCAGCAAATAATTGGAGCAGCGTGACTGTACAACCCAGTGAGCTTCGCAGGATTCCTCTTAACTGAACACAGTCGGCATTGTGTTTACATGCTTACTGAGAGAGCATGGAGTCACAAAGACCTTCGTGTTCAGCACATTATAGAGAATGAAAATTCAAGGGTTTCTCCAACTATATCTATAATATAAAAAAATAGAAATCCATTGCTTCCAGCTCTCCTTAGTTGCCAGGAACAGCCTCTGGGTAATAAGATCCCTCCCTGGAAAAAAACGAACTCACATGGAACATTCCCTACAGTCACAATAAAATCCATGTTTTAGTATTTTATATTACATTGTTTATTTATATAAAATATCATATATTGTTTATATAAAATAAACAGGAAAATCTGCGCTAATACATAAAAGCAGCTAGCAATAAGGAACAATATACAGTAAAACCTTGGATTGCGAGCAAAAGGCCCCTTTCACACTGTCGGACCGTTCAGGTCCGCCTGTCAGTTTTGACGGCGGAACCTGAACGCCATGCTGGTCTATGGAGCGATGGATGTCAGCGGTGATATGTCCGCTGCCATCCGACCCGGCCCGATCCACCAAAAGCAGACGGATGGTCCTACGTCCGGATCCATTGCTGGCGGATCGGATTGGGTGAGATCTGATGAAAAACGGACATGCTGTCCGTTTCCATCCGATCTCTCCATAGAAACCAGCGGCGCTCGACTAGCCCCTCCCCGCTCAGTGAGCAGAGAGGGACCTGTCATCCGCCGGCTCAGCGGAGATCAACGGAGAGATCTTTCGCTGAGCTGGCGGACAGAGGTGGATGCCAA
This sequence comes from Lithobates pipiens, assembly GCF_037356315.1. NCBI lineage: Eukaryota > Metazoa > Chordata > Amphibia > Anura > Ranidae > Lithobates > Lithobates pipiens. The sequence continues at coordinate 197,042,034 of NW_027507789.1, read as the reverse complement.
GGCAGCAGATACGGCTCGTGGGAATGGGGCCCAAGTCTTTCCAGAAAAATGCTTGTAATTCAAAGCACTTGTATATCAAAGCAAATTTCCCCATAAGAAATAATGGAAACTCAAATGATTCGTTCCACAGTCATTTATTCATAGGTCCTTCAGTTTATAGTCCTTTATAAAAAGATTATAGCAATGTAACCATAACATGTCCATCCACAAATGGAAGCCTCCACAAGGGGATTAGAAGCAAAATTCATACAAGAACTTTATACAGTAAAACCTTGGTTTGAGAGTAACTTGGTTTGAGAGCGTTTTGCAAGACAAGCAACATTTTTTTTTAAATACATTTTGACTTGATATACAAGCTATGTCTTGAAATACAAGTAGCGTCATGTCACAACTGAGTATAAAAGAGAAGAGAGGCGCCTCTAAGTGTAGAAATATGTTGCTAAATGTTGTACCTTCATTAAATGTAACCATATTGCTACACTTAGAGGCGCCTCTCTTCTCTTTTATACTCAGTTGTGACATGACACTACTTGTATATCAAGACATCGCTTGTATATCAAGTCAAAATGTATTAAAAAAATAAAATGTTGCTTGTCTTGCAAAATGCTCTCAAACCAAGTTACTCTCAAACCAAGGTTTTACTGTATAAAGTTCTTGTATGAAAGCTAAAATAATTGCAGCTCTGTAAAGGAGACTTTTTAGATACCAGAGTGTGTGTGTCACACCATCAACTGTCCAATCCTGAAATCCCGAGAGTCAGCCCTTCAGTATATGAAGAAATCCTTGCAACCGCTACCAAACATTCGGGGTGCACATTTACCAAACTGTAGGACCTCACATTACAGAGATCAGTACACATTTGCTTCCATTAGAGGAAACCTGGGCTTGTTCAAACTTACATTGATCTCTGAATAGCAATCTGCATTTGGAATGCTCTTTAGAGAACATATGACAGGCGACAAGGAAGCACTGCATCTCCTTCTCACTGTCTTCTTTACCCCCTTAAACTGCTGAAAATCTGTGCACTGCACTTGAATGGGTGAATGGGTCATGCTTGGTGGGTACTATGCCCACCAATATGCCCACCAAAATTGACAGGGGGGTATCATTACTGCCATGGCTGCAAAGCAAATCATCACAGCCGCGGCATGCGTTACACCACCGGCTGCTGCCTTTACAGCTGAAGGGGGAGCAGTTTGGGGGGTGTTAAAAATTCAGCTCAACCACAGGGTTTGAAGGGGCCCTTAGGTTATCCACCATTCCTAATACCTTAGGATGGTAAGTGTTCTCCTAATTCACAGAGAAAAAAAAAAAGGCTCCAAATAACGTAATATCATCTGTAAAATTGATTGAGCAAACTAGATAACACAAGCAGGCTAACAGCGGACTTGATTTGTGAGTAAATTTATAAATCTGCTGATATATATTGCAGACCTGCTGATATATTGTAGCAGGGACTATGATTGCCAATCCAGGTATTATTGGAAGAATGCAACTTAATTTCATGCATTCTGTTTATCAACAAAAAAATAAACTGTACAAGTCTGTTGATCTGTTGCAAACCTGCGTATGTACTTTAGTGGTGGCCATGACTGCAAGTTTCATTACTATTGAAAGAATGTATGATGGGTGGGCAAAACACAGTCTTGTAAATGAGATCTAGAAGTCTGTCTAGAGCCCCTGAGGATGTCCTATTTGACGAAATGCGTTGGGTAGAGCTAGAAGACTGACGTCAAAGCATACCAACAGCGTCTGCTGTAAGTTTTAGCCTGCTTGTTTTATTTAGTTTGTTCAATAAACTTTACAGATGAAATTACACTTTCGAGACATTTTTCTATTTTTTCTGTGGATTAAGAGAACATCGATCATCCGTCGGTATCAGGAATGGTGGAAGATCCAAGAGCGCAAGAGCTTTCTCCTGATGGGAATAAAATAACCTTTTTACATGGATGGCCCTACAATTTGGTGAGTGTCCCCCAGTGTTTGGTGGTGTTTGGTGTTCATCGCAGATTTTGAGACTTCTTGCGTGGATTTCTATATGTGCTGAAGGGTTGACACCCAGGATTTCAGGATTTAAGGAAAACACACACTCTGGTATCTGAAAAGTCTCTTTTACAGCGATGCAATTTATTTTAGATATTAAATTAGTATCTATTCACATTGTTTTTGGATATTTAAAGGAAATCTGTACAAAGGGGGAACACCAGGCCTGCCATTACTGACCTGCCTCCAGGAAAACTAGCTGCCTAGTTGTTTCTGGCTTCTATCATTTCTGAGTCACTGACCTGGAACAAGCATGCAGCGTTATAAATCGGAGTGAGGTCACAGCTCCTGAACTGCAGATTTTGTTTTGTATCAGTGACTCAGTACTAAAACCACTGGGTCAGCATGACACCCAGGCAACGGATATTTACAGAAGACAAGTCAGCAGTGGCAGAGCCTCCAAATGCCCTTCAAAGTTGAATTCCTGGCAGACAGAAAAAATAAATCACATTTTAATAGAGTTGGGCATTGGAACATTTCATCTATTTCCAATGCAAGCACTTGAATCTATCTTCATAGCACCGTCAAATGTACAACTGAACTGGAAGAGAGAGAAGCAGTACTCTGAGCCAATCAGGCTCTTCTGCATGCACATGTGCTCAAAAAGAACAATAATAGAAGATAGAGATAACCTAATCAAGCTACTTCATATCTTGCAATCACAAGCTGGGGGGGACCAATCTGTATCATTTATCAGCAGTGAACAAAAGTGAGGTCACCAACAAAACAGACAGAATTACAAATTCTTAGGCAGGTATAACAGCTCCCATATTCATTATTATTATATTATTCAAAATCTATTATATTATTATTATATTATACATTAGTATTCATATTTTATCTGTGTTTTTAGCTGGAGTTCAGCTTTAACATAAAAATGTAGAGCCTGCCAAAATACAATAACAATAATTGTATTTTTGATTGGCTAGCAATATAACTCTGCACTCTGTACACAGCACACCCCTGAACGCTGCACTCTGTACGCAGCACACCCCTGAACGCTGCACTCTGTATGCAGCACACCCCTGAACGCTGCACTCTGTACGCAGCACACCCCTGAACGCTGCACTCTGTACGCAGCACACCCCTGAACGCTGCACTCTGTACGCAGCACACCCCTGAACGCTGCACTCTGTACGCAGCACACCCCTGAACTCTGTACTCTGTACGCAGCACACCCCTGAACTCAGTACTCTGTACACAGCACACCTCTGAACTCAGTACTCTGTACACAGCACAGCCCTGAACTCTGCACTCTGTACACAGCACACCTCTGAACTCTGCACTCTGTACACAGCACAGCCCTGAACTCTGCACACCTCTGAACTCTGCACGTAGCACACCCTAAAACCTGCATTCTGTACATAGCACTCGATATAAATGTTTAGGCATTTGCTTATACAGTGTACCTAAAATAAAGATGTCAGACTATAGGCTCCTTGGTGGCACTCCTACTGCAGATCTGATTTCGGCTATCAACTGATATGTAGCAAGACCGTGTAAGAACAGATGCCAGGTAATCACACCAGCTGTACAGTAAATGAATCGAAAGATTTTTGAAGGATTCCACCACTCAACCAAAGGTTATAGATCTGATTTTATAGATCTGCAAATGGTCTGTTGTTGCCAATTGGCTGAAGCTCTGCTGGTGGCACCTTACCTCTATCTACAATCTCTATCAGTCCTTTCCTAATAATCTCTTCACGGTTCTGCTTGGCGCTGCTCTTCTTATCCAGACCTGGAGGAGACAAAAATACTTGATAAAAGATGTCTGTATTTCCATACACATCATGTGTAGAACACTGTAGGTAATAATAATAATATTCCAAATTAAAGTATAAAGACAAAACAGTTTGAGTTTTGGATAGACTAGAGCAGGGATATGCATTTAACGGACCTCCAGCTGTTGCAGAACTACAAGTCCCATGAGGCATAGCAAGACTGACAGCCACAAGCATGACACCCAGAGGCAGAGGCATGATGGGACTTGTAGTTTGCAACAGCTGGAGGTCCACTAATTGCATATCCCTGGACTAGAGTATAGTGGGATTTTTATTGTTGTCTGTACCCCTGTTAGGGAGATTCACCCTCTCTATTTATCCTGCTTACCAGTGTCACCAACAGTGAAAAACAATCTGAAATTCCGGGCTGTCACAGAACAGGAATAGATAAGAAATCTTCCAATGGGGACACTAGTTCAGGTGACAGCCAGGGACTCCCCCACTTTGAAGGGATTTCCTCTCACTTCCTGGTTTGGCTTAAGCAAAGGAAATGAAGGCAAATGGCAAACACCTCGGCCTGGGCTCACAGTACAATATTGCAGAAAGACAATTTAACGTCAGTGCCAATCTCTTCAGTAATTTGAAGACCACACACTGCAAATACTAAAGCAGGGATATGCAATTAGCGGACCTCCAGCTGTTGCAGAACTACAAGTCCCATGAGGCATAGCAAGACTCTGATGGCCACAAGCATGACATCCAGAGGCAGAGACATGATGGGACTTGTAGTTTTGCAACAGCTGGAGGTCCGCTAATTGCATATCCCTGTACTAAAGCAATACATATTAAAAAATGTAAACTTTTAGGTGCAGGATGGAGGTGCAGGGGAGATGGGGGCTACAAATGTAGATGCGCTTTATGTTCTTCAGATAAGGTGGCCAGTCATGCGTGCACTGCCAAATAACGGTTCTCACTAATGTATGCACAAATCTGCACATTCAGGAAGAGGGAGTGCTCCGATGTCTACCTGTCTCAGAGAAAAACAACAGTAACCGTTGGAAAAAGTTCATCCCCTCCAGGTAATTCTTGCCCTCTTGCTTGGCCAGGAGACACCATGGAGGGCCTATGTGTATACAGCTGTTTATGGATGTTACAGTTAATTGGATGAACGTCCTTTTATGCCTGAAGGCACAACTGTAAAAAAACGTTTTCCCTCTGCCATCCACTACTCTTTCTGTTGTGGAAGGAAATAGTGAAGGTTACATGCACTATTTCCTCCAATTTGTAATATTATCAGTAGTTACACATTGTCTGTGAGGCCTGTAGGAGCCAATTAAGGGTCATCTGTTCTACCTACATTGTAGCCTTAAAGAATGGGAACACGACTGGCAGATAGATAACAGCTACACATAATTCTATATAGAACGTTGATAGATAAATAGATAGATTGCCTCCTACCTGCCGGTGAATGTTTGAGCTTGTCGCTTTTCTTTTTCCTCCATTTCCACGGTTTAAAGATCCGGCCCAGCGTGGCCAGCTTGCTGTTCCTCCTGGCAGGGGGAGTCCGCATGCCCGACATGAGATATTCCGTCCGCAGGGCCGGGGACTGAGCCATTTCCTCTGTGTGACAAAGAAGAAAGATTTACAATATTACTCACATGGGCATCTGTTCACTAAACCGAATTGGTTGGGATAAGGGACAACCAAACCCACCCAAGAGCAGCATGAAAACCCAACTGATCGGGCTTTCATGTGCTTCCGAGTTGCCCTGAATTGCCTTCACCGTCACTCAAAGAGTTGCACCGAGTTGCTTCTAAGTTACTGGCAAGATCAACTTGTCAAAAAATTGTGTTACAGCGGGGAGATAGAAAAACAAAAACTGCTTTGGATTTACCAAAACCATGTAATGCAAGGGCCTGCCTGATTGCATTTACATTGAAACTCCTAAGGTTTGACCTCATATTATATGGTTTTGATAAATCTGAAAACAAAAATCAGCAGAAAATCTGAGTGTGTATGGGGCTTTAGAATGATTCCTACAGTGGCGAAATTAATTATTTGATCCCCTTCAGATTTTGTAAATTTGCCCACTTGCAAAAAATGAAGGGTCTATAATTTTTATCATAGGTGTATTTTAAATGATAGAGACAGAATATCAACCAAAAATCCAGAAAAAAAAAAACACATGATGCAAATGTTATAAATTGAGTTGCAGTTTAGTGAATAAAATAAGTATTTGATCCCCAAGCAAAACATGACTTAGTACTTGGTGGAGAAACCCTTGTTGGTCAGCACAGAGGTCAGACGTTTCTTGTAGTTGGTGACCAGGTTTGCACACATCTGAGGAGGGATTTTGGTCCACTCTTCTTTACAGATCTTCTCTAAATCCTTAAAGTGGAAGTAAACCCACTTTTTTAACTTTTACCTACAGGAAAGCCTATAATAAGGCTTACCTGTAGGTAAAAAAAATATCTCCTAAACCTGTACGGTTTAGGAGATATTCCCCTCGGTATGCGCCGCTGACTGCAGCGGCGCATGCGCACAAGGGGGTTCTCTCCGCGAAAATCCGGCAGCGCTCGTCCGGCCGGATTTAAATCTCCCGCGCGCATGCGCGGGAGTGACGATATCGCGGCTCCGGCCACTCACAGCGCCGGAGCCGCGATACCCGGAAGAGACGCCGAGGGAGCATGTCGGCTTCCTCGGCGTGGATCGGGCGAGATGTCGGGGCCTTGTTCTAAGGTAAGTATTTCATAATGAGCTAGTATGCGGTGCATACTAGCTCATTATGCCTTTTGCTTTGCAGGTTTTAAAAAAAAAAAAATGCGGGTTTACTACCGCTTTAAGGTTTCTTGGCTGGTCGCTTGCCAACTAAAGTTTTAGCTCCCTCCATAAATTTTCTGTAAGGACTGGAAACCGGCTAGGCCACTCCGTGATCTTAATGTGCTTAAAAAAAAACAATTATAGACCCTTCATTTCTTTGTAAGAGGGCAAATTTACAAAATCTGCATGGGATCAAATTATAATTTTCCCCATTGTATATGTAATTTTTAAATTTTGCCCACAACTCCAGTTTAAAGCCCAACTCTGGGATAAAATGTAAACCCTCTCACCCCCCTCTATCTGATCTCTGGGACAAAAAAAAAAGAAGCACTCTGAAACCCAGTTTAATTTACCTTAAAGCGGAGTTCTGTCGAAAAAAAATTAATAAATTAAGTCAGCAGCTACAAACGTTAGCAACTCACATGGTTGATGATTAAAAGAGGCACATCTAAGTATGGAGGCATCCGGGGTAAAGCTGTCCACATAGACCGTCCTCCGCACCGCCATCGATGTCATCGCTTCCACGCTGCGCTACACGAGTGGTTCAAGCCTCGCTTTCAGATCGATCTACTGCAGGGTAGTCTTCCCGGTCATGATTGCAGACCGACATCGGTGGCAGCCGGCGGTGAAGAGAACAGCTTTACCCGGGAAGTGGACAGCTTTACCCAGGATGCCTGCATACTTAGATGTGCCTGTTTTAATCAACCACGTGAGTTGCTAAATGTTGTACCTTCATTGACCACTTGCCGACCGCCTCACGACGATATACGTCGGCAGAAGGGCTCGTACAGGCAGAATCACGTACCTGTACGTTGTCTTCTAAGAGGCGGCCAGCAGGCGTGCGGCAAGCTCAGTGAGTCGGGTTGCGGGTACCCACGATCACCTCACGGGGAGGAAGAACGGAAGATGCTAATGTCAACAAGCATCTCCCCATTCTGCCTAGTGACAATGTCACTGATCTCTGCTCCCTGTGATTGGAAGCAGAGATCAGTGACATGTCACACACAGCCACGCCCCCCACAGTTAGAAACACACCCCAGGACACACTTAACCCCCACAATGCCACCTAGTGGTTAATCCCTTCAATGCCAGTGTCATTTACACAGGAATCAGTGCATTTGTATAGCACTGATTGCTGTATAAATGACAATGGTCCCAAAAAATGTGTCAAAAATGTCCGCCATCATGATAAAAATCGCTGATCGCTGCCAAAAAAATATATATATATATATTAAAAAAAATAAAACTATCCCCTATTTTGTAAACGCTATAACTTTTGCACAAACCAATCAATAAATCGATTATTGTGATTTTTTTTTTGCCAAAAATATGTAGAAGAATACGTATCGGCCTAAACTGAGGAAAGAAATTGTTTTTTTATATATATTTTTGGGGGATATTTGTTATATCAAAATGTAAAAAAAATGTGTTTTTTTCAAAATTGTCGCTCTTCTTTTGTTTATAGCGCAAAAAATAAAAACCGCAGGGGTGATCAAATACCACCAAAAGAAAGCTCTATTTGTGGGGAAAAAAATACAGCAATTTTGTTTGGGAGCCACGTCGCACGACCACGCAATTGTCAGTTGAAACGACGCAGTGCCGAATCGCAAAAAGTGCTCTGGTCAGGAAGGGGGTAAAATCTGGTCACATTGCTATAATCTTTTTATATGGACTATAAACTGAAGGACCTATGAATAAATGGTTGTGGAACTAATCATCTAAGTGTCCATTATTTCTTATGAGGAAATTCACTTTGAAATACAAGTGCTTTGGATTACAAGCATGTTTCTGGAACGAATGATGCTCGCAATCCAAGGTTTTACTGTAGTTTTCTTTGTTGCCAGTTGACCTCATCCTATTCCTTATATACCTAACACATGGTTCTACTCTACTATTGGTTTGTGTAAGCCCTTGTACACACGGTCGGACATTCCGACAACAAAATCCGTCTGCTTTTTTGTGACAGATTTTGTCCGAAAGTGGTGTTGCATACACACAGTCGGACAAAAGTTGTCAGAAAATCCGATCCTTCGGAACGTGATGACATTCGGTCATTGTGACGGGACTACGTTCAGGCTAGTAGCCAATAGCTTTGGTCTTGTGATTTGATCTGAGCAAGCGTGGAACTTTGTCCGATCAGAAGTCTCTACAAACGATCGTACAAAGTCCGATTGGATCATGTTGTTGGAAAATTTTATATCCAGACTTTGTTGGTCGGACATTCCGATGGAAAAAGTCAGATGGAGCCCACACACGGTCGGATTATCCGACAACGCGGTCCGATCGGACCTTTTCCCTCAGAATGTCCGACCGTGTGTACAAGGGCTTACAGTCTAAGCTTATTGTACTATATATCAATGCTGGATTTGTATTGTCCTTGTTGATTCACTCAATAAAATTTTAAATTATATAAAAAAAAAAAAAGTAACAACAGAGAAAAAATATTGGGTCTACTGGCAGGATCAACAGTTAATAAAACTGTTACGGGGAAATTCAGAAAAACAAAAACAGCACTTCTACCATCCATCCAGGTCGGACTGGATGGTCTGCGTGATCTGTGGCGGAGTGGAGGTGCAGGAACTGGACAGCGAGGACTGGGAAGACATGTGGGACTATCCACTCTGGCCGCTGGTTGCCACTAGGAATAAACTGATCCAATTCAAAATCCTACACAGGATCTACTATACGCCCCAGCGCCTCCACCCCATATATCCAGCCATGTAGGCCATCTGCTGGAGATGCTCTACCCCTGCAGATTTTACGCATATATTCTGGGATTGCCCTCAAATTCAGGACTATTGGCGGGAGGTAACTCAATTCTTTCATAGTTTGATTACTATTCCTATTCCCCTGACAATTAGTGTCTGCCTCCTTGGCCTAGTGGAACTGGCATTTTCCATAGCAATACGCACCCTAATAGGTATCCTTTTTTAATGCGAGAAAAGCCATTGTACTAAAGTGAAAGTCAACCACTCCCCCCACACTGTCCTCATGGAAGCAATTAGTCAACACAATGATACCCCTGTATAAAGCAACATATCTGTCCCGGGGATGCCCCAAAAAATATGACAAGGTCTGGCATTTGTGGACAGACTCAGATTCCACAATAGATGATCAGCCCCAGGGCCGGAATGGGAATAAAAACCAGCCCTGGAAAAAATTTCATCCCAGCCCCACAGCATTATTATACCAGCCCAACACCATAACGTCATTATTTTCTTGTTCCTGAAAGGGAAAACCATACATTTTAAAGCACATTTGATGAAGAGTGTATTATATATAGATATGAAATCACATAGGGATATGTATATATGCAAATTCCAGTTAAAAGTGGTAAGTGGACAATCATCAAGGGGGACCCCAGGAACTCAGAATGTGGAGGGGGGGGTGGGACCACCTTCCACAGAAAGAATACACTAAGGTAAGGGGGGTGGGTGCCCACCAAATGCAGCTTTACTCTGCCCATGAATGCAGTCTCACTGTGCCCACAAATGCGGCCTCAACGTGCCCACCGTTGCAGCCTTACTGTGCCCATTATTGCAGCCTCACTGTGCCCATCAAATGCAACTTTACTGTGCCCACGAATGCAGGCTCACTGTGCCAATGAATGCAGCCTCACTGTGCCCATGAATGCAGCCCCTCCTGTGCCCCATGCCCCAGTCTGCAATCCCTGTCTGTGGGAAGGTGTGTTGTTGATGCTCGGTATGGTACCTTGCATGTCAGCAGGATATCCATGACAGACAGCAGCAGGCAGTGTCTGTTCTCGTTTTGGATGGGAATGGTGCTCCTTCCAGAGGATCTGTTTGCTGTGAGATGGAGTGTTTCCTGGCCACCTGCACCTTCAGCCAGAATGGAGGGCTGGAGAGCACTGGGGTGGGGGATGGAGAGTGATGGGGAGAGCTGGAGAACACTGGGGGGTGAGAAAGAACAGGGGGGAGAGCACTGGGGGGAAAAGAACAGGGGGGAGAGCACTGGGGGGAAAAGAACAGGGGGGAGAGCACTGGGGGGGGGGAGAACAGGGGGGAGCACTGGGGGGTGTGGAGAGCACTGGGTGGGGGGAGAACAGGGGGGAATGGAGAACAGGGGAGAGATCGCTGGGGGGAGTGGAGTGCACTGGGGGGAGTGGAGCGCACTGGGGGGGGAAGAATAGGGGGGAGAGCACTGGGGAAGTGAAGAGCACTGGGGGGGAGAACGGGGAGGGGTGCACTGGGGAGAGTGGAGAGCACGGGGGGGAGAAGAGCACAGGGGGGGTGAAGAGCACTGGGGGGGATATCAGGGGGGTGAAGTGCACTGGGGGGGTGGAGAGCACTGGGGGGGATATCAGGGGGGTGAAGTGCACTGGGGGGGGTGGAGAGCACTGGGATGGTGGTACAGAAGGATGGGGAGAACTGGAAAGCCGGTTGGGGGGGCAGAAAAAACAGGGTGGAGAGAACTGTGGGGGAGGGGCTGGAGAGTGTGGTGGGGGAGGAGAGCACTGGGCAGGCAGGGAGCACAAGGTGAACTGGGGGGGGGGGGGGCAGTAAAAAGTTGTATAGGAGGATCAGCAGGGGGGCTGCATATAGAGGAAATGAGCTTTCTATATTCCTCCATGCAGCCGCTGAATGCTCCATTTTCTTCTCCCTCCTGCAAGCATTCAGCGGCTGCATGGAGGAATATAGAAGGCTCATTTCCTCTTTATGCAGCCCCCGTGTGATAGGAATGTTGATTCTCTCTAGTATCACACGAGCCGGTCTGGGGGGGCGGGGCCGTGTTACAGAGCGGCTGCCGAACACAGAGCCAGCCAGCGCTGTGTGATCCATAAGAGACAACACTAATGCAGCTGCAACTAGAAGCGGCCCCAGGGCAGGCGGCCTACCGGGAAATCTCCTGGTATCCCGGTAGGCCAGTCCGGCCCTGATCAGCCCTCAGGAAATCAACCCTGATAGATCTTCTTTACCTCTGTCTAACTTTGCTGAGCACTGATGCCTAGACCCCAGATGGATAGTCGGAGAGGCCAGCCTAAAAACCATAACCACTACAATTTTTCTACATTAATTCTCAAATGTCCCTATAGAGTCCAGGGTCAATAACTAAAACCGAGAGACAGTCCCCAAAGAAACAATAACTCATAACAAAATCCTACCATGTGTTGCCTGAGCAGAGGTTGGGTTGTGTTTAGTTATGTTAGCTTTTACATAATATGTTAGTAATACTATGTTATGCACATGACTATGTGCACCGGTTGGCCAGGGTATGCCCCAATGGCCCTGTTTTGCACTGCCAAAGGAAAAATTTTCAATAAAAAGAAATAAAAAAACAAAAACAGATAAATTAAATGCTACTCACAGTACTCACAGACTGTATCATAGAAGTCAGTTTGAGTTTGCCTGTAGTTACACTTTAAACCTCTCCCTCTGGGGGGTAAATGATTCTATGTTGCAATTTTTAACATAAAGTTCGATATCAAAGTGCTTAAAGCCCCATGCACACAGTGTAAGTCACAGGGCATTTGCTATTTTGATGTGAATGCCAGAACTCCTGGAAGGAGAAAATCTGCTTAAAAAAACATGCCTATTGCACACACATTTAGGGGCGTCAAATGTTTGAGAGTTAATGGATTCTATTGGCCAAAATATTAATGTATTCTGGTCTCTCTTCATGCCATGTGGTCCCTTCAGTCCAAACAGCACTGACAGTCCCACTCCCGGCTTAATCCCGTCCTGCAGATCTGCACACTCTTCTCCGGGCGCTCCTCTCCCTTGCACCATGACATCACATGACATGCTCAGACACTGCCTCCACCAGACCCGCCTCCCCCGCTGGCACCCTCTGAACACACTGTAGCAGGCACTTGGATGGTCTCGAGGCCCAAGCTGCGGATGCATATTTTCCGAGCCGAGCGTTACACCCACCGAAGCCACACTGAATCCCCACCGAAGCCCCACTAAGCCTCACCGAAGCCCCACTAAGCCTCACCGAAGCCTCACCAAAGCCCCACTAAGCCTCACCAAAGCCCCACTAAGCCTCACCAAAGCCCCACTAAGCCTCACCAAAGCCCCACTAAGCCTCACCAAAGCCCCACTAAGCCCCACTAAGCCTCACCGAAGCCTCACTAAGCCTCACCGAAGCCCCACTAAGCCCCACCGAAGCCCCACTAAGCCCCACTAAGCCTCACCGAAGCCTCACTAAGCCTCACCGAAGCCCCACTAAGCCCCACCGAAGCCCCACTAAGCCTCACCGAAGCCTCACTAAGCCTCACCGAAGCCCCACGAAGCCTCACTGAAGGCCCACCGAAGCTTCACCAAAGCCTCATTGAAGCCTCGTCGAAGCCCCAAGCAAAAGCAGTTGTAAACAGGACTGTAAGCTAACCATTTTATTTAATAACAGGAGCTTTGGCTGGCAAAGCGTGTTAGAAGCCATGTTTTGAAGCAAGTATAAACTAGCCCTAAAAGCGACATTTTTAAGTCCAGTGTGCATGGGGCCTTAATCTTTTTTAGACCACTGATTTGTTGACTGCTGTGCACATAAGAGCTTCAACTTCCAGCACAAGCAAGAAATTCTTTTTTTTAGGCAAGGTTCCCACTGCAGCGATGTCTGAGATCGGATGCGATTCGCACCGCACTACAGTGCAAATCACATGCGATCTCTGCATACTAGCTCATTATGAAATACTCACCTTAGAATGAAGCGCCGGTATCACCTCCCGGTCACCGCTGAGGGAGCTGACATGTTCCCTCTGCATTCCTTCCAGGTTCGCGGCTCCAGCGCTGTGAGTGGCCAGAGCTGCAAACCCCGAAGAAACGCAGGGAACATGTCAGCTCCCTCAGCGGTGACCGGGAGGTGATGCTGGCGCTTCCTTCTAAGGTAAGTATTTCATAATGAGCTAGTATGTGGTGCATACTAGCTCATTATGCCTTTGCCTTACAGTTTGTTTGTTTTTTTGTTGCGGGTATACAACCGCTATAAATGTAGCTGTGTAATATTTAACTACTTGTTTACTGGGCACGTATACCACCTTCCTGACCAGGCCAAGCTTCAGCTTTCAGCGCTCCCACACTTTGAACGGCAATTGCTCGGTCATGCAACACTGTATCCATTTGAAATTTGAATTTTTTATTGATATTTTTTTTTTTTTTTTATGCAAATAGAGCCTTCTTGTGGTGGTATTCAATCACCACTGTTTTATTTTTTTATTTTTTTTAAACAGCTCTTTTTTTTGCTAAAAGTTTTTCAGAATTTTTCTCCTTCACTGATGGGCACTAAAGGACAGCATTAATAACTGATACTGATGATGAAGCAGTGATGGGCACTGATTGGTGGCACTGGTTAGCAGCACTGGAGGACACTAATTAGCAGCACTGGAGGACACTAATTAGCAGCACTGGAGGACACTAATTAGCAGCACGGGTAGGCACCAATTAGCAGCACGGGTAGGCACCAATTAGCAGCACGGGTAGGCACCAATTAGCAGCACTGGGGGGCACCAATTAGCAGCACTGGGGGGCACCAATTAGCAGCACTGGGGGGCACCAATTAGCAGCACTGGGGGGCACCAATTAGCAGCACTGGGGGGCACCAATTAGCAGCACTGGAGGGCACCAATTAGCAGCACTGGAGGGCACCAATTAGCAGCACTGGAGGGCACCAATTAGCAGCACTGGAGAGCACCAATTAGAAGCACTGGAGGGCACCACGGGGACCGCTGTCCCTCTTAGCCATTTCATGGCTTTCTTCTTTTCTTCAGGCTGACAGTGTGAGGGAAAAAAAGCCGATAACCGGCGTCTGTTTACTTACACGATCAGCTGTCATTGGCTGACAGCTGATCACGTCGTAAAGGACCTGCTGTGATTGGCCCTTTACCCCAATCAGTGATCAACCGGGTCCCAAGGACTCGGCAATCATACTGCACGTGGGAAAACAGGAGGATGTCCATGTATGCACTCCTGGCAGTTTAAGCCCGCGCTGTAGCCATCTTTTGGCTATAGCATGGGCACCAAGTGGCCTTTTTGGAGGGGCATTACAATGAAGATATGCCAAGGTAGCATAACCCATGAATGTGGCGCTGCAATCAAATACAGCTGCCCATAGATGTGAAGATATCTCTCAACCAGTGCCGGGACAAGGTCATCCAGCACCCAGGGCAAAGATGCGAAACTGCGCACCCCTCCCCCATTCATGATCTGTAAGCTTTGGAGATCCTACACCCAGCAGTCACTCACTTGTTAAAATCACTGCCGCTGTCACTACTCCTGTCAGCCTTGGAACAGTAGGAGGGTGCCCCCCATCTTTAGAGTAAACCATTGCGCCGAGTGCAACCGTCCCTCCCACCCACCCCTTGTCCCAGCCCTGATCCCAAAGTACAAACACCAAGAAATAACTGCTCACCTTCTTTTGGCCTCATTCACACCTGTGAGATAACAAGCATTGCCCAACATGCATTAATACACAAAAAGAGTATTCCCCTATTTTGCTATGAGGCCACCTGGGTGCTGAGCTGCTCTGTATTGGAAAAAATAGTACAGGTGTTTTTTTTCCTGGAGCATTAACATGCTTGTTTGGCCCCATAGACTTCTATGGTAATGCAGGAAAAATGCATGTATCATGTATTTTCATGCATTTGAGTTCACGGCAAAACCCCCACTCCCTAGTGCACTAAAAAGTGTCAACGCACATTAAAACATACAAAAAAAAAAAAACAACACTAAAAATTGCTGATGCAGATGCAAAGGAACGTGTCCTTTCCCCTAGGACCCCCAATGATTTATCTTGATATTTTCCCATCTATATGAAGCAACGCACTTATGAATAATCATTCACTTTGTATAGATGTCTTTTAACCTAAGAGCCCTATGGAGCCCTTTGTGGCCATACTAAGGGTTAACAAACTAGTGGCTCAACACCTTCCCATATTGCATGTGTCAGAATCGGTGATCGATTTCAGAAAACCACCAGCCGTTGTTAAAAGGCCGAATCGCGTCTACATAATAACATGCTCATTTGTCATAAAACTGAGGTTGGAAATAAAAATCAGCAGATTTTAAACAAGGCACGGCCGCCACATTAATAATGAATCAGGCCTGAACGCAACTAACACAGTTATCTATTATGTATGTGGACGGTCGATCTCCAGGGCTGTAGTGTCTGCATAGAATGTGAGGTCTTGATGTAAATTAATGAAACAACTAGGGGGGCCATGTGCACCCCCCCCCCCCTCCCTCACATTCCCCTGGACCACTCTTCCCAAAACCGTCACCATCCCAGATAGCAAGCGATTGTGCTGCAAGTTTTTTTTTATAAATTACTTGCTAAGCTATTGCTAGACTTGCCAGGCTTCACCAGTTTGTTGCACAATTGCAGCAAGTCCGCATTCCAGATCAACTTTCTTTGCAAACATACTGCAAGTCTGCTGCAAGTTCTGGTTCAGTTATGTTGTGCAATAGTCATCCCACCACAGGGGGTCACTGTGGCTGAATTTTCATGCTGTAGATTTGCAGAGCTCTTGCTATAAACTCACCACTGCAACTTTGCTCTTGCTAGATTCTTTTTTTTTTTTTGAAAATTTATGTTTATTGAATATTTTTAAACACACATATAACATACAAACATACAAAAGGAGCCCCAAAACAGAGCCCCCAAACCCCCACCCCCCACCCAACAAACTCCTCCTTGTGCAGCCCTCCGCTCAACTTCTTAGCTCATTTTATGAGCACAACCGTATCTCCCATACAACAAAAATGACTCGTATCGTAACCGACAATTTGAATACCCAGAATGAAGATGTAGACCAACCCAAATATAGCAGCACCCTCCCCGCCCCTCCCCCACCCCTCAGAGAGTGCACCTCCCGCCTAGCAATTAATTCACAGTATCTGCAGCATCAAGCCAGCATCTCCACACCCTCTCAAACTTAGTAGGACACCCTCTACTGAGATAAGTGGCTTTGTATAACGGCAAAGCTTTATTAATTAAACCCTTCCAGTAGGAAATCGTTGGAGGTGCAGGTTTCTTCCAGCATAACAGGATAGCTTTACGAGCATAAAATAACGCCAAAGAAATCAGAGTCCTCTGCGCCTTTCGAGGTGCCAACTCCTCCACCAGCCCGAGCAAACACGTCGCGACCGTGACCGGAATCGGCACCGAAAGTACAGACTGTAAGACCTGCGTTACACCCCTCCAGAACTCAACAATCTGTGGACACAGCCAAAACACATGATCAAAGTCAGCTCGGTCAGCTGTGCAACGCCAGCATCCCTCCGCACCCGTACCATAAATTCTGGCCAGTCTAGCTGGGGTGTAATATATTCTATGCAGTAATTTAAACTGAATAAGTCTGTCCCTAGCCGAGACTAGGGTCTGAAACGGGTAGCCCCACATGTCATCCCAATCATCCCCGTCAAAGTCAGGTACCAAGGCACTCCAGATGTCTCTACATTTTTGGAGAGGCTTTGGTCTGTCATGGAACAACAGTCTGTACACTACGGAAAGAGGCTTTTTCAGATCCTCCGTCTGCAGCGTCTTCTCCAGAGGCGACACTCCCATCTCCACAGCCCCAGTACCAAACTGAGAGAGAAAAGCGTGCCGCAGCTGCAGGTATCGAAAGAAATACCAATTTGGAAGATCATATTGAGCCTTAAGCTGATCAAACGTTAAAAGTTTCCCCCGTCCTACCACATGTTTCAATTGTTTAACACCAACTTTGGCCCATATAACCGGATCTGGGATTTCTCCAAAGTGCGGCAATTTAGGATTAAACCACAGAGGAGTGTCAGGAGACCAACTCCCCTCTGGTTGTTTCAGCAAGGCCTGCACCTTGTCCCAGGCCCGTATTGTTGCTCGCATCGAGGCCGTCAGCTCCAATGAAGCCTTCGGGCCTCTATACACCAAATAGGACAAGCTTTCGTATGAGCCCAACAGAGCCGCCTCCAGTACATTTGCCGAATCCCCGTCCTCCCGCGTCAGCCAGCGGCCAGCCACCACCATTTGCCCAGCTAGATAATATTTAAAAAGATCCGGCAGTGCCAAACCACCTTGACCCCATGGCTCCTGCAAAACCCTAAGGCTTATTCTGGGGTGTGTAGCTGCCCATAGAAAAGAACCAAAAAGACTATTGACCCGCCGAAAAAACGAACAAGGAACCCAAATTGGGGAATTACGCAGAAAATAGAGAAATACTGGCAAAACCTTCATTTTAAGCAAATTAACCCTACCAATAAGGGACAGTGGCAGATGCTTCCAAGCTTCCAGCTGAACCTTAGCCTTGGTCAACAAGGGGGAGAGATTCAAAGCCATATAATCGCCCACTCTCGGTGAAACTCTCACTCCCAAGTACTTAAATTCCTGCACCCAGGCAATGGGAACTCTCGTGGTCGCCAATGCTCGCGCCCCCCCATCTATATCCATCAAGTTGGATTTCTCCCAATTAACCCGGAGTCCAGAGAACTCAGCAAATTTGTCGAGTACCCCAAACACTGCCTCCAAGGAGGGCCCTGCGTCCTTCAAAAAGAGGAGCATGTCATCCGCATAGAGCGCAATGCACTCCCTAATACCCCCCACCTCTAGAGCACCCACCCCAGGCGATTGCCGCAAGGCTATCGCCAGTGGTTCTATAGCCAATGCAAACAAAAATGGGGATAGTGGACACCCCTGACGCGTGCCCCTACTGACGCTAAACTGAGGCGAGACTGAATTAGCGATTTTAATACCCGCCTGTGGCGCACTATACAACAAGGTAATCCAGGTGACATAGATCTCCCCAAAGCCCATGCTCCGCAGAACCCTCAACAGGTATTGCCAATCCACCGAATCAAAGGCCTTGGCTATATCCAGGGAAACCACTACTCTAGATCCTTTTTCAGTGGGTGCAATTTGTAAGTGGGTAAACAACCTGCGTAAATTAGTGTCAGTAGACTTCTGCGGTATGAACCCCGTCTGGTCAATGTCTACCAAAGTCGTGATAACCTTAGAGAGTCTTGTAGCCAGCACCTTCGTGAGAATTTTTAAATCTTGGTTCAGCAATGAAATTGGTCTATACGAAGAGCACTCAAGAGGGTCCTTGCCTGGCTTTGGTAGCAGGATCACCTGTGCCTCCAGCAGAGATGCTGGGAGACACCTGTGCTCCAAGCAGTAGTCATATAATTGTTTAAGTCTAGGAACCAATGTTTCCATATGCTGTCTATACCACTCAATGCAGAAGCCGTCTGACCCAGGGGATTTACGGGCAGGAAAGGACCTAATAGCCCCTTCAATTTCCTCCATCGTGATATCAGCCTCCAGATAATCCCTATCCGGCTCGGTCAGCCTCGGGATCTGCAAAGATGTCAACACCCCGTCCAACTCCGTTACATCATAAGTCGGTATGGGTGCATATAACGTCTTATAGTATTCCACAAATGCGTCCAGTATGTCTGTTGGGGTTGTCAGCAGGTCACCCTGAGCATTTTTTATACAAGGGATATTAGTCGGGACCCGTTGCTCTGCCACTAGCATGGCTAACAATTTACCATTCTTGTCCCCTTGTTCAAAAATTGATTCCGCCATTTTCGTCCTAGATGTGTGTGTCAGGTCAGAATAATGGAGTGCTAACACACGTCTTGCCTCCAACAGGCTACCATAAGTGACATCAGACTGATTAGTCGCGTAGTCCATGGCACACACCCTCTCCCTGTCCTGTAGTTCTTGCTCAACCTGATTATGGGACCTACGGGCCTGTTTAATGGCAGAAATATAGTGCCCCCGCATACAAGCTTTAAAGGCGTCCCACACAACATCGGTGTCCGCAGACCCCTCGTTGTCTTCCCAGTACTGCACCAAAAGTGGTGCTACTTGAGAGGACACCTCTTCCACCTCCAACCACCCCGGGTTTAATTTCCACCCCCTCCCCACAGGACCTAAGTTGGATCCAATATGAATTGACAGGGGAGAATGGTCCGAAATCTCTTGCTAGATTCTTGCCATGCAAATTTGCTACAAACTGGAAAATTGTGAACTAGAACTTGTGCTTCAAGTGCTCTGCAAGTCTACAACTTGCCAGTGACAATGTGCAGCTAGTTAACAAGACTTACAATTCATCACTGCCACAAATATGTGGCAAGTTATCCTTGCCATCTGGGATCCTTCCCGCGCACTTAGTTTTGAAGATCTAAAATTAGAGCTGGGCAATGGGAGAACACAGGTTTACCCACACCTCCCAACATTTTGAGATGGGAATGAGGGACACCTACTAGCAAATGTATGTAGGCATAGGACACACCCCCTGCTGCACCCTCTTAAAGGAGAATTAACAAAATAAAAAATAAAAAAAGGTTAAATAAATTCACAAGTGCTTTTTTTTACCACTAATATTCCTTTATATTGGCTTTTAAAATGTACAAATGCAGCAATTTAGAAATCAGATGAAAGGTTTAGCACTGGAAAACACTTTTTTGAAAGATAAAAAATGCATTTTATACACAACTATATAGATCAGACCAAAATGAGGAGGAAAGAGGGACAGAGGGACTTTGCTGCAAATCAGGGACAGTTGGGGAGCTATGGGTCGCACCTAAAGTCACACTGAAATGCGGCTTTGAAATATGCGATTTTAAGTGAAGTGCTAATATACAGTTCAGGTTCAGAAAATATTTTTGGGTTGTGCTGCCCTCTCTTCTACATCCCGCAGACTGACTGATAAAATAGTATAGGGGGAAAAAAAGAGGAAGATACTTTGACTTGTGGGAATAGAATTGTTGTTGCTGGTTCAGGCCAACCCTGATCTAAACCGCTGACAATTGGCTGGATAGAAGTCCAAATTTTTTAAATGCCGTCACCCGTACTTTAACAGTTAGAGGTATATGGGCGCCAAAAAAACAGTATTTCCTTTTCCTTTCTGCCCTCGGAATTGGTTCACATTTTACATAATGGAGATAAGAAAACCACAATGGGCCTGTCATATGTAAAATAATGGGCATAAATAAAACAAGTACAGTAAAGCCTTGGATTGCGAGCATAATTTGTTCTGGAAACATACTTGTAATCCAAAGCACTTGTATATCAAAGTGAATTTCCCCATAAGAACTAATGGAAATTTAGATGATTCGTTCCACAACCATTTATTCAGAAGTCCTTAAATTTATAGTCCATAGAAAAAGATTATAGCAATGTGATATTGAATGGAACTAATGGAAGCCTCTACAAGGGCAAAATCCAGCAGGAGCTACAGAGTATAAAAGAGAAGAGAGGCGCCTCTAAGTGTAGCAATATGTTTACATTTAACCACTTGCCATCTGTGCTATAGCCGAATGACAGCCACAGTGCGGACCTGAATTTCCGGAAGGCCATCATATGAAGGCCTCCCTTTTGCACGCTCCCTACAGGGCGCCAGCGGCGTGCGCTGCGATCACTAAGCCACAGAGACTCGGGTGATCACAAATTCGAATAAGAGGATGGCCCCCTTACCACGTGGTCAGCTGTCAGCCAATGACAGCTGATCACATGATGTAAACAAAAGCTTGATAATCGTTTTTTTTCCCCTCTTCACGCTGGCAGCGTAAGGAGACAAAAAAAAAAAACGGATCACCGGCTTATCTGCAAGGGACATCGTTCCCGAAGAGGAAGAGGCAATTATGCCTCATCTGTGACCACCAATACCCCCTGCCAGTGCCACTATGCCCACCAGTGCCATCTATCAATGCCCATGAGTGGGCATGAGCGGCACTCATGGGCATTGATAGATGGCACTGGTGGGCATTGAGCGGACTTTTCAACATCCAAAGTCCGACGGATTGATTCCGTCAGACTATTCGATCGTGTGTGGGCTGCAACGGACTTTTGATTCGCCAAAGTCTGACGGACTTTAGAATATGGAACATGCTTCAAATTTTTCCGACGGAACTCCGCCGGACCCGGTCCCTCTGAAAAATTCGCTCGTGTGTATGCTATTCCGACGGACTAAAACCAAAGCTAGGGCAGCTATTGGCTACTGGCTATGAACTTCCTTATTCGAGTCCAGTCGTACGTCATCAAGTTCGAATCCGTCGGAGTTTAGTGTGATTGTGTGTGGCCAAGTCCGCTCAGTCGAAAAGTCCGTCAGAACTCCGGCAGAACTCCTTCGGAAGTCTGTCGGACATAAGTTCTCTCGTGTGTACGGGGCTTTACGCTGTCAGCGTGTAATCAGTGTAATCGATCTGTGCCCATTATTGTCACCCAACAGTGCCCATCAATGGCCTATCAGTGTAACCGATCTGTGCCCATTATTGTCACCCAATAGTGCCCATCAATGCCCTATCAGTGTAACCGATCTGTGCCCATTATTGTCACCCAACAGTGCCCATCAATGCCCTATCAGTGTAACTGATCTGTGCCCATTATTGTCACCCAACAGTTTTGCTGGTTCAAATTCCGACCACGACACTATCTGCCTGGAGTTTGCATGTTCTCCCTGTGCCTGTGTGGGTTTCCTCCGGGTACTCTGGTTTCCTCCCACACTCCAAAGACATGCTAGTAGGTTAATTAGACCCTGTGCAAAAAAAATTGGCCGTAATATGTGTATGTGTATGTCAATGTTGTAAGTGTGTCGGGACCCTACAGGTTAAAGGACCGCATAAAAAAAAAAAGCTGCAGATGGACACCGGTGGCAAGAAAGCGCCCTGAGGCGATTCAGTTCGCATAGGTAGCGCTATACAAGTCATTCATTCATTCATCAGTGCCCATCAATGTCCATCAGTGCCATGTACTGGCCCCCTTTAGTGCTGCCTCATCAACGTACATCATCAATGAAGGAGGAAAATTTTATAACAGAATATAAAATTATATTATATATATATATATATATATATATATATATATATATATATATATATAATTCTGGGTTTTTACTTTTTTTTTTTAACAAAAAATAAAAACTCAGAGGTGATCAAATACCACCAAAAAAAACTCTATTTGTGGGAAAAAAAAAATGTAGTTGAATACAGTGTTGTATGAATTGTCATTCAAAGTGTGACAGCGCTGAAAGCTGAAAATTGGTCTGGGCAGGAGGGGGGTTTAAGTGCCAAGTTACTCTCTTACCCCAGGGTTTACTCTACTGAGATCCTCTCTGCAGTTCACAATGCAATGAACAGCAACCTCAGGAAAGAAGCAGTTTATGAAGGAGAGTCTGAACTGGTGTATAGCAGGCCCTACACACATTAGACCACAACCAGAGATATTCTATACACAAAATTTCACAGGTAAAGCAATAAAAATATCAAATACCAAAAATAATTGAAAAAATTTTATCAGCAGCACCGCTGTGACCTTCATAGAGACGCATACAAAAGGAAGCACGTTTCTGACCTTCATATTAAAGAGGAAGAAAACCCTGATGGGTTTTACTTCCTCTTTTGCTCGCTGCTGCAGCCTGCAAATGAAAAGCATAATGGGCTAGTATGCATTGCATACTAGCCCATTATGTGCCACTTACCTGAAAAAGAATCCAGCGATGTCCCCTGTGTGGGCAGCGTCCATCTTCTGGCCCCTCTTCCTTCTGGGCTGCGGACTCCAGCTCTGTGATTCACCCGGGCACGCGCACGGGAGCCGCGACTAACAGCACAGGCTAGGGAAGAAACAGCACTTAGTTTCGTTTCTTCCCCGCGCCTGCACCGTAGGAATTTTCAGCGGACTACAAGTGAAATATCTCCTAAACGGCTGACGTTTAGGAGATATTTCCAATACCTATAGGTAAGCCTTATTCTAGGCTTATCTATAGGTAGAAGTCCAAAAAGTGGCTTTACAACCACTTTAAAAAATGTTCATTTAGAAGACAAAGCCCAGTTCTGATGTTCAATTTGTAACATACACTCACCGGCCACTTTATTAACTACACCTGTTTAAATGCTTGGTAACACAAATTGCTAATTAGCCAATCACATGGCAGCAACTCATTGCATTTAGGCATCTAGATGCAAGGAATACGGCTTGCTGAAGTTCAAACCGAGCATCAGAATGGGGAAGAAGGGGGGTTTTAAGTGACTTTGAACGTGGCATGGTTGTTGGTGCCAGACGGGCTGGTCTGAGTATTTAAAAAATGGATCTACTGGGATTTTCACCCACAACCATCTCTCGAGTTTACAGAGAATGGTCTGAAAAAGAGAAAATATCCAGTGAGCGGGTGCTGTGTGGAGGAAAATGCCTTTTGTTGTTGATGTCGGAGGTCAGAGGAGAGTAGTCAGACTGGTTCAAGATGATAGAAAGGCAACAGTAACTCAAATACAGTAAAACCCTTGGTTTGAGAACGTTTTGCAAGACAAGCAAAATTTTCAAATAAACTTTGACTTGATAGATATACAAGCGATGTCTTGATGTACAAGTAGCGACATGTCACAACTGAGTATATAAGAGAAGAGAGGCGCCTCTAAGTGTAGCAATATGGTTACATTTAATGAAGGTAAAACATTTAGCAACATATTCCTACACTTAGAGGCGCCTCTCTTCTCTTTTACACTCTGTAGCTCCTGCTGGATTTTGCTTCTAATCCCCTTGTGGAGGCTTCCATTTGTGGATGGACATTTTATGGTTACACAACCTGGTCACATTGCTATAATCTTTTTATAAGGACTATAAACTGAAGGACCTATGAATAAATGACTGTGGAACGAATCATTTGAGTTTCCATTATTTCTTATGGGGAAATTTGCTTTGATATACAAGTGCTTTGGATTACAAGCAAGTTTCTGGAACGATTTACGCTTGCAATCCAAGGCTTTACTGTAACCATTCGCTACAACCAATGTATGCAGAATACCATCTCTGAATGCACAACACAACAAACCTTAAAGTAGATGGACTACAGCAGCAGAAGACCACACCGGGTGCCACTCCTGTCAGCTAAGAACAGGAAACAGCGGATAGAATTCGCACAGGATCACCAAAATTGGACAATAGAAGATTGGAAAAATCTTGCCTCAATGGTTCAGGCTGGTGCTGGTGGGTGTAATGGTGGGGTGGATATTTTCTTGGCACACTTTGGGCTCCTTAGTACCAATTGAGCATGGTTTAAATGCCACGGCCTACCTGAGTATTGTTGCTGACCATGTCCATCCCTTTATGACTACAGTTTACCAATCTTCTGATGGCTCCTTCCAGCAGGACAATACACCATGTCACAAAGGTCAAATCATCTCACCACTGGTTTCTTGAACATGACAATGAGGTCACTGTACTCCACACTCACCAGACCTCAATCCAATAGAGCACCTTTGGGGTGTGGTGAAATGGGAGATTTGCATTGTGGATATGCAGCTGACCTGCAGCAATTAGGTGTTGTTATCATGTCACTATGGACCAAAATCTCTGAGGACCCACCGTGATGAATCTATGCCCCAAAGAATTAGGGCAGTTGAGAGGGTGAAACGGGGTCCAACCCACCACTAGCAAGGGGTACCTAATAAAGTGGCCGGTTAGCGTTATAGAGATTTTATATACATTTAAATATATATATATATATATATATATATATATATATATATAAACCATGAAGCACAGCTCTGATCTGAATATTATATAATATATATAAAACGGGAAGCACAGCTTTAACCTCAATATTATAAGATAAATACGATATAAAGAGTAAACCGCGCTATTCAAACAAGATAAAAAAATATTATAAATAAATTCCCTACAAGCAGCAACCCTAATCGTAATACTCCGATAACAGACTAAATAGGTGAAAAAAGTGAGCTGCGCTAAAAAAACTCTAAACAAAAAATAAATCTAATCACAAAGATTCATCAATAATCACAAGAAAAAAATATTAGTGACAAAAAAGGATGCAAATAATTGAATTATATCAGTGAATAATATCTTTTCACCATATAAGTGACAAAAAAATATTTTTTTGAATCAGTGCCCACAATATGATTAGCATAAATTGCATACCCCTTATATATAAATCACATAAATTGTCAGGATTAAAGAAAATAAACCGACACACCCCCAAATTAGTTGTAATGAATGAACAAAAAAAACAACAAAAAAGAGTATTGAAAAGAAAAAAATCCCAGAAATAATGTCCAAAGAGCAGTGTTGGTTCTTCCAAAGTGAAAATATGGAGTTAACACCCACAATGTTCTGTGTGAAAGAAAATCCAAACAATCCTCCACCAGTGAGAAGGGGGGCCGCTTACCAAAATTATAGATCTCAGTGTCAATGAGATCAACAGGGCAAAAGCACAGAAGTTCTGGATGAACCGTCACAGGAGCCACACAGCCTTTATCTCTGATACGAAGCCTCCAGACAAGGAACGAGGGTATCGTGGATCATATAAAAAATCAGCAAGGCACTCGCATAGCGTAAAACCTCTTAGTTTAATGGGATTAAAAAATAAACAATATTGCACTCACATGTACACAGAAGAATACAATCGTATAATAAGAAAAACGAGCCGACCGGGTCTCGTATGCCGCCCGCACTTCCTAGCTGGGCGTAGAACGCGGAGACGTCAGAACGCCCACCTCCCTACGCGCGTTTCGTCACGAACAGACGCGTTCACGGGATAAATACAGTATAGAACAGGAAGCACAGCTCTGATCTCCATATTATATGATATGTATAGAACAGGAAGCACAGCTCTGATCTCCATATTATATGATATGTATAGAACAGGAAGCACAGCTCTGATCTCCATATTATTTGATATGTATAGAACAGGAAGCACAGCTCTGATCTCCATATTATTAGATATGTATAGAACGGGAAGCACATCTCTGATCTCCATATTATTTGATATGTATAGACCAGGAAGCACAGCTCTGATCTCCATATTATTAGATATGTATAGACCAGGAAGCACAGCTCTGATCTCCATATTATATGATATGTATAGAACAGGAAGCACAGCTCTGATCTCCATATTATATGATATGTATAGACCAGGAAGCACAGCTCTGATCTCCATATTATATGATATGTATAGAACAGAAAGCACAGCTCTGATCTCCATATTATATGATATGTATAGAACAGGAAGCACAGCTCTGATCTCTATATTATTAGATATGTATAGAACAGGAAGCACAGCTCTGATCTCCATATTATTAGATATGTATAGAACAGGAAGCACAGCTCTGATCTCCATATTATTAGATATGTATAGAACAGGAAGCACAGCTCTGATCTCCATATTATTAGATATGTATAGAACAGGAAGCACATCTCTGATCTCCATATTATTAGATATGTATAGAACAGGAAGCACAGCTCTGATCTCCATATTATTAGATATGTATAGACCAGAAAGCACAGCTCTGATCTCCATATTATATGATATGTATAGAACAGGAAGCACAGCTCTGATCTCCATATTATTAGATATGTATAGAACAGGAAGCACAGCTCTGATCTCCATATTATATGATATGTATAGAACAGGAAGCACAGCTCTGATCTCCATATTATTAGATATGTATAGAACAGGAAGCACAGCTCTGATCTCCATATTATATGATATGTATAGAACGGGAAGCACAGCTCTGATCTCCATATTATATGATATGTATAGAACAGGAAGCACAGCTCTGATCTCCATATTATTAGATATGTATAGAACAGGAAGCACAGCTCTGATCTCCATATTATATGATATGTATAGAACGGGAAGCACAGCTCTGATCTCCATATTATATGATATGTATAGAACAGGAAGCACAGCTCTGATCTCCATATTATTAGATATGTATAGAACAGGAAGCACATCTCTGATCTCCATATTATTAGATATGTATAGAACAGGAAGCACAACTCTGATCTCCATATTATTAGATATGTATAGAACAGGAAGCACAGCTCTGATCTCCATATTATATGATATGTATAGAACAGGAAGCACAGCTCTGATCTCCATATTATTAAATATGTATAGAACAGGAAGCAGAGCTCTGATCTCCATATTATATGATATGTATAGCACAGGAAGCACAGCTCTGATCTCCATATTATTAGATATGTATAGAACAGGAAGCACAGCTCTGATCTCCATATTATATGATATGTATAGAACAGGAAGCACAGCTCTGATCTCCATATTATTAGATATGTATAGAACAGGAAGCACAGCTCTGATCTCCATATTATATGATATGTATAGAACAGGAAGCACAGCTCTGATCTCCATATTATTAGATATGTATAGAACAGGAAGCACAGCTCTGATCTCCATATTATATGATATGTATAGAACGGAAAGCACAGCTCTGATCTCCATATTATATGATATGTATAGAACAGGAAGCACAGCTCTGATCTCCATATTATTAGATATGTATAGAACAGGAAGCACAGCTCTGATCTCCATATTATTAGATATGTATAGAACAGGAAGCACAGCTCTGATCTCCATATTATTAGATATGTATAGAACAGGAAGCACAGCTCTGATCTCCATATTATATGATATGTATAGAACAGGAAGCACAGCTCTGATCTCCATATTATATGATATGTATAGAACAGGAAGCACAGCTCTGATCTCTATATTATATGATATGTATAGAACAGGAAGCACAGCTCTGATCTCCATATTATATGATATGTATAGAACAGGAAGCACAGCTCTGATCTCCACAATATTCGATCCTACAGGAAGCACAGCTCTGATCTCCACAATATACGATCCTACAGGAAGCACAGCTCTGATCTCCACAATATACGATCCTACAGGAAGCACAGCTACATATAATAAGATGTTGTATGTTTAGAACCAGAAGTGTAGCTCTCCAATAGATACATGTGAAACAGAGAAAGAGGAATTAAATGATACCTTTTATTAGTTCATATATTTTTATTACATAAACTATTGGGTTTCTCACATTAAAGCATAAGACTTCAAACCTGTACTGAGAAAATATATATATCCTGCCACTGTCCACTGCTTCTTTTGGAAATGCTAGTTGCTTGGCTATCAAACTTATCCAAAGGTTTCAATACTTTCAGAGTTGCACCAAAAGAAGTATAGAGTTCACACCGCACACCTGTTCTAGGGAAGTGAAGGTAGTGACATTAGAGAGCCAGGCAGCTAGCAATTTCAGAAGGGCAAAAGTCAGACAGCAGATTGTTTTTACTAAGGGGTTCCCTTAAAGTGTTCAATTGTAATCTGTTCATCCAATAAAATGTAGTAACTAAGTTTTCCCACTACCCAGAAATATCATGTCATGGTACAACACTGTACTGCTAAGGGGGGGTAATACATGGGAGAAGAGGGGGGACTAGAGAGAGAATAAAGAAGGGGGAGGGGAGGAAGAGAAAAAAGGGGGAGAATGAGAGAGGATGGATGGTTGGCTGGGAGGAAAGAAAGAAAGAAAGAAAGAAAGAAAGAAAGAAAGAAAGAAAGAAAGAAAGAAAGGGGGGGGGGTGAGAGAGGATGGATGGTTGGGAAAGAAAGATGGGGGATGGAGAGAGAGATGGAAGAGAGAAGAGGGAGAACATACAGTAAAGGAGGGGGGAGGATTAGAGAGAGAAAAATAAAGAAGAAAATATGAGAGAGAGAAAGAAGGAAAAGAGGAAAGACTAATAAAGTGAAGTTGAAGATAAGAGAGAGAAAAAAAAACTGAATAAAAAAGAAAGAGTGGAGGTGAAGTGTCGGTATCAGATGTGATAAATGCGGAGCTCAGCATGGAATACAGGATGAGAGGAGAGGTGATAATGGAAGGACTGATGGTGGAGAAGTTGGCGGAGTGCGGGGATGGAAGGAGATCTCTCTGTTCCCCTGACCTTGGGCATCCAGCACAGAGACATCCCGGCATCCTGCGTGGTCGGAGCACTCACCTTCACACCTCCCCGGAATGACACCAACCGGCCATCAGGAGAGCCCCGAGCGACCGGCCGCCGCTCCGCTCACTCCGTGATCCGGACATCCCGGGGAAGGAGAGCCGGGCTCAGCCCTCACCCTCCAGCGGCCGCTCACTGCTGATCAGCCGGGAGCCGCGAGTCCCATCCCGCACAATCATTTATATCCCGGAGCTGTCAGCGGAGAGAACCGCAACATCCCCATAGAGGAGACTGCGGACTGTGCGAGGAGGATCTCCGGAGATGAGTCATCCCACCAGCATGAGGAGGAGCTCCTCCACCTCCTCACCTGTCCTCATCCCTGTCCTCATCACTGTCCTCATCACATGTCCTCATCCTCATCACTGTCCTCATCACCTGTCCTCATCCTCATCCCTTTCCTCATCACCTATCCTCATCACTGTCCTCATCCTCATCCCTGTCCTCATCCCTGTCCTCATCCTCATCACTGTCTTCATCACCCTCCTCACCTGTCCTCATCACTGTCCTCATCCTCCTCACTGTCCCCATGCTCATCGCTGTCCCCATCCTCATCGCTGTCATCCTCATCGCTGTCCCCACCCTCATCACTGTCCCTATGCTCCTCGCTGTCCCCATCCTACTCGCTGTTCCCATGCTCATCGCTGTCCTCCTTGCTGTCTTCATCCCTGTTTCTATCATCATCGCTGTCTCCATCCTCATTGCTGTCCTCATCACTGTTTCCATACTCATCACTGTTATCCTCATCGCTGTCCTCATTGCTGTGCTCATCCTCATCACTGAACCCATCCTCATCGCTTTCATCCTCATCACTGTCCTCATCTTCCTCGCTGTCCTCATCACTGTTTCCATCCTCATCACTGTCCTCATCCTCATCACTGTCATCCTCATCCTCCTTGCTGTCCTCATCCTCCTCGCTGTCATCCTCTTCACTGTCCTCATCGCTGTCCCCATCCTTCTTGCTGCCCCCATCCTCCTTACTGTCCCCATCCTCCTCGCTGTCCCCATCACTGTTTCCATCATCATCGCTGTCCCCATCACTGTCATCCTCATTCTCCTTGCTGTCCTCGTTCTCCTCGCTGTCATCCTCTTCACTGTCCTCATCGCTGTCCCCATCCTTCTTGCTGCCCCCATCCTCCTTACTGTCCCCATCCTCCTCGCTGTCCCCATCACTGTTTCCATCATCATCGCTGTCCCCATCCTCCTCGCTGTCCCCATCCTCCTCACTGTGCCCATCACTGTTTCCATCCTCATCGCTGTTCTCATCCTCATCACTGTCCTCATCGCTGTTTCCATCCTCATTGCTGTCCTCCTCACTGTTTCCATCCTCATCACTGTTTCCATCCTCATCGCTTTCCTCATCACTGTTTCCACCCTCATTGCTGTCCTCATCCTCATCGCTGTCCTCATCCCTGTTTCCATCCTCATCGCTGTCCACATCCTCCTCACTGTCCTCATCACTGTTTCCATCCTCATCACTGTCCCCATCCTCATTGCTGTCCCCATCCTCATCGCTGTCCTTTTCACTGTTTCCATACTCATCGCTGTCCTCATCCTCATCGCTGTCCTCATCACAGTCCTCATCCTCATCATTGTCCCCATCCTCATCGCTGTCCACATCTTCATTGCTGTCCTTTTCACTGTTTCCATCCTCATCACGGTCCTCATTCTCATCAATGTCCCCATCTTCATCACTGTCCCCCTCACTGTCTTCATCCTCATCACTGTCCTCCCCCCTGTGCCTATCGCTGCCCCCATGCTCCTCACTGTCCTACCAGGCACAATGTCATCTCACTGCCAGCACTGGGCACACCTCTGCCATCCCATCTCACCCCCACCTCCCACTACACATCCCAAATACATCATCAGCACTAGGGATGGGCGGAATGGACCCCTGTTTGGTTCGCACCAGAACTTCCGAACACCACAAAAGTTTGGACCCGAATAACGAACCCCATTAAAGTCAATGGGATCCAAAATCAAAAGTGCCCATTTTGAAGGCTTATATGCAAGTAATTGGGCATACAATGGTTATAGGGGTCCGGGTCGTGCCCTCGGGGACATGTATCAATAAAAAAAAAGTTTGTGAAAAATGTCATTTTTTAATGAGCGGTGATTTTTTGATTTTTAAAGTGAAAAGCATAAAAATGAAAATTTCCTTCCAATATAGTGCCGGGGGGTCCCCTTAGTCTATCTGTAAAGTGGCAGATCTGTACCATGTTTGCATCTGCTGCAGCAATAATTGTATTTATAAAGCCAAAAAAATAAAATAAATAAAGACATTTTCCCTGCTAGCTGCCTTTATTTTGCTCAGCAACAGCTGGGGAGCCGGTGTGTATGATGAGGCCACAATGTAGTGCACTGGGAACAAGATGGGAGATGTTTTGGATACATTCTGGTGTCACTTTGACTTTGTATAAAAGTAATGGGTGGGTGAAAATTGGTCTTTGGGTGTCGGTGGCGCCTTCCCACCTTCACCCTATAGAGGTATTCTTGATGAAAGCAAGAATTGGCCTTGCTGTAAAAAATTGCAATGATATACACCTGTCAAACAGGTGCAGAAAAATGACTCTTTGTGGACAAGGAGGGAGGTTTATCCACTCTGGCAACGGTGACAGAGGATGAGGAGGATGAGGAAGGTTTCGTAAGCCAGTCCACCACCTCCTCTGCATGCTGTGGCTGGATAGCACAGGCCAACTCACTAAACAGAGGAAATGATGCCCGGACTGACCACAACGTCCACCTTTGCCTGTGGACACATTTGTTGCTGGCCCCCTTACAGTGCCAAGGGAACGTCTGCCTCTCCTTGTCCCCCCAGACATTATTGGGAGGGAGGGGGCGGTGCTTATAAGCAAATGTAAAGAAGTGGAAATCTGTACGTAGATGCACTTTAATCTATGTAAAGTGGTGTTTGGTGCATTTTAATTTTAGTACTCACACTACACAGACACACTCTACGGATACACTACAATATACTGCAATATAATGCACCAAACGTACAGTGACAACACAGAACTATATGGCGTTAAACTGGCAGTAACACACACAGAAGTAAATGATGTTAAACCGCCAGTAACGCACGCAACACTATATGGCGTTAAACTGGCATTAACACACACAGAAGTAAATGGCGTTAAACTGGCAGTAACACACACAGAAGTAAATTACGTTAAACCGCCAGTAACGCACGCAACACTATATGGTGTTAAACTGGCAGTAACGCACACAGAAGTAAATTACGTTAAACCGCCAGTAACGCACCACTATATGGTGTTAAACTGGCAGTAACGCACACAGAAGTAAATTAGTGTTAAACTGGCAGTAACGCACACAGAAGTAAATTAGTGTTAAACTGGCAGTAACGCACACAGAAGTAAATGGCGTTAAACTGCCAGTAGCGCACACAGAAGTAAATGGCGTTAAACCACCAGTAATGCACGCAACACTATATGGCGTTAAACTGGCAGTAACGCACACAGAAGTAAATGGCGTTAAACTGGCAATAACTCACAAAACAATATGGCATTAAACTGGCAATAACGCAATCAAATAGTGTTCAACCGTCACTACACTGACGCTATCTGAACAGTCCCTACTCTAACTATACACTAATGTAAAGATTACTGACACGGTCTCACTACACTGAAACTATCTGAGTTGTCCCTACTGTAGCTGCACACTATGCAAAGCTGAATGATGGTCCCCACTACACTCACACTATCCCTAGACTGACACTAAACTAATATTCTACACTGACAACTGAAGCACAATAGCACAGTATAGTACACTAACTAATAGCATTGAACAGAACCCTGTAATATCACTCTCCATGCCGAAATCACACTGAAAATGGCTGCCATTTAAAGAATACTTTTATACTGTGTGGCAGGAATGAGCCATGATTGGATAAAGTCATCATGACAGTGTCCAATCATGACTCTGACAGTGCTCTGTGCCCTGATTGGCTGAAGCTTTCACTGCTTCAGCCAATCAGGGCTTGCAATACACTGATTAGGGATGGGGCGAACAGTTTGGCCCGATCATGAGTTTGGGCCGAACAGCAAAAATTCGGCCTGAACTTGTGCTTGGGTCGAACCGTTCGCCCCATCCCTAATCAGCGCTACTATATATAGATCACAGTTTGGACAAAAGTGTTTTAAAAGGGAGATCAGGACAGGATGAAGATGCAGTTTGAGGATGAATGTCAAAATATTGGCAGGAATTAAAGCGGGAGTCCGCCGGGACTCCGCGTTTTTATTTTTTTTTTTAAAACCAGCAGCTACAAATACTGCAGCTGCTGACTTTTAAAATAGTGACACTTACCTGTCCAGCGTGCCCGCGATGTCGGCACCCGAAGTCGATCTCTAGATCGTCTTGTCGGGTGCTGCCGCCGACATCTTGGGTATGGGAATCAGGAAATGGAGCCTTTCGGCTTCATTTCCCGGTTCCCTACTGCGCATGCGCGAATCGCGCTGCGCAATAAGGATGGTCCCCGCTGCCTCTGGGATCTGTGTGTTTCCCAGCAGGCAGCGGGGCACTTGCGGAAAGGGGCGGGCACTTGCGGAAAGGGGCGTAATCTACGCCCCTTTCCGCAGAGAGCTATCCCGGAAGTGGGTGCAGAATACCTGTACTGTACAGGTATCTGCACCCCCCTCCCCCCTGAAAGGTGCCAATTGTGGCGCCGGAGGGGGGGAGGGTTCCGATGAGCGGAGGTCCACTTTAGGGTGGACCTCCGCTTTAAAGCAACCCAAAAATGTAATAGATTGCAGTTTACCAATCATCAGAAGTGGTGGCTGCATTCGTTTTCTTCATTTAGGCTCCCCCACCCCTCTGTTTTCGACTGGTGATCTGGCCAGTAACACACCTCCTATATTAGGCTATAGGTTCACACCTTTGCATTACCTCTGGGCCATATTTGCAGGTACAGCAGTCTATTCATTTGTATGGGCTGCTGTACCTGCAGGAAACACACTTAAAAAGGTCCCCAAAGTTTTTTCAAAAACGCACCCACAGGCATTGTGCTGCAGCATCATGTACAGTGCCTGGCGAAAGTATTCGGCCCCCTTGAACTTTTCAACCTTTTGCCACATTTCAGGCTTCAAACATAAAGATATTAAATTTTTATTTTTTGTGAAGAATCACCAACAAGTGGGACACAATTGTGAAGTGGAACAAAATCTATTGGATTTTTGAAACTTTTTTAACTAATAAAAAAATGAAAAGTGGGGCGTGCAAAATTATTCGGCCCCCTTGCGTTAATACTTTGTAGAGCCACCTTTTGCTGCAATTACAGCTGCAAGTCGCTTGGGGTATGTCTCTATCAGTTTTGCACATCGAGAGACTGAAATTCTTGCCCATTCTTCCTTGCAAAACAGCTCGAGCTCAGTGAGGTTGGATGGAGAGCGTTTGTGAACAGCAGTTTTCAGCTCTTTCCACAGATTCTCGATTGGATTCAGGTCTGGACTTTGACTTGGCCATTCTAACACCTGGATACGTTTATTTGTGAACCATTCCTTTGTAGATTTTGCTGTATGTTTGGGATCATTGTCTTGTTGGAAGATAAATCTCCGTCCCAGTTTCAGGTCTTTTGCAGACTCCAACAGGTTTTCATCCAGAATGGTCCTGTATTTGGCTGCATCCATCTTCCCCTCAATTTTAACCATCTTCCCTGTCCCTGCTGAAGAAAAGCAGGCCCAAATCATAATGCTGCCACCACCATGTTTGACAGTGGGGATGGTGTGTTGAGGGTGATGAGCTGTGTTGCTTTTACGCCAAACATATCGTTTTGCATTGTGGGCAAAAAGTTCGATTTTGGTTTCATCTGACCAGAGTACCTTCTTCCACATGTTTGGTGTGTCTCCCAGGTGGCTTGTGGCAAACTTTAGACGAGACTTTTTATGGATATCTTTGAGAAATGGCTTTCTTCTTGCCACTCTTCCATAAAGGCCAGATTTGTGCAGTGTACGACTGATTGTTGTCCTATGGACAGACTCTCCCACCTCAGCTGTAGTTCTCTGCAGTTCATCCAGAGTGATCATGGGCCTCTTGGCTGCATCTCTGATCAGTCTTCTCCTTGTCTGAGCTGAAAGTTTAGAGGGAGGGCCAGGTCTTGGTAGATTTGCAGTGGTCTGATACTCCTTCCATTTCAAAATGATCGCTTGCACAGTGCTCCTTGGGATGTTTAAAGCTTGGGAAATCTTTTTGTATCCAAATCCGGCTTTAAACTTCTCCACAACAGTATTACGGACCTGCCTGGTGTGTTCCTTGGTCTTCATGATGCTCTCTGCGCTTTCAACAGAACCCTGAGACTATCACAGAGCAGGTGCATTTATACAGAGACTTGATTACACACAGGTGGATTCTATTTATCACCATCAGTCATTTAGGACAACATTGGATCATTCAGAGATCCTCGCTGAACTTCTGGAGTGAGTTTGCTGTGCTGAAAGTAAAGGGGCTGAATAATTTTGCACGCACCACTTTCAGTTTTTTATTTGCTAAAAAAGTTGAAATTATCCAATAGATTTCGTTCCACTTCACAATTGTGTCCCACTTGTTGGTGATTCTTTACAAAAAATTAAAATTTTATATCTTTATGTTTGAAGCCTGAAATGTGGCAAAAGGTTGAAAAGTTCAAGGGGGCCGAATACTTTCGCAAGGCACTGTAGATTCATGCACCCACAAACGTGCTGCGTTTACAGATGCACAAGGGTGCCGTTAAGAAAGAAAAGTGTTTCTAAAGTCAAATTTTTTTTTTATTACCTTAAAGCAATTGTAAACCCTCAAAGGTTTTTGTATTAAAAATAATAAGCATGTCATACTTACCTGCTCTGTGTAATAATTTTGCACAGAGCACCCCAATCCTCTTCTTTTAAGCTCCTCCCCCCACCCCCGCCAAGTGCCCCCATAACAAGCTACTTGCTCTTAGGGAATCGTATGCTCACTGCCGAGTCCTGCTCTGTGAGTCTATACAACACAGAGAGCATGGCTCGGCCCCGCCCCCCCCACTCCCTCCTTACTGGCCGTGATTGACAACAGCAGGAGCCAGTGACTCCCACTGCTGTATATGAGCCAATGAAGAGGGAGAAAGCGGAGAGAGCCTCAGCTCACGTGCACATTGCTGGGTCAAGATTGGGCTCAAGTAGGTATAAGGGGTAGCTGGAGGGATCCTGGAAATAAAACCTTCCACTATCTGCCCCCCCCCCCCAATTCTTACCTGAGCCCTCTATCAATTCAGTGCTGTGGCAAGCTGCAGCAGTGCTGGTCTCCCTTTCTGCTCTCAAAGGACAGCAGCAGGAGCCAATCACTCAAATCCAGTAAGGAGGAAGTAGAGTAACACTGTGTGCATAGGCGTGTGCAGGGGGTGTGCCAGGTGTGCCTGGGCACACTCTAATCACACTGTGTGGATATGACTTCCCCTACTGCATGGGCTTCCCCCGTGTTGCCCCTCCCCCACAGTGCTGCTGGCTTCCCTCCTTTTCTCTCCTCTCCCATCGGCTGCTGTGGGGGTTGTTTCAGCATGAAGAGCGGGGGAAAGGCTAGTCGATATGTCATTCGCTAGCCCTTCCTTTGCTAAATAAACACAGTGAACACATTCACTGTGTTCATTCATAACTGAAGCATAGTAAACTGTTTACTATGCTTCCATCTATGAACAGGAAGCCGCTCAGCACAGAACACTTCCCATTATTTCACCGTCCAATGCAACTGAGGCTGCAGAGAAAGGCATGTGTGTTTTAACTTTGGGGTGTACACCCTAATGCAATAGTCTGCACACACCTATGGCTGTGTGTGTGTCTATGGGTGCACACAACGTGGCTCAGGAGTGTGCCCCCAAAGCATGCAGCTTGCTAGGGGGGACACAGGAGAAGAGGAGGGGAGAGTGCTGGCGAGGGACCCCAGAAGAGGTAGTAAAGAGTCACGCCGTGCAATATTCTTGCACAGAGCAGGTATGGAAGTATAAACCAATTTTTTTAATCTTAGCTAAAAGAACAAAACATGTTAATATCACTTTATTATGAAAACGAAGAGGGAATATTGCACTAATATCCAAAGTGAATACTAAAGCAGCCAGCACAGCAAGAGACAGAATTGTGTGGAATAGGTATGTGCAGCGCTAATCCGAACTGAAAATACCTGTAATGCTACAAGTTAATCTTAGGTGTAAACCAATCAATGTGGATAGATACATATAAAACAATAATATCCAATAAAACAATAAGTCCAATTAAGGTAAAAAAACAAAATGTTCTAATAAGTGGTCCAAAGAGAGGGGAGCGGAGTCCCAATGCCAACAGTAATTATCACAACTGCAAAAGATTCAACCACCACCAGCTAAGAAGAGCCTTACCGGAACATGTGGACCCAGTTAGGCTTATGCCAAATGAGCCAAAACAAGCAGGAGCTGTAAAAACACCAAAAGGATGGAGCTTCCACACCACTTCATCCTGGCCACTAGGGGATTATCCCTCCGTCCATTCCTTGGCTCAATCTCTGAGACCACTGTATAGGACAGATAACCTCAAACCAACGTATAGGCATTGTTTTCCTTAAACCACTCAAACAGTATATCCAAAAGAGACAAAAATTCTCCACATAGTATAAAACCGTAATGTATAAAATGTATTGTCAGAATAAAATCCAGAACACACATTTCCATGGATAAAAATTGCTTGAGCAAGTAATCTTTCCTGTATCGACTAGTAGAACGCAATGGCACCAACAGAGCTTGACCCTTCGCGTTTCGTCTCAACAGAAATCATCTGGGGTGTGAGATTGTCATGGTCATTGCGTTTAAATAGAAAATATGACCCCCAGGTAGAGTACAAATCAGTGACACCGCATATGCGTAATTATTCAATTACTTCATGGATAGCAAGGTGGTGCGGACGCCTGTGGATCAAGCCTCATTCTGAAAGACAGGCTTACACCCCCATCCGCCGCGTCATCAGCGCCTTGCTTCCTGAATAGCAAAATGGCGCAGACAAGTGCGGGTGAAGCCTCACTCTGAAAATCAGGCCGACATCTATATCCGCCGCGTCACCAGCCACAATTGCCAAGAATAGCCTGGAACTCATAGTGCCACCCCTCAAATAAACAAATGCAACAAAAAGGAAGTGAAACCTATAACGGTTAAACCGCGTTCAAACAACATTAGTTCTGTGAGGCAAAAAGGAAGTTCTGGACAGCCGCACTCCGGAATATAGCCTTTATTTGTAAAAAGTCCAACAGATACAAGCCACAGCAAAAAAATGGGACAAACAAGCCGACGCGTTTCACACTTAACAGTGCTTAGTCATGAGCTATGACTAAGCACTGTTTTCTGACGCGTTTCACACTTAGTGCTTAGTCATAACTCATAACTAAGCACTGTTAAGTGTGAAACGCGTCTACTTCTTATTCCCCATTTTTTGCTGTGGCTTGTATCTGTTGGACATTTTGCAAATAAAGGTTATATTCCAGAACTTCCTTTTTGGCTTATGTTGCTATATGCTTAGCCAGAACCTGGTGTTCCAGTTCTGAGGAGAGTTCTATATCCACATTTCCACCTGGAGCGATGATCC
Source organism: Lithobates pipiens (assembly GCF_037356315.1). Classification (NCBI taxonomy): domain Eukaryota; kingdom Metazoa; phylum Chordata; class Amphibia; order Anura; family Ranidae; genus Lithobates; species Lithobates pipiens. Next base: position 197,003,138 of record NW_027507789.1, on the reverse strand, counting down.
CCTTCCCTTCCCCTAGCATTAGTTCTGTATTTGAATTGGGTTTGAATAATATATTAAAAAAATGTAGTAATCATTTAAAGAATACATTTGAAAAATTGAGTCAGGGTTGGTCATCTAAACCATGTCCATAGAATCTAAGAAGGTCTAAGAATTAATTAGCACATTAAAAATATAAATATACAATATATATATATATATATATAAATTCTATTATATTATTTTATATATATATATATATATATATATATATATATATATATACATATATATTATATATACATATAGGTGGGCTCCTGAAGAGCATGCGCTATGTTTTTCAAGTTTAAAGCTTTACCCAAACTACAGTTTGGTTTGGGCCTATTTGACTAAATTTGGCTTCTGTGTCAGTCTGACTGGACTGTGAGATGTTCAGCCTGGCCACAGGGGGCACTGTCTCTGGTGGCGGGCGTGGAACTATGGTCTGGTTAGACACTTGAATTATTCCCTCTCGGAGTCAGGTCAGTGGGAGTGGCCCTCCCTCTGTGCCCTCTGGGAGAGGGTATTTAAGACACGGACGTCACATAGTTCGGGGGTTCCGGTCCAGTATGCTGTGCTGAGTATATGGTCCTGGTCCTCCTGACCAGCCCCCGAGAAGGCTATGGCCTGGGGTGCAGTTCCACCCGACTTTGTTGCCTTGGGGCTGGCTAGCCCAAGGCAAGGGACCTAAGGAAGGATTCCATGGTGGATGGGTGCTGTCTCCGGTCCGGGAGAGACCCAGTATACTTCGAGCATTCCAGGGGAGGACTCTTTACAAAAAAATAAAAAATACATGTAAATAATTGAATAGCCCCTCTATAATGTATATGATACCCAAATCCATAATTCTAAATACATGTAGAATGGTATAGGTGATGTGAAGGACAGCTAGTACAAAAGCATCATGCCTTATTTATAAAGGCGTTCATTTCCCACTCCACGTTAATACCGGACGGGGGGTAGGACTGTAACTCATAAATCCAGAAAGTTTCTAGACATGAGACACCTCTGGGAGTAGCTCCACCCCTCCAAGGGGGAATGTATCTGTCTATAATTATAAATTCTGTACCTCTTGGGTCACGATTATGACGTTGCTGGTAATGTTTGTGTACACTGTGATTGGTAACGTCTTTCTTAATGTTGGCTATGTGTTTCTTGACTCTCACTGAAAAAGAACGGATAGTTCTACCAACATATTGCTTGCCACATGAGCAAGTCACCAGATAAACAATGTTTTTAGTGGCACATGTGAAAAAATGTTTCATACAGTAAGAATGATTAGTAACCGTGGATCTAAATTGTTGTGTCTTCTACCATGTGCATCGTGTTGGCACACATTACACTTTTTACAAGGATAATAACCCATTTGATTGTGAAAAAAAGAGGGTCTAACGGGAGGGTGAATAATTATAGGAGCAATATTACTCTGTAAGTAAGGGGCACCTCTGTAGATGACCTTTTCCCTATCCAGAAAACAATGGACCCAAAATGCGATCATTTTTCAACATATCCCAATGTTTATTAAGGATGTGTTTAATTTGTCTGTGTTGAATAGAAAAAAAAGGTAAACATAGACCATTTACAGGAATCGTCATTGCTTTGGCGAGGTTTATCTGCCAACAAAGACCTCCTATCAACTTTAACGGTTTTCTGGAATTCCGAATCAACCTCACCCTGATCGCACCTTTTGTCAAGGAATCTCTTTCTCAAGATTAGGGCTTGTTTAAAATCCTGGGCATCAGTACAGTTCTTCTGCAGACACAAAAATGGGCTGCAAGGAACTAATCTGTGGTGACAACTGTCGATTGGAATAAACCCATTGCGGTCAGTGGGGTTAAAAGTAAGTTTTGAGTTTAAATTGTCGATCAGAGATTTCAATCTCTAAATCCAGAAAATAAATTTTCTTATGATTGAATTCATATGTTAGCTAGATAACTCGATCATTCTCATTTAATGAAATGAAAAACTGGTGCAAAGATTCAGGGCTAGCGTCCCACAGGAGGAGGATGTCGTCTATATATCTAGCCCAGAGGACCAATTGAGGTCTATTCTGGGCATAGATAACATCCTCCTCCCACTTGGCCATAAAGAGATTGGCAAGACTAGAGGCAACCTTCGCTCCCATCGCCATACCCTTTTGCTGTACATAGAATTGGTTATTGAACCGGAAATAATTGTGTTTGGTGGCTAACACCGTATCTATCCACATTGATTGGTTTACACCTAAGTTTACCTTGTAGAATTACAGGTATTTTCAGTTCAGATAAATGCTGCACATACCTTTTCCCAACATCACTTTATTGCATTTAGCATTCATGGATATCACCTGTGCTTTTTTGATCACTTTATTTAATAGTAAATCTGTAATCCCCCCCAAAAAAGGATTTTGGTTATAGCGGTAAGGAACTCAAAGCCTTGAAATAGTTTTATTGTTGTTTGTGTCTCCTCCGGAAAGATTCACCCTCTCTATTTGACCCCCCCCCCCGTTCACATAGCATGCCAAATTGCAGCCTATTGCAACAGCACCATCCAAATCAGTGCAACGCAGACTTTGCAACGCCACACACCGATTCCCAAAAGTAGTTCCTGCACTACTTTTGCCGACTTCGGGGCCGATTTCAGTAGACATCTGTGCATGAACCCGCAGAGATGTCTTTCAACACGCCCCCCCAACTCACAATGTTCAGCATGATTTCAAACCCGCCTTCGGTGTGAATGAGGACTGAACCAGAGACCATTCTCATTGGAATAGAAAATGAGAGGAAATCAAAAATATTATGGCTGCCTCCAAAACAGAAAAAGGGGAAAGCTTCAAATAAGAAAATTTGTTTTGGTGACAAATGTGGAAGTAGCGATTTCTCTCACTCTCACTTCCTATTGTACCATTGGAATAGAAAGTGAAAGAAAATCTCACTATTGGAAAGCAAAAAACCGAAATGAGTTTTAAAGAGGAAGTAAACCCTGATGGGTTTACTTCCTCTTTGATTCCCTGCAAAGGTAAAGCATAATGGACTACTATGCATCGCATAGTAGTCCATTATGTGTCACTTACCTGACACAGGAGCCAGCGATGTCACCGCTGTCCCCTGTAGTCCGGAGTGTCCATCTTCTCAGTGGGTCTCGCTGCTCCGGGGCTGTCATTCGACGAAGCCGCAATGATGTCACTCCCGTTCATGTGCATGGGAGCCGCCACTCGCGGCATATCACCGTTGACAGCTCAGTGCAGCTGCACGCCGCTGTCTACAGCGCATGCGCCGTAGACAGCGGTGCCTGTGTTTTGGCAAATATCTCCTAAACCGTGTAGGTTTAGGAGATATTTCTTGGACCTACAGGTAAGCCTTAATCTAGGTTTACCTGTAGGTCAAAGTGGTTTGTTAGGGTTCACAACCACTTTATCTATTTCCTATGCTTGGTCTTTGTGCTGGGTTCATGCAGTGAGCGTTCTCTCAGTACAGAAACATGAGCAGCCCAGCAGGACATATAAGAGACATGTGGGCATTAAAGCTCACCCTTTTGAAACTGCACCTATGTGCTACACGGACAGCAACAGATTAATTTACTCTATGTGTTGCTTATCTAATCCTGCTACTTCTTCGGCCATTATAACTGATATAGTCAGTACTATGTACACAGCTAAGTACACTCCGCAAGTTCACCTACCCCATATGTCAGTGCTGCGGTCTGGCCAGTGGTGGCTCAGAAACTGGACACTGTATTGTGGGAAGGCAGAGGAAGCAAAGTGTCCTTCCCCATTCCTGAATTGCCAAAAGGTACACTTTATTACCAAAAGTATTGGGAAGCATGCCTTTACACACGCACATGAACTTTAAAGCGGGAGTTCCGCCGTTTTTTGTTTTTAAAAGTCAGCAGCTACAAATACTGCAGCTGCTGACTTTTAAAATATGGACACTTACCCGCCCAGCGTGCCCGCGATGTCGGCACCCAAAGCCGATCTCTCGATCGGCTCTCAGGTGCTGCCGCCGCCATCTTCGGTATGGGAATCAGGAAGTGCTTCCTGGTTCCCTACTGCGCATGCACGAGTCGCGCTGCTCAATAAGGATGGTCCCTGCTGTCTCTGGGATCCGTGTGTTTCCCAGCAGACAGCGGGGGCCCCGCAGGAAGTGACGTAAATACCCACAGAATCTGCGGCTATCTATGCCCGGAAGTGGGTGCAAATACCTGTATTACACAGGTATCTGCACCCCCCTCCCCCCTGAAATTGTGGCACCGGAGGGGGGGGGGGAGGGTTCCAATGAGCGGAAGTTCCACTTTAGGGTGGAGCTTCGCTTTAATGGCATCCCAGTCTTAGTCCATAGGGTTCAATATTGAGTCGGACCACCCTTTGCAGCTATAACAGCTTCAACTCTTCTGTGAAGGCTGTCCACAAGGTTTAAGAGTGTGTCAATGTGAATGTTTGACCGTTCTTTCAGAAGAACATTTGTGAGCTTAGGCACTGATGTGGACGAGAAGCCCTGGCTCGCAGTCTCTGCTCTAATTCATCCCAAAGGTGTTCTATCAAGTTGAAGTCAGTACTCTGTCCAGGCCAGCCAAGTTCCCCTACCCCAAACTCGCTCATCCATGTCTCTATGGGCCTTGCTTTGTGCACTAGTCCAAATCATTTGGTGGAGGGGGGATTATGGTGTGGGTTTTTTTTTCAGGGGTTGGGCTTGGCCCCTTAGTTCCAGTGAAGGAATCTATTAAGGCATCAGCAAGCCAAGACATTTTGTACAATTTCATGTGCCCAACATTGTGGGAACAGTTTGGGGATGGCCCCTTCCTGTTACAACATGACTGTACACCAGTGCACAAACATGGTCCATAAAGACATGGATGAGCAGGTTTGGGGTGGAGGAACTTGACTGGCCGGCACAGAGCCCTGACCTCAATCCAATTCTATTGAACATCTTTAGGATGAATTAGAGCGGAGACTGAGTCAGCCCTTCTCGTACACATCAGTGCCTGACCTCACAAATGCTCTTCTGGAAGAATGGTCAAACATTCCCATAGACACACTCCTAAACCTTGTGGACAGCCTTCCCAGAAGAGTTGAAGCTCTTATAGCGGCAAAGGGTGGGCCAACTCAATATTGGACCCCTTTGGACTAAGACTGGGATGTCATTAAAGTTCATGTGCTTGTAAAGGCTGGCGTCCCAATACCTTTGGTAATATAGTGTACATAAGGCCTACTACACCGCATGGATTGGAGTTTTTTTTACCCCCAATCTGACAGATTTTCATTAAGATTCTGATTAGGAAAAATCCCCCAAACCTTCTCTTGAATTAATTGCCAACTGCTGTGTGTCTGTTAAAAGACGGATGATGCCTGCTATCATAGAAAAGCAGGGGGTGTCATAACTGCGTCAAGTACACCCATGCAGCCCTGCCCGCATTTCAGTGGAACCCCACCCATCACCCATGCTCCATTTTGGGGATCCAAGACTGTTCTTCCAAAATATAAATAACCACAAGCTTTACCTCCTTCTTAAAAAAAAAAAAAAGAGTTCCGATTCTATATGTGCTTTCCATAGATTTGCATATTGATTGGCGTATTTGTGTCACAACAGCACAGTTTGAAATTCAGCTGCAGCTCTTTGAAATCATAGGGAGAAGATTAATAATACACGTTCCCCATTGTGACCGGAGTGAAAGCGACTGCCGGTAGAGTGATTATATCATTGTGCCGTGTTCGAGAGCTTTCCTGTCACCTTGCGACCACTCAGTCATTCTCATGTAAATTGTAATGTAGAGCAGCGTGTGAGAGAGATGGAGCATTATATCCTCAGTGTGGGCCAAGAAGTGACACCGTCAGATGATACAAGTCACTGGGAGAAAATGACAGTGCAGGCTGGAGGACAGGTATCTCCTGAGTAATTCCCGACATAACTGCCCTGATCCTTTTTTTTTATCTCTACATCCATCTGGATAGAAGGTAGGGGGACAGCCAGGGTGGCATCCTCCATTGCATCTCCGTCTAAAATGTATTTGTCAGTTTTAGGTAGGGCTGCCATCTTTTGTTCAGGTCAAACCCGAACACTTTAGTGGCGCACAGCAATTATTTTCTTTATATAAACTATGCATATATTTTGCAATTAAATATAATTTCTTAAATGAAGTTAAGCACAAGGGTCCCCCTTTACATCAGAGTCCACAGTGTTCCCCTTTTACATCAGAGTCCACAGTGTTCCCCTTTTACATCAGAGTCCACAGTGTTCCCCTTTTACATCAGAGTCCACAGTGTTCCCTCTTGATCCTTTGGAAACAGTCAAATACTTTGATTGATGGAAAAGAAATCCTCCTTATCATGTCCAGGAATGACTTCCACCCAGGTTTTTTTTACGCCACGTAGTACACTTCCGGACTTACCGGAAGACTAGGTCCGACTGAATCATTCCGTCGGATAATCCGATCGTGTGTGGGGTAATCTGATTGTTTTTCTTAAAAAAAAAAAAAAATTCAGATGGACCTAGAAATAGAACATGTTTCAAATCTGTCCGACGGACTCAATTCCTGTCGGGAAAACCGTTCATCTGTATGCTGGTCTGATGGACCAAATAAGACGCAAGGGCAGCTATTGGCTACTGGCTATTGAACTTCCTTTTCTAGTCCCCTTGTACGTCATCACGTTTAAAACGGAAGGTCTTTCGAACTGACTTTAGTCCGTTTGTGTGTCAGCATCGGAAGTCCATCGGGAAGACCGTCTGACCTTTTCTGCCGGAAAGTCCAGTCATGTGTACGCGGCATTAGCAAAACTCTTTGGCAAGATCATTCTTTGAAAGGCCAGCTCCCTCCAGGAATACACTCCAGCAGGCAGTTAAAGCTCTTGGCTGAGGAAAGGTCCATGTCCTTTGTGATCCTTTTAAACACACATTCTCCCTGGGCAGAAGCCAGAGAGGATCAGAATACCCTGAAAAGATGCCCCCAAATATTTATCATCTCTCAAACCTTACTTCTGAACAAGCATTTCCAAGCTGGACCAATATAACTATGCAAATATTGCCTCACCTAAACCTCAGCTTTGAAAAGAACCTATTAGGACAGAAATACCATTGCTGGTCCAAGCTTGAAGCGGTGAGTTACTGCCCCGCAACAAGCAAGCGTATCACCTGATATGCACGTTTATTTCAGGTTACCGGCTTACTAAATAGTGATAGATGCTTACAGGCATGTACTGGCCATTGGGACTACTGGGAGTTTCCCGGTGGGCTGATGGCTCAGTGGGCCACTCTGATGTAAGGGGGCTGGTGATGGGACACTCTGATGTAAGGGGGTGCTGATGGGGCACTCTGATGTAAGGGGGCTGGTAATGGGACCCTCTGATGTAAGGGGTGCTGATGGGACACTCTGATGTAAGGGGGCTGGTGATGGGATACTCTGTTGTAAGGGGGCTGGTGATGGGACACTCTGTTGTAAGGGGGCTGGTGATGGGACACTCTGTTGTAAGGGGGCTGGTGATGGGACACTCTGTTGTAAGGGGGCTGGTGATGGGACACTCTGTTGTAAGGGGGCTGGTGATGGGACACTCTGTTGTAAGGGGGCTGGTGATGGGACACTCTGTTGTAAGGGGGCTGGTGATGGGACACTCTGTTGTAAAGGGGCTGGTGATGGGACACTCTGTTGTAAGGGGGCTGGTGATGGGACACTCTGTTGTAAGGGGGCTGGTGATGGGACACTCTGTTGTAAGGGGGCTGGTGATGGGACACTCTGTTGTAAGGGGGCTGGTGATGGGACACTCTGTTGTAAGGGGGCTGGTGATGGGACACTCTGTTGTAAGGGGGCTGGTGATGGGACACTCTGTTGTAAGGGGGCTGGTGATGGGACACTCTGTTGTAAGGGGGCTGGTGATGGGGCACTCTGTTGTAAGGGGGCTGGTGATGGGACACTCTGTTGTAAGGGGGCTGGTGATGGGACACTCTGTTGTAAGGGGGCTGGTGATGGGACACTCTGTTGTAAGGGGGCTGGTGATGGGACACTCTGTTGTAAGGGGGCTGGTGATGGGACACTCTGTTGTAAGGGGGCTGGTGATGGGACACTCTGATGTAAGGGATGCTGATGGGACACTCTGATGTAAGGGGGCTGGTAATGGGACCCTCTGATGTAAGGGGTGCTGATGGGACACTCTGATGTAAGGGGGCTGCTGATGGGACACTCTGATGTAAGGGAGTGCTGATGGGACACTCTGATGTAAGGGAGTGCTGATGGGACACTCAAAATGTAAGTGGGCCAGTCTGGATGAAGTCCAGGGCCAAATTTCTGTCCCAGTCCAGCCCTGGATGCTTAATTGTTATGATGAACCTTTGGCTGCAATACTCTCAGTCACATATCCAGACAACAAACCCTGCAAAGCCATGTGGATCTCATTTCAGCACCTTGGTCAGCTACTCCCCACATAATGCTTCTTCCTACTGACTGGCCAAATTCTGTTCTAACACGAAAACTGAGACTTGGTCCAGATTTTAATACAGGAACAATGAGCAAGTAGCACTCCCATTCTGATACAAGGACTGCTTTAAAGCAGTTCTACAGAAGATGTGAAAATTACTAAACTGACACTTTGAGTTAGCAGATACCAAGAGGTGCTTTTAGGTGGCTCGGTTTTGTTTCAAAGCACCCTGAAGCCGAGGCTTATCTAATTGCAATGAAGGTCTATTAGTTCATGTAGGAATTTTTAAGTGGCTGGGAAAGGGTAGTCAATCCTGTTAAGGATACCCATTACACCTAAGTATACAGTATGTACTTTTATTTGTGTATTCGTTTGGGGTTCCTGCAAAAAGGTGCTTTTATATATTGTGCCAGTGTGAGGCCCTGCCACTGGGAAAATATAGGAGAAAAGGACACGTGATTTGCATTAAGGCTTATTGTGACGTTTCAGACTATGATTCCTGAGAGGAAAAAGCTGTGTTTTTTGTTTTCTTCAGATTCTGTAGTCCCAGATTGGAGCCTGGAGCTTGAAGGTTCCAAAGAGTGGGATGGAACTTTCAGTCCTGTGTTCAGAAGATTTTACTTGTGTGATTACACAGATGGGCAGCGTGGTTATATACTGAAGCCTAAGGATAGCTCAGAGCTCTCAGTTTGGAGAAAGCTCCCATATTGGAGACAGGAAGTCTCACCCAGGGGTCAGAGGAGCACCAGCCAAGAGTCAAGAGACAGGAGGTCTCAACCAGGGGTCAGAGGGGCCAGAGGGGCCAGAGGGGCCCCACCTAGTAGCCAGTAGGAGTTCTTGTTCCAGGAATCAGGTGGGCTCCTATTGGGTTTTCAGGACAACCCCTATCCAGAATCTAAGAGTGGGTCATGCAGCAGGGGCCTGTGACTAAAGACTAAGAGAGCTAAGTGAATCAGAAGAGCTGGGTAACACATTTAGAGGGACTAGTAAGAAGAGAAGCAATGCTGCTAACGGGAGTCAGGTGGCTTGGCATTTTCAGTAGACTATTAATGTTTATGTGGACGAACCCCTGCATGAGCAACTAATGATTATGTGAACTTTCCGTTTTGTTCAATAAACGTGGGCTGCCATGCAGTTTGAATTGGCGCAATTTAATTCATGGGCGTTTTTGTGTAATGAGATTAGCGGTGAAGCCTAAAAGTCTTTTAGAATATGTATTTGTCTATGAACTACTATTATAAAGATGAATTCTGGGTATAGTATACTTTTACATAGTTGCATTGGTCCAGCTTTGACCAATGTAACCATGTATAGGCTATACCTGGCTAATGCCCCTGGAAGCTGAAAATCACTGAAGTAGACACCACCAGTGGATGGCTGGTGCTCAGAATTCTTGGGGGGGGGGGGGGGGAGCACGCAAACAAACTAAAAAATTCTGAAACAAAAACATCAATTGCAGCCACTGTGCCATCAAATGCAGCCAACTGTGCCCATCATATGCAGCCAACTGTGCCCCATCAATTGCAGCCTTGGTGCCCATAATATGCACCCAATGTACCCAGCAAATGCACCCAACTGTGCCCCATCACTTGCAGCGTCGGTGCCCATAATATGCACCCAATGTACCCAGCAAATGCACCCAACTGTGCCCCATCACTTGCAGCGTCGGTGCCCATAATATGCACCCAATGTACCCAGCAAATGCAGCCAACTGGGCCCATCAATTGCAGCCTCGGTGCCCATAATATGCAGTCACTATACTCAGCAAATTGCAGCCCCTGTGCCAATAATATGTAGCCACTGTGTCCCCCCACCCGCTTGCCTGGCCGAGGTAATGGGACAGGCGGCGAGCTGTGGGACTGGTAGTGCGGCGACTGCTCTTGTGTCTTCCATGCTCGTCTTCTTCCTGTTCTGCGAGGGGGCCAATGGGATCACCGCTGCCTTCAGCCAATCAGGTGACCAGTATTACATCTGCGCCTCCTGATTGGCTGAGAGACGGTTCTGTGTTAGCAAAGCAAATATACATTTGCTTTGCTAACACACCTGGGTCAACCGCAGTTGACCTTTTTTGAAGCCTATGGCTCTAATCAGGTGCTTCGAAAACACCCCCCCGCGCTGCTGGAGCCCAGCATCCGAAACGGGACTGGGCGCCTGAATAGGGGGTGGCTACAGCACCCATGGATAGATTCATGCAATGCACGAATCTATCCATACTACACAGAGGGGGTGGCTGGAGAGAGGGGGCGGCACTTGTGCGCCTACTTGACACTACTACTCTAGTGATCTCCACTTGTATCCAGGTCCCGTCCTGAGTTATCTGTTTGGATATTGTGGAGATGCAGGGAGGCAATGTCACGCTCTCCACCTAATCCAATCACAGAATGCTTTGCATTCAGCCAAAGCATTCTTTGAATGGCACCCGTGTTGAATGGCTGACCTCCTACGTTCAGAATGCATCAGCGAGTGGCTTAACACACAGGCCTGGAAGATAGTGGAGATCACTGGAGTAGTATTGTCTACTTCAGTGATTTCCAGCTTTCAGAGGTATCAGCCAGGTAAGGAATATACAAAGTTTCATTGGTCCAAACCGGATCAATGTATCCATTTAAAATTATAGTATACCTGGAATTCATCTTTGAAGACGGGATGTGGTGTTTGGACAGGATGACCATCATTGCACCACCCACTTCCTCCCGTGCCTCAATGTTATATAGTAAAACTGCCAACAATGGTGGTGATGGACCATGGGAGCCAGGTCACAGCTTGACTTTACAAGTTCTGGAGGGTACTGATCCACCTCTGAATATTTGTTTCCTCTCTGCAATAGTGGCATATATCCCTTCACACGGGGCCTATCGTATCGTCTCTATCCTGCAGCACTTTCCTATCAGACTGGCCAGCTGTATTTACAGTGTACAGCCAGCACTTACTGTACAGAGATCCCGGGAGGACAGGCTGTAACAGAACCAGCAATAAATCACAGGAGGACTGCGGAGTGTAATGAAAGATCAATGACAAGAGCATTTCAATTATCCACAGGAATCTCTCTTTGTCTTTCTCTACTGAACGTCTTCAAAAGCACCAGAAAAGAATATGACAGAACTTTTGTGATCACACAGATTTCCCTTTGGTAATTGAAGGCTCTTAAAGAAGAACTCCGATCGAATGAAATGACTATTCAGTATTAGCTCACCAAACTTACATTTTCTCACAATGTCACAGCAGCTGATATTTAAAAGTAAACCTATACACTAAAATCTCATCTAATCTTGAACATTTTTATACAATGTTGAAAACGTATAAATCTTCTTTAAATCAGAATTATTTTTTTTTTTAATTAATACCATGAAGGACTTTCTTCAGGCACCATTATAGGGTGACAACGCTCTTATCCTACCATCCAATTGCACTCCTTGTTGTCACCAAGGGGACTACAAGTGCAGGTTTAAATAAACATTTTGCAGGCACAGTTCACTGAAACACCACACAGCTATTGCATAGGCGTGCGCACAGGGTATGCCGAGAGTGCCTGGGCACACCCTAAACACCCTGAGTGGTGCAGATTCCCCCCCACACAGCTATTGCATAGGCGTGCGCACAGGGTGTGCTGGGAGTGCCTGGGCACACCCTAAACATCCCAAGTGGTGCCGATTCCCCCCCCACACAGCTATTGCATAGGCATGCGCACAGGGTGTGCCGACAGTGCCTGGGCACACCCTAAACACCCTGAGTGGTGCTGATTCCTCCCACACAGCTATTGCATAGGCATGCTCACAGGGTGTGCTGGGAGTGCCTGGGCACACCCTAAACATCCCAAGTGGTGCCGATTCCCCCCCCCCCCCACACAGCTATTGCATAGGCGTGCGCACAGGGTGTGCCGACAGTGCCTGGGCACACCCTAAACAACCTGAGTGGTGCCGATTCCCTTCCTTTTCTGAGCGAACACAGTGAGTGATCTGTACTGATCGCTCCTGTCTCATTCTTAACTGAAGCATTGAAATCTAATGCAAAAAATTGCATTTTTAGTTTTAGTCCCATTTTAGTCTTCTGCAATTGTTTTAGTTTTAGTCATATTTAGTCGACTAAATCTCCAGTACATTTTAGTCTACTAAAACTCATTTTAGTCGTCTAAAATCGAATAGGTGTAATTAAATTGTAATGCATTAGTTAACATTTCTCTACAATTTCCAAACTCATTATATACTGCTGGAGTGAAAAATCTCATGTTATTTATTATGGCACTGAGGTCTGAACTGAGCACTACAGACCAGTGTTAATTTTGAGTCGTAGTCTTTTGACTGAAATGGGATTTTAGTTTTAGTCCCATTTTAGTTTTAGTCGACTAAAATAATATTAATTTAGTCGACTAAAATGTTTTAGTCGACAAAATTAACACTGATACACACGCACACACACACACACGTTTGTGTTCCAGGGTGCACACCCTAATGCAATAGGCTAGGTTCATTTTTTTTTTATGTTTGTATATATGTAGTTATTATTTGTAGATGTGTATAAGCTAATTATGTCATATAGATAATATCTGCAAGGAAAAAGAAAGAATATTTTTCAGAACATGCATATATGGTTTTAGAAATAAGGAAACTATGTATTAGTTTAACCACTTGACATCCGCGCTATAGCCGAATGACGGCCACAGAGCGGATCTGAATTCCCGGGAGGCCGTCATATGACGTCCTCCCCTGTGAACGCTCCCTGCGAGCGCCGTGATCACCGTATCACTGAGACTCAGGTGATCACCTATCCGAGTAAGGGGCTGGTCCCAGCCCCTTACCATGTGATCAGCTGTCAGCCAATGACAGCTGATCACATGATCAATACAAAAGCTCGGTGATTGTTTTTTTTTTTTCCTCACGCTGACAGCAGAGGAGAAAAAAAAGGCGATCACCAGCTCACCTTAAAGGGACATAGGTCCCGAAAAGAAAGACGCAATTATGCCTCATTTATGCCATCTGACATCACTGCCACCTATCGGTGCCCACAAGTGGCATCTATCAATGCCCACCAGTGTAACCGATCAGTGCCCATCACTGTGACCCATCAGTGCCGCCTCATCAGCGTACATCAATGTGGAACAAAAATTACCCGTTTTTTTTTTTGTTTATGTTTTTTTCAATTCGGGCTTTTTACATTTAAAAAAAAAAATTGCACAGGTGATCAAATGTCACCAAAAGAAAGCTTTATTTGGGGGAAAAATTATACAAATTTCATTTGGGTACAGTGTTGTATGACCGCGCAATTGTCATTCAAAGTGCATCAGCGCTGAAAGCTGAAAATTGGTCTGGATAGGAGGGGGGTTCAAGTGCCCAGTAAGCAAGTGGTTAATAAGGAGATAAGCATTATATTTTTCAACAAGAATGTATACTGGTCTGTAAATTATGAAATTCTATAATAAAAGACAGATAAATGAAAAAAAAAAAAAAAAGAAAATGCAATAGGCTGCGCACACCAATGAGCTATTGCTAGCGCGCATGTAAAAAGGAAGCGGCTGCAAAGAGGCTGCAGGTGATTAACAGCACTGAGATGCAACAAAGGATGAAAAAAAAAAGGTGAAATCGATATTTTATTTACAAAATGTAATGTGTTTATGATATACACTGCACAGAGCACACTAACTGTCATTCACTTTAGACTGACATCTACTAATGCGGAATCTAATTGTGTGTCTGTGCCCGTCCCTTTACACATGACCAATAACAGCATTGCCTAAAAATAGAAAGAAAATAGGAATAGAGGCAGCAGAGGCCCGTAGCATCATGAAAGACGAGCTCTTCCCCCATCCTGGTTCGGATCTGCTCAGCCATGATTTGCTGAACATCAGGATCAGCCATACGGGGCAGACTGTGTGCTGATCCGTGTATCAGTCCTGCAGGGATGTACAGTCAGGGATGTGCTTGGAGATTCAAGAAGGTCTATGCAGCCTTCCGCCTGTCATTGATTTGAAGTGGCCGCCTGTATGCGGCTGCAGGGCTGCTGTTAGAAATCATGTGGGGCCCCATAATGCCTACATGACAGGGTCCCCCCCCCCCCAGATAATATAAAAATAATTTTTTGCTACAAATACAATAAAATCATTATTATATGACATATTTACCACCCCCCTTTCCCCTCTCTTCATCCTGAAACATCCGCTTGTGTACCTGCAGCAGCTGCCGCTGAGAGAGGAGAGGGGAGAAGCCGGAAACGCTGCAGGGAAAAGGGGCACACATGGGGGGGGGGGCTGGAAAACAGGGGGATAGGTATGCAGATGCTAAAACTGATCCCTCTGCAGCACTGCTGGAGGCATAGCTCCCAACTGTCCCTGATTTTGAGGGACTGTCCCTGATTTGGAGCAATGTCCCTCTGTCCCTCATTCCTCCTCATTTGTCCCTCATTTGGTCTGATCTATATAGTTGTATATAAAATGCACTTTTTATCTTTCAAAAAGTGTTTCCCAGTGCTAAACCTTTCATCAAATTTCTAAATGACTGTATTTGCAAATCTTTAAAGCCAATATAAAGGAATAGTAGTCCTAAAAAAAAAAAAGCTCTTGTGGATTTGATTAACCTTTTTTTTTGGTTAATTCTCCTTCAAGGGGGTGTGGCAGGGGGCGTGTCCTATTCCTACATACGTTTGCTAGTACCCTGTTTCCCCGAAAATAAGACCTAGCGTGATTGTCGGTGATGGCTGCAATATAAGCCCTACCCCGCAAATAAGCCCTACCCTGTTTCCCCGATAATAAGCCCTACCCTGAAAATAAGACTTTTAACTAGGGCTTATTTGGGGGGTAGGGCTAATATTGCAGCCATCACCGACAATCACGCTAGGTCTTATTTTGGGGGGAAACAGGGTAGGTGTTCCTCATTCCCATCTCAAAATGTTGGGAGGTATGCTGGAGGGAGGGAGGGGAGGAGAAGCTGGCAGCGCTGCAGGGCCAGACAGAAGAGGATCAGTGTCTGCAGTAAGGCAGTACAGCTGGCCCTCCTGCGCAGCAGGTGCCTGCCCCCCCCCCCCCTTTTGAACTGATGGGGCCAGTACAGGAGGGCTGGCTGTACTGCCTTATCAGCGGCCCTGTGCGGTTGCATGGAACCTTGCGGATGAAGCCTGCCCTTCACATGGATGTATGGATGGCTACACCCCTGTGAATGAGTCCTAAAGATAATAATCCTGGTAGAGGGAGAGAAGACTATACAAGGAATCTGCTGCACCACATCTTTATATGAATGGGTAGAAGTTACATTCGGATTGTTTTTACTGTAGAGATGAAGACATCTCAGCACTCGCCCAAATGGTTTCTTTTTAATTGAGAGTTGGGAACATTTCCCAACATAAAGCCTCCCTCATTGTTCCTTAGTGTTCCAGATTGTTCCAGATACTCGTAAAATTGATGAATGGGAAATGTCTTCAACATGACAGAAGTCTAGTTGACTGTGCTTAATGGCCCATACACACAATCCGAAAATCAGACGACAGATCGTGCGTTTTTTTTTGCATGCTAGTCGCATATCGAAAATGGAGAGGTTACTAAAGTTACGAAAATTCTCGTATGACAGAATAAAAAATTGTAATGTGTTGAAGTGTATTTGTATTGTATTTTCGGGTGACAACTATACTAATTAACCACTTAAGGACTGAAAGATTTTCCCTCTTAATGACCAGGCCATTTTTTTTTTTTTTGCGATACGGCACTGTGTGGCTTTAACTGACAATTGTGTGACGCTGTACCCAATCAAAATTGCTGTCCGTTTTTCCTCCACAAATAGAGCTTTCTTATGGTGGTATTTGATCACCTCTGTGTTTTTTTTTTTTTGCTTCTATAAACAAAAAACAATTTTGTAAAAAAAAAAAAAAAAAGTAATAATATTTTTAACTTTTTTCTATAATAATGTAGCGGATGACATTTTGGACAAAGTGTCATTCATGTGTAAAGTTAGTTTTTGCCTCAGAACAGTAGTGGGGTTCTGAGGGTTAATTATGGAGGTTAACTTTGACATCAGTCTGGCCGGGCTGTGTTAGAAGTTCTGCCTGGTCATGTGTACAGTGAGGTGCACATGACAGGCCAGAACCAGGCCTGGTTGGACGTTTTGGGTATCAGCTTCCTCGGAACCAATCAGTGGGTGTGCCGGGCCCCGCTGAGGAGTCTGGGAAGGGGTACTTAAGATGTTGGGGTCACGTGTTACGGGTGGTTCGTTCGTGAGGTCCTATCGGTATGCTCCTGATTCTGGACTGGGGTAGACCCGCAAGGGGTCCCGGTCGCGTTCGCCGCAACATGCTTCGGTTGGTTACCCCCAATAGACCTACCTGGTCTGGGAAAAGGATCCGTCTGTTCCCGAGTCTCGGAACCGGCTGGTCTGAGGCACAGTAACTGAGGGAGGATTCAAGGTGTCCGGGCGTGCTCTCGGCTTGGAGGGGCACCACAGGTCGTGAAAGTGACCGGGGAGGACTCTTCGGAGGAGGGCCGACAAGCTGGCATCCCAAGAAGTGCCTGGTTACTGAGTTGGAAAGGACATTGACGAATCCACACTTTTTCCAGTACTGTCAAGGAGGCAGAGAACGTTCCAGGTACTGAGGAAAAAGGTTCCTGTTCACTTTCAGTTACAACTTGTTCAAGGTCAGAGATTTTACAAGTTCTGAGTCAAAATGCTGACTGCCATAATCTCTGGCTAGAGATTTGTTCAGCCTTGAAGTGCCCAGCTGCGAGTGGCTACTCTCTGGGTGGTACTAGAGACTTGTTATTCCTGTACTTCAAGGTGCCTGAGTTTCTTCACCCTTGCCCTCTGTTCCCATACGAGACTTATACATACATACATACACACATATATACATATATTATATATATATATATATATATATATATATACATACATATATACATACACACACACACACACACACACACACACACACACACACACACACATTTATTATGTAAAAAAAACAAAAAACAAACCCAATAAGAGTATATTGATTGGTTGGCGCAGAAGTTATGGCATCTACAAAATAGGGTATAGATTTATGGCATTTTTTTTTATTTTTTATTTTATTTTATTTTTTACTAATAATGGCAGCGATTTGTAGCAGGACTCTGACATTGTCAGAACAGACACTATTGACACTTTTTTGGGACCACTGACATTCATACAGCTATCAGTGCTATAAAAATGCACTGATTACTGTATAAATGACACTGGCAGGGAAGGGGTTAACACCAGGGGGTGATCAAGGGGTTAAATGTGTTCCCCAATCCACTGCACATCTTGGGAAGATGCCATCTAGACCTAATTGGGTTATGCATTTCAGAGGTGTTACCCTCTTTATCATTCATCCCATTCATTCCTACATACAAAAGCTGCCTTCATTATCTTCCACTCAGAATAAAACCATTTTAGAAAGGCCCCTTTCACACCAGCCTTCACAATGCAGGTCTATGGGCAGGTGGATGTAAACACACTTGTGTCCGTTTACATCTGCCTACCTCAAAGTCTTTCCAGGTCCAGAAAAGGGTTGTGTACCTTTCTGTTTTTTCCAGACCTAAACATGACAGTTCGGAGGTAGCCTGATATATACGAACACAAGTCTGTTGCAGCTCTTAGACATAACATGGGTCCACCACAATCTGCTGTCTAAATGTGAACAAAAAACTGTACAGTGACAAATGACTGAAAAGTGATACACTACATTACCATAAGTATTGGGACACGTGCCTTTACATGCACATGAACTTTAATGGCATCCCAGTCTTAGTCCGTAGGGTTCAATATTGAGTTGGCCCACCCTTTGCAGCTATAACAGCTTCCACTTTTCTGGGAAGGCCGTCCACAAGGTTTAGGAGTGTGTCTATGGGAATGTTTGACCATTCTTCCAGAAGAACATTTGTGAGGTCAGGCACTCGTGTGGACAAGGAGGCCTGGCTCACAGTCTATGCTCTAATTAATCCCAAAGGTGTTCTGTCTGGTTGAAGTTAGGCCAGTCAAGTTCCTCCACCCCAAACTCGCTCATCCATGTCTTTACGGACCTTGCTTTGTGCACTGGTGCACAGTCATGTTGGAACAGGAAGGGGCCATCCCCAAATTGTTCCCACAAAGTTGGGCGCATGAAATTGTCCAAAATGTCTTGGTATGCCAACGCCTTAGGGGTTCCCTTTGCTGGAACTAAGGGGCCAAGCCCAACCTCCACCAAATAATTTGGACCAGCACACTAAGCAAGGTCAATAAGATATGGATGAGCGAGTTTGGGGTGGAGGAACTTGACTGACCTGCACCCCAACCAGATAGAACACCTTTGGGATAAATTAGAGTGAAGACTGTGAGCCAGGCCTTCTCGTCCACATCAGTGCCTAACCTCACAAATGCACTTCTGGAAGAACGGTCAAACATTTCTAAAGACACACTCATAAACCTTGTGGACGGCCTTCCCAGAAGAGTCGAAGCTGTTATAGCTGCAAAGGGTGGGCCAACTCATTATTGAACCCTACGGAAGAAGACTGGGATGCCATTAATATTCATGTGCGTGTAAAGGCAGGTGTCCCAATACTTTTGGTAATATAGTGTATCAGTCCTGTTCTGCTCTGATTTAGCTTTGGATCTGCTCACATATCCCCTGCTGAACAGAGTGGAGCTTACCCCTGTGAAAGGACCCTAAGGCCCCTTTCACACGGGCCGGATTCAGTTTCTCAGAAGGGATCTGTCCACTTATCCACTGCTGAGCTAAGCAGAATGGGTGGATTACAGGTCTGTGTCCGCTCTGCTTGTGCAGATGGGACACAGACCACGCTACTCTATGGGCAGTTGGATGTAAACTGCCCTCTAATCAGATCCAGGCGGAGGGTAAGAAATCCCCTTTTGTTTGTTTTAGCCAGATGGGATTGGGAGTAGTCGGGTGTAAATGGACAAAAGTCCGGTTACATCTACTGCTCCATAGAGGAGGGTCAGACACGGGGCAAGATGGTCAGCAACAACAAATAATTACCATAAAGTACTGAAAATCGATGACTTTGCATAGCAACGCCCTTCTCAGCTTCAGAAACCGAAACACAATTGCTACCATGTTACAGGATATGTACAGAACTAAATCAAGTTTCCTTTAGAATCATCTATAAAGGTTTTATTTCTATCAGAATTTTTTTCATAATAATGGTAGGAAATCTGTGTTGAACCCCCCCCCCCCCCATGAAATATTAATTTAGCAATTTTTGCAAATATCAATTCTGTTTTTAAACAAAGGAAATTGGATGTGGAATAAAATCTGCATTGTCAGTTTCATGATTTGATAAAAACTGTGACTTCATTACTTTTATGTCATAAAATACCAAAAAGTATGCAGTATCGTGCTATATAACAAATCCCCTGAGGAAGCCCAAGGTGGTGAAACATGTCGGGATAACGTTATACCTTTTCATGGTAAGATACCTCCCTCTATACGCCTTATTGTCTATAATAAGCTATATTGTTTTATATGTTTTCTAATAACAATTATCTCTGTGATTTTATCATGTATGCCTTAATAAAAGATTTTTTTTTACTTTTAAAGTTATATAATTGTTTTCACTATATTAGCACCTAAAAATTCTCGCCCCAAAAAAATGTCTTCCCTGTTTACATTGTCTACCCAGGGATAAGGGAGCTTGCTTTGAATTTGTCACCAGCCCATATCGCCACCCTTGTCCTATGCAGTTCTATGTTATGAGCAATACAAACAGCACAAAAAAATCTTTGGAAAAAAAAAAAAAAGAGAAAAAACAAACAAACATTCAACAAGATTTTTTTCAAAACATTGGAACAAAGTGCACTAGTTTCCTTGTGTAACAAATCAGATTGCCATGAGAAACTGGATGAGAAAATAGATTCCTATGGCGGGGGTGGGAGTGGGTGGTACTTTTTGAAGCACCTGATTGGAGCCAAAGGCTCTAATAGTCTTCAAAATAGGGTGGGCTTGGGGCTCAGAGAGTGCTCCCTGATCCGACCCAATTGTGTGACTATAGCAAATTCATTCTCGCTATTTTCACACTAACCTTCCTCCCCACCAATCAGGAGGCAGGGAGTCAGACCTGTTTCCTGATTGGCCAAAGCGCCAGGCCACCCTATTGGAGAGCCGCACGCGGGGGGGTTGGGGGTGCTGTCAGAGACGCGAGCGCCACAAGGGGGGGTGGGATCGGTGGGCACAAGTGGCTGCATATACTGGGCACAAGTGGCAGCATTTGATAGCCCCAAGTGGCTGCGTATGAGGCTGCAATTAATGGGCACGGTGAGGCTGCAATTGATGGGGGGGGGGGTTTCAGTATTTTTCAGTTTGTTTGCGCCCCCCCCAAAAATGTTGAGCACCAACTGCCACTGGTGTGAACCAGGCCTTAGTTCTAATGAGTGTCCAGAACCAACCCAAGCATTTAGCCCGGGGTTCACACTGCCCGCAACTTCAAAGTCGAACCCCAGCGCGACTTCACCACAACTTGCAGGCAACTTCTTTACCAGAAGTCAGTGCAAGTCGTACCAAAGTCAGACCAAAAATCATGCAGGAACCTTTTTCTAAGTCAGAACGACTCAGGAGAAATTAGCCTCATGCACACCTTGTGAGCAAAGAGCCCTGTACTAATCAATGGCTGGCACTGCAGTTGATCTCATGTGATGTGATTGTGTCATTTTCCCTGAAGAAGTCACGTGACGGTGACGAATGCGCAAGGAAGGAAGTGAGAGAGACACTAGGAAGGACATTGGAACGCACCGTTCGTTACTCTGCTTGTTGCTCTATTACTGCAGTTTTTATTCACTCAGAATGTGAGTACCCTGTCACTATACTTAAATAAAATTCAATTGGTTGAAACTACTACACTATGGGACATTATCTCTTTATCTTGTGAGGCATACCTATCCCAGGAACAGGAGCCAGTTATCCACCTATACTACTAAGGCTGTAACCTCACAGCCCTGAGGTAAGGGCACATCTATCCACGTATTGGATAAATAGGAGGATTAAGTCACTGCACATGTATGCCTGCATGGATCACTGAAGTTCAAAGCTAGTGCTTCCCCTTAGAACACAGCACGTCCACAGGACTGAATATCCCAGACTGATTACCAGCACCTTATTTTTATGTGTTTATCATTTCACCTGTGTTGTAACGTTTTTTTTGCTGCTAGCACTATTTGCACTTTATAAACACCGCATGGAACATGCATTTTGTTATATTGGATTGATTGATATCTGTGTTTTTTCCACTTGGCATGTCACATGGGATTGTGCTTATGTGATTATTCTCACTGTACACTTTTAGTCATATATTTTGGACTATCACCTTAAGTTATATATTTATTTATTGTCAGCATATTTTATTGCAGTTTTGCACAGCACCCACGATTTGTATGTCTATTGTTTCAGGCATTCATTCATTACTGTGAGTTTTTATTTGTATGGCACTCTATCAGAATCTATATTTGATTGCCACTCTCTAACATTTATTTTAGTTTAGCACGTACCGAACAAGGATTTGTGCACACCCAGACACATATAATTTTACACTAGCACTTTTTGACCTTTACCCTTTTATCCTTTACCTGCATACTCATCTGTTCCCCTTCCCCCTCCCTGCCCTTTCTTCCCCTTCCCCTTTTTCTTTTCTCCTTCCCTCTCTTTCTCCCCCCTCCCTCTCCCCTCCTTTCTTGTATTCCCCCATTTGCGCAACACTAAAACCACTTAATCGATATTGCTCAGGGAGTAGGTGAAGCTCCCCTCAGTGTTTGCAGCATCCCTCTATTCCCCCTGTCAAGGTGGTTGGCGCAGAGGTACTTTATACACTGATCTCATGTGATTGCTCATCTGAGTGGTTACATACAATTAGGGGCTCTGACCGGTCCTGGACACAGACACTGTGGGTCCAGGGCTGATGCTTATGGCCGCAGTTAAGCATCCAGTTTATATGTGGCCATAGCAGAGAGGGCTGCTGAGTCCATATGTGATGTTTAGATGGATCTGCAGGCAGCAGTCTATTCACCCATCTGAATGAGGCCTTATAACTACACGACTAAAGCCCCATACACACTATCAGATTTTCGTCTTCAGATTTACCAAAACCATATAATATGAGGTCAAACCTTAGGAGTTTCAATTTGTATGCAATCAGGCAGGCCCTTCTACTACATGGTTTTGGTAAATCTGAAGACAAAAATCAGCAGAAAATCTGATAGTGTGTATGGGGCTTAAGACTGGCCATACATTATACAATTTTCTTCTACTGCTTTCCTTTAGATTCACCAAAACCATATAATATGAGGTCACACCTAAACACTTTGAATTTTGTGTGCAATCAGGCAGGCCCTTCCACTATGTAGTTGAAGGTAGATCTAAAGGAAATTGAACAAGAAAATTTTATAATGTATGGCCACCTTAACTGAATCACCAATGACTGTATCAAGGAAGAGCAACATGCCCAAGACCATGATGGACAGTGTGAAAATGTATGAACCCCTTCTGTTATGATTTCTCTAGATGAGAGTCATGCTGCTTCACAATTCATATTTGCTTTCACTCTGGGCCAGTTTCCACAGAATAATCTTATTTATCTATACGTTTCTTACCAACAATCTGTATTGCCATATAGCAGTGATGGAGAACCTTGGCACCCCAGATGTTTTGGAACTACATTTCCCATGATGCCCACCTACAGCGGGTGGTGTCTATATTGTGTCAATCTCGCCGCTGTTAGCGGCGAGATTGACACCTGCGAGCCCCATCGTGGGAGCCAGCGCCGACACATGTCGCTCCTCCTGCTCGCTGCCCCCAATACATTCCTATGGATGTGTGGCATCTCGTGGGCGAATGCTAGAAGCACAGCCCGCAGCGGTGATTTTCAGCGTGATTCCATCGCTGGAAACACAATATTGGTGGCACCTACTGTACACTGCAGAATGCATGAGCATCATGGCAAATGTAGTTCCAAAACATCTGGGGTGCCATCACTGCCCTATACCAACCAGGACCAAAATGTTATTTTCTGACTGTTATTTCCTGGTACAGGTTTGAATTTTCTGGGTAAATTTGGATTACACAATTGGACAACTACATTTGCACATGACGGGTTGGGAACTCACTGCAATTCTGGCTGTGCCCTCGGGTCAGTCATGGCAGACAGTAGCCCCTTGCCCCCAAACCACTCATAGCATGGTAAGATTCTCCTCTAAGTTTTAAATGAGCAACTCCAGCTAAAATATGCTCTTTTTTTTGTCATACCTTTTGTATAGTTTTGCACAAAGAAAATTTGAAAACTCACCCCTTTCTAACAAAGATCATAGAAAAACACGTGATTGCTCATGTAACATGATTATTGCTTTTAATTTAAAAAATAAAATAGTGCGCAATCAAAAGTCACCCATTTAACTGTATCCTAAGGCAACATAGTTCCTATGGAAATTTAGGAAACATACCATGTTCTCCAAACTCCCAGGTGCAAGCACAGGTTTGCTCATTAGTATCACAAGCAACGGTTCTAATTGCATCACCTGTTGTAAGCATTGCAGCTGAAAATCTCGGATTATTGGGACATGATCAGGTATGTAGCATCATCTTCAGAGCAAAGTTTATTGTTTCAAATGTTTGGTGACATTACATATAAAATTTCTCTGCAAGTTGTATATTCTTCTAAGAGCGACATCACATCTGTTTTACTATATATTTATTTTTGCTACACTTTGAGGTTGATTTACTAAAGGCAAATCAACTTTGCATTACAAGTGCATTTGGAAGTGCAGTCGTTGTAGATCTGAGGGGGACATGCAAGGAAAATAAAAAACAGCATTTTTGCTTGTAGATGATTGGATGATAAAATCAGCAGAGCTTCCCCCTCATTTCAGATCTTCCCCTCAGATCTACAGCGACTGCACTTCCAAGTGCACTTGTAGTGCAAAGTGGATTTACCCTTAGTAAATAACCCCCTTTGTGTTCTATGCTTAGGACTGGGTTCACATTGGTACGTCTTTGGGAGCACATGTCATATAAATCAATGAGTCCCTTTGAGATCCGTCTTAACTGGCCCGACACAACTTGGTCTGACTTTGAAAAAGTTTCCTGCACTTTTTTGGTTCTACTTCAGCCCCCCGAATATCATTAAAGCCCCATACACACTATAAGATTTCCTGCTGATTGTTTTTATTTTTTTTTCCCTTCAGATTTACCAAAACCATATAATATGAGGTCAAACCTTAGGAGTTTCAATATGTATGCAATTAGGCAGGTCCTTCACTACATGGTTTTGGTAAATCTGAAGACAAAAAGCCTGTGTTCACACTAGTACAATCTTAGAGATCACGTGATTCGCACCCGTGAGCCAATCACATGCGATCTTATGCAAGTTTAGCCATACAGTTGTAATACTATACATTGGATTTGCACAGAAAATAGTGCAGGCCAGGGACTTGTTTTTCCCCTGCATTAGAATCGGATCGCATGGGGTGTTCTCACTGATGCAATCCGATTCCTGTGCAAGTTCGCACTGTAATCTGTGAACAAAACTGGGGGTGTCATTAACTTTAAGATATTCAACTTTGTTAATGACACGTGCAGCAGTTTGCACAAGGCGGTGTGAACTGCCTGCGGGAGGGATGCGATGTGGGAACCAGCGCTGTAATCACGATGGTTCCCACATCTAGGGTTGCCACCTTTTCTTCAAGCCAAATTTTAGTGGCCTGGGACTCCTCTGTATGCCCCAAGGAGAGTAGTAATGCAGTGCACATACCGTGCCACAGCGAACAGTGGGTGTGGCCAAATTGCTCTTGTTGACATCATCGCCCTGCCTCCCAGACAGCCACCCTCAGCTCCCGAACAGCAACAGATTTGTGTGTGACTATATTGGTTACTTGGGGAGCCACAGTCCGGTCTGAATAATGTGTCCAGGATTCAGCCTGCCTGAAACCTGGACACATGATTCAAAACCCGGACTGTCCGGGTGAATCCCAGACAGGTGGCAACCCTACCTGCATCGCACATATGTGTAGTATGTAAGGGAGGATTTTTTTTTTTTTTTGCCATCTGTGTCCCGTTGGGGAGATTTACCTTCACTTCCTGTTCCATAGTCAAAACAGGAAATCCCTGCAAATTAGGGAATCCCTCAGGGTCACCAGAACTGTTAGATTTCCCCCTCTATTTAGAGTTGTCACCTTTTAAATTACACAGGTTCTGAGACTAATTTAATGCAGATAAGGCACCAAGTGAGTTTAATTACCACCTTAATCAGCCACAGAACCTGTGTAATTCATATGTGTTTGGGTTTAACAGGATGCGGTGGCAACCCTACCTCTATTAGTGCCGGTTCACACTAGCGTGATGCCAGACATCGCATGTAATTCGCAGCGCACGGCTGTTCACATTATATGCGATGTCTGTGCGGGTGCGATGTCAGCCATACAGATAGTATGGCTGATATCGCACCGCATTCGGTCCAAACACGCACAGGACCCTTTTTTCTGTTCGGACCAGAATCGGATCGCATGTGTGTTCACACATATGCGATCCGATTCATGTCCGAACTGTCAGTTCGCAGTGCAATATGCGAGCTGAAACGGGGGTGTCATTAACATATAATGTCACTCCCCATCAGATCGCATATGGCAGTGTGAACTGCCAGGCGTGCCTGGTGCGATGCGGGAGCACGCAGTTGATTCGCAGGGTTCTCGCATCGCACTAGTGTGAACCGGCACTTACTGTTCTGGGGACAACCCAAAATTTGGGATTTTCTTTTACTTTCAATGATAATGGTAAACAGGACAAATAGAGAGTGTGAGTCTCCCTAGCGGGGGCTTAGACATCAATAAAAGATCGACAGGTGTTCTAATCCCTCTACACTCCATCCAAGACTAAAAAATAAACATTTGCCTTTAGTTATACTTTAAACCAAAATGCATACTAAAACTCTGTAAAATGATTGTTAAAGATACGTGCTGAAATGTATTCTTTTTAAAGTGTACTGTGCTTGGCAGATAGCTGAAAGGGTATGTGGTATGATGGAACGTCTAAGTACATCCATGGATGTTCTTTAGTTGATAAGGCCGGGTTCACACAGATCCTGTGTGTTTGTGTTCACCGGTTCAGCTGTGAATTTTTCCCTGAATTTGCACTTGAATTGGACCCAAAACCGCACAGGACTCTTTTCAAATTTGCGCCAAAGCTGCCCTGGACATATATGAACCGACTCCATCAAAAGCTAAAAGATGTTATGCAAATTGGATGCTGTGTAAAACGCATCCAATTTGCATATATGTCAACCCAGCCTTAGGCCCTTTACTTTTAAGGTCACAATTACATTTTTTTCATTGCGGTAACTAAGGATAAACTCGGGCGTGTTTGCACACTCCACGTGCAGAGCCCGCCAGGAAGTTGGCGCAGCGCTGCGCTAATCACAGGCAGTGAGACATTGCCCGATCTCTACAGCCACGCATTGGGGCAATGTCTCACTGCCTGTGATTAGCACAGCGCTGCGCCAACTCCCTGGCGGGCTCTGCACTTGGACTGTGCAAACACGCCTGAGCTCATCCTTAGCAAAACATACATGTTACCGCTATGTGTTACTTTAAGAGCCCTTTCATGCTGTGCTGCCTAGGGTGTCAGCGGTAAAGCGGTGCTATTTTTAGCGTTATTTTAGCGGCTCTATTCGGCCGCTAGCGAGGTGGCTTTATCACCCTGCTAGTGGGCGAAAAGGGGTTAAATCCACCCACAAAACGCCACTGCATCTGCGCTTTGCCGGCGGTATAGCAGCGCTGCTCCATTGATTGGAGTGGGGAGTTCACCGCTCCAAAGAAGCTGCTGGCAGGACTTTTTCTGATGTCCTGCCAGCGCACCGCTCCATTGTGAAAGCCCTCGGCGGTTGGCAGGCGCTATTTTTAACGCTAGACGCCTGGCTGTCACCTGAACAGGTAAGTTAAAACTGAGTTGCACCCAAAAATTGAACTTCCGCTGATCCGGTTCCCCCCCCACCCCTTCGGTGTCACATTTGCCACCTTTCAGGGGGTAGGGGGAGCAGATACATGTCTAATACAGGTATTTGCTCCCACTTCCAGAGAAAGATTGCCGCAGATACTATGCCATGTCCGGCCCCTCCTCCGTCCCCCTGCTGTCTTCTGGTAGACACACAGGTCCCAGAAGACAGTGGGGACCAGTGAGAACGCGCAGAGCGACTCGCGCATGAGCAGTAGAGATGCAGGCTGTGAAGCCACAAGGCTACACTTCCTGATTCCCTTACTAGCAATGCCGGCGCCTCCACCTGGAGCCTAAGGATGGGTCAGCTTCGGGTGACGATATCACGGGCGTCCTGGACAGGTAAGTGTTCTTATTCTAAAAGTCAGCAACTGCTGTATTTGTAGCTGCTGTCATTTTTTTTTTCTTTTTGTGGGCGGAATTCCACTTTAATGACAAGATTGGATACCAAAGTATTAATGCAGAAAGTAAATACTTTAGTATTGCTCAATAGCATACCTCACCAACTTTTTGAGTTGGGAATGACGGACACCCCTATTATCAAAAAAGTATATAGACATGGGACACACCCCCTGCCATGCCCCCTTAAAGGAGAATTGTACAAAAAGAAATGATTGGTTAAACCCACGCGTGTCTCTTTTTTTATCACTAAAATTCCTTTATATTGGCATTTGGAATTTACAAATGAACCATTTTAGAAATTGGATGAAAGGATTAGGACTGTAAAACAATTTTTGGATAGATAAATAGTGAATTTTAAATACAGCTATATGGATCAGACCAAGATGAGGGACAAATGAGGTGGCAAGAGGGACTGTGGAACAATTGCGAGCTTTGCAATAGGACCTTTAAGTTTGGCTACGGTGGACAGGCCCTTAGAACAGTGTTTCTCAACTCCAGTCCTCAAGGCGCCCCAACAGGTCATGTTTTCAGGCTTCCCATTGTTTTGCAGAGGTTATTTAATCAGTTTCACGGCTTTAATAATCGCCACAGCTGTTTAATCTGAGGGAAATCCTGAAAACATGACCTGTTGGTGCGCCTTGAGGACTGGAGTTGAGAAACACTGCCCTAGAAAGATGGCGCATCCTCTTTGGATGCCTATGCTCTTTTACACATTTCCAAATCTGAAGCACGTCTGTGGCCACAGCCAACCAATCAGATCCCATCTTTGTTCCAGTATTTGTAGAAAAGACCCCCCGTGTTTTTTTTTTGTTTTGTTTTTTTTTGTCTATACTTTTGTTATAGATATTGACTGGCATAAAACTCTCCAAATATAAAAATATACATAGATTTTACATTGATTATTGATCCTTCACTCATCCAGTCATTAAACATTCTATGGAGCTCTATAATAAAATAAAGCCGGTGCCTAGCTATTTCTTCTATTACAACAACTGCTGATATGACTACAGCTAAATAATCATAACCCCCCTACAACAACTATTAAATCACTGCTACGTATAACTGCAATAAGAATAGAAGTAAAAATAATACAAAGCCACATCTTTTATAATTAATCAGACTCTAACGACTACTATTCTCCATGCATGCTGTGAGCATATCATTTTATATGAAGTCGCCTGTCAGGGATTGGTCGGTATATTATGATAATAATAAAAAAAAAGTCACATTGCCCTATATGTAGCAATTATGCAAAGTCGCCCATCATTTATAAAATGATAATAAATAATAATGGCAATATGACCTAATGGTAATAAGACATTGTCCATGATATAAAGTCACACGTGAGGGTCATTATTATACTAGCATGTGGTCATGTTACCTGTCACTGTCTTGTGGTATATAATAATAATTATTATTCACGCCAGTGGTCCCTAGCACATTAATAGCCCCCAAATAGTCACCTGGCATGACGTTGCCGTTGGCTCTCAGCACAAGTAGTCTTTGTTCTTTGTTCGGGGGTCCCGGGCTCTGGAATGACTCCTGACAAAGAGCCTTAGGGGAGCAGTGTGTGTGTGTGTGTGTGTGTGACAAGAATCAGGTGATCTCAGGGGAGGTCCCATCCCCCACCAATGACAGCCAAATTCGCTGAGTGGGCAAATTCTAACACAGGCAGACTCTAAAATTGCAATGCATGGCATTATTTCATTAGAAAGGGCCTCAGATGGCAAAATTAACAAGCTTGCATTCCACCATTGCATTATGATGCCCCCCCCCCCCCTTCAATGCCTAATGATACAGTGAGTTGACGATGGCTCTATGGTCACTTGACAATGTCACAATAGGCACGTGACTTAAAACGTGTTAATAGATTTGCTGTGTGCGGGAGGGGAGTAGTGATTATTTTGTATGAACAAAGACTTTATTCCTGCCTATTTCCTCTCTTCCCCCCCCCCCCTCCTCCTCCTCCTCATCCTTATCCTCCGCTACCCCCCCCCCCCTTTGTGTCTGATTCATTTCCTAAACACCTCCACGCGTGCGAGGAAGTGCCAATTATGGAGCTGCAGGGAGTAGTGGCTACAGGGCCCTAAGGCTCAATAGACCGGGCCCGAGCCATACCATCTCCCCCCGAAAAAAAGGCCTGGGGGCTCAACAGACCGGCCTGAGCCATACGATCGCCCTGCAAAGCCACGGGGCCCTCCGCGAGCTGTCAGTCTTCATGTGTGACCGAAGGTAGCTCTGCGGGCAAAGGCAGACTTCAATCCTTCTTGGGGTGAACTGCAGAGACGTCGATATAAATAGAAATGGCCACATCTGGCATTTTGTAACCGAAACATACAAAACCACTTGCTAATTGCTGCCCTGCTATGAAACATTTCAATGGGTGCAATTATGGCTCTGCTTGTGCCCGTTGCCATGGAAATGGCAAAAAAAAAAAAAAAATTCACCTCTTGGGTCCCGTTCTATTACAGGCTTATGCTAACGGCAGCAGAATATCTACAAGCTACAGCACAAGAGAGACTGACCGACATTATTGACATGATCCCCAAAATTCACAATATATATCTTAAAGACATCAGAAATTTGGCTTTGCTTTCCCAAAATCTCAACTGTTTTGTGGGGGCCTGCCCCTTTAAATAATGTTTCCTCTATTTATAGGTTGGAAATGTAATGCTATTTTTAGAACATGATTTAAAAAAATAAAAAAATAAAAAATAAAAAAAGGTATTTCTATTCTAATAAATAAACATGTCAATATTTGGAATAGGGACAATTTTTATTTTTCATTATTGAAATGATACCCACAATTCACAGTTATATCTTAAAGCCATCAGAAATTTGGCTTTGCTTTCCCAAAATCTCAACTGTTTTGCGGGGGTCTGCCCCTTTTAAATGATGTTTCCTCTATTTATAGGTTTAAATGTAATTCTATTTTTAGAACATGATTTAAAAAAATAAAAATGAAAAAAAGTATTTATATTCTAATAAATTAACATGCCAACATTTGGAATAGGGAATTTTTTTTTTTTTTTCATTATTGAAATGATCCCCAAAATTCACAAAGTTATATCTTAAAGAAATCAGAAATTAGGCTTTGCTTTCCCAAAATCTCAACTGTTTTGTGGGGGTCTGCCCCTTTAAATAATGTGTCCTCTATTTATAGGTCGGAAATGTAATGCTATTTTTTAGAACATGATTTAAAAAAAATAAAAAAAATAAAAATAAAGCAAGGTATTTCTATTCTAATAAATCAACATGTCAACATTTGGAATAGGGAAATCCCTGGAAATTGCTTTTAAGGAATGGCAGCTAAGACCCCATATTATTATTATTATTATTATACAGGATTTATATAGCACCAACAGTTTACGCAGTGCAAATTTTTGTCTTCGGATTTATCAAAACCATGTAGTGCAATGGCCTGCCTGATTGCATACAAATTGAAACTCTTAGCCCACGTACACACGGTCGGAGATTTTGCCAACCAAATCCGTCGGATTTAGTCCAACGGATTGTGCCCGAAACTGTTGCATACACACGGTCGGGCCAAGTTGGCGAAAAATCCGATCTTTCAGAACGTGATGACGTAATTTCGTTACGATGGGACTACATTCAGGCTAGTAGCCAATAGCTTTGATGTAGGAATTTGATCTGAGCACGTGTGGCACTTGGTCCGATCAAAATGCTCTACACATGATCGGATTAGGTCCGTCCGGCCCAGTTGGTCGGGAAATATTTCCAACATGTTGGAAAATTGGGTCGGACGGAGATTCGGATGGAATCAGTCCGATGCATACCACACACAGTCGGATTATCTGACGACACGGTCCGATAAGACTCATTCCGACAGATTCTCCGACCGTGTGTACAAGGGCTAAAAGTTTGACCTCATGTTATATGGTTTTGGTAAATCTGAAGACAATAATCTGCAGAAAATCTAATAGTGTGTATGGGGCCAAAAATCGGAAGGAAAAGAAAGCTGTCTTCTGATTTTCAGACCGTTAGTACGGTGCTTTTGACAGCCAATTTTTGCTTTTTTTTTTTTCTGCAAACAAAAGCTGGACTATACATTTTTTGCCGGCTGTGAACCGATCGTCCGATTTTCGTTTAGTTGGTCTTCATTCGAAAAAAATTGTAAGAGCAAGACTGCACATGCTCGGAAACGAAAGATTACATACAAAACTATTCAACGTGTTATGTCACTTCTGACGTTGTATTCTAGCGTAGGAAAATTTTCCTATTATGAGTAACCTCTTCACTTTCGACATGCCACAAAAAAAAAAAACGGACGTTCGGTCGTCCGAAAATCTAAACGTGTGTAGGAGGCTTTAGGCTGGATACACACTATATGATTTTCCTTAGATTTTTTTTTTCCTTTTAGATTTGCAAAAATATACACTATGAGATCAGATCTAAACACTTTCAAATTACGTGCAATCAGGTGGGCCCTTCTACTACGTAGTTGAAGGTAAATCTAAAGGAAATCTAACAACAAAAGTTGTATAGTGTGTATCCAGCTTAGGTACAGATAAGGACTCATTCACACGAGCATCTGCGTATTTTCAGAAGGTTTTTGCTGGCAGACGATCCTGCGCAAAATACGCAACTAAAGTACTTGTGTTTTTAGATGCGTACAATCATTTTTTTTGTTCAGATGTACGCACGTGTGCAGATCTGTGCGCCCCTGGATACAGCAGTGTCTTACTTTTTGTTGTGTGTGTGTGTGTGTGTGTGTGGCTAAATGCAGCTCACATTGACACATGAAGACGCAGTTGTGTGTATGGACTCATTGATTACTATAGTGCTGCGTTTAGACCCCTTTCACATTGAGACGCTTTTTGGGCGCTTTCACGCTAAAAAAAAAAAAAGCGACTTGATAGCTCACAAAAACCTATTTTCATTAAAATCAATGAATGCTTTCACAGTGGGGCAGAGCGCTGGCAGGGTGGTGAGAAAACACCCCCTCTCCACTGAAATGAATGGAAATCGCTTCAAAAGCACCTGAAAAGCTCTTTAAAAGCACCTGAAAAGTTCTTCATAAGCGCTCAGTGTTTTACTGGCCGTTTACAAGCACCTCAGTGTGAAAGGAGCCAGACACTGAGCACTTTTGAAGAGCTTTCCATTCATTTCAATGGAGAGGGGCATTTTCTCACCCCCCTGCCAGGGCACTGCCCCAGTGTGAAAGCATTCATTGATTT